>NW_026599598.1:1221250-1824375 GCF_023634155.1 Falco peregrinus | reverse complement strand
TTGTCTTTATGCTGGGAGGTTTTGTTCCACTTTTAATGGATTTTTAATGCTGAAACAGTTTAATTTAAAACTGTTGCCATAAAACATGTTAGAATTCTCTATTTTTGTGGCAGGATTTTTTTTCCTTATTTTTTTCTTTTTTAAAAAAAACTTTTTAAAAGCTGAGGTTTAAGATGATATTATTACACTAAGAAATACTGTAAAATATATTCTGAGAAATTAGAAAGATTTCTACAGGATAGACCTGTTAAGACTATCATGCTGTCAGTCTGTTGCAGTGTTTGCCAGTACTAAAATGACTGCATTTAAATAATATTACAAATAACTGAGGTGTTTTTTCAGTGGGAAGAAAAATCCTTTGTGACCAAAATGTAAACCAAAGACCTATCTTCCACAAAGTTCAGAAGTCTGTGGCTAACCAACTGCACAGCAGTTCTGTCATCAGAGCAGCTTACCTAAACTCACCACCTGTTAAAAGGGGATGATGAACTTCTTGCTTCCTTTAATTGCACTCCCTATAAAACTGGTTTCATTTCACTCCCTGCTGTTCCCTGGTGTGGGGTCAGCAGGATGCAGACAGCACCCTTCTGTGCTGTGAATTGGGGTCTGATGGGTGAGCAGTCTGCGGGGCTGGGGGGGGGGCAGGAAGGGTACCGAGGTGACACCCCCCAAGCCCAGGGCACACTCGCTCCAAGGACAGGCAGCCCCCCTAAGTCAGCATTTGAGAACCAGAAGATGCTGGTGAGGGCTCCCAGCATAGGGCTCTACTCTATTGTCTGTGGAGGAAAGAGGGTTGATGACTTTGATGTTTATCAAGACGAGTGCTCTATAAATTCATGCTCCCAAAAATTCATGCACTACTATCATGATTTTTGGGTGCGGAGCGCAGGAATTTAGTCGGTGGTCCTAATCCACCAAGCTAATGCAGCTTAATAAGATACTATCTGTCAGCTGGCTACAGTAGCCACAGGTGTGTTCTGGTCAGCCAGAGTTGCAAGGCAATTTGGCTAGATAAGCATCTTCTGATACAAAAAGTTTTAAGGGTAGGACAAGCCTTACATGACTGTCTCTTGTAATTATTCATTCAAACAGATCATCTTTTTTGACATACTTTGGCAAAATTTTGAAGTGTTCCCAAGAGTAGGACAAGTGGCTGGATCATAAGAACATAGGTATTTCAGATCCAGGTGGGTAAATATCTGAACTACCTCAGGCAAGATAAACCCAAAGTTTTGTTCCTCACAAACCAATCACAGAGATGAAAAATTACCGTTATTGTTACCGAAATCTCGGAATGAAAAACTTATCGACACCAATGTGATGTAGATAAGCAGACACTTCTTTATTAACGGCCGGGTGCATGAGCGAGTCCTCTCACGATCAACGCACGCCAGGTCCCAAAATTAGACACCATATATAGAACTTATTCATACATATTCATTAAGTATTCATGCATAACCATAACATTTCCCATAAATCATTAACATATTCTCCTCCCATATCCAATTCTGCGCAGTAGAGCTTAGAAAGGTCTAGAAATGGGTCTGGGGTACGATTTGGGTAGGTGGTGTATGGGTCGGTGGTCGCGATCTCCCCTGCCGGAATTACCTTTTACTAAAGTTCACAGTTTCTTGGCAGGTAACTACAAGCTGTTCCAGTCGACTCTCCCCAGTTCCCATTCATCTCATATTCTGACATTTCAGTACACCTCTGCATACAGAAGACTGGTTAAATACAAAGAAACCTTTCAAACCCTAAAGTTATTACCTAAGTTTTAACAATGGTTCCAGCCCCTTCTTCTAGCCTTGGTACAGGATGTACAGAAGATCTCATAGCAGCTTTTACTGTGCAGCTATAAGTTTCATTAAAAATATTTCTTATCCTTCTATATTTCAATTTTATAAAATCAATTAATCAATCAAAGTCAATCAATCTTAACTTATTAACAAATCGATAACATTATTTTAATATGACAATATGTAAAATGACAAACAAAATATGACAATAGGGAAGTCAGTGGCTTTGTTACATGCTCATATAATCTGGTCCTTAAAAGTTATCTCCTGGCTACATCATTGTTGCAGTGAAATTCATTGCTCTCTTTACACATCTTTGAAACTCTCATGTATCAATGACTGTAAGATCAGAGTATGATCATCTTCAAGGAAGAGTTGGTAGCTCACTCTTCACCAAGGTTGTAGAATGACCAAATCAGGACTTCTACACACATATTGTCAGGAATTTTGTCTGATTTTGTATTTGGGGGGGTGGGGGGTCGTGGTTGGTTTGGTGGTTGTTTTTTTTAAAGAGGTCATCCCTAGAGGATTCTTAGCTCTTCCTAAAGTTAATTTCCTCTGAAATCAATCCAAGTTAAGGCGTTCACCATCACGCAGAATGTGCTCTTAAGATCCTGTATTCAGTTAATCCTGTGATCATGCTCAGGAAGGTCCTCCACTGAAGTCAGGGCAGGTACAACGAAATGAGAAATCTGGATTTGGCTTCATTGTCCAAATTCACAGTGTCTGGGAGATGAATAAGCCAGGCTGATACTTACAATGATGCATAGCCATTCTCAGACAGTTTAGCATAATACGTTAATGCAAAATCTTTTAAACATGCCAGAATTTGGACATTTATAAGGTTTTTAACAAAGAACTCTCTAAATGCTTTTAAAACCATTTAAAGCCTTGTATCACTAAAAAGAAGACCGGAAAAATTTAAGTTGCTGTGGCTTTGCATTAGTGGCCATGACAGCATACATTCAGTTCTGACATTTACTGTTATTCCCATGACACCCATAAATATTGCAGACAGCTAGCTGGCTGATCACACATTGCTTGGCTTAGCTGCTTCTATAATTTAGGGGGGGGTAAGCTAGCATTTGAAAAATAGAAACTTTTTTTACATTTCATATTTATTACTTTGCAATACCCCCCCACCATGTTCTGATCCATCCAGTGGAAAGTTCTTCAAAGACCAATAATTCCTATTGTTGTTAGTCAGTTCTCTAGTATTACAGATTAATGTGGAATAATTTTTTCTGACTCCTGTTTGTGGCCTTGCCCATATGATTTCCTTCACAATATTTTGGGATGTGTCATTTAATCATTCAAGGTCATCACAGACATTTTGCCTCCTGCAGCAGTGAATCCCACAGTTTACTTACACATGTTAAATATATTTCCCAATAATTGTAAAACACGCTGCATCTTTCCTTTTCTTTCCCTCCATTCACACTGCTAAATATTACAGTAAAAGGACCTCTAAAGTTTATTTTTCCTGCTACCATTTCAGCTAGTCCCTTTGTCTTAAAATCTTTGCTTTAGCAAATAATTTCAAATACAACAGTAGCATTGAAGAATATAAAGATGTCATGTTTGATTTTGCTCTGCTCATTTAAAAAAATACGTTATCTGTATTGTTAACTTCTGGTGGAGGCTGGGCAGAAATTGATATTGCTATTTATGTTGCTCCTATGGAAAGGTTCTGCCTACTCAGAGCACAGTAGTTGTGCTCAGTAATTGAAGTATGGGATTATTTTAGGCTAATGTGTGTTTGCTTACTCCAAGTTAAATTTCATCGCTGCTACTTCTATTTCCCTCTGAAATATTTCTTAATCCTCCATAATTTTTCACCATCTCTGCTGAAGCACTCTTCTCCAATAGGATTACTGACTGCCCTGTTTGTCTTCTTCCTTCTGCACATCAAATGTCTGGGACTTTTTGGTTTTATATTAGAAGTTTAATTTGTATCTAATGCAGATTTGGACCATTATATCAGATACTGAGCCAGAGTCGTGTGGCTTTTGTGATGAGCAGTCCTGTCTCACCAACCTGCAGGTTCTAGGAGTTGACAAGCATATTGATACGGGCTTGACTGCTGGTTTTCCAGAAGGCTTTTGGCAAGGTCCTTCACCAAATGCTCTTAAGGAAATTCAGACATTACAAGGAGGAAGGCAGTTGCATGGTTAAATAACTGGGTAAAAGACAGGGAACAGAAGATAAGGGTAAACGTTCAGTAAATGGTCAGGAGGCCGTTTTTCGCCTTCACGAGCAACTTAGGAGTAGGTATCAATGACAGATGAGGTATCAATCTTTACAAATAATATGAAGTTATTCAGGATGGAGCAACTGTCAAGAACTGCAGAAGCTGCTAACAAAACTGAGAAACTGTTTAGATGTATTTTGCACCCAGTTATTAAATGTGTTGCTTTATTTGCCTCATCTCATAAAGACAGAGTGGGAAAAAGCTCATAGGAGAACAGCAAAGATCACGGGTATGGAGTATCTTCCATGTGAAGGAAGACTGTGCAGACCAGGACTCTTCAGCCCAGAAAAGCTCCAATATGTGACAAAGGCATATAAAAGCATAAATAGCCAGAGAAGCTTATTGTTTATTTTCTTTCCCTGTGGGACAATTAGGGTTCAGCCAATGAAGCTTGCAGGAGGCAAGTTCACACTGAACAAAACAGGGTGAATCTTTATACAATATGTACTTAAACTGGTGGAAAGCCTTGCTGTAGGATGCTATGAATGATGGCCATTTACACGATCTCAAGAGGACGCTGTGTAAAAGCCTGGACAGGAAATCCTGTTGAGCTATTAAATGCAAAGATTTACCTGAATCCCTCTGGGGAGGTCATGTCTCAGACATGATAAGAATATGTTAAGGGCAAGGGGTAGAGGGGCAGAATGTCTTACTCCCTCCCTCTCCCAGCAGACAGCAACATCATTCTTGCTACAGATGTGTTACCAAATCAACTGTGTTACCTTGACACACATTTTCCATTATGGTTAAGACGCTATGCATATGCGCCATTTTATAATATCTCTGTATAACTTACATTCTACAAGCTTAGTGAAAAGTGACAAAAGGAACCCTTGTTTTTTGCATCATCCCACTTTTCATCCAGCCATCATAAAAACTTTTAAGCATTTTGTCCTTGAAGTATCTTCAAAAGCTTAAATGTCCTGATAAATTCACGTGATAGGCGTTTGGCAAATAGGCAAAGAAAACAGAAACACAGAGGCAACTGATGAAAATGCATCAAAAAATAATTGTCTTATATTTTAGGCCAGTACATCCTAGACCTAAATTCTTTTCTTCTTCAAAAGAATAAAGATTGCATTGATATTCAGATACTAAGTTAGAACAGATACGTATTGCCATTTTAGACTTCTAAAGAGTGTGGAGATCTGTGGCTAAATGAATCTCCCCACTAGCAGAACAGTAGCAAAGATGCTGACTATGTGCTATTCATTATATAAACTAATACATTTGACAGCTGAGCTGAGACTCTCGCTGTTACCTTCAAACTTGAACTTCGACTTGACCTAATCCCTTATCAAATGATAACAGTTTGCCATCTATCCTTGGTCAGCCCAATGGAAGACTTCAAAGGATAGATTTAGTAGCATATAGTTTGGCCTTGACATGCAGACAGTATCTGTTCTTACTTAAAGAACAATAAACCCTTGTATTTCATTTCTCTTTTTTTCTTGTTTTTTAACAGATGGAGGGCTGGTGTCTTATTCCATTCTGTCTCCCCACCTGGATGCCTTAAATGTGATAATAAGGGAAGCACGGGGTGAGCCCACCAAAAGCTCAGTTCAAGTTGGGATACAGTGAGAAAGGAAAGGAAACAGACTGATACCTGTCTTGTGTCATGGCAAATTAAAGCCTTAAATAGGCTGCCATAGGAGAACGTGAAGCAGAAATCAGCACTGACTTCTGAATTAACGGTGGCAGAACATAACAATGCAGGACTGGAGTGCACTGCACCCTCTCAAAGAAGTACAGATGCTCCATCAGTGACACCTAATTGAAAATAAACATTTTTGTCAGTCAGTTTATGTGGCACATTTCAAACCAGCAAACTGCAAGTCTAAACATCACCGGAATCACTTTCTGGTTACTATTCCTCCTGAGATCTCACCTGGCCGAGTTTACCACAGGAAAACCTTCTTTGGGAAATTCAAAGAACGTGTTTCACTCTCACTGCAAAATTAACTATTTTGCTCTTTTCTGAATGAGCTTTTCATGATAATCCAGAGTTCAAATGTTCTTTTGTGAAACACCTTAATACAGCCATGGCATTTTTTGTAACTCGTAGTAGTAGATTTGGTTAACATTTTTCAAAGGATGAAGGATTACTAAAACCACTTAGTCTGAGCTACTATCTGTTTAACACAGGGCAAAGGATTGAATCCCGTAATTCCAAAAGGAGAATATATTTCATTACTCTGAAAATGTAGTGGAGTAGTAGTATGATTATAATAAGGATCGTACCAGTGCATGCTGACTTCTTTGTCTGCAGATGCTCTGCAGAGACAACTAAGGATGAGGTCTTCTCTTTTCACATCTCTGAAGTAACAAACATATTCAGTAGTGCTATAAAATAATAAATAGCAAACAGGTTTATTTTTAGTGGTCATTCAGAGTTTACTTAGGTCATTTATATATGTGGACTTCAAAGTCCCCTTGAATTGCAGAACAGTGAAGCAAAACCTTATCGATGGTGCTTTTGTGTTAAGGTGATGCAAGAGCTTCAATCCCCAGTTACCTTTAACTTAAGACTTTCATCCTAGTGAGTCCTGACATTAAGAAACTTGGGGAAAGACATGATGGATGGCAGGATGACACAAAAGCAAAAGATTCATGCATATTAGTAATTTATCCCTATCCCTTCCTGGTGTTTGTACCCCTCAGTAGATATGAAAAAGCAATGTAATTCTCTTCCATCCTAGCAAAGGATGTTGGATGAGTCACCATGGACAAAAATGCATCATAATGTTGTCATGTCAATCAAAGCTTTGACAGACAATTCCAAGTCAATTGAGCAAAGATTTATGAAATTATGAACCAGTTTCTGCTCAATGAATCTCTGCATAACTCCTCTAATCATATTTGAGAATATTATTTACCAGGTGAACCAAAACAAAACAAGAAATAGACAAAAATCAAATGCATCCGAACCAAATATATTTTTGTGTTTTCTGTAGCAAAGATAAAATCACTGCATTTTGTTTGGATTGAAATGAATCATTATGGTAACTTCCCCCCACCCCCTTAAAAAAAAAAAAAAAAAAAAAAAGAGCAGAGAAAATGAAAGTCTAAATTGTTACAAAAGTGCTGATGCCAACCTGCCCCATTGTCACCTCTGACTTCTATTCACAAATTGCAATGCTTGGGTAGATCACTTGGAATGGAACAGCCCTGTTTTCAGTCTCCCAGGACAGCACCCCAGCCCTGAAGCAATAAGGCTATTTGAGGTATGAATCTCTCCTAGGGACATTGTTCCACTTTGGGAAATAAGCATTTCCTAGACCAAAGGCTGAAACTTGAGTGAGTATCTTAAACACAAGACCGCATAATTATTTTATATAAAACATATCTAGCTTGAAAGCTGCAATGTAATCTCAGCTTCAAAATGCACTCTGGATAGGGAGTTACGTACTCTTCTGACAGGAAGGGCTTGATTTAAATCCCTGTCGTTGGTTCCTCTGTAAGAGACTGCACGACAACGCTTCCTTCAAGAGCAGCTCTGAGAAGCCAATTTTTCAGGAAATAGTGAGTGAGTGTGCATCTGCGTGTGTGCTGCCACTTCTGAGCAGTCAAGAACTGGGAAAGGAGGATCTGAATGTGAAAACATCTGTCCTCTACCAGTACCTTGGGGCAAGCCAGCCAGCACCTAAACGCCCAAATCCCCAACACTCACCTGAACCATGAGGGAATGGCACCTGCCAGTATTACAAAGTGGAAATCTTCAGAAAAGTGTTTGTTCATGGTAAGGGATGTTTCTACCTCCTTTTCTCTTATGGACATCTCTCCTATTCACTAGCACGCTTTTACTGGTGTTCTTGTGGAAGTAAGCCCGTCTGCTTTGAGATAAAACCTGCAGTGACGCTGGGATCAGCACCAAACGGGGGGAAAGGAAGCATCCAAAAGCCCTTTACCGAAGATCTCAGCTGATCTAAAAGACTCAGTCTGCAGCTCATCCAAAGCAGATCTGTTTTCTTAACGATCTGTCCTTTTTCGCCTGCAGAGAGAAAGTCAAGTGTGTCCTCGTACCCTGTTTTAGTAAAATGGATGTGCAGTACTCACTTCATTATAACCACTGTGAGGATTAAAAGTAACTTGAGCGAATGGCCTTAACTCCTTGTAATTATCTTTTGAAGGCATTTGAAGACAAAAGAAAAAAAAACCCCAAACCCCCCAAACTAGCTCCAGAACAGCAGTGCTTGCCAAGGGACCAGTGAGCAGCTGGCAGGGGCTGTGGGTGCAGCAGTCCCCCCATGAGCCTGGCTCTCCCACACGGTGTCCAGGGCCGATGGCAGGGTGGCGGGACCCATGGCACAGGGAGGGTGCAGAGGGCCTCAGAGAAGGAGCTCTTCCATGGATGTGTGCGGGGTAAGGCTGAAAGGCCTCTGATGCTGCCCGCCTATGGCGTCGCTCAGCCCACGGGCTTCTGCGCTGACACCCCTCAGTCTCCAGGGCTTCAACAGGTCCCTAGCGCCACTGAAAAGGCAAAAGGAGGGGGTACGGGACAAGCAGTCGGTTATTCTTTCTGGCCTGGGGCCTCTGAACCATACTCCCAGATGAGTGACCCAGCTGGCAGAGCCCCACCTCTGCCCAGGCCCTCCTGGGGGGCACAGCCCTTCCCAGCCCTGGGGCCCCCTTCCCTCTGAAGTCTCTCAGCTGTGTAGCTCCTTCCCCTGTTAACCCTTTCAGAGGTAACGCAACAGAGAAGCAAGAAGCTGAGAAGGTTAATTGAGAGCACAAATATTCTTTCAAAAACACACCTTCAAACCACGACAGGTCCAGGCCTGCAAGAAGCTCCTGACTGCAGCTGTGTGCCCCCTTACTGCGCCGTGCCAGGGGGGCGCAGCCCAGCCTGAGGCCTCGGGCCAACCCAGTACCGAGCCCTCTTCCTTCTGGCGGAAGACTAAGACCTCTTGCTTAAAGCTTGCTTTTCTTTTGAAAACAGTTTGTAGCTCCTTTCTTACTACTTGCTAGCAAAATTCCTCTTCTTCGTTGCCACAAACTGGCTGCAAGTGGAGTTCTCTGCAGACCCGACTCGTGGCACATCTCTACAGCTTTATGTAGGCTCCCGTCAGTACAACCACTCCGCCCTGACCCCCGCTCTGGGCTCTTCTCAGCTTACTGAAAGGTCTTTCCACTACACCACTGGTCCCCACTGGAGTCAGTCGAGGCCTGTGGTTTATTGGTGGGACCTGGCTTTAAGTCCTGAATACACGTGAAGATTTATTAAATAAGCACACTGCTTTTCTGCAATGTGGCACAGAAGACTACAAGGTCAGCGAGTAGTCCAGCAATGACAGAAATTTCTTTATGCAGGCAAAGGCCCACGGCTACATTTTTGTAAATGCTGCTTGTGGAGAAGGAGGCTCAGACTGCGTACATCTCAAGCTATTTTTACTAGCATTACAAAACACCTTTCATTTAAATCAGACTTGTAAAAACAACAGAAGACCTTTATTGCTTTTTAACCTTATGCTGAGCATTGTTATTTCCCTTTTTGAGAAAACATCCTCTATAAATATATATTTAGAATTCTTCCCACAAACTTATGAACCTATTGCAATCATAGAATTACTAGAAAACTGACAAATTTTAAACAAATATTTCGAAAGGTAAACATACCTGATCTTTTATTAATGATGTACTAGCAGCTTCCTATAAAATAACAGCTATCATTTTGAAAAGACTAGATCCTCAAAATGCCAAGAAAATATACACCAGCTCAATGTCCATACTCATACAAAGAGGAAGGTTTCAAGAATGTAATGAGAGAGATTGCACTTATTGTTGCAAATAATTAAAGAATCAGAATTTGCTTTTGCACTATAAAGTACAAAGTTATTGGAAACAGACTATTGAGTTTTCCCTGTTTCTTAAAGAGAGTTGAGAAAAGCTCCAAACCAAATCCAGTCTCAGCAACAGAGGCAGACACTGAAACCAGCACCATGCTGACTCCCAGCACCCTGCTGTAAGCATTAGGAAGTTTCCCTCAGATAAAGAGGCAGAAATGTGCTGATTTCTGCCCTTCATAACGCTAGCGGAGTCCTAGAATTACAGTTAAGGTGATGATACAACCTAGTCAGTCAATCATCTCATGTCTGCCCAGGTAATTATATTTTAACTGTTAAAGGGCTTTTGTAAAGGGAAATTGTCAGCCACGTGAATGCTTGGTTGATGCAGCACATGCATTTACTGTCTTAAGGTGATTAATGTAATTCCCAGCCCAGGGGAGGCCACATGATGAGTTCAATGCAACCCCTGGCATTTAAGAGCAACTGACCAAGAGAAATAATGCAGGACATACCCACACTGCTCTTCATTTGTGGCAGATAAAGGAGTTTAGAGAAGAACCTGTATAACTTCCACTACAGATAGCTCCTTAGCTTTGACTGAACAGACTGAGGCTGGTTTACTCCACAAGGCCTCCACAGGGCATTAACTTTGCTCCTAAATAATTTAGCTGGTCAGTGAACAAGGAACAAATGCTTTTCAGGACTTGTATGAAGGACCAGGAGATGAAGTGGCACGTGCTGGGTGGGGATTTCATATGCAGTTTACCACTTGACTTAGCATGTAGTGCTGCGCAATATGAACAGTGTTGCTGGTCCCGTTTCCCTGCCTTTAAAAGGAAGAGGGTACCTGGGACCTAGATATGAATTCCTCCTCCTAAGGCCATAAGGCTCAATGTTTGAAAAATAGCTTAGGAACGTTGGAAGAAAGGTGTACGAAATCATTATTGATCCCAAATGTTTTGTATACTCTGTTGCTGCACTCAATAAAACACTCAAATATAGAACATGTTTCTGCAAAGCCAGCATGCAGAAAATTCTCTGTTGTCTCTTTCTACTCTATCAAGCAGTCCATGGAAATCTTTAGAGTCCCCGGTCAATACTATTTAAAACATCAAGACTGATTTTACACTCCACATTCTTTGTAACTTCTCTTTCTCTCCAACAGGTAGTACACTTGTGGGAAGAATGCCTTCCCTTCGTAACTATAACACACAAAGCTTCAGGCATGCACATTTGAGGTGAAGGCCTAAAATTCTGAAGGATCTCATTATCCTTCCAACACAAAAAGACTTTCCTGGGGACCACTGCTTTTCTGTGAAGGGATGTGTATTTTGTTTCCTTTCAATGTTACTGTAAAAGATAATGTCATGACCACCTCATAGACTTACTGGTAGTCCATTTCATGAAAAATCAAATCCACCCACTGTATAAGCGTACATTTATTATAATACAAGAACCCATACAGGGTAGCCAGGAAGCAACCTGGTTCCAATTTGTCCCTCCCAATCATTCAGCTTCCACTGCATGTCTCTTGGAGTCATGGGGCAAGCCAAGTGCATCTTGACAGCCCTGGAAATTTTTCTAAACCAGTTCATCATATTCCCCAACACTTCTGATTACAAAGTTAATAGCTTGAAATGGACATTCTGGAGTTAACCCTGTGACCTGCTTAGCAGAAGAGCAGCAAAGTGTGGTGCGAGTGCCATGCTGAGAGTGACAACACCTAGTGATGCTTGAGGCTCCAGTACTAGAAGCAATGCCGTAAAATGGAGGTAATTGAGGGGATTTCATTTCTTCTTTCGGCCTGCCTAAGTTTGCTTTCCATAATTGACTTTCACATGCAACTTATGATGTGTATTTCTCAATAGGAAAATACCAGTGATGAGGGGCAATGATGCAGCTTGATCAGGTATTTGGCTAATTCTCTACTGTCTGAAGGCAGAAGGGAATTTCTCAGAGAGTGTAGGGCTCTTAGGACAGAACATGTATTCAGAGCTGCCCAACAACTACTTTTGGCCAGTACCAGAATGGTTCACGTCCAGTCCAGTAACAGATGACATTAAAGTATTACGGGCCAGGGAAAAATACTTATTTCTTAGATAAAAAGGGGCTTTAAAATTTCCTTCTGAAAACAAAGACCACCACCACCCTGACCCCTGTTTAAAAAAAGGGATGTACACTCAGCAGGTTTAGCCAGCTCACCACAGGCTCGAATGAGCAACACTGGCACAGTAAAGGGGGCAGGAACACGTAACTAGGGAGCAGCAGAAGGAAGCAGGACTGTGCTACTGACCCCATGAACCCATTAGATTAACTTTGTTGTAAAGCAAATCTGCTCTCTGACCAGTATCCAGGCTATCTGTAGAAACATGTGAGACAGGAATCAACTGAATGAGTCTCATTCTCCAAGTGTAAGACTTGACAGGTCTGAATGTGGGTTTCAAATGCCTGAACAAGGAAGAAAAGAGATTCTGGTGATGGAAACTTTTTGCAGAACAAAAAGATTCCAACCTGAATCCACACTGTGTAAAGCATTAAGGACATCTTTTTATCTTTGGAAATTATTTTACAGTTAACTGAATAACAACTCTGAAAACAAAGCCTCTTTTTATTCCCTCTCCTTGCATTTGCAACGGGAAGGATTTAAAGAACTGTATTTGATCCACTAGGTTGAGGAACTCACAGCACTGTACATTGGTTTAGTGTACTAAATTTAGTTGACTTCTGTCTCTTTCAATTACCCCTCTAAAAAGGACAGGTGAAAAATGTCTCCCTTTATATCATTTTGTTTGCTGTTAATTCTTCTCTTCTGGTGCTTGCTTGTTTTTTAGGGTAGGCAGAACAGAGCAGCTTAAGGGGGAAAATAGCCCTATAAAAAGCTCTTTTGCTGCATTTGAGCTTGTAGAGTCTTCCATTTCATATTTATATCTCATCAGTAAAGTGTCAGGATTGCTGATAAGAACAGAAAAGTCAGACGGAGAATGGACTGAATCTTAACTTTGGTAAAATCGGCTAACTGTAAGACATCCTGAATGTAAAAATAAATTCCCATGCATGCTATCCTCATCACATTAATGGGAAGCAAAACTAAATACAAGTTTTACATAATTAATCCACTGACTTGTCCATTTCTTCCACAGCAAAGAACTGTAGAGGAAGAGCATGCCCTAATTCTCAGAACTGTGCTCCGCATCAGAGGTGCTCTTCGACATTTCAGAAACAGTTTACATTCCATTTGGTATCACTTCTGTGTATGCCCTCTGTAGGCTATGTGCTACTCTTAACACCCCTCAACCTCTCAAAAGGAGCTAGAAAGTAGGCATGAATGCTGGGGCAGGTCTTGAACTCTACTTTTTCTTTGCAAACGATACAACAGTGAGAGGCAAAAGGTTTCTGACTGTGAAGTCCTCCAACCATCAAATGGTAATCAAATACTTTGATGAGGAGGAAGCAAAAATATTAATGTATTTTAGTGATCTGTTTAAATTTCCAGAACAGTAATCGTTGAATTTGACTGCTCTCAAAAACCTCGTTCTGAAAACAGAAAGATGCAGCGATGATTTGTTCCGAGTTTCTTCAGAGTCTGAATGATCAAAGACATATCGAAGTTTAATTCCTCCACCTTTTTTCCCCAGTACCTGTGCAGGACTCTTACTTCTGGTCCCAGGGCTCTGAACACTGCAAGCACGGCCCTGATTAGACATCAGTTGTATGATCACAAGTGCATCAACTAGCAGTTAACATTGTCTGCACTTAAAGGGGGAAGAAATGAGGTTGAATAGAACTGACAGAGATGAAGGGAAGAGCCAAGGTGGATGGCTCTGTCTTGTTTTGTGGTGAAGAGGAAGCAACGAGGCAACCATTGCTGTGGGAAAGGCCCACACCTTGGAACTTCAACCCTAGGCAAGGATCAGAGAGCCTGTCCAGGAAAGCAATTCCATTTCCTCAGCTCTAAGCACAACGCTCTGGTGTGCCCTGGCCTGTTTCAGTGCCTGCCAGTGCCTCAGGTCTGCTATGGCTCCTCTCATTTTCAGTGCTCTTCAGGGCAATGCCAATTTCAATAAAGCTAATAATTAGCTTAATGAGGCTAAATAATTAGTCTAATAAAGCTAAACTACTGGTTGGAATAACCAAAAAATTCTCTTGGAAGGCAGAAGGAAGAAGTATATTGACATGAAGTAAGCAAAATACCTGATAAAAGAAAATTCACTTCACCATCAGCACTCAACATCTCACATCCTAGTACCCGAGGTACTATGCACACGGGTAAGAAGACCACCTCTTGAAAGAGCTTAAAACAAAGCCAACAGGCAAAAACTGTGAAGAACACAGCACAAACATGACACATTTCAATACATGTGTTTCTCATGCCTGTGGTTCCTCATTGCCTTGCTCACAGTACCTTTAATTTTGGAATGTCAAGTTCAAGCACAAGTTCTGTGGGTTAGCTTAAGAGTTACAGTCTTGCAGCATGCAATTTCATTAACAAATTGCTCATTCTTTGTTAGGGCCTCTCTTGCAATTTTGCTTCTATCACTGCTCTTAAAGATACATCAGCAGTGTGCTAAACAGCCAAAAATATCATCATCTTTCTTGCAGGCAAGGGGTGTATTTTTAGAGGAACATAAACCTGATTTTCAGTGATACCGGATAACTGCAGCTCTTACTGGCTTCAAATGATATCTTGGGCGCTACCACCTCAGAAAACTCAAGCTTTCCATAGAAACAATGGAATTCATCCCCAAAACAGAATAGTTTCCACACAGAGAAAAAAGTATTCTGGTCAGATTTAGAGAAAACCTTGTGTTGCACTTACACCAGAAATGGATGACAAGTTTCAAAGCTGTTTTTAGGAGGGCTTGGACTTGAGGAAAGGAAATAAGCAATCAGTGAGGTAACTCACTGCCACACATGGAACCAGCTAATGTATGAAGATAACAGAGGCAAAAAATGTCGTCAGTCTCTAAAGTGGTGTATCAAATAACATTTGGTCTGGGTAAGAGAGAGTTTTAAATTCCACCTCATCCCAGGTTTGACAACACTGATTAAAAAAGCCCCAAATCCTCCAAATTACTGATCATCAGCTCCATCAGTGACAAAAGGAACTAGCTGTTAGACCATGTCCAGATATTTTCAGCACCATATTGTCTTCTGAATGTGGTGCCGTTTACTCTATACCTTTCTCTATGGCTATCACCAAGCGTTATTAGAAGTGAGTCAGGGACTGCACATGTGCTAGTGCAGATCCACCTTCACCATTCCAAAGGAAACATTTCCATAATGGCAGATTAGTGAGAATGCAGGAATAAAGGCATTTTTATAGATATATCTGTTTTCAGAAAGGAATTCAGTTTATTAATAAGACTATTTTTGTTGAAGTTTAGCAGCAGATAGACAAAATTAGCTGGAGGGTTACTTACTTTCAAGTAGATCCAGTGTTCCACTCCTCTCCTGGCAGAAAAGAAAAGTACCTTCAGGTTTTCAAGGCACAGATCGTGTATTTCTTGTGGTATGAACTAATTTCTTTTAACATTCAGCTGTGCAACTCACCAGTTCCAAGGACTGTGTGTTATACTTTGCATTCTAACAAAGCTAAGTACCTTCCCTTCCAGGGCTCTTTTGTCTTCTAAATGCATCCTCCTTGGTTGTATTTCATGTTACTGTGTTCTCACTGCTTCTCTATAAATGAACATATTAATCCTTAATTTTCTAGGTTTCTTGCTCCATTTGCCAAAGAAGCATTTTTCTTCTCTCAGGAGCTGCAGATGCAGATTACCACTGTGCCAGCTTCTTCCTGTCTGGAGTGGTTTGGCAAAAGGAATTAGTTCCGGAAAGTTCATAAACGTCTATTTTCTTTTCACTTCTACTACACTCCACAGCTGTCTCACTGTGCTCTTGTCACTTTTCTTTCGAGTATACTTATGAAAACCCATCACAGCAGCTAAGGTCTGCAGGGTTGGAAAGCTGACCTGCCAACACAAGGGGCAGAAATACGGGAGGCAATCTTTCTCCCATCAAATAACAGTTCCTCCACAACCCTTTTACTGTTTGGGATATCCCTGAGAAAATGCAAAGCCTCAATTTTGGCTTGTTGCAGCATTCACAATGATGGAGAAAAAGCTGTCAGGATTCACTTGGCAGCAGCTTAGGCAGTTGTGGAACTTGAGGTCCATTTGAAAATGCTTCAGTTATTTGTATGCAGTAGACCTAGATGCAAGGGCATTAAAATCTGGCATGAAAGCCTATATGAGCAGGATATGCTCTAGTCTGAAAGAAGACAGGTTCTGATTGAGATAAGATGAAACACAGACAACTAGAAAGAAGTACAAGTGCAATACAGCGGGTTGACTTCACGTTTAAAAACATGGCACATCAGTGCAGAGAAAAACTAGTCTGTAGCATCCAATTAGAGCTGCTGCATTTTTCTAAGCTGTCCGGCTTACTCTGCATCCAGGCAAAACAGTTCACAGAAATAGTATATTCCCTTTTTTATGTATCGCTTCAGGAGAAAAGGAAAAAAAAAAAAACCCAGACAACAAGACACACAAACCCCCAAAACTGTTGCTATAGAGGTATCATCTACAGAGATAAAGAAGGCCGAAAATGAAGCAAGAATTCATAGAATCACCTTTCTAAATCTTCAGTTGCTCAGTCTTGAAAATATGGGGGAAGAAAACTGAAATGCATGTGAGTTAGCATGCGGTTGCATAAAGCTATCCATGAGATCAACTAGGACTCTAGGAATTTCCAGAGAAGCTGATCCCACCACATCTGCTTTCTCCCTACCTGTGAGAAAGGACATCATGAAAATCAACCTTCAGACAGATGAGATTCCTTCTCCCTTTGAGTACTGCATCACCACAGAGAGCCCAGCACCCCCAAAACAGCAAGAGAGATGAAGGAACCGGCACTTACTGCCACAGAGCATCTCCAGTCGGTTTGATACTGCAGGTCAGCTACAAGCAACAGGATCCAACTCATGTTCAAAGAGCTCCAGCTCTACGTCTTATTGAACAATGGAAGTGGTGCACTCTGGAAACTCTAATTTAGATGTCCCACTATATATGCTGGTAAAAGCATATATATATATATATATATATATATACACACACATATATATACACACACACACACTGATTATTCAGACATAATCTGGGGTTTGCCTCACACCTCCTGCAATGAAGCTACTGATACTTACCTATCGTCACACATACAGGGCATTGCAAGCCAAACCATCCTTGAAACAACTCATCAGCAACTAGTAGACTCTGTATTAAAACTGTAGCAGTATTAATATTTGATGTCTTCACAACAGTAAAGATTTATTTATTTTTTTAAAAGCAGAAAAGTCTGAGAAAGCCATTATTTGTCACGGGATGATCCAAAGGCTGTTAATCTCCTGTCTACACCTTAAAGAAAGAAAAGAGGAGAAAAATCTAATTTAAACAAGTGTTATTAGGGATAAAAAATTCAGACTGATGTTACATTAAATTATTTGGGAGGCTAAGGTATCCAGCCATGGTCTTCAGTATAAAAGAAAATTATAGGGTCTATCAACCAGAGAAGCAGTGCTCTGAGCCTATGTGCTGGCATGCTTACAGTTTTTTTCATGTCTGGCAGGTTGTTTTACAAACTAAACTCAGCAAGATGACGATTCCACCAGAAGGTGCTTCAGATGGTTTTGCTAATAATTTTGATCAGCTGAAATGGAGAAAAACATAACTTCGTTTATTTGGCTTTTCCAGAACCTGTCAAGTCTGAGCAGAACCATTAATTTCCCCCTTCTGCATCTCCCCCACCTTCTTCCAGAAATGACGCACTTCAATTTTATTTTTTTTCTACAAGTATTCTGCATAATCAGCCTTTTTTCCCAAAACAAACTTTGGTCATTCTTTGTTCACTTCCTTTGCTAGAAGGAAGTGCCATTTCTTGAGAATGTTCATTGGAGGCTGGTACTGCTACTGCTGCAAACATGGGAGTGCTAACCACATCTACTGGCTTTTGTTTTAAGAGCCTTTGAACCAACTTTGTTAATGGACCGAATGCAATTTAGATAGGGAACTTGGCTAAAATGTAGCTTCAATTGGCTATTAAAATTTAAGAGCCAACTAAGATAGCTAATTACAAAAAAGCTCCAGTGATAATCTTAAGCAGAATTAGTAATAGCAAATGACAGTCTGTCTAGTCTTATTCCCAAAGGGAAAGAAACTCTTAACTAAGAAGTCAACTAGACAATGTGCAGAAAACCTGATTGCATTACTGTTATTATGGCATCCCAAATCTGGCAGCTCACCAGGATAAAACAGTGAGTAAAGTCTGTCAAACTACTCAGGAAAGCAACTGACCCCCTTCTTAATGCTAGCTGTAACAGACATCGGGAATTACATTATCATTTTAGATTAACTTATTGGGAAATATTCCTGTAAAAATTAGCAAAGCAGCACCATCTAAAAAATATCTTATACCCATCCTGAATTTGACTCTTTCGCCAGATATTTTCGATTAAGGAAAAAAAATAGAAACAATCTGTCTGCAAAGCGTTCAAGCACTAAAAGAAGCATTCCGTGCTTCATTATCAATAGCCTCATTACACCATCAGCTGAAGTGCCGACTAGCTCTCCTGTGAAGATTTATCATGTATAGTGGCCACTTTGAAACATAGGTAGCGGAGTCTTTTACATTCCCTACTCAAGAGTCTCCCTGCTGTGCTGGAAATGTCAGTCCGGTTTCTTCACGGCTGTGCGCACAGATTGGAAACAGCAGGAGAGCTTGGGAGCATGACTGCAATACCAGTAAGGACACTTGTCTTCACGGCACTGCTCACGTGGCTCTGGGAATGCAGGACCCTGCTGTTCTCTAATATTTACACACACCTGGAGCCATCAGGAGCAGCAGATGCAGTCTAAAGGCAGCTTGCTTCTTTTGTGTTGGGGGCTTCACTTTCAAACAGGGATGGCAACAAAATCCTACTGTTTCCCTATCCCTGTTCTGCAAAACAACACACACGTGTGCAAGCACATACAGCACGCGGTATGTACAGTAGCACTACAGGGATTATCACAGCCTTCCGCTTCGCTTATCCTGACCATCCCACGCTTTAAAACATCATTGCAGTTCACAGTGAGCCAAAGACACTCTTGCTTGCCGAGACTGTAGTTTTGCAGTCTCTTGTGAGCAACGGCAAGCCCTGAAACAGCATTCACCTCGGATGGAAAGCACCCTTTTTCTTCGCAGAACACTTGCCAGTACAAACTTTTTCCAGGACTTTTTTGGGGTGGGAAGAGGCAGGGATGGCTTACAAAATCTGCACCTCAGAACATACATTTCAAATATATGGAAATATCTGTGCTTCCTGCATTTGGCTTTGGCAGTCTCAAAAGAAAACACACTGCTTGTAACCTTCAAAATAAAGAGAAAGTTTACTGGTAAGTAAGTTTCTAAAACAATTAAAATGTCAAACAACTAAAGTACAAAAGGATGACATTAACTTTGAGTATGCAAGACAGCAAGAGAATACCATATGCTTTCCTGACAACAGTTCTTCGGAATAGTGTGACATACTTTTTGAACAAAATGATTAAACGAAGTCATTAAAATGATAGTTTGGTTTGAGGAGTTTTAAATATGAGAGAGGCTTTAGCAGTCCTGTTTTTGCATCTGAAATGAAAAGAATGCTATGCTTAAAGTCACCAGCCACACTTTGCTGATTGAGTCTGTATAGCAGTCAGAGTAGAAACGAACTTTTAAATATGTTATTCCAGTTTTATTTAGAAAAAATGGATTCCCTTGTTTTCAAAACACAACCTCAGCATTCATTCAACATTTTATGCTACAACATATTTATTTCAGTAACGATTCAGACATAAAATCAAGCTAGCAGAGCACTGGACATCCACACAAATACACCACCCACTGGCTCACACGCATTCATTTTGGTTTGCCGAACTTCATAAAGCACTCTCCCTGATAAGAATAATGTTCATGCCCTAACTTTTTTTTTTTTTTTTTTTTGCAGTATCTAAATGTAAAGTAGTGGTATTTCACACCAAAATTAAACACTGCATTTTTTTACTTACAACTCTGAAAACGACTCAAAGCCAGGCAAGGAAGTACTTTTAAGAAAGTTTTTGGAAGGTTACATGCTTCTCAACTATGAAAGAAAGGTAAACCATTATTTTGTTATGAGAAGCACATGTGAGTCAAGCTTCCACTGGAACTAGACACTTTTCAAAATTATTAATAATTACAGCTTTTCACTAACATAAAAAGAAAACCTGAGGGGGCAGTTCAGAATGGACCTTGGGTTTTGGTTTGTGCTTTTCTTTGCCCTGGGCCCTATGTCTGAAATGCTGGTCTCCTCCTTTCCAGAGAAAATCTGAGTAATTAGAAAAGTGACACAAACACAAATACTATGAAAAAAATAACTAACATTCACTACCTGTTCTCCAAATAATTGTTTAAACATATTTTGTAACAAACTGGAATGCAAGGACGTGACTTTTGTCTTACATTCTCTTTTTTTAATTCAAACGCTTGAAAAATATTTAAAAGGTGTCTCTACCATTTCAGACTTCCTCTTGGTGTACATCCAAGTGGCCCTCAATAGGACTTACTCAAAATTAGAAGAAATCAGATGCAACACCACTGTTCTTTATAAAGTACCCACAACAAAAGTAAACTGAAGTAAACTGAAAAAAAAAGACAACCCAGAGGTAAGGCAAAGAGCAACTTAATTTGTTGTTCCATCTATAATTTACTTCTGGACTCCCTTCTGGATGCTGTGCCTTTCTTGGCTTTTGGTGAGGTCATCTTCCGCCTTCTGGTAGCTACTGCATCAGCAATTCAAACAACAACAACAAAAAAAGACAAGACTTTCTAAAAAATAACAAACAGATCAGAAGAAAATACGTATATTCTTAAAGAGGACAGATCGACTCAGATCATGCATTTAGTTTTGACGGGGGGGCAGGCGGACACATGACAGGGACTCAGAAGAATTTACCACAACTTCTGGGCACAACATTTTTTCCTGAAAAACATGTTGTATAATTCAGCTTCTCAAACGGTAGCATTGCATACCTTGGAGCCAACTTAATAGCTCAGGTCCACTAAAGGATGAAGAATCAGATCCTCTTCAAAACCTAAACTCCTCCTTCGTCCCCATGCACCAACTTTCAGTTCCATGATCCCTCCCAGCATTAAGCCATTTTTGGTGCTCTTTAGCCCTTCTGCTAAGCTGATCCAGGTCCACAATCTGACAAAGAACTTTTCTTTTGTCTAATAGTTTAGTGAGCTGCAGCATCTTAGAGCATTCTGAACGAAGCTTATACAAGGGAGGTGGAAGGCACACCGGCAGAAAAGAGGAAGAGTTTTGTTTGGCACTGTTGAGCTGTTAAATCAGCTCAGCTATCAGTGCAACTTCACCTACACATTTCAAGCTATTATTTGGCAATATTTTATTAGCAAGTGTAGCAAACAGTGCCATCTAAGCAAGATTCCTAACAAACTTGGCAGGCAGATTGTTCGAAAAGACCATACTCAAGTGCAGCAATAAAAAACTCCCTGCACTTTGATTCTTTCCTGCCCACTAACAGGGAAAAGGGGAAAAAACCCAACAAAACACCACAGCTCATTTCTGTAAATCACATTCAACTGTAGTCACTTTGAGAAAAAAATATTACTTACCATAAAAATTGCTACCATTTTCGCAAATGCAGTAACAGTAATATGTTTTTCATCTCTTAGCCACAGTATTATTTGGTTTACATTTTTTTTTATCCTGACTTCCCCCTTGCAGTCAGTATGCCTAACTATTTAAGTTCTTGCTTGTAAAGCTATATGTAACTCTACAGTTCCTGTTAACCTTTTAATCTGGATTACTGACAAAGAAAAAAAGATAAAATTGAGTTTCATGGAAGTCTGTAAGAAAGAAGCTGCTTGCGTAAGACAACAGCCTTTGAGCAGTAGGAGTCACGGATTGTTCAAGCTCAATGAGTATGTCTGGGGGAAAGTAAGAGGTAGAGAACAATACAAACCAAACCCAAACAGTTCTGAGGCTGCCCAAAGCCAAAACCACACCAAGAAAAGCAGCAAACTACTGCAAACAGTTTTGCTTTCCCGTTTGCTTAATTTTACACAACTTAATTTGCTCTGAAAATGTTGATTTGAAACTAAAAATACCAAAATTAGCTTTGAAGAATTCTAGTCTTGAAAATAAAATGGAGAATGAAAAAATATTCTTGTTCCTTTTTTGTCCAAAAGCACTTGCTGCAGCCAACACATAACTATAAAAAATTGCCAGACAATACATCTTTGATTAATAAATCACTTTAAAAAACCCAACACAACGGACAGCTCTGGTGATAGTCTCTCATTGAGCAGAGCAGCTTTACCAATGAAAAATATGTTCTGGCAAAACACACCGCTGCCTCCCCCCCAGCTGCTATGTAAAAGTCAAACCCATTCTGGTACCCTTACGTAGCTAAAAGATACACAAGCAGGTATCATAAACGGAAGTAGTAAATTAACCGTGTAAATCTTTCCTTCTCTCAGCTAAAATCTGGTTTATGTTCAAGAATTATTTTATAATTTTCAAAGTCACAGAAGTATTTCAGCTACTATAACTGAGAATTCTAGCAATAGACGGTTCTCCTGAGTTTTCCAATGGAGTATTCAGTGGTATGTAGGTCAAGCTGTCCTACCAACTGCATGAGCTCAAAGTTTTCCTCTCTCCACCCCTCCCGAGATTTTTTTTTTCGTGGAATCTTTGTATTGCAACAGAAAGCAGAGAACGACCCAAGGTTTCTCTTCAAGAAAATACAATAACCTGATCTTTTCCCCTTTCATTAATCCCCACTGGTTATGACTGAGGTAACCGTGATTTTTCTTCTCATCCAATCATAAGACTGTGTGATCAAACACGGCAAAGACAGGTCAAGTTCATGGTTCTGCTATCACAAAGATGGCCAATATGAAAATGATGAACTTCAGCAGGAAGGTGTTGGTTTATAGAGAAAAAAAGAAATGAGTTACCAGATTTTCACATTTGTATTTCAAGAATGTAGTGTTTCATGGCTGTCACAGACAATACAAGCAGCTGCAGCTCACCCATCCCTCATTCAGCAAGGGCTTACCCATTTCTAGTGCCTGTGCTGGAACATCAAAAAGGAGAAGACAGCTGCCCTGTCTCTGATTTGTCCTTTATGTTTATTGCATTAATGAATTGTTTTCAAGGCTTTTCTAAACTGTTCCCTCTGCAGAGCATCAGTGGAACGGAGTGGCAGCGATCAGCAATGAATTATAAGCAAACGCCTGGATGTTTCAGGAGTCAGGACTCACTGGGAAGACATACTAGTGCTGCAGCAGCACTACTCAACCACTGCTCTACCAATGAGAAACTGAAAAACTAATGTTTTGTAGCCACAATTCAACGTGGTATTTTGAAGACAGCAAAACCTGGGAAACTCCTGACACATTTGCTCATGAGGAAAAAGCAACTGGCATAATAAGGTTTTCTGAAACAGAGTTGTTTATTCCATACAACTGATTGCAAAGATCTGCAACCTGCTTGGAGCTACTGACCCCAAAGGGTTTCTAATGTACCTGAGCAAAGAAATCAAGAAACACGCTTGCTTTCTCCTTTGGAAAGAGATCAGGAAGCTCCTGAACCTGAACTTGACTGTTAGGGCACAAGCCAGAGAAAGCCTTGCTAAAGCCAAGGTAAGCAGCACGCACTGCTCTTCCTCTGTCCACTCAGTTACTCACACATCGCTAGAAAGGTACCAGGTTAGTGCGGCATGATTTCACCCTGTGCAAACCCATGCTGACTCCTCCCTACCAACTTCTTGTCCCCAGTCTTCGGAAACGGCTTCCAGAGTACGTGCTCCGCCACCTTCCCAGGCAGCACGGTGAGGCTGCAGTTCCCAGCTCCTCGGGCTTGCCCTTCTTGAAGATGGGACAGACATTCCCTGTCTTCCAGGCCTCAGAGCCTCCCCTAAGTGCCATGCCCTCTCCTGCTTCATCAGGAGTGTCCCCACAGTGACACCGGGGACGGACTTTCGAGCGCAGGAATTGCCTGGCCTTCTCTGTACCGCCCTCACGCCTCATCATAACTGCTACCAATGCCGGTTATGGCAGATGCCAACACCGAATTTCTGTTCTGCTGCTCCACCAGCCAAGAGCTCTCCCCTCTCACTAAGAGCTGGCAGCAGAGAGCGGTGAAGAAACTTGAGCACAGGTCACGTCTGAGTTTATCACAGTGACTGACAACACAACGTGAACGTCAACATGTTCTGTCCCTGCTTCCTCTGTGGAGACACACTAGAAAGCGGCAAAAGCTGAACTTCTCTTTGACCACTCTGGTGCAGGCTGGAGAAGTTTTGTTACGCCTTTTCCCTTTGCAGCTACAAATTGGCTGGCTCCCCATGGGATCAAAACCTGTGGGATTTCCCAGCCAGCAGAAGCCCACCTGCTACCTTCTGCCCAAACCACAAGGAGGATTGCTCTAAAATACAGGAAAAGTCTGGGAACTGATCATGAGCAATACCACAACATACAGCATGCTGGCCTTTTGCCTGGCCTCCAGGACAGGCTGAAGGTGCAGCGGCGAACAGAGCTGAAAGGAGCAGAGCGCTCTGGAGAGCTGTACGGTTAGGGAAAGGGGTAGAAAGCGATGTCAAGAAGGGGAACGATAAAACAAAGACATATACTAGATGACAAAGTTTATTAAATTTCAAGTTGAAACAGAATATCTGAATTAAATACAGTGCATTAACTTCACAAATATGTATTCATATAAAAAGGAACAGCGTCACAGCAACATTCATTGCTTTCCTCACTGCCTGTTAACCCAAGTCCTTGAATTAGTGGGTAAAACCCCCAATTTTTTCCAGTCTTAATTGATCTCGGAACAACCATTCTTCCTTTCCCAGAACTGGGACTTTGTTCTATCATCTTCTGATCACTACTGACTTCTGTGGACAGGAAATGACAACGCAGATCTTCAGTAACAGGTAACTCCCTGAAATAAGTAAACCTGCTTCTTTTATTGACACAAATGTCCCAGAACACTGGCTACCATCTGGGCTACAGCCACCACATCATCAGCTGCTAGCAGCAACAAAAAGATTGGCTGCCCTATCATACAAGGTTTGGAAAGTACTGAGGAGACTGGAAGTTAGTATTTTAACATTCATTTTTCCCGCACATGAAGTGTTTCAGGTACAGCGCAGCTGCTGATGTAGTAACTGGGAATGTCTACAGCTGCAGCGGCCTTTAACACAAACCCCAAGATGAATACCGTGAGGGGCCACGGGCACAAACGGAAACACAGAGGGTTGGGGCTGAACGTCAGGAAATGCCTCTTTCCGATCAGGGTGACTGGGCACTGGCACAGGCTGCCCATGGAGGCTCCATCCTGGGAGATACTCAAAAGCCAGCATGGTCCTGGGCAACCAGCTCTGGGCGGCCTTCCCTGAGCAGGGGAGCTAGAACGGATGACCTCCAGAGGTCCCTTCCAACCTCACCCGTTCCGTGGTCCTGTGATCCAAAACAAACATACCAAACCCACCACGTAACTCTCTTGGCACTGCTACACACTCACAGTAATGTTAAACCTAAGGCGCATAAGGTGACAGCAATGTGAAGTGCCCCGTCCTCCAGCATGACCACTGGTAAAGATTTCACTTTATCGGCAGAAGCAGTCACGGCATCTGGACTGAAGCAGCAGGCTCAAATCACATCAAATGATGTCCTAAGCATTAAAGTAACACTGGAAACATTAAAAACACACAGGGTGAAAGGATTAAGCAGAACAAAGGGAATGCTTTTGTTAAAACACAGAACATCAGTGGAGAAAAAATAATGCTTCTACGTTGATAAGAAACATTTTGACAATCCTGTCAAGCTCAAGAATCAAGGTGAGTCATTCTGCTAGTCCGACAAAAACAGGTGTGCTTCTTATGGCGAGTGCAAAATAAAACACCTATGCATCAATAAGCCAACAGGCAAGTGCAATGTGCTTGACATCCATTTGATAGAATTCACATTCGGACTGCAATAAACACATTTGCACATCTGAACTGTGGGAGGAGAAACTATAGACGCACTACGTAAACAAAATCCTTTCCGGAGCTTTTTTCCCAGCATTTTGTTCAAATCAGGTAATTTTTGGTTAAAACATCACGGTACTCCTGTACTGCCCTGCAAAGGGGATCCTGGTCAACGTGGATACTTTTTGAAGATCCATCAGAAAATACCACGGGAGAAGCTCCAGCAGATCCAGCTTCAAGTTCAGCAGTGGCTAGGGAGAAGAGAAACAAGATTCCCGTGTTGCTTTTACCCTAGACAGGGCCAAATCAGTCACTATAAAAACATTATGGATAACTGGAGAGACTACAGTCCAGAAAGAGATTTAAAAACTTCCAAGGGATCGTAACAATCAAAGGGCTAGGCACAAAGGGAGAAACAATCTTTTTCCACATTTGCCTACCAGCCAACAGTATTTCTAAAGCCAGCGAAAGAAATTCTATAGGCTACACATTGAACATCTTCAGGGAATCCACAAATGACTCCTGCTTACACCAGTGCTAAACTGAGCCCCCCTGCAGACCTCTCGAACCTCCAATATCTGTTTTCCTTGAATGTTCAAAGCAGTGATTTATTGGAACTCTGCTCCTAAAAACCAGCTTCTGCCTTCTCTGTGACAAACTTAAAAAGAATCCGCCGGTGAAAACGCAAACGCCTTTGCAATGCAGTCAGGCCAGGACAAGTCTCCTAGCCTGGCACTTTCTTTGAGGGGCGTCTTTGTAACTCACCCTGGCAAAACCCTCTTTCCTCCACAAAAACACATACTCAATTGACGCAAGCCCACCTTTACTGTTCTTCTCCAGCCACGTTTTTCAGACAAGGTCCTGAAACCAAGCGCACTCTATGACACCTAGCAGACGCACAGTCAGGTTCAAAATGCACACGGATGAAATGCAACGGCTTTGTGTCCATTCGGACACATGGAACGAGCTGTGAAGCTACAGCTGAACACTCTCTGTATTACCAAAAGCATGCAGGAACAGAAGGAAATTCTCGCAGGGGCTACCTGCTTTGAAATAGCACCAGTCACTGCAAAGCAAAGCAGTGACTCTGGAGGAACGACTACCCTGAAATAGGTGGAATTCCTCTTTGGACACCTGGCTTCATCATGCTATGTGTTAAAAGCATTCAACTCATCTTATGTTTGCCTAAGTGCTACTAAATAATTTTTTCCTAAAGAAAGGGTATCTTTCATCACTGATTCTATTTTCCTTGCTTATTCAAAAAAAGACTGCAACATCTAAGCTACAAATACAAGCAATGAATAAGAAACAGCAAAAATCAAGGTCCAACAGCAGAGAATGTGCACGGTATGATTTAGTGCGGAATGCAACTGATGCACATGGAAGAAGCAGTGATGGCTGAAGTCTATAAACATCTTCTCTCAGGGCTTCTTTTACGTTTGATGCTTGTGCTCAAGGATTCACTCTAGAAAAACGTGACTTCAGCTTAAGCCAAGTGCCACCCGTGTAGAGGAAGTGGGTTAGTTTTCTCTGCACTTGTCTTTTTCAGGCAACTGCATAACATTCTACACAATCTTTTGGTAAGCAGGAAGTTTTCACATTCAAGTCTAAACTGGAAAGCTAGCAGAAAAACCTCCCTGTGCTTAGCACAGGAACTTGACAGCTTTCAAGCCATTATGTTCAAGAGTTAGGAACACTCCTCTTTTTCCTTAAAAATGCCCCTAACATAGTGACACATTACCTTGTTTAAGTTCTTTAGCGATTCTTTCATCTAGTTCCTGCCGTACCTAGAATTATACAGAAAATATAGTTAATATTTTAACAGTTACGTTTTTCTAACGTTAAACTTCTAAAACATTCTTAAAACCCACACATAATGAGAGAAAACCTAAAAATATAATTCCAAATAGACACATCTTGGTTTGGGGTTTGATTTCTACTGAAGAGAAACTTTTGGCCAGTCGGGCTGCAGCTGCCTCATTGCTCAGCAGCGTTAACAAAACAATTTGTAACTCGCCAGCTGGATTATTACTGGGCATTTAACAAAATACACAGGAAGAAAGCAAGAAAGCCTAGCGCAGTTATTGCGGTGAAGGTACGGCTGAAGTTTATCATCAAACACACGAACAGAATGTCAGCTACACGCCGAGATATGTACAGATGCCACCCACAGGGACAAATCAGCCAGTTGAGGCTGGCTTCTGCAACTTCACAGAGAGAAGAGCTGCACCAGCAGCTGCTGCAGGATTGACATACACCATTTGTATAGAAAAAAGCGTGTGCCAATATTCTTCTTTTCTCCACCTTAAGATGGGAAATTGAAAGAGCTCCTACAGATGATGCCAAAACTTTTATTGTTATTGCAAATACCATGACACACATTTATAAAAATATAAAAGCACACACAATTTTTTCTTGCAAACTGTGTACTAAGACAGACAACCGCAGCTACAGCTTCTACGCAGCGAGTGCTGTGGGGTTTATTATGTAGCTGGAATCAGCCTGGATCACTGCAAAGGAGCACTTACGCCTCTTCTCCCCTAGAAAGTGGGTATTGTTACCAATTAAGTTATTCTCACTTATGATTCTGCCTTCAGAAGCCTTCACAAGAAGGAATCACATCTCTTAAATTAAGAGTCACAGTCCAAGCGCTATATGCTGTTGTTTACATTTGATGATACTTGCTACTCCTACATTTTTCCCATCAAATTTGTGACACACAGGAGTGAATTTCCAAACGGATACCATACAGCTTCCAGGGCTACGATGGCCATGAAGATGCTGCAGGGCTTGGACCTTGTGAGCTCTATGGAGAGGCTGAGAGCTGCAATTGTTTCTTTACTGGAGAACAGGAAAGCTCAGGGGGACCTTATCTATGTGTATAAATACCTGGTGGGGGGAGTACAGAAGATGGAGCCAGACTCTTCTCAGCGGTGCCAAGCAAAAGAACGGGAGGAGAATAGGCACAAATCCAGACAGAGGAAATTTTAACATAAGGATTTTTATAATTATTATTTCTTAAAAAATTGTAAGCATGGACAGCCACTGGAACAAGTTGCCCAGAAAAGGTTGTGGCGTGTCCATCCTTGGAGATGTATAACACCTGGCTGGACAGAACAGTGAGAAACCTGCTACGGCTGACCCTGCTTTGAGCAGGGGTGACGCTGGACTAGATCATCGCTAGAGGCCCCTTCCCCTCACTCCTTCTGCGACTCTCTTGATTTTAGTACTGAATTCCTGGGGGAAGAACCATTTATTTTATGAAATGAGCAGACCCACCTAGCAGCGTAACAACAACAACAAGAACGGAAACACTGCACAGGGTACTCAACAGGACACAGAGAGCAAGAGCCTCAGGAAGGAAACCACTCTGCTGACCCTCACAAGAGGAGCAGTAACAGGCAGTAACTGCAAGGGTCAAAGGAGCGGGGCTGTAAACCAGCGAAGCAGAGGGAAGGGCTCTCTCTCCAGGAACACAGGGAAAGCTGGGACCAAATTCACCGGATCCTGCAGGAGAAGCACCCCTCCGTGATACTTCATTGAAATACTCTGTGCCAACAGAGCCGCATGAACAATGGAAAAGGACCCCCCAAATCTCTAATTGTTTTCCAGCAGGTACAAGCAGAAGCAAAATCCCGGACGAGACACAGGTAACAGAGAAAAGCAGGAAAACTAATGCCTAGACCAAAATACGGCCCAAACCCAGGACCAATCCCAAGCAAATAAGTAGCAGTTGAGGTGTTAGAAGAAACCACTTTCCCTCGTTTCTGGAGTCTTCACAATGACTAAAAGGTCCACAGGACTCTCCGCAACGTGTACGAATCAATCAAGAGAAGAAAAAGATCTTGTTTTCCTCTTATTCATTCCATCAACGTCTTTGTGATTCTCATCCGTGTCTGAGGGAAGAGAAACAGGCGGAAATAAAGCCAACACACTGATTTCTGACAAGGGAATGAATGAAGAGCCAGGCAAAATACACCTCCGAGGACCTTAACTTGCCTCCACTTTTCTCCTTCTCCCCAAACCCCTGGGAAAGGCATCACAGCTGAGTGTCCCAAACCTCCTGAGCAGGTACTTCTCACCTCACTGCACACCTCTTCAGGCGGTAACACACCAGGTGTTCATTTGCAGCAAGCACCTTCTCAACAGTTCTTTTTCAGAAAGTGGTGTTGACTTACTACTTAGCCACACAGGCTGCTTTAGCGCAGAGTAAGCTGGATCCTGTAAGACTCCGTGAGATGATGCTCAACTTCAGAACAGTACTGGTACTCCAGACACAACTGTTGTGACCACCAAGAACTTTTTGAATACCAGAACTGGCAAGGAGGGTAAACCAGCCTACTCCCAGAGCTCAAAGAAGTTCCATTGTAACAGATTAAATCCATAGACTATCATCTCACAGATGGTTAACTACCACAGAAGCCACTGCATTACAAACACATAAAGCAGAGAAGTCCCCTGCAGCAGTCATTCTTTCCCTTGGACAAACTAAAGTTCAAAATATGCGCAGTGTTAGGAAAATGTGAATACATCAGTAAGTTTTAATCAAAACCTAAGAGCATAAATAGACAACATTTCCAGTATAAAAAAATACCACCCAATATTAAACAATGCTGGCTGCAAACCCTGCCATGTATCTGGCTGCAGAGAAGAGAGAGACGGGCAGGTTTTTGATGAAGGAGCTGAAGAAGAAAGAAAAATGGCCTTAAGTTCACAGGTCTTCAGCGAGAAACAAGAACGTGGCCTACATGTAAATGAAGAAAGTAAAAAAGCTAACAACAAAGACTGCTACAAGAGTGCAGAAAGCCAAATCAGAAACGGAACAGAAATTGAAAGATGAAGTAGGAAGCAGACATTTCCCTTCCCACATTAAACTGGTTTCATTTACCCACTGATTCACCCTGGTTGCAGAGTTCACTGCTCTTGTCTGTCAAGACACCCATGTTCATTTTCACCAGCCTTTGGCACAGCTCTTAGGATTTAAGCTTGACATTTGTTAAACCTAACAACAGGACTCCAGTCCCAAAACCTCCTTGCAGCACTTGCAGGAGACGTTCCTTGCCTTAGGACTAAGGGAGCAGGTCTGAAATACTGAATTGCTAGTTGCTACGGTCACTGTCTAATGACATGCACAGAATTTGTCAAGTACTTGTAATTTATTCCACATCACTGAAGCTCTAATAAAAATAAAAACCACCAAAAAAACCTGAAGACATTTGCATGGGATTGGGATTCTGCTGGTTAATAAGCTTGTGCCAATATGAACTTTTTGGTATTTTTAAAGATCCTTTTGCACTTCAAGGTGATTCTTTTCTGTCGCGTATATATTTGATAAAGGGGAAGGGGCTATACTGTAATGGAACACATTTCTTTATGCTTTTTTAAGAATAACATGCTCGGTTTTTGCTGAACTTGCGACATGACCATCTTCAACATGTACGGCTCTATGTGTAATCACTGATAGTCATGCCTCATGTTTAGGAAAACGGTGCAATCTTTCAAGCCTTTGAACACCAAATTCCTTAGTTAAGTCTAAAGAAGAAACTGTGTCCACTTGCTAGTGGAGCACTCCTTCCTCTTGTCAGCATCATTTACCAGTGTTTCTTCCAGCAGCTGCAGGACCAACGAACACCATCATTCTGAATAATAGCAGTGTGAACTATTTTCACCTCTTTGCCCCTGAAGCTATTTCAAAGCTTCTGCACAAACGAAATGTACACAAACATCTTCCTCTTCAGAATGGCTGGCATGTTCCCTACTTCCAATAGCCCTTCTCACCTTGAGGAAGCTACTACAAGGAACACCAAATCTGCAGAGAGCTTTGACTAAAAAAAGCGGTGCAAAAGGACTGCCTGAGGCACACTGCAATTTCAGCTTCTTAACTCCCTGTCATCTAGAGCTTCAGTGGCAGAAGCATTTGTCATCTCCAGCCAAGGCAGCACTGCGCATCCTGAATTTAAAGGCAAGGCAAATTCTGTAGAAGGGAACCAGGTTAGTGGGAAAACAAAGCTGAGGCATAACTGAAGTAAACAGTGAAGTGAAGAAAAGGCTTGGAGTCTAGAGAAATTCTTCTGCTTTGAAACAGTCTGGTGAACAGACAGAATACTAGGCAGCACAACCAGCAAAGCATTTCAAAGTAGACTAACACTATAATCTCTGATTTCTTCCCTCATGCTCCAACTTGCCTCCTGAATGGCACGGGACCCCTGTGGAAATGACTGCACAGACTGTGCATCTGGTGATTTTGCATTTGGAAACTGATTGAGATTTGCCACCCATTATTGTATGCAGAGGGATACATGCAGTTTTTCCCCTTTTGTTACTTCCTGACTTCAAAGTCTTACGTTCCAATTCAATCCTCTTTTCTCAGATGCATGCTATGCACGTGACATACTGCACCCGACTGAGAAAAATTAAGCCCGCAGCTCTAAGCGAAATACTCACTTAGATGCACGCCCTCCAGCAACTACTGCACCTCTGAGAACTCAGTTCCTTTCTTCTGAAGGACTCCAGAGAAGATCAGGTTTTAAGACTTCCCTGAATACACTGAACGTCAGGTGACTTGAGGCTACAAGCAGCGCCACTACAATTAGTCTCAGTCGTTCCCTAACTGGTGATTACAGGAAGAAATATCATAAAGAGATGTGCAGCTGGATTTAGTAACAGGGAGGTTATTCTTTTTTTCCTGTTTCTTCTTCAAAAAAAGAAACCACAACTGTTAAACCCTTTTCTTTTAAACTAGGACAGCTTTTTTCCTAGAAGCGGGATGGTTTCCTCCTTTGCCTTTTTCTTCTTGTAACATCTCGCTCCCATCTCTCTCTCATTTTCCCCTGCCCTCACTTGCTCCCTGCTCCCTGTCCCTCTTGTTCCCTTGTCCTGGCTTTCTCCTTACTTCAGTTTTGCAGTGGATCCCTGAATTTTGCCTCCTTTCTGCTGCTTGCGTGCAGAATAATCCCTGCAGATGGTACAGTACTAATTGCCTCCCATGTTCTTTATGCAGCGTTATGTCCACCCCTCTGACACAAAAAACACATTCGCAACGATACAGAAAAGTTCATCTCTAACTGCCGCTGCTACGCACTACCTACACACCGCTTTGTCCATTTTTGTTTTGTTGTTTGGTTTGGTTTTTTCTTTTTCTTAAACCAGGCACAGTATGCAGACACGCTATTTAAATGGATTCTTTCCAGTGTAGGTGGGACCAGCGAACCGAGACAGACTTAAAAGTGAGCGAATGCTTCTCACATCCATTCAACAACAGAATATGCGAGGGACAGACACTGACTGAACAGGCAAGCTTGCCCATGCCTCAGTCCTATGCTAGGTGGGAAACTGATTACAACGACTGACATCTGGTTTCCAACTCTCATGATATCACGTTTACCATTCTGTGAGGGATGTGCTAGCATGCTGACTGCTAATTACAGGGCATACTTTGACCAGAGGTACGCAGAGGTTGCAGCTTTTGTACAAAATCAGAAAGCTCTGTAGACTTCCTGAGGAGCAGTTACATATAACACCACATAGCAGGACCCCCAAAAACAAATGCCTCCTATGCACAGCATACGTCCCGCACTCCAGTGAGAAGTTACGTGTCCTGTTCATGCCATCCTACTTTTGAAGCATCCCTTTGTTGGTATTGCACTAAAACAAGTTCCGGTGAAGAAACTGCTAAAATGAAGATCAGGGAAGAAGGAAAAGGTGTCTCAAACAAAGATGTCTGATGGGATTTTGCACTCATCATGAAGTTAGCTGTTTTAAAAAAGGTCATCCACAGAATGGCTTGGGTTGGAAGGGACCGTAAAGATCATCCAGTTCCAGCCCCCCTGCCATGGGCAGGGACACCTTCCACTAGACCGGGTTGCTCCAAGCGCCACCCAGCCTGGCCTTGAGCACTGCCAGGGATGGGGCATCGGCACTAAATTTTACTGAAGAGCTTATTTGGCAGCTTCCTATGCCACAGTATTCTTTATCACAGTTTCTCTTGCAAAAGAATGTTGTTACGCAGTCCATCATTTAGATCTCAGTATTTTTTGGTCTTTGAGCACTTCTGGAAATTTGTATAACCCTGATGACCAAAAGTCTTCGTTTCTACCACCTAGTTGTGTACTGTTTTGATGAGCAATTTGGTTTGGCATATTAGAGCATATGGTTTGGAACTAGAAATGGATTCTAACTTTAGACTGAAAAGCACAACCTTGCTTACAGATACTCTTCAACACTAGTTGAGAACAGTATTTAAAAACGCTTACCTTAGCCACATAGGCTTCAACTCTGTTTCTTGATGGTAACGTATTCCCGGTCGGGGTTAGGAAGCTTCCTCCTAGATTTAGACTTCTATTCAGTGCCGGATTGTTGCTAATATGTCCCAGTTCAGTTGAATACAGAACTGGACCACTGACAGCGCTGCTTGCAATTAAAGGTTTGCTTCTATGGCACTCCTGAAGGAGCTCAGCGTTGGCTTCTGCTAGTCTCTCATTAGCTCTGAAACATTCAGAAGCATACAAAGAATTATCTTTGGTAATAACACTTCCACAAAGTTACCCTCCAGGTCTTTGACTATTATCTGACTTCGGAAAGTGGAAGGGATTAAGAGAATCCAAAAAAATCTCCATAACTGGATCTGGGGGTTTTCTGGAGAGCCTATTTCTAAGTAGTCACTCTACCTGCAAGAAGCAGCAAGAGTTAACCAATACTTTGGACTTCTCAGCATTAAGGCCTCAAAGCAGTCTGTGCACACCGTGGGTTTACATAGCTTTTTCTGAAAGGTACATCACCTGCGTAAGAACTCTGGGCTACCCTTCCCTTCCCAAAGAAAGCTGAAACCTATGACATGCGGCTAAAATGGAAGCCAAAAGATTTTTGTTGTTCCTCTTCATAGCACCAAATGCCGTTCTCTGAAGGGCCTATCCTTATTCAAGCAGTAAAGGACGTGACATTCTCTTTTCTGCCATACTTAGAAGAAGCAGCGGAGATTAGAGACTGGCAAAAAGGCTGCCTGTTAAAACAAACTCAACTTCAAAAATATCCTATTAACGCCCATGATCGGTGGCGTTACTGCTGGAACACTGAAGAGAAGCGAAGATAGTTCCAATGAACAGGGGGGAGCCTTAAGGTACTTTCATCACAAATATGCTATCTTATGCATAATGCTGACCAGATGTAGAAAAGGTATTTAATGAAGAAAACTGCTTGAGGAAAAAGTAGTATCTTATTATCACCCCAAAAGAGCAGGGACTTACCTTTCCAGTTTTTTTGCTAGGCACCTTCCATTTTTAACTTCCTCCAGATACAGGTCTTTGTACTTTTCCACTTCTGCCTGTGCGGATTCTTTTTGAAAAGTACTGTCTCGCTGGGTATTTTTTATCCTGTCTAATTCACGTTCGAGGTCTCCAATTCTCTGTTCTAGCTGGCTTGTCAGCAAAGCGTGATGACTGGCTCTGATTTGTTCTAATCTGTCCTGGGAGGCTGCCTGCATCTGAAGTAGATACACACTTTCAACCACCGCAAAGAAAAAGAGAACTCCCCTCGCCAGTCAATTGCACGTACCCAGTTTCAAGGGCCCAGCTCTATTCAGCGAGGCAGCTGTGCCTCCTCACTGCCATCAGCGACCAGGGCAGAACCCTGGAACTACCACACTGAATGATTCTTTTCATTCAGAAAGAACCCCCATCTTAGCACTATTACTCATCAAAGCTACTGATGAAGAAACACTATCTCTGTAGGACAGGGCATAGCATTCCTCAAAGAAATTACGGAGATGCCGCACCCCCACCCCGCACCCTGCAGCTTTGGTGACTTCTTTTCTGAGCGTTGCCCCTTGTGCAATGACTAAGGAAGATGCGTATGCCTGGCTGTGACAACTCTAAGTTGCAATACCCATTCAAGGATAAACAATGAGAACAAGACCAGTGGACAGTGATACCCCTCCAAGAACTGCAAAATGAAAATCCACACCTTGGGCAAGTTTTTGATTCAGGGCCTGCAGGCACACTGCACGCACATGAAAGCATCTTGCCCAACCATATTCCCTTCTCCCACTGCCCTTCAGGAAAAACAGAAGTACAGCGTAACACATGGAATCAGGCACCACCACCACCCCTAAAAATGACAACCAAAACAGAAGTCTATAACAGACACACATAAGAAATTAACTTACCTGCAAAATCAGGTTGACTTCTTGCAGTTTTTGTCTTATTTCTTGTGCAGCTCGTTCTTCCACCTCTCTTTTGTATTGTTCTATTTGGCTGCGATCCACCATGTTAGTCTCCATATGGTGTTTGAGATTAGCCACCTCTTCTTTCAGCTGGCTTTTGCTCTTCTCCAGTTCTTCATGGTTCCCACGCATGGTGGACAACTCCTCTCGCAAATCATGATTTTGTGCTTCTAGCTGCATGCCTTTTTTAGACTTTATCTCCAGCTGCTGGGAAAGTTCATCAACCTGTACACAGGAAAGGGGAAAAAAACCAGGGAACTCAGAGGGATCTAAAATTAGTCAGATCTGTGAAAATTGGTAAAGGAGTTGGCCATCAACACTGTATTTACCATCTGCTGATTCAGTGTTAAAACAAAAGTGAAACCAGGCTCTTCTTTCAAAACAAGAACAGCTTTCACATAGTTTCTGACAGCATTCCTCAGGTTCCCATCCTTCCTCAGTTCTGCAGTGGGTCACGGACCGAGAGGTACCAAACCAGCGGCATGACACCCGCAGGGCTAGGCTGAAAAGCACCAGGGCTATTCTTCTGCGAGGTGTTCATACGATCATAGGAAATCAAACACACCCATACCCAGTTACATCACAGCCACATTCTGGTTTCATCAGAAAAAAACCATGTGTCACGCTTCAGAGGAATTGTCACATGCTCTCACACGGTCAAAGCTTCGTCACAGAACTGACAAGACAAGAAACGGATACCCTTTCCTTCCATTACGCTAATGGATCTGGAAACAGTGGTTCAGAACACCGCTTTTACAGCACTGGTGGCAGAAGACAGTCTCTTTAGGTCAAAGCTACGGTTTGTTTTCAAAAGATTTCCAGGAAATATCAGACTTCCCATAGGTCCCAATGGTCAACTACAGCTTCTATCCCCTTCTTTCCCCCTCCAGAAACATCCATTGTCTATACCTATTAACCATAAAACATGATATCCCATCCTCTTTTGTTTTTAAAAAAGTGGGGGAAACCAGCAGAGTCAACACTTGAAAGAGTCTCTAAAACAAGTAGAAACTTTACACTTATTTAAAATTGCCCAAACGTAATTCCATTCCCTGTCATTCAAAATAACTCTTCCAACAGGAACACAAACATGCTGCTAACCTGTGAACTAAAAATGAGCCACTCTCAAGGCAGTTGACTCATTCTACAATATCATCTTCTAAAAAGGAGCATAATTTTGAAACACAGCTACTTTAGCAACAAATCTCAGTAATGAGCAGAGAAGCAGATAAAAGGTTCCATGCTACCAAACAGCCAGAGCAACCTCAAAAGCGTTTCTGGGTCTCCAAGACCAGGAAAGATGGACTGAGTCAGCTACTAGTAAGCAATAAGTTACTGCAGTCATTTTTTCTGCATCACCTCACACTGCATTGTGCCCTGGGAAGCAAAGACACCATTCCGAAAAGCAAACCCCCACCTGCCTCCTGCTCAACTCGTGCCCGAGACAGGCTTCAGGGGATGACCTTGGGCAAGGCCAACTGCACAGAGCTGTTCCGAGTGATGGTGGCGTTACTCCCCTCTTCCGAGAGGGAATGCATCTGTCGGAGCCCGACGATGCTGCCACGGCCTCAAGCTGCAGCCAGGCCTGCGCTGGGCCTTCACTGCTCTCAGCCCTGACCCTCACCCATGGACGTGACAGCCCAGTAGAACTGCAGACCTGCCCATCCCTATGGACCGGCCTGGTGATCTGCACTCTTGGAGCACTCTGCTTACTGTCCCCAGAACTCTTCTGCTCTTCCTGGTGAGAGCCTGTGGGGCTGATCCCCGGCCTGTGTGGTCACAGACCCTGCCAGCCTTGCTGTGGCTCTTGCTTTGCCCTTCCTCTGCACGACAGCCTGCCCTTGACGTGCCCTCGCAGATACTGCTGTATACGTAACACTTCCATCTTTACCCTTAAGAACTGCATCAGTATCACAGCCGTCTACTACTGTGACCATAGAGGGAACGTCAAAAACCAGTCAAATCAATTCAGAAATACAGCCAAGAAAACAAAAGTCAAAATCAACAACATGAAAAGAAGTACGAAGAAAGAACAGAGGTTCCAAAAGAAAAACCACCACCACCACAATAACCCAAACAAAGCAAAGCTCACCTTTGTTCTTAATCTGTCAGCTTCATTGACCATTTCAGAATACCTGTTCTTCATTTCTGCCTGCAAATTAAGCTGGGACAGTCCCCCTCTCTCCTCATACACCCTTAGTTTCTTCGTAGCTCTGCTCAGCAGCCTCTTCAACCTGCACAGCAAATGAGTCACAAAAACAATGAAGCAAAGGAACAAAACTGGACTTTTTCACATACTCTCATGTAAACAGCACAGACACCGCTTGCTTCATCTTTAACGTGCTTGACACACCAGGAATTACCAGGAAAAACCAGTATTCCTGTGCCACATACACTTGGGGAGTCCAGATTTCACCTGAAAAGAGGAATGAAAGACTCCCTTTTTCCCAGGAGAACCGCAGGGCAACCTGCAGCTGCAGTTGTTTTGGCAGCTAGTGAAAACTAGGGGCTGATGTACAGAAGTACCTTGCAAGAACTAGCACGAGGCCGGCATCTGCTCACAGTTAGGTACACCTATTTTTACACTAAAGTTTAATAAAACATGACTTCTACGCAGGGATACCTCTTCACCATGCTAAAAAGCCATACCTCTTACAGTCTTTCTGCAGATCGAGGTTTCTTTTCATTTCTTGGTCCAGACGTAGTTCAACTGGGTGTTTCAACTCTACCAGCTGCTTTACTTCCTTTCTTTCACTCTCGCACTTTCAAAAGAGAAAAGAAAGATGTATCACACACACAGAGCACAGGAAAAATACCTACGTACAGTCTGTGCATCTAGCGTTCTCCACAGAGAAGCTGCCGGACGTCTCTATCCGTTAGCCACGTTCCACAGAATGGCATGGGACAGAATTCCTGAGGATATTCCATCCCTTCAGGTTTCACATCAAACAGACCAATACGTAACTACAGAAACAGATGCCCTCGCTGAAGCAAAGGCCATCCTCTTCTAGACAAAGAGGTGGAAAAGATGCTGGAGAACACTTTTGGCAGTGCCTCTGCTCACAGTAGGGATTACGTAGGAATGCACTTCATGGGACAACGCTGACCCATCTAAAGCTTTCATGGGATCTCCCACCAACCAGCAGGCAGGGGCTTCTAGAGGAATCTGATCTTTTGGAGTTCTTCAACATTTTATGAACTAAGTAAGAAGAATCACCTTTCTTGATCAAAGCTTAGACTTGGATACCTTTTTTCTGTTCTCTGCTTAGATCTGAGGACTAATATCCCGTTTGCCAAAACCTTCCGCAATTCCGAGAGAAACATAACAAACCAGAACAAATCGGTATTCTTTGGTCCCATGCACATAACATACCAGGTGCACTGTAGAAACAAAATAATTTCAAGAACGGACAAACTTTAAATTGTTCTTTCTAAGCATATCCTTTACCTCTCTTTCTACTTTGTCAGTCTCATATTCGAAGACTTTTTTCCTTAAATCAGTACTCTTGGCATTTAAATCTTTGTTCTGCTCTTCTATGAGATAAATTTGCTTTTCCCTATCAGCTCTGAGTTTGTTCAGAGTATCATTCAACCGGTCCTGCACATCATTCACTACTTCTTCTTTCATGATCCTCTTGCTCTGTGCATCTTCCAGCTGCTGACGCAGGAAAAGGTTTTCACTCTGGAGCTGGGCCAATCGCTCCTGTAAGGACTCCTGTTTTATTACAAGTTCGCTTACTGGATCTTTCTCAAGTTGCTGAGCACGATCACATTCCTTTGCCTGACGCTGGGCTTGACTTAACTCTTTTTGTGTCATTTCTACAAGCAAAGTTTTTTCTCTGAGGGTTTGCTCCAACTGGTGAAGCTCATTTTCTAGCCTATTAGCTTTGCTTTCAGCTTTACACAGCTGCTGAGACAAGCTCTTGTTGGTTTCTTGCGTGTCGGAGAGGTCATGATGGAGCTTGCCTTGCAAGCGATGCCATTCATCACGTTCTCTGTGAAATCTTTGTTCAGCATCCTTTTCTGATGACCGATGACGTTCAAGTTCTTGAACAGCAGCATTCAGGCGGGAATGAAATGATTTGATTTCTGCCTCTAGTCTGTCTTTACTTTCGTTTGTCTGCTCAAGTTTGGAAGTCAGCACTGCAGATTCTGTCTTTAGGAAGTCCAGCTGCGCATTGTACTGAAGAACCGTTTGTGTTAATGCTTCCTTGTTCAGTTTAAGTTCCTTTTTGAGAGCTTCATTTTTTTCTTTCAAGGTCTCATTTTCCTCTAAAGATTTTCCTTCTTCCTCCTGGTGCTTAAGTCTTACTTGATTGATTTCTAGCCTTAGCACAGCAATCTCATCTTGTAGTAACTGATTCTTGTACAACAGATCCTTTTCTCTCTCAGTGTTGGATTCCTGAATGACAGGGAACATGAATAAAGAGCCAATTGGGAAACGAATCTACAAAAAAAACTTCAGCAATAAACTGCATTTTAACATTTCTAATACTGAAGGGTGACTTCAAAGATGAAGTTTCAGGCAATAAGCTACTCTGTGAACCCACGCGCATGTACAATGTACGTACACAACGGAAGTGTAACATCTCCTTAAAACCTAAGTGAACATCCCAAACACACAATACCCCCTTAAACCTACAACCAAATAATAAAATTATTTAAAACATCTCAAGTGTAAAGCTTTTAAAATGACAGTGCTTTCTTGTATGTGCATGCCTTTATAATATTGCCTTTAAGGTTGAATTACTTGTGCTACAGATCTGATAAAAACAAGGCTAGAAAGGGTATTTTCCTTCTCAAATGTCTTCTGAACACTTATCCTTTTGTGTTACTGGAAGTTAGCTATAAAACTCAATCACCCCCAGAATGCAATAGTCCTGGATATTTCCTCTTTATTGTATGTGTAACTTTTTTCCACTTGAACACATTCACCCTACATTTATTGGGCAGCACAGCCAGGAACAAACGAGGCTTCCAAGCACTGCACATTCTTAGGAAATTCAGTAAACTCTTTTCAAGATCTTTTTTAATACAGTGTTGATGGTTGCTTTTTCTCCTCCAGTTACTCTAACTCCTCCAGAGAGTTGAATTCATTGTTGATATTCGATCATAAAATTTCAGTATGTGGAGGTGGAAAAGAAAGGCATACTTGAAGTAAGTAAGTTCAATAAGGGAATAACTAATTAAAAAAAAAAGCAATGGAAACACAAACACTGTCAAACAACTTTCTTCCTGGTCAACCTTGACATAGGTAGCTAGGTGTCTCGTTGCTAGAAACCCTAAAAAGTGATAATAAAATGTCTGTGAAATGACAAATAACAGATAGGTTACGAAACGGGGTAAATAGTGTGTTCTATTAGTTTCCGACTTGCACAAGTCATTCAGGTCCATACAGGAGTGATGCTGCTTTCCAGAACTTTTAAAGACATAAGAGAAAACAGGAAAGGTATTTACACAGTTAAGTTCCACTGGTAAGTTGTAAATAATCCGTCAAGAAACACGGAAAGTTATATAAGATTTATGATGACTTTAAAACAAACATGGTGAAATCTGACTTATTAGAAAAAAAAATATCTGCTTACCTCTGAATTTTTTCCTATAGATCTTCTTGTCTCTTCTTCTAGTTCCATTTGTCTCCCAAGGTGGTTGTTCAAAATTCCTTCTTGAAGGGCTCCGGCACTCTTTTCCTGAGAGCGCTGTGTCTGTGTTTCATCACGTTCCTCTTCAACCTACAGTAATACAACTGCTTGCATCTCGAGAAAAATCAGAGCTAGCAATACACCTTCCCACTCTCCCCAGAATACTTGAAAAGATTTTTGATTCCCCACAGCTATGATAATCCACCTATAAAGAATAAATTTTAATTTTCTTCTGAAAATATAAGAAGAAGAAATACAGGATGTTTTGTAGTAATTTAGAAAAAAGTCAGGCTTTGCCCGAAATACAAATGAAACCTAAATTCTGAAAAAGAAAAAAAAGGATTAATAAACTGCAAAGCCAAAAAAAAAAAAAAAAAAAAAGAACAGACCAATTGTGAACCAACTGTTCTCTACTGCCCTCAAAATTTGGCAATAGTTATCCAATGCCTCTTCCATGAACAAAGCCCCTCCTTCTCTAGGCATACTGGAATACAAGTGAAAAGAAGCAGAAAAGAAAGTGTTTAATTCATTATTTAATATACCCGTTTCAAGAGCTTTCTCAGTGTTCTTATCTCCATTTCTAAATTCCTTGAGTGTAACTCAAGTTTCTGTTTCCCCTCCCTTTCTTTACAATATTGATCTTCTTTCCTTTGGAGTTTTTCTCTCACTTTCTCACAGAGCACTTCTACTCTGAGTCTCTTTGCTTCTTCTTGTTTCAAAGAACACCTGGGATTTAACAGAGTATTTGAGAAACAAAAGCACTGATATAAAAGTAGATGTTCCACATGATGAACTTGCAGAGACAACTCAAACCATAAAAAAACTTAAATGTTTCCAGATTCCATATTTTCACTGTCTTTTCAACTTTTTAAAGAATTCTAACTTCATTCCATTGTCCATGATATCAGTTGTACAAGATACGGAAATAAACCATTGATTGATGTACCAGTTTTCTGTAAGGTTACACAGGGAAATGCACACTAGTGTGTACACTTCTATAATCAAAAAATAAATCCTCTTCATATTAAAGCCATTGTGTTGAAAAAGGAGTTTGTTGTCTCATCGGATCAAAGCATCATAAACTTTTACTATGGTTAATATACATTTTCTTGGTATACTGAGGCTACATATTACGGATTCAGTGACTAGAAGCAATACTGGTGAATCAGCACGCCACTTATCTATGGCAGACCCAACAATTTTTCAGCAAGCCTTCTGTAAGGCTGCCCACAGACAGAACAAGCAGCTTCTATTTACTCCAGAAGGATGTCAGTGTTCAAAACCAGATTCAGAAATGCATGGGGTTTAAGCTGGATACGATTAAAACCAGTTTTAAACCTCAGTGGATCTACCTCTGGGAGAAACTACAGCAATTTCATTTTGAAGCTGATCTATAAGGAAAGCCTTATGGAAGGTCAGCTTCTTTACCAACTGAAACAATCAGCAATGAGCACTGACATGGTAAAAAACGGTCCATGGTGTGCCCACGGTACCCAAACAAGAAAGCAGCTTTGTGTTTGATCCTTATTTTGACTATTTTTTCCGATATACTTGCAATGATGAAGAAAAAAATAAAAACCAAGTATCAACGTAAGGAAAGAACTGCCAATTGAAAGCCTGCTTTAGAAATTCTGCAAAACAAGAATCAACCACCACTAAAATTACTTGAAAGACTGACAGAAACATTTGTATTTGAATGGCGTATATTGCAAGGAAAAAGCTTTACATATAATTTCTAGCGTAATTTCACAAAAAGTGTAACTTTTGAAAGTATAAATTTAACGCTGCTTGGAGAATTCACTTAGAATGAAAATACTACTTCTTTATACTTGACAGATGCTTGAGGATTTTGAACACCTGCTGAAGTCAAACCCAGGCCAAGCTGGGACAGGCCTCGTCTTCCTCGTACTCCCCTCCCCCGCGCTGGGAGGCCCAACTCCCCCAGGCCCAGCTCCCGCAGCCTCCCCTCACAGGGCTGGTGCTCCTGCCCCCGCGCCAGCCCGGCATCTCCCTGCCGACCTCACACGGGCTGGGCAAGATCTCCTGGGCTGGGCAGCCAAAAACCGGACCCCGGGCTCGAGACACAGCTCAGCAAGCCCTGAGGAGGGGTGGGCACTCACTGCCCCCAGTGCCCTGGCACTGCTGCCCCCCAGACAGCCCAGGCCGCTGCGGGCCGCCCCAGCTGCCAGCTCACGGTGGCTCCTGCTGAGCTCGCTCTCTGCCTGGGCCGCCTGGCCCTGCTGGGCCAGCTCCCCAGCCACGCCATCCCACCGGGGATCACCACGAGGAGATCTCCCCTCCCAGGCCAGGGCTCTGCAGTTGTCCTTGCTCAGCTGCCTACGGTGCCTGCTGGCCACCCCTGTCTGATGTGATGTCAACAGCGATGAGAAACCTCACACCTCCGGGTCTAGCTCAGGAGTGTGGGGAAAGGGGCGATCCCAAACTTGACCTTTCCAACAAACAAACAGGTAAGCAAACAAATGCTCTAAGCTCTGGTTTGACTTGCACTGGGTGGAGTTACCAGAAATCCTAGTATTATAGGCCAACTGAAGCCGCGAGGACAAAATGAAAAAAAAAACCAAAACCCAACCATCTCTCAGATCTCTCTTATAAATCCGATTTCCCCATACACACTCTCTTGTCCTCTTCTCTTGCTAGAAAACAAAGTTAAAACATCATCCAGAACATTGTACATGGAGCTGATATCCGGCCATTTTTCCCCTCTCACATTATGTACTTCATAGCATAACTGGCCCACGGGATTCAAAAAACCCAAACCCAAAAGACTGGAAACTTCTCACCCTGTTGCCCGCACCATCAGAGCCTTTTGGAATAAAACCACTGACAAGATAATACATTATCAGACCACAAGTTTACATACTTAAGGCTTTGGATGTCACTTTTCCATTCTGCTTCTTGGTGAGCCAATATGGATTTCAAATCTTGAGTCTTCTCCGCTCTGAACCGTGACTCCCTCTTTTCACCTTCCAATTCCCTTACTTCGCGTGAGAGAGCTGTATACCGATTTGTCCCACGTTCTGTTCTCTGTTCATATTCAAGAAGTATGTTTTGCAGTTTCAACAAAATAGCAGAACCTGCTTTGAGACAGAAAAGACACAAAGCTGCACAAATACTGCCCAATGTATAAGCTGTTCAACGCTTTGCTGCATTAGGTGCAGGTGGCAGGTCTCGGTAGTGGGAAGGTCCCTCTGAGAAGCAGCCAGGGGTCGCCCCGTGCTGGACACGGACGGTTTCGATGGACCCACCGCAGGGCACAGCTGAGCCTCTCAGCCGTGCTGGCAGCACCTCAGGAAAAACAAATGCAGGAAAGGGCGAAACGGGCAGAGAAGGGGAAAAGCATGTGAAAACCAGCCCCGCAAACGAACACCCAGGTCAGCGAAGGAGGAGGGAGAGGTGCTGCTCCAGGTGCCAGAGCAGAGATTCCCCTGCAGCCCCGGAGAGAACCATGCTGGAGCAGATACCCACAGCGCAGTGCTGCGGAGGACCCCGTGCCAGAGCAGGCGGATCCTTCCCGAAGGACCTGCGACCCATGGAGGGCCCAGGCTGGAGGAGATTTTCCCCAAAGGACTGCAGCCTGGGGGAGGACTCACACTGGAGCAGGGAAAAGGGACGAGGAAGGAGCAGCAGAGAAACTGCTACGTCCCGACTGCAGACCGCAGCCTCCCCGCGCTGCCTGGGGAGGTGGCAGGGAAGGAGCGCAGCAGAGCTTGAGCAGGGGGGGTGCCGACGTGTCCTTCTCAGGTTTGGGGTCTTTGTTTCTCACTATCCAAATGTATCTTAATCGGTGGAGTCTGTTTTGCCAGTGACAGTCACTGGGAAGTGACAGCCCTGCCTTCACACTGACCCACAAGCTTTTTCGCCCTGTTTTGTCAAGGAGGGGCAGTGGCAGCACTGGGGGGGGAGTTTGGCCTTCCGCCAAGGTTAACACTTGCCTAATGAAATTTTAGCATAGTTTAAGAGCCCTAGTAAGTGATGCTTATGTTTATATAATGCCTTGTGCATATATGCAAGCATCTTGATTCCTGTTATACATTTATTTATTTATTATTTTTAAGCAAAGCCATTATTTTGCTGTACTCTTTGTCATTAGCTGTTGAGGGGTGTGCTGGTTGTGGCTGGGATAGTGTTAATTTTCTTCGCAGTCGCTGGTACAGGGCCATGTTTTGCAGTTGGGCCGCAAACAGGGTTGGTAGCACAGGGATGTGTTCCTTATGGCCCAGCAGCGCTCACACAGAGCCAAGGCCTTTTCTGCTCCTCACCCCACCCCACCAGCCAGCAGGCTGGGGGTACGCAAGGAGCCGGGCCGGGACACAGCTGGGACAGCTGACCCAAGGGATGTGCCATGCCACGCGGCATCATGCTCAGCATATAAAGCTGGGGGAGGACGAAGGAAGGGAGGGACATCCAGAGTGACGGCACTTTGTCTTCCCAAGTATTTGTTATGCGTGACGGAGCCCTGCTGTCCTGGAGATGGCTGAACACCCGCCTGCCCATGGGACGTGCTGGATGAATTCCTTGCTTTGCTTTGCTTGCGTGCGTGGCTTTTGCTTTTGCTATTAAACTGTCCTCATGCCGACCCATGAGTTTTCTCACTTTTCCCTTTCCGATGCTCTCCCCCACCCCACTGGGGTGGAACAAGAACAAGTGAGTGGCTGTGTGGTGCTTAGGTGTTTAGGTGTGGCTGGGCTTAAAGCACATCAAGGGGATATAAAGAAGAAAAAGCTCTTGCTGACTTTTGATGACCCCATTAGAAGGAGCTGAACTGTACTTTGCAAGAAGCTGCTTCTCCAGCTCTGACTAGACAGAGAACCAATGATAACATAAGGGCACATCGGCTGGTAATGCAGGCAACGTCTCAGGTCAGGTGACAGTCTCACAGCTTTTGAGGGGGATCTCTAATCATAAAGAGATATTATATCAAAATACGAAACTAAAATACTTAGGAATGCATACAAAGAAACCATGTTTTAAGGGGAACTTGTAACAGCTGAAGACGGTGACTTGAAAACATACCCGTATGATCCACACGAAGCTGTTCCAACAGCAGCATAGCCTCCTTGTAGGTTGAAGTTCGTAATTCCACATCCTCTGAAGTTGGGTCAGATGAGCGAGTTAAACCAGGGTCATCAGTTACTTCCGTTGGTATGCTGACCTACAAAAAATATAGTACTTTCTGTAATTCCACTGTCTAGGATTACAGACCATTACAAATGCAGGAATGATTCATTCTCTCCTTCACAGCCCACAGATTTGTCTCAAATACAATAAAGCTGCATACCAGCAGCAATCCGTACATCTGGTTGATCACTACATAAACACTGCTCCCATCTACGTGATTAAAAGTTGACAGAAACTGTTTATCAAGAACTTAGTTTACAGTACCTTGCTCTTTTCACTCCCAGTTGTTGCTGCAGGTCTAGAAAACAGAAATATATTTCAGTACTGGAATGCTTACATTGCAGTATGAATAATACCTGAAGTTTGTTTGAAAACTTCATTTCAGAAGTGAATTAAATGAAAATCTAGTATAGTAACTTCGCTAGATATAGATCAAGACTGAAACAATTATTGTGTACTATTATGTCTATTGGAAGGCTATTTTTTCCGCAAGATATTAAGCAAATAGTTGAAATAACTGTTCTCTCAGCTTCACACAAAGTGACAGAAATCTTACAGCTACAGACATGGAGCTATACGGTTACGTGCATTCCCTGTTTAACACCAGGGGTTTAGCTCTCTTCAGTACCGAGAATCCTTCTCCTACAGGTCAAAGAACTGTAATTTTGGATTCTCTGGTGTCCTGGGTCTGGCTGGGATGCAGCTTATTTTCTTCACAGCAGCCCACACAGTGCTGTGTGTTAGATTTCTGACCAAAACGGCGTTGATAACACACCAGATTTTTAGCTAGTGCTGAACAGTGTCAACAACTTCTCTTTCTCACTTTGCCACAACCCACACAAGTAAGTTCAGGGTGGGCAAGAAGTCAGGAGGGTACACAGCTGCAAGAGAAAAGGTGGAGCGGGGAGCAGGGCAAAAAATCCCGAGACACCTGCAGTGAAAGAGTGATGTTGCTTTTCTGTAAGTCTCGCCTCACCCTTTTTAAACACATAAAATACTTCTATGCCTGTGCACACACTCATGTAATTAATCAGAATTTGTGCACAGTGACCTTATCATTAACTTGGCCAGCATGCTCAAAGCACTCTAAACAAAAGCAAAGTGTTTGTCAACACAAAGTGCACCAGGTAGTGTGGTCACAAGAAAGAACAAGAATCTTCATATGCATCAGGTTTACAAAAAACCTCAACACACAACAAAAACCCAAACTTGCCTCTAGCTCTTAGGTCAACTTACATCATTAAGTAAGTTTTTGTTTTCAGCATTCCTTATATGCATACCTTCCTTCATCCTCAGATGTTTCACTGGAAGTGCTCTCATCCCGTACTTGACCATGATTGCCACTGGAAGAGCTCATCTGCTGATGAGCCTTCTGCTTTGAAGGCTGCCTTCTACTTTTCTTTGCAACTTTGGCATTCAGGGCCATTTTACTGCATTAAACAGAAAGGGGGGGGAAAAAAAAAATCACCAAGTGAGTAGGCTTACAAAAAATATCTCTGTGAAACAGACATAAGATGATGTCCAGAAACGACCGAGACAAAAAATATCTACTATAAAAACACAGACTTGACTGCAAAGATCGTGGAAGATACCCAAGTACTTAAAACACCTGCCCCTAGGAGTGGGGGGGACACGTGGAATCTGAGCTAGATCCAGGTTAAGCTGGAATACCCGTAATATCCATGTTACAGAAAGCATCTAGAGCAGAGATTCCTTTGAAGGACAGACAGGAAGAAACTCCTGCTTTAGGTTTACATAAAAATACGTGTGCCTTCTTTAGGCTTTTGAGATTGGTTTGGTAATATCATCTTTTCCCCTCTCCCGACAAAGGGCATATTAACTTAATGAAAAGGAAAACACCAACTGCACAGAGATCGCTAAAATCACCTAGAAAAGGGAGTAGCAGCAAACCCCAAGTTCCTACTTTTCTTTTCTAGGTGGCCATTTCCTACAAAAATAACTGCTTTTTCCAGTCTTCAGTTCTGGTTTTGAAGATGCATTTTGCCTCAGTATTGACAAGGAAAACACAGCAATTTGGGTGGGGGGTTTATTTTTTTTCCCCTTTTCTTTTTTGTAGAGCAGGCAATAAATTTGAATATCGTGAGCGTCGTGTTTTCTAAAAAGACATTTTCTTCACTTTTTGAGAAGCAGTGGACTACTCACTATGGCTTTCACCACTGAGGAAACTACTTCAACTACTACAATATTAGAAAACCTAAGACACTTACGTAGTACTACAAATAAGAATTAGAGATTATTTCCTTAGCTTACCATTTCATTGGCATTTTAATCAATTTTGAGCTCTCCTCAGATGAAAAACTCTTTTTGTCTTTTTCTTCTAGAGTGTTTTCATTCTCCATTTTCAAACAGTCATTCTTCCTTACAGTAATCTTTTGTTTCATTTGCCGATTAGTGATGTTGTCTGATGGTATATTTAATTTACCAAGACATTCCTGTTTTGCCACCGCCTGCACTTTTGAAATTCTTCGTTTGCTTTTTTCCTTCTCAACCTATAAAAAGAAAGTTAAGCTTCATGTATTTCTTAGTATTTCTAAAAGACAGAAACACCACATCCAAGACTGATTAATTCAGGGTTTACCCCTGAAATAATATAAAATTAGAGAAGCATTTTCACAAAATTACACTACAAAGCATATTATGTCATTGAAAGTACTTTGAATTCACTCATGATTAAAGATAACAAGAATACAGCCCTTAGAAAGAAAACAATGGCGTCTCTTAAAACATGAGAACAACAAAAAAGGGAAAGCATTACTGATGGACAAAGAGTTAGGAGGACTGCACAATGTCAGTTGGAACACCGCCAGAAAAGAATATCAAGTGGAACTGTACTGGGCTACTGCTCCCTGAACAAGGGGAGGAAAGAAAAAAAAAGATCCCAAACCCACAAACACAAATGGTTTCACAGGGAAGAGGAATTTTAGTGAAAGGCAATGAAGACACACCATGCAGATATCACAGCACATGAATTATTAGTCAAGACCCTGTTCAGAAGCTATTTTCATTCTTTGATTCAGAATCAGAACAGACAGAATTGTATGGATTTCTTTTTAAGGCAATGTAGTGATAACTACTTGCACTGGAACCAAGTGCCACCTACTGTTACACTGGAGCAATAATGCATTCCGTTTTCCAAAAATGGGGAAAAAGACAACTCTCCACTGCTCCCTTTGTTCACCAGTCACCTATTTCCATTAGAACAAAACCCAATTTGTAGGAAGCATCCTCCTTCAATGATGAATAGCTAAAGTGAACAGGACCCTTGATCCAGAGCGAGATTAAAGAATAAAGAGCAGCAGGTGAACTACCTCTTCTGGCAGCTGTACCTTCTCTTTCTCCAAAGCCAGGAATACTATTTGCAGCATTCCTACCTCACCCTTTAATCTTCCCGTATCTTGTTTTAGTTCTTCATCAAGATTCCTTTTCAGCATGACGTATGATTGCTGAGCATTTGCAAAAAGACTTCCCATTTCTGCTTCTCCTGTTTTGTTGATAAAGCAGTCCCTGGGAAAAACATCACTAAATCCAGAGTCTTTTCCAAGTTCCCTCTCTGTTACAAAAAGTCCATTTTCACCACGTGGAGAAACTGTCTTATTGTAGGAATAATATTAGAAATGTCATCCAAAAGACTGGGTTTTAAGCTGTATCTCGGGGAGTATTCAGGACCTCCCACTACGTTTCTACTGCTTCCATCTGCTAGAGGCACCTTCGTATCATCCATATTATACGTGCAATCTTCTTCATCTGTACTCCAGGTATCTTCCATGTTTGCATTTCAGTTATCTTGACCAGAAAGGACACCAAGACTCGGATTACAGTTTCCATTTTGGGTACTTTTCCACCTAGCATAAGTTTAATGTCTCCAAATTCACCTTTACTTTCTAAGCTGTTACTTGATTCTGTTGCATGAGATGAAACAACATGAGAACTCTTCAACTCGGCACTGAAGCCATCTTCTGACATTTCTTCCACAAGGGAAGGAGTTTTCCCAGTTTCATTAATTTCACCAAGCAGCTGCTTTAGTTCTGCTGTAACGTTTTTAAAACTTGTTTTCAATTCCCCCTTCTCATTTTCAACCCACATTCTTGCATCTCTTTCTTTCCAAGGTTTTGGACTTAGAACTGCTTGTCAGCACTGGGCAATTCCTCATTTTCTGCTGTGAAATTTCTGCCTTATCAGTGTGATTTTCATGTGCTGTTTTTTCTATCAAGTTGATAGTTTCTAAAATATATTTATCCTTAAGTAAACAGGTACAGACAGAAAGATTATCAAGAAAAAAATATTACAGTTGATCTATGCAACTTCTGTTGCAAACTCATCATATAATAGAAATAAGGCATTTTGAAAGCCATTTTTATAAGAACAATCAAGGGACGCTAAATGAAAGGTTCACTGCATCACCATCTTCTTAACAAGAGAAGGACTCAGAGACAACAGTTTCTTGGGTTAGGTTTGCCTAGGCATTAGGGTTGCTTTTACCTTTTAGCCTGCTGGCTTTCTGTAACTGCCGGCGCTTGTCACAGAGCATGTTTATTTTTCACGGTTTATCGCTGTAATACCGTTTTTCATTAAAACTGCCAACATTTTTCTCACCCACCCTCCTCCCTCCATCGCGCTCTACCGTCTGGCATTGCACAGTCCCCGGCCACCTAAGCTAACCCAACGGGAATGAACATGACAAGCTTCTTACCGTTCACCACACAGAGAACTGGCTAAGGGAGGATTATTTCTTCACCCAAGCTTCAGAAATAATAAATTCCACTCCAAGGTGCAAAGGAAAGGATTTATTAGGGAAACCTGCCTGCTCCTGCCCTCATCCCGGGAATCAGGAACCCAAGCTCGCAGGAAAACCGCACCACGCCTTAACCCTACCCAGCCCCCTCAAGTCCCTGTCCCCACGCTCTGTTTCTGCTTCTGCCCCGTGTCACAGTCCTGCCCACACGCTCCTTCCCCTCACAGTGCCTTCTGAACAGGGCCTGCAGCCTTGGTGTCCCAGCGGGCTGAGACCCTCACGCTCCTCGCGCTCCTCTCTCGTCAGCCAGGCCCTGTTCTCCCGCGGCAAAGACCCCTCCGCTCACAAGAGGGAAGGAGCACCTCAGCCAGACACCACCTGTCTCACCCTCCCCCTTCCCAAGCTCACTGGCCAACTACTACCACCTTGCAACAGGCTTAAGTCCTGCGCTTTGCCTCCTAGAATTAGGCACGTCCCTCTCTTGCGATGCCCGGCTGTGGGGTGGAAATCATTTGCTACGCTGTCCCTTGGGTGTTCCAGAGGACGCCAGACCCCCCTGTGCAGCCCTGCCCCGCACGCCCAACACAAGCAGGACGCCTGCCTTATTCCCCTCTAGGATACCCTCTGAGAAAACCCTTTTCAAACACTTCACGTGGCCAAACAAGAGCGTATTTTGCAGAGGCTGGGGAAGCCTCAGAAAGGTCACCACATTTCAAGGTGCTCTCTTTGATCTTTGTCTTACAAAGAGGAAGACCGGCATGTTTCATCAAACAGATCAGCATGTTACAGACAAATCTCCCTCTTCACTTGAATGTGCATTTTGCACAGGCAAAAAAAACCCCCACATGTGGCCGCACATTTGTTTCTCAGCAGTGCACAAGAGGAAAAACACCCCTCAAAATTTAAGCAAACCAACTGAAAACAAATCAGCATAACAGCAAGCATCCGACATAGGGACAAGGACTTTACCCCACCATAAGACGACTGTATCCAACTTTCCTTCAGACTGTAACGCAGCCTTCACCTACAGGACTCTCCCTTCAGCATTATTCACAGACTGGTAAGTTTTCTTTACCTTAGTGTATAATACAACTTACTGAATCAGACTGTAATCCAAAATATTTGGGCTTACATACCTGCACCCCATAATATTCAATGGCATCCTTCACGTTGTCTTTTTCAGCTGATGATGACATATGAAAGGTAGATCCCGAGTTCTCACCTGCAGTGAAAAACCACACATTTTTATAACCAGCACGACTTAATACTACTTATTTACACCTAGAGTGCATCTTGAATCATCCTACTTGTGACAAAAATCTTAACATAAAATAAATCCCCTCAAATTTGTGCACTCCGAGAGAAAATTATCGTAACACAGATTTAAGATGCATCTGGGTGAATTCCTTTCTTCCAAGGCATTCTACCTTTTAATGTATAAGGGAAATGTGCTGAAAATCACTACACATTGTCACAAAGAGGCCATTCCTGTTTCTTAAACATGCACAACAACTCTCTCTCATACGCAGATATACACCTCTGTATCTCTGACACACTGTGCGCCACACAGTATTCCTCCCGCAATTTCAGTTTCCCTATGTGTTGCGCACAGAAAATCACGAACAACAAAGCCACAGGCTTGAAATCTTGAAGACCCCAGCTTTATTCCTTGCACAACACAAATCTGTCTCTAGACATGGATCTAGGCAGAGTATTTCAGTCAAACTGCTGCCCCATCTGTCCCAGAAGACATGGACGGGCTGCTGAATGAAAGACAGGCTTGTGAAATGTGGAGAAATCACCCACGATCCGGATGTTTTTACCGTTGAAAACTGGATTCCATCCTTTCCTCTCTCAGAATTTCTACGTAATACTGGACAGGTCACAAACTCCTCGGAAGCAGTCACTCACTCAGTCTGGGCTCCCCATTCTGGGGTGCCTACCTTGAATCTCTGTTATATCTGAGAACTGGACTCCAGATAGTTCCAGACACAATTTAGAAGCAGCAACTCATTGTATTGTTTGTGTGGAAGGCACACGGAACATTTTGAAGGAACAAGTATTCAGAAAGAAACAAGTCCCAGCAGGTCAAGTGTGGCATCTAAAACCAGAGATGGATTCTTTTCACCTTAATCACTCTGCATCTCCTTTCCTGCTCCATCATCCTATGGCTTCTACCTAATAGCCTTTCAATACACAAAGCTTCGCTGCTGGAGAGGGACACAACATTCTTCCCACAAGAAAAGCGAGCAAGACAGGAAGAACATAGATAAACTCACAAAAATACAAAAGGGCCCGCTATTTATGAGTCACAAGGCCAACCTCACTCTTGGCATTTTCTCCTGTAGGTGACTCCTTTTACAAACTTTCATTGTCTACGTGCTACTCCTAGAAGCCTCTCCACCCAAGTACAGCAGCGGGTGGTCAGTCGGTCAGACAGACGGGGCTGCTCCTACTCTGCTTCCATGAAGGTACGCTTACCAGATTTCTTCTGTCACTTCACCAATGTTCACTCAGGTCACAAACAGCAAAAAGCAGGCAGCTTCCTACCATACAATTTGATATGCGCCATCACCCCCATCATGTAACACAGGCACCACAATTTTGCTTAGAAGATAGACTTCAATATTTTGTGGATGCAGGAGAGCTGTGACACCTCTCCGGTCTGCACAACACAGACCGAATAAGCTTTTCTGCTCAACTGTATCTGCCTGAAAACTGGATAAAAGCAGACCTGCGAGCACCCAGAGTTTTGTACTGCCCTTCTAAGGCTGCAAGTCACATTCTCTGTTCAGAGTACGTAGGCGTCTTCGTCTTTTGGATTCTGTTTCAGAGTGCAGTCACTTTCAAATTAGGCACCATGCTGCTAGAATGAAAAGCAACCCTAACTCCTGTTCAGCCTTGCCCATCACAGTCAACAGGAAAGATTTCAGCAGCAGCTATTTGAGTCTGATGTCTCCCTTTTGAGGTAAGATTTTGATAACATTGGAGCCCCTAAGAATCCTTTTCCATAGGGTTTAATCAATCTTGACATTTCTGTATGATGGGTACAGAACAAGGAAGAAGCAGGAAAGGTGAAAGGCTACAGTGTTCTCCTACCTGCAAAATCCCAGTTCTCATTGCGTCAGTAACTCTAGTCAGTAATTATTTTTCCAGTGGTTGGAAAAATAACTCAAAAAACATCAACTAAAAAGCTAAGGACTCCTCCCATTAGCTGTTGCAAGTAAAATTTCTTCTTTTCTTGGAGCAGTAATTCACGAGTCTATTTTCTGTGTTATTGGCTTCTGTCAACACTGTGAAAGAGGATGACTCCTCATCGTCAAGAGTTCTTCGCTTTTAGCACAGGGAGAAATTCTGAGTTAAAACACTGGTAGAACCCTACTCCAAGGCTTCTGAAGAGCCCGTCATTCAAAAAAATGTATATAAAAAATTCACAGGGTAAACCAGATTCCAGTATTTTTGCCTGTCATTCCCCCACCTTTTACTCTGTCTGCTCTCTAGCTAGCACTGAAAGATGACTTCTAGTCATCGCCGTTCTTTCCACTTAGTCTTTACCTCTCCACTCTGTTCTGAGACTTCCCTCTTCATAAATTGTACATAATGTACATAACGACTTTTTGCAGATTACAGTGGACAGCACCTACTTTGCTATACAGAAAACATGAGAACACCGCTATTTTGTTTTGACCCAAAAATAATTTTAAGAATGTATTCCTATGAGTCAGTAACAAAGTAAATAGAATGGGAAATTCCATCTCTCATTGGATATTTAATTATGCAAGATACTGTACCTGTTCTCCAGATTTATCAAATAAAGTTGTCACGGATGGCATTCAAGCCCTTTAGAGTCAGAACTATTTGTGCTGCAGGAATCAGGATGCTTTGCTGAAGCAATCTAAATTGCTTAAACCCAAATCCCAACATAAAATGTTTGAAAGAAAGAAATTTTTACATCTACTTCTTAGCACCTGACCTTCAAGATAACATATGGGTAAAAACCAGCATGACGCAAATGAATAAAGCCACACAGGAAAAACAGCTGACATGAAACGAGCCATGAAAAGGCAACCTTTCCTTTCTGTGTTTGTAAAATTGTAACATACTGGTCCATTATGGGGCTACACTCCACATTACTGTGGAATACAGACATAACCAAAACTCACGTTTTAACTGAACAACCTCTAACAATATCTGTGTGTCTTACCAGAACACCGTCAGTGCAAAATAAAGGGCAAAAGGGGACCTGTTGCTTACCCATTGCAAACACATGAAAGGGAGAAGAGCGAGAGGAGAAGGAGGGACATACTTCTAGAGAGAAGCTGCACCTCTATTATTGTCAAAAGATCAACAATCCTTTTTTTCTTTCTTCCCCTAAAGCGAAGATGCCAAAGAACTTGGAACTATTTGTATTCTATACTTAGAAGTTACAAGTCCACTTACTTGTCTACATATCTGTTCACCTCTCTCTGGTTTATATTGTCAATAGCCAATTGTAGAAACTCTAAAACCTGAGTGGCAAATTGTTTCTCATCTGATTAACAAGTGTGATTAATACAAAATCCAACACAAATCATCAAATATGCAAATTGATAAACATGAGAACAAAGACATTAAAAACCCATTCAGGTTACATATCCTCTCTCCAATACATAGCCGACCAGCTAGCCGCTTCAACTTTGGCCTTGTTTCCGAAGAAAAGAGAATTCCTGAAACACGCTGACACTCATTTCCTCCCGTCTTGTCTCTCTTCCTCACTTCCTTCCCCTGCCTCTGAGCCTGCTGGTCATTTTCCATGAAACAAGAGAGGGAAGCCTCGGAGGAACGTGTTTGTACATGATTCAAAACAACTGCCAGGCAGGTAGAGAAAAGCCAGGCAAGTAATAATTCCTGAAAACTACAGCTACGGCACGAGCCCAAGAATTACCCTTTGTGGCTCACCTGCAGCTCCTGGACAGCCTAGCCTACAGATCCCTAGCCTGGAATCAGCCACAGCACATGCTCAGAGACCCAGGAAAGGCAGGAAGGGGGGGGTTGAGAAACTGAAAGAGAAGCAAACTTCAGGACTGCCTGAAAAGGGGAAATGACAGCAAGTACGGTGTAGGAAGCGTACATCATGGAAGGGTATGGACAGTGCGGAAAAGCAGACGAGAGGAGGGAGCAAACACATACACCGAGGTATATTTCAGTAGACCACCTGCTCCCGGGATGCCTTGCTAGAGCCATTAATTTAGTATTAGAAAGAAAATTGCAAGTACAATGGGTCTGTCCATAAAAGAACACTACAAAGAGATTGTTATGAATACCTTCAACATCTTCTGCATCTCCTAAGCCGAATTCCTCCAAAAGATCTGCAAAACAAATCAGATGCCTTAATAAATACTCCTGTCTAGAAAGATTATGAAGCTAAACCCAGAGCCACATGAAGTGAACATTACCTGATTTCTGTTGCTTTTTGTTAGGAGAGGTTTCACTCCTTTCCAAAACAGATTCAGGGGCCTTCAGCTATGAAAGACAATCCAATGACAAAAAAAAAAAAAAAAAAAAAAAAAAAAAAAAAATCAATCACACTTAAAGTAACTCCATAATATTTAATGAGCAGAACAAGCAGTCAGTCTGACATGAACAAATACTTACCTGGGAATTGTTGGGTTTCTCCAAAAAGCCTGGAAGTGAAAAATGTTTCAGAAAGTGTTATTTTATTCAATTTTTATTTAATGTATAAACTTTTTACTCCATTCAACATCAGTAGTTTCTACAACTAAGTATTAGTTGCAAGCATTATTTCATCGAGACTGCGATACTTAACACTCAATTTACCTTATCCTCCAGCATTGGTATCGGTATACAAGAAAGGGACAGTGCATGCTTCCCATCATGCACCTTGGATTTAAGAAATAATACTCACAGAACTAGGACAATCCATAGGAAGCAATAAGGATTTGCTTGTTAACAAAACAAGATCAAAATACTTATTTGGAGGAGCTGAATCCTGCTTTCTACAAAGATTATTTCAAAAGCCAACGCTGGTCTGCTGTAATGAATTATCATAAAAGAACACTACGAATTATATAAAATAACAGCTCTATGACCCTGATGTTGAGGGATATTTTCCTTTCCATCGATAGGACAGAGAAAACATGGGTGCAGACATAGAAATCTCATACACATCATTCAATGAGGAAGAATCAAACTAGTTCTTATCAGGTTGTTCTGGTTCAGCTTGCAAGAAAAGAAAAAACCCAAATGACAATTGGTTGTAATCTGCATTTATAGCACAGTTCCAAATAGTTTCATTTTTTTTAAGATTCTTTTCCAACATTAAATCACTTACAAACCCACACAATCTACTGGCCCACCTATATTTTTCAGGTCCTCTGCTTTAGCCATCTTACAGTTTGAGTCCTCTCATGAAAGAAGTGTATGGAACGTTATTAAGAATGGCTCCATAGCAAAACTTTTGTATTTAAAAAAATAATTAAAAAACAAACAGCATTTGATTTCAGGAAACTTGGTGGTCTAGCAGTATGGAAATACCTTAGCAAGATTATCATAATCACCTTTTATCCCCTTTTTACACTGATTTTAAACTCATCTTAGTAGATTCATACAAAGCAGACTTTCATGACAACTACTCGACAAGTAGATTTACAAACTCCCAGGAGCTTTTAAAGTTTTGCTTCCAGCTTACTGGATTAGCTTCTTCAGCTATTCTATTGTACTTACACTACAAGCAGGACTGACCATCTAGTAAAAAAGAAATCCTTCAGATGAGAGTTCTACCCCAACAGCAAAACTTCCCTGCCATTCTACACTCCAGATGCTCAAGAGACAGCATCACAAAGTACAGGCAGAAACCCTGAACTCACATTTTAGCTCCTAGGCAAAGCATAACAGAAAGGTATAAAAAAAAATTAAGGCGGGGGGAAAAAATGCTTGGCCAGATCATAGCTTTCTCCTGCTACATCATCATCCAAGGATGTTTAGGTGTTCAGACAGGTCAGCCCTAAACCACATACACTTTCATCACTATGCCACAAGAACCTGAATCCAAAAAAATAAAAACACATCCAAAGAACACACATCATGCAAACAAGGTAACTTCCTTTACAAACTTGCCAGCAAGCGCCGTGGGAGCTGGTGTTAATTAACAAATACTAAGCACTTCATTGCTATAGCGCGCACCCACACCGTAAGCGCATTCCTAAGGCAGACATCGATAACAGCTCACTTCAGCCTATACGTGTTTACAGACAAACATTTAGTCCACCAGGAAGTTACCAGTCTGGCGCTCCCCTGAAACAATCCGCGAGCGTGCTCCGTGTCTGTCTGCAGCTGGAAGCAACACACCAGGTGATCCTTCCTCCGGGCTTTCAGAATCCGTCTGTGTAACATAAAACACGGGCGTGAGCATCGGTACAAATTCTCAACTCATTTCTACGCAAAATGTTCCTGCTAAGCCAACTTGCACAGCATGGAATCACAAAAGCCTTTGATAAGCCCCTTGGAAAGGGCACGTCAAGACACAGTCTATTGGAAAATCACAGCAGACTTGTGTGTTTTCAGATCTTAGGCAAAAACCTCACAACTCATCTAAACTATTCTGTCACGTTGGCAAACTGCACAGCCGCAAGAGAGAATTAACACGGTAACTCGAGCTGTGGGTTGTAACTGCAGGTCTGGGGGGGACCCAACTTTCGGACTGAACTGGCACCCGACACTCAAATTTGTGCTGATGTTCCCCAGGCACACATCCTGCAGTGGGGAGCGAACACGTTGCTACTCCCAGTTGCACGGGCTGAACAAAGACGAGCAAGACAAAGCTTACAGAAACCAAAGCTACCTAAACCCCCCCAATAATATTTTAGCCTTGTATTTGTAAGAAGGAGATGGGGAAGAGTTCCTTCTTCCTCACAAGAAAAGTCAGAGGGGGTAAGCTACAGACTCTGCTCGTTTTCTTCTAACCCATTACCACAGACAGGAAGAACTAAAAGGGCCAACACAGCCAGCACGTGTGGTATCTCTGTTGAGCATTACTTTCAAAAAGGGCCAAAACGGTAGAAAGGCTCTTTTCCGAAGCAGCTAATCATCTAGGCTGCAGACCCTAAGGGCAACCACTGAACACGTCAGCGGAACAGAGTTGTGTGGTGAAAAAGCAACAATCCCGCCAGCCCCCGTGAGGAGCTCAAGAGTATTTTAAGCAGCAAGAAACTTCACTGCCGCAATACTGTACTAGAAACCCAACTGCAAGGGCCAGTTGCCATGAGACCCAAATCATTAGCTCGACCTACCAGCATCCCAAGCCTCGCTGAACAGCTAGCACACAGCACAAGTATTTCAAGGGCCCCCAGTTACAAACATACAGCAGAACCAGGAAGAGAGGAAATAAGCCTCAGCCGCGGCCGGGCCCAAGCTCCGAGTGCTTCTGGATCTCACTCCCCACCCCCACCACTGGGAACCCTGGTCTCCTTCACAGGAAATACCTCAGAATCCCAGGGAGATTCAGCATCTTCCTCTTCCTCTGCTCCCACTGCTGTCAGGGCACCTACAAATGCAGGAAGAGGGGAGACACTGAGCCCTTCTATTTCACTCTGCTTTTCCCCATCACCCCTGCGCCCAAAAGGTGCACAGCGGTTCTGTTGCTGAGGACAAACTAAGGAGTGAGTGTTATTCAAGGGTTTCTTCACACCCAGCACACAACATCATGGTATTTCCTTTAGATCGCCACCTCTCTTGCCTCCTCTCCAGCAGAAGATGGCTATGCACAACAGCTGACACAGCTACAAGCAGCACTGAAGACGTGTTTGGGTCACACTCAGGAAAAGGCTCCAGCACGCTGCAACCCTGTGGCATACGGAGTTTAGGTCACCTGCTCTCCAGTCCACAGCTCCAGAAATTGCCATTGACTACCACCATCCACTGTGCAAGAAGTACCATAGAAACACCACCCGACACATCTTCATGCTAAAATCACCAAGAAACAATGCTCCTTTTGTAGCACTACCAGAAAAGATCTTCCTTGACTAGCAGTTTTTACCCTGCACCTTCCCAGAAGGTAGACACCTAAGCATTGCCATTTAAAAAGAGGAGAGGCTCACAGCCCAAAAACTCACCCCAAACACACAACTTGTCTCTGTCTCAGGGGCTAACATCCCAATCTCTTCTCTACTAGACACACGCAAGGCTCAGTCTCAGTAGGTTCCTGGCCAGATTAAACTATCTTCATTTCTCTGTTTTAAGCTAGTCCGTTAGGTAAAACTGATTCAGGATTCGCTCTCGTGGAGACATGCGCACAAAAAATGGGAAAGGAGCTAGAGACCAGTGAGGGCACCCGTCCTAGCAGAGGGGAACTGCTGGTTCCAGCCTCAGCTAGGACTACTTACACTGTGCCAAACGCAGGCTTATGCTAAAATGCACAGACAGAAGAGCATGTATAGGCACAACACCTGGAATACAGCAGGTTCTGCCAGGCCCGCTCTGTAGCATTTGATCAGCAGCTACACACGCTCTGGTAACACCTACCACACCACTCTACTCTCTGGAGACAGAGAGTGGAAAGTGTGCCTTCTCCTCCTGCTCCAAGACCTGAGGTGAGCACCAGAGTGCTCAGCCCTGACTGACGGGGCAATGCTTTCAAGCACACTCAAGCGTGGCACTGGAGAGACTTTCTACGTTTTAAAACTGGACAAGGTGAGGCACTGGAACAGAACAGCTTTCTCTCAGATTGACTCAAATCTTTCCCAGGCTTCAGCCAAGAGCAATCACAACTTTTCAGTCTGACAGCACGGGCCAGAAAGGGCAATACTACTGTCACACCAAGACACTCTAATCCTCCTCTTTTTCAACTGTGCATTTTGTTCTGATCGCTTCAGGGAGAACACAGCAACAAAACCAAGAATGACACCTGCTCCATTTAGCATCGTTTGGAATCCAAGGCCACAATTTGTTCTTCAGGAACGAATGATAAGGAACAAAAGCTACTTTCCTCCTTGCCAATGCCCACTAGGGTTCACAGGCAAGGGAAAGACTTACTGTTTCAGAAGTCAATCACCATTTCAGTTCATTTACTGTGCATTAATATTTATAGAGGAAGAACTGGGAGCAGTATTCACTAACTCACTTCTCTCACCAGTGTTGTCTTTGGAAGCACTGTGGACTTGATGGCTATCATTACAAATAGAGTTTTTCACACCCTCAACAACTGCAGTTTGTAGCTCTTCACCAGCGTCTTCCTTTTCCTGCTCCTTCTCCTCTTCTTCCTGTTCAGGTGATTTTTCCTAAAAGAGATTGACCAAACAGCTGGAAATAGCAGAAACAAGCACCTTCTTAGCCACCCATCGACAACAACTTTAAAAATACTTCTCCTGTGTAAGACAACAGGGAAACTTTGTTGAGCTTTGTTTTACAAGGCCTTCAGTTTTTCTGGGAATCTCTGAGGAGACAGCAATGACATTAGCCCTAAGTCATTAGCCCTGGCTCTGCAAAGCTCCTGAGAAGCAATTCTTCCTGTCAGCCTAACTCTAGCTTTCATTTCAGTTACATTGTTTTGGAACACGCTCCTTTTCCTCTACTTTGCTCCAGGAAAATCACTAACTTCCTGCTCTCAATCTGACTCAAACTTTTTGGTTCCTCATTTTCAGCCATCACACCAGGTATTTTACTAAATGGCAATAAATCTTGACAGATAAAAACTGTACATACAACTGAGAAAAAAATTAATTTATTTCAGAAAAATTATACTGCCTATTTGTTTTCCTGCAAAACCACTGCAACCAATAAAAAAAACCATTGAAAATACTGCCCAATATTATTCTTATACCTAAGAAACTGCTTTGGTTAGGAGTAAAGGCATTTTCTATTATAAAAAAAGGATGATCAAAAGATGGATATACGTGAAATATTAACAGAAATCCAGTTTACCTTTTGGTTCTTACCTTTATCACCCTTAGAAAATACCTTTGTGATTGAATCAACCTTATATAACTTACTTTGGTGCCTGAGTGAAACGCTGCTCTTACATTTTCGTCATGCCTATTCAAGCACAAGTGTTCCCTTTCTTGTTTCAGTGCTTCACAGACTTTATTATCTACTTCACATTGCTCTTCTTCTGTATCTTCATCATCCACTTGTTCAAGACAGACAGAGTTTGGTCTTTGACTTTCAAGCCTTGGGCTTTTTCCTGCTGACAAAGAACTATTATCACTTTCAAAGCCATTACTGAAGCTTGACTTTTTCTCCTTAAGACCACAACTATCTGAGAGAAGCTGAGGTGTCTCTTTTTTCCAGTTTGTCATCTTAGATTCTGCAAAAAGGGAGTCATCATTTCTGTGAAACTTTGCCTGAATCATGCTTTTCTTGTTCCAGCTTTCTTGTTTATCTTGCAAATTATTTAGATTCTGAAAGACAGTTTGCTTTGGTACCGACTTGCAAGATACTTCATTATTCACCGTCTTTGGAGACATGGCACTTATGTCAAAACAACAAAAGGAGTTATGGGAATGGCAACAGGCATGTTACCAGATTAACGGAGTAATCTGGGAATGTCTGGAAAAGGAACCAAGTCAAGGATGGGCAGGATGGAGGAAGGACTTCGCCAGGGACAAAGGCTTAGGAGAGGATTAATACCTTCATTTTAACAACATGACTTGTTTTTTCTGAAATGCCTAAGTGCAGTGTTTTCAAAGTGCTACTTTTCTCATTTACTATAGGAAAAGAATTGTTTAAAAAACTACTTAGCAAATCTACTTTTATATATTAGTATACTATGCAATCTTTTCCAAATAGCTTACTGTTTTTCCTGAACTGCTGGGAAACATTCATTAACAATGTCAAATTTGGCTTCTGCAGCTTCTGTAAATAAATGATTATTTTCTTTTAGAACACTAACGACAACAACAAATCCTTTGGTCACATCAAACCTTGAACACTAAATGTAATCAGGCTGTCCTTTCGACAGCGGTCAGGTGCTGGCTCCATCCTATACTTCTAACTACAAAAACACTCCTCACATATGCAATTCAGTGAGTATTTCACCCCCAAAATACCATGCAGGCACCCTTCTGAAAATTGTTTCCAAAACTATGGTTACATGCATAGCAGTTTGAAAAATCTGGGTTTAATATTTGTAGTACTTCAGTAAAACTCAGTTATATTTAAGATCGCAGCTTCTGGATGCTTACCTGCAAGTGTGCACAAGGGAAGTAACTGTTAAGAACCCTAGGTTTAATGCATTAATTAGTCCCTGCAAGTACACTTACCAGAATATCCTGAAATTTCAAAAACATGCCAAAAAATGCATAATTTGTATTTAAATCGGTGCAAGAAAATGAAATCATGTTAAAACTGAACATGCTTGCACCTCCAGTATTAGAGTAGGTTGAACTAGAACACTGCTTCCTCATCGCTGCAGAATCCCAGAGCAACAGAACAGATGCTCCAGACATCACTGCAGAAGTTAATAATGCTTCAGAACACTAGCAAAAAAAGCAGGCCTGAGAGCTTGTAGCTGACAAAAAGAATACTACCTAAGCATTCAAAAAAAGGAGGGAAAACATGCAGTGTGAGATTGCATGCAAGCACAGAATGCCATCTCAATAGAAAAAAAAAAGATGACCCATTTGAGTAACTCATCGGCTGAGCACTCTTGAGTAACCTGATGAGGAGGAAAGGAGAACTAGGTGATGAAGGATTTCAGTACATCTTCATTAAAAAGTGCCCTTTATCGGTTAGGATTCTATCACGAAATTTACAGGAAACATTAACAGTGTTTGGGGAAGAACAGAACAGGTTATATTAGTAACTTATAAACTTAAAATCTGACTCAAATGACCAAGAACAAATAAAACTGTGGCGATTTATCTCGTCGCCTATTGCTCTTTTGCCTCAAACCACAAATCTACTGCATGATCTGCCACAGCTACAGGTCTTTTAGGAAAAACTCACAGCAGAAGAAAGGCTGGCAGGTCAGAGAGTGCTTCTAAGGAGAAAACAATATTGGCTAGAACTGTAGTTTCTTTCAATCCCCCAGAAAACTTGCCTTCAGATCACTTATTTTTATAGGACATTTACTGTAAATACACCGTACCTTGGGAGTAAAATCGAGTTCTTCCTCAGAAGTATGCCAACTGACATCGCTCCCCTCTTTCTCCAAGCTTCTTAAAAAGTAAAGCAAAATGAGTACCGTGTCTCTCCAATCATTCCTCAGGTATGTGCTGGGTATGTTTAAAGTCTTACCCGATTGAGTCTCCTTGCGACAAGCCGTCTATTGCTGTTCAAACACGAATTGACATGTTGAAATTAGATTTGGCATGCTAAAAATTAACCAGCACATACAAACATTTAACCTGGACAACTCTACATGTCATAACAGAATGAAACTTTGGGGAGTCAACTTAACGTAAGACAGCATGAATGAATGCATGCATTTCCAAACAACTGCTTTTTCAAGCCACACTGAATTGACAAAACAAAAAAGACTAGAGTTTTAGATCCTTTGAACTTTTATACCTAAAAGTTTAAGAACTACCTCTAAACTAAAAAAGCCCAGCATAGCATGAATATGCTGTGTTAATAAACAGTTATAAAATACTGGTGCTTTAGCAAGACGGTAAATAAATGAACTGCTGAAGTACTCATACTGCACACACAAGCACACCCTGTTGACAGAGATTTTACTGGTTTATATACTATACTAGCTGGTGCTCTACCCACTTACACGTTATCCTGAAAAGGTAAAAAACATCAAAAAGCATAACCAAGATCTAAAGCTTATCCTCACGTAGAAGAATCCCCAGCAGTTCTCTACGCTGCACCAAAAAGGGTATTCAACAGGCAAAACAGGCGTACCCAGGGCACTCTATACTACACTCCAAGCTTTCATCCATGTTAAGACAGCAACTGGCACATAGGATCACAGGATAAATCAGGTCACAAGGGACCTCGGCAAGTCTCTCAGCCAACCGCCTCCTCAAAGCAGGCTCGGCTCTGAGGTCAGATGAGGCTGCATAGAGCTTTATCCAGTCTGATCTTGAACCATTCAAGGAGGGAGACTGCACAACCTCTCTGCTTTACTGTTCTCACCATGGTGAAGCTGCCCACATTCCGTTAGAAATTCTCTTCTTTCCATTTATGCCTCTTGTACCTTTGCTTCATGTGACACACCACTGGGAGGCACCTGTCTCTGTCTTCTCCTCACACGTACTGGAAGCTGCTGCTGGGTCCCCTTCAAAGTCATCTCTTCTCTAGACTGAACAAGCCCGGTTCCCCCAGTCTCTCCCCCAAAGGCAAGGAGTCCTGCTCCTGGCAAAGCTTGATGGCCCTCCACTGAACTCGCTCACGGATGAAAGACCACTCTCTCTTGCACTGGGGGCTCAAAATTATACCCAGGGAGCTGGACACAACCCAGGGACTGCCAAGAAGCGGTGTACAATCCCCTCCCTCAGTCTCCTGGCTATGCTGCTCTTCATACCGCCCAGGACACCGTTAACCCTCTCAGCCGGCAGGGCACCCTGCTGGCTCATTCTCAGCTCACTTTCTGCCAAGACCCTCTGGCTATTCCCAGCAAAGCAGCTCTCCAGCCAGGCAGCTCCAGCACGTGCTGTAGCAAATGGTTGTTCCTTTCCATGTGCAGGACTTGGCATCTGCCCTTGCTGAATTCTGTTAAGACAGGCCTGACAGCCCATTTACCCAGCTTGTCAAGATCCCTCTGAACGGCAGCGTGGCCCAGATGCACATGTTGCAAACTCAACCATAGCGCACTCTAGCACACCACCGATGTACTAAAGAAACCTGAACTCTAGGAATCCAGCCTGAAGAGTGCGAAAACCTCTCAATTATCAACACCTAAGATGAAATAAAAGGCCTCTTCAATTCCCAGGACAGAAAGGAAAAAACCAAACAGAGCCTCCACATCGTATCTATTTCAGCATTCCTCAAGTCCTCGATAATTAGTTCTCGTTAACTATCATCACAAAATGAAGTTGCTTATAAAGAGGAGATTGGTGGCCTTCCATAAAGTTGTATGATGACAGCCAAACCGAGGTCTTAGACAAAATCATTAAACGGAAAAGAAAACAAAGGGCATATCATGTTGAGTAAGTTATCTGAACTTTTGCTTTCCATGGATAGTAACTTTAAGCAAGGATCAAAACCAGTTCCCATTCTCCTTTAAAAAAGCAAGAGAGAAAGTTTATGAGCTAGTTTTCAGACAGATCTTGATGCCCTACTGTAGAAACGGGATCTAGAAAAGTAGTATCTAGGGATCACTTGCTTCTACTTTAATTGAAGTCCATTTTCATTTTGGAGTAACAGAAGAGCATATATATTTTTTTTTAATATTATTTACTATCACTAATGACACAAAGCAATCACTCAATTCAGTAATTAAGGACCCGTGCAAAACACGCAAACAAAAAGCACCCAAAGCCTGCTCTCAAACCTAATTTATAAAACCAAAACCATCAGAATAGAGACCTCCAAGATAATAAACATCACAGGTGTGTTAGTATTTGTACATCACACAGCATGTTCCATAGTTGAAATGCTACTGTATAGAATACCTTTCTTTGGTTTTCCCGTTCTTGATGTCTGGCTAGGAGATTGTGGCATTCCTATATCCATTTAGGGAAAGGCGTGTCAAGGACAGACCAAACAAGGGCACCAGAATAAATGTGAATCCCCCGAAATTTGGAAAACATAACCAGTACATTAACAAAGCTATAGCAATGGGAGAATGTACTGTGACCATCAGCCTACTCTACAGTTACAAGAAGTAGAAGCCAAACCTATCACAACCTACAGAACTCTACTCTTAAGGGACAGTGTCAAACACTGTAACTTAATTTACTTGCTCCATTGTAGAATACCTATATTCCAATATTTTGAAACACTGAAACAGATTCGTGGCAGTTTACTGTACTGCCAACTTTGCATTTCTCTCAGCTTGACTAGTCCTTGCCCAGCACTGACTGCCAATGCAATTCCTTCATATTTGTAGAGTGTTTTATACGTACGGCACACGTAAAATCCCTCCGTCTAAGCATCCCAAAAATCTGTAGGTGCCAACAAACTTTGGAGGTACACTAGCCAGTTGTGTCAGATGGTGCCTGATGCAGACACAGCCCCCTCCTACCTCAGTTTGAAGGTAAAAGCCCTGCATATATTGATTTGACCATGCTGAACTGCTCACGTAGAGAAGCTACGCCACCAGCCAGAACGCAGGCTTGACAAGCAGTTGGAGTGAATACCCTGTTCCCCCAGGGCTATAGGGCAGGCCACAACTGGACCAAAACGGGTGCACTGACTGCTGTGAGTGTCATGCATGTGTGCTTGTGTGTGTACGCGTGTCTATGTGCTGTGGAACAGAAGCTTTAGAATACAAATCACCATCCACCTGCTCTACCCATCCTACTTAGTAAAATGTTATTTTTTATATCAATGAATGGTGTGGTTCTGTTATTGCAGCTACCCAACACCAAATGTCTGTGTGACAAGGCCGTAACATTTGCCTCAGAGCAACAGGGCGTCCTGCTTATATTGATGTTACCACAAATACACGGAATGGATGTGGCAAGAGGACTCCTATCAAAAATACACATGTAAGAGTTAAAAAAGGACCTCAAGGTTGTTTCTCATTCCTTCTCCATTTCTCAGTTTTCTTAAAAGGTGATACAGCAGATAAAAAGCACACTGAAGCACTCGTTTCTTTTCCAAGAGCTCTATGATGAAAAACCAATGGTTTCTGTAGGAACAACACACCAATACGCAGTGCAGCAGCTAAAAAAAGCTGCCACTGAAGACATACTAGAAATCTGAACCCTCGCTTTTAGAAAAAATACATAATTACTTTTTGCCAAAGAAATTCCAACTTCAAATCTGAAAAGTCTGTCATTCGATATGCTAGAGGTGGAAGCCATTCATTTGGAGGTTTTTGCCAGTCTGTCTGTAATCAACAAAAAGGTTCATGTTCTGACAAAAAGTAAACACTCAAATAAGCATGAGCCAACTTCTTAAATGTACCGACTTGCTCACTAGAGGCGAATATTTTGAACAATGTTCAACAAGTGCAAAAGTAGCAGCAAAAGGAGGAAGGACTACATTGAAGATCCCAGAAAAACAGGAATGAAGAGCAAGATTAAAACAAAGAATTCAAAGTGGGTATTCCTCCGTTGTCCCACGATCAGTTGAGCTTCTCCTCTAACAGGGGCTTCAAAGCTTTTACTGCAGCCTGTCAAAGGGACTCATGATGCAGGACCTGCGCTTTGTGTGTGCAAGCAAGAGACTGCAGAATCAATGCCACTAAGCGTTCCCTGCATGCTACTAATCCCTCTCACTCAACAGGCCGGGGTCATTTTCCAGGAAACTGAGCACAAGGAGAAAAAGATTCGTACTACTCAAGAAAAACAAGCCCTACTATAAACAGTTTGAGAACACAGCACACTCTTTCTCCTCCCAAGTCCTTAACCCACATAAATATGCTCTTCACACTTCCTATGCCTCTTCAAGTGAGGATTTCCCATAACGTTGTGGACTTATGCTAGTAGTATTACTGTCTTCAAGGAACTGAGCAAATTACTTGGTTCAAGAACCCATATTTCCCTGAGGGCATATTAATTTTGGAATCACACAACAGTATTATTCTTCAAGCCACATATTTTAAAATAACCCAGGCCTGCCAGTCATCACAATGTGGTACCACAGCAATTATCTATGTGCACAGGAGGCAGCCACAGAGTGCTGCTTGGGTAAAAGCAACATTTTGTTGATTAAACTACCTGTACCAAGCCCTTTCCAAAAATAAAATAAAATATAAAAACCTCCGCATCTTCCTTCAGTCTATCAAGAAACTTTACACATCGCTGACTAGATCAAAATAACTAGTCCTAAGTCAAAGGAACAAAGTTTGGCTCTAAACTAAATTCCCCTACCTGGGAAAAGTGAACTCGGAAAAATATCTCACGTTTTGCTCATATTTCACGACATATTTTAAAAAGGAGTAATAAACTGTGTTTGAACGCTGTCTGCTGCCCATTTGCCACAAAGTTCTGATGTAACACCCTTAAAAAAAAACCAGAAAGGATAGAACTTCCCACTGTAGGGCCTGAGATGTAAAGTACAAGAAGTTCGATCTATATTAAAAGATTAGTTTTCTAAGATTCCTCTAGGGCTATATGAGCTCATAAGCGTAGACTGGATCTTAAAAATTAAGGAGTTGTGGTTTTTTTTTTTATTATTTTAAAATGAACTCACTGAAGGAGCTAATTTTTTGATAACAAGGCAATTCAATTGTTTTTCTGGATCACAAGTTAATATGGACTTTTTAACGTTTATTTCATACAATTACTGGAAGTAGAAGTGTTATTTATTTTTACTGGAATCAAACTATGTCCATGAAGATACAGTACACACAGAAGCTGCATTATTGTTCCTAACCAAGTGACTTTTCCAAGACGATTTTTCCTAAGTATGTCTCTACAGCACCTACACAGAAACAATCGTAACGGATGCTGAGAAATAAGACAACTCACTAAAAGCAGCTTAGTGCAGGTGAAACTATTAATATTAAAACACCACTGCACAAACTCAGTGGCTATCAACAAGACATGTACAGTCCTGCTAACTCATCTGTTGCTTCCCAGCTACAGGAAGATGCACAACTACTCAGGATGAACCTACTGCTTTTGCAATTCATTTTCACAATCTGACTGGCCATCTAAGGTACAAGTACACACCCCAAAACCAAAACCACTCTCACCTAGTTCCTTCCCTGTCCCCCTTCTCTCTCGGTATGAAAACCTATACAGATGGGCAATCTGGCAGGCAGAAGGCAACAACCCGGTACGTGGGCCCGTAGCACACAAACCGCAGCTGCCTTCACCCCTGACAAGAAGCACCTCCAACCAGCAACAAGTCAGCATATTCACAAAGCTTCTTGCGCTACCCCACCTGATGCCTCCACTAAAGTCAACGGTGAACACAGCGAGCGCTGACAACACAAACCCCCTAAAGAAAAGGCCACAGCGATTTTCCTCGTGAGCTCCTGCGTGATTAAAGATCCTACCTCCTCTGTCCACAGCAGGTGCACCCAACGTCAAGCCAGCAGCTCCGGCCCGGTGAGGAATGCCAGGTACTGTGTCGCCTTGTGCACCACCCTCGTCTCTGTCTCCCCGGAATGCGTATGCCACCAGTTGTGTACAAAGACTATATAGGGAAAGAGAAGAAACGTATTTGGTAAAAACAACCACATACTTGCTTATACAGTTTAATAGAACAGTTAACAGCCACTTATCCACCCTACACGTATTCACAGCCGTAGGAATTCATATGCTTGTATGCATTCACCGAGAGTAATACACACAGAACTTACTGCACGGCTACTACCTACTTCAATATTCACTACAGTCATGTTCACTCTAGAGGTGCATATCCACACCTACGAAGCCATTAGCTCCAGCTCGGCACAGTATTTTCAGCCTAGCTGTTAAGCACACATAACCACCTTAGAGAAGGGATACGCACAGGTACAAAGCTATCCATAAGAGGGGTGAAACTGCTTAAGACTTTAACAAAAGGGATATGTTAGATCTCTGAAAGAAAAGGCTGGTAGTTCCTGCTCATTGTAGTGGAAGTCAGTAAGGACAATGGTGCTGGTCTGAGGAGAGGACCGACATGCATTTCAGTTTGCCACGTTCCACCTCTGGGTAACTGTAGGATGCAGACATGTTTTAGAGTTTGTATTGGGCAGGTGCAAGTTTAGCATCAAAACTTGACATCTAACAGACCATTCGGGGCGGAAATTTTCTTCAACATCCAGATTAATACTAGACACAGGGAACGATACGTATCAGAAGACGTCACTGAGCACAGCTTCAGGACAGCTTTCAACACACCATTAAACCTTGCTGCTATTACCAAAACCATTCAAAAGCCACACTGACAACTGACAACCTATTCTAACAATAAAGTCAAAAATTTACCTAGAATATCCATGAGTAACAGCATAATCCTCAGCTGTCCATCCGTTAGTGTCTTTATGGAAAAGATCAGCACCATATCCAAGAAGAACTTTTATTAAATTAAGCTGTCCACCAGATGCTGCAGTCATAAGTGGGGTTCTGAAACACCAAAAATATGTTACGAAGTAGATCATTTGACACAGACACTGTAATTATTTTTATTCCTGTTTGCTCTCAAAAACTACTGTCCTCATTACTGAATGAGCAAAAGAAAAAGCAGTTTTCATTAAATATTAAGAGCAACCATAAAATGCAAGAGGGAGTCAAAACAACCAAACCTTCAATCTTCAGACAAAGCTTCCACATAGACAACACTCACGTACAAACTACGCCACTATGCAGGAGATGTTTTTTTCAAATCGAGGCAGTGCTGCTGAGCTAACAGCATGTTTCCTGCCAGAAGGGACACCACAGGCAATGCCTTCTTGTAATCCTCAACGAGGAAAGCACCCACTGAGGTATGACAACAGCCAAGCGCAGATGTGCTTTCACAAGCCACACAGAAATAGCTGCTATGTGGCTCCCCGTTTTTTTTTTTTCAGAGCTCACTCTCATGCCTCTGATTAATCCAACCTAAAGAATACTAAAGAGACCCATGCAGAGTTTTGACAAACCACTCACCTTTCACAGTGATCTCGAGCATGCACATCAGCTCCTTTCTGCAGAAGAAACTCTGCTATATCTTCATGATGTTCAGAGATAGCAAGAATAAGCGGAGTGTTTCCCTCCTGAAAGGGCAGATAAATAAATTTAAAAATAAAAGTAAAAAAATAAAAAACCCTACAAGAGAAATACTAATACAACTTTTTGAAAGAACTTCTTCAACAAATACAAAAATTTACCTTATTCCGAGCATCAATATTGGCATTATGCTCAAGTAACAGCCCCGCCACGGTTGTATTAGGAGATCGGACAGCAAGGTGAAGGGCAGTGTTGCCGTCAGCATCCGCCAGATGGGGGTTGGCACCGTGCTCTAGCAGAATAGCTACACATTCTTCTTGCTGGCACTGTACTGCCTGGGAACAACACGCAAAAAAGGAAGAACTGCCAGCACTCTGTTACAATTGCCCCGGCTTCCCAATGCTGGAAAATAAGAGCACCTTCAAAGCTGAGCTAACATATGCCTATTCCACGCTGATTACCAGATGCATGCTTCTATGCAGAGCTGTGTAAAGAATCCTTCCAGCCACCTCTCATTTAATGCACAGTTGACAAGCCCCACTTGAAAGAGCATGACATATTCCACATACCTTCATCAGTGGCGATCTGTTATCACTGTCAGTAAGATTTAGCTTACACTTGTTTTCTACGAGATATGTAACAACATGCACATGGCCATTCGCAGAAGCAAGATGCAGCGGTGTCCTAAAAATTAAACATATTAAATTAGCACAGACAACTAGAGAAATAATTTCAGTCTCTGATAAATTGATATGACCACAAGTTTCACTTTGCACAAAGCAAGCTTAAGAAACGATTTCTCATTCTGTTACCAGTAACAGCAGTTGTGCACCAAACACCCGAGACTGGCCAGCAAAACCCCTCCGCAGCATCTGCTTAGTAAGGTGCCATTTCCTTCACTCTAGAACTTAATCTGCACAGATTCCCGTGCCCAGGTGGTGGTCACTGCCTCCAGCAGGACTACACCTGTGACACAGCAAAAAAGACCAAAGCTTGGGAATCTGAGAACTATGGCAAGCAACCCTCTAAGTTCTATAATTATTCATGTGCCAGAAGTATCAGAGATGTAGATGGGCTTTATATAAAGAGTATCAGCGTTTCCCTGCACTTTGAGGATTTCTGCTTTTTCTCTAGCCTGCTTACTACTGCAACAAAACCAAGTACTCACTTGCACCAAAGTGCCCCCCATCACATGCAGCAAACCAGACAGCAGAACACTGTAATCCTGAGTACAGGAAAGTAATACCTGATCCTTCAGATATGTATAACTATGATAGTCATAATAAGCCTACTACAGAGGAAGTCCTCTCCAGGGACGGAATACTGTGTTTCCATAATACACGACCAGCATAAGAAAATGAAACTCTTTTCTTCAAGTTAAAGCCTTGCCAGAGGAAAAAAAAAAAAAAACCACAAAAAAACACCCCAAAAAACCCCTCCTTCAAACCACAGATCATCTTAGGTCTGATGTCAATTAACCAGCCTACTTATACTGAAAGAAATTGCCCAGAAAGTCCTTGCATGTGTTTCCCCCTAAATCAGAGGCACAAATCAGCACAAGCTTCACTCTGTGCAGAAGCAAAGCACCTGCTGCTCTGCAGGACACCTGTCCCAACAGAGCAGAAGACAAGCTAGAAAACAGCTGGGACCTTCCTCCCTTGAAGGTGATGCAGTAACAATCCCACAGGTCCTCAAGAACTGAGGGGAACACCAGCACTGGTTCTGAACCACATCGCTGCAGGTAGGTCCTTCTCTGTATTTAGGAAAGCTCAACTAGCCTTGCAATTGTTTGGGTACCTTGCTGAGACAGGAGCACAACAGCTCCCTGGCTAAGGGGGAATGGAAAGGGAGAGGTACACAAATGCAGTGGCAGGTGATGCAGAAACACAGTAATCTGTAACACAGATACTTGCTACAGGGCAGCTGACATCCTCCTCCACTGCAACAAAGATGAGGATGAGAGAAATACAGAAAACTTCAAAGAATTTGTAATGTCTTGCTACAGACAGGGAACAGACTGGAGCACTGACAGAGGAGTAGCTCAAGAGCAACTACCACCACTTTTTGAGAAATTCCCATGGAAACATGCGGGATTCTTCATCTCTGAAGAAATGACTGACTGAGATTATCTGAAAGCTAACCAGGACCGGTTATGAAGGAGTCCACAATCATCTGAAAGCTGCTACTACCAACCGCCAGGAAGCATGACAGATGTGAAGTAGTCACTATCAGCTCTGCAAACAGAAAAGCCTTCAGAAAACTTGTGGACTTGCTGCTGTCCTCCTCATCCAAGCCTCTCAGTCCGTCAACAGGAGACGGCTCTGCTTGGAGCAAGGCCTGCTGTGCTCCACAGAAGATCCACTTCAGGGAACAGGCTGGCAGAGAACACCAGGGCTCAGGGTTGCCTGTCCCTGCAAGAGGCCTCCAGTAACACCGAAGTTCTTCTGCCACCCAGCCCTGGGGACACTGCCCAGATTCTGTTCCTGCTCCTGCAATGCTACGCTGATCACCTACAGAGTAGAGGAGAACTGCTGATGCCTGAGCAGCCACGAAACAACCCCACTGGGAAACAGCAGGTTGGCAGTACACACTTTGAATGGCCCTTGAGCCGACAACCCAGCAGCTACAAGCCAAGCAATGAAAGCGCTGGAGTTCAGTCTGACAGGCAGCTGACAGGGTCAATCTCCCTTAGCGATGAGCTCTGACCCAGGATCCATGACTAGCTGGCATTGTGCCTGCAGTGCTTCCAACTCTGTGCTGACTTTTGCCCGTCTCTGTCAGTGAGGCTGAAGGTTTTGCTAGACCACCTCTGAAAGCTGCCTGCTCCTAACTGATGCTGTATCAGGCACACTTTCGGGAGGTCTTATGGGCTACAGGACCCACTTTATGGAAGGAACCTGTTGGTGTGATCCTTGCCATGCTCCTGGTGCAGGATTTTGCTTTTGGAAATCCTGAGCAGCAAAACTGAGATATTCATACAACCAACGCACACATTGTTGCCGTTACTTTGCATTATTTCCTACTCTTCACCTCTATTTCCAATGATACCAAGTCTTCCAACACGAAGCCCTGAAACGCAACTGCATCTGGTGGTCACTCACAACACACATCACACCCACAAGCACTAAGAGGGCACAGGTGGCCTTGCAACCCCCATGGCTGGTACAGAGTGCAGTGGCTGCAGCAAGTAGGCAGGCTCTGGCCACCGAATTGCTCTCAGCCTCGCTTTTCAGCACTGGGCATTATCACGGCAAAACCACCACCGTGCTCATCATAGTATGCTGCCTTTTCTTTCTTCCCTCCCTCTCCCCCCCCGCCCCCAGCTTGTTTTTTTACAGTTTGTGACTGTATTTGTCCTCTTATAACACTGATAATTGCCTGGCACACAGAAGGAAACCCTTCAGAGGAAAAAAAGCTTTCTAGACAAGATGAACTTGAAACGCAAAAACTAGCGAAAATTCATACCAGGGTCTGCTAAGAGCTGGTGACTGACTGCTGACTGAATCAGAAAGCAGTAAGAAGAAAGAGAGAAAGGTTCCAAACTATTTCCATAAATGCCATCGGGCACCTCGACTCTGGCAGCTGAATTATGCACAAAAGTGCACTCAAGCCACCTTAAATGGCACCCCCCACCTCCAGCTGCATAAACAAATACTGGCTGGCAACACTCAGGCACACAGCCCACATGCTGACTGACTGCACTCTTCATTGCCTTCCTACAAATCTAGACAGTTTCAGGTGTTTTCAGGGCAATAAGCTAGCTGGCTGGCAAAAGTCCAGTCTTCAGAAAAGACAGCCCAGGATGCTGAAGTACTCTGATTAAACCAGCATCTCCTCTGAATGTCATGGATGTTTTGACTCAGTCTTTTCAGAAAAGGCATTAACAGCTCGACACATCCAAGACCCAAAAACCTCAGCTGATTCCCTTATGCTTACGGTGGACCATGAGGAGCTATGCTGCAGCCCAGGGCTTCTCCCTAAGATATAACTGCCAAGTACTTGCTGTGCTTGACTCAAAAGCACACATCCTACCACCTGCCAGAAGCAGCAGCTTCCTCTGCATGGCACTGCCCAGATCTTCCAAACCAAGGCACTAATTAGCTGTACCAAGGCCACAGAGCAAACAGCAAAGTAACTGCCACCTAAAATCAGACTGATGTTGCTTTGGCTGCAACACCACAGTCACAAAAGGCACATCAGGCAACCGTCCACACAGCACCAATACACAGCACACTTACCCTTTCCTAAACACAGCGCTTACCCCTCTTTTACTCCCAGCTGAGGCAGTGCAGCTTGCTCAGCTCAACTACTAACCCCGCACGCCGAGGCCTCCGAGGTGCATGCACTCTGCCTTCCAAGCCTGCCTGGAGAATGGCCCTGAGGCTCCTTCTGCAACCCCCCTGGCCAGGCTGCTGCCGGCCCCCTGCCGCTCCTGCGCCCCCAGGCAAGGCAGCACCCCCGGGAACGAGGGCACGGAGGGGGCCGGGGCAAGACGGGGGATGCTCGGCCGACTCCAAGGGCTCCTGGCAGCACAGGCCTGGCTCCCCGCCCAGGCTGAGGCTCCCCGCAGCGATGCTGCCGTTCGCTCCCAGCGCCCTTGAGCTGCCGGCGGCTGCAGCTGCACCTGCGGGTCCCGGCGCTGCCCGCAACCCCCCCGCACCCCGCCCCAGCACCGCCCGGCGCTGCTGCCCCCCCGCCGCTTACCGCTCCGCCGTGTCCCGCTCGTCGATGCCGCATTTCTTCAGTCTCTGCCGCACCTGACCCAGGTCGCCACGGGCGGCCGCACGGTGCAGCTTGCCCAGCTCCTGCAGCCGGAGCTCGTAGGCACCGGTGGGGAAGGGCTTGGCGGCGCTGCCGGCCGCTGCCGGCCGCCCCTTCTTCTTCCTCCCGAACCCGAAAAACCTCTTCATCCCGCGGCACGGTCCCGCCTCAGGGAAGAGATGGCGGGAGGCACGCGGCGGGCTGCGGCAGGCCCCGGGCAGGGCCGGGGGATCGGGGGTCCCGGGCAGGGCATCGGGGGTCTCGGGGCAGGGCATCGGGGGATCGGAGGGCCCCCGGGGCAGGGGGATCGGGGGGGCCCCCGGGGCAGGGGGATCGGGGGGCCCCCGGGGCAGGGGGATCGGAGGGCCCCCGGGGCAGGGGGATCGGGGGGCCCCCGGGGCAGGGGGATCGGGGGGGCCCCCGGGGCAGGGGGATCGGGGGGGCCCCCGGGGCAGGGACGGGGGGTCGGGGCCCCGGGCAGCGGCCCGGTACGGCTGTCTACGGAGCGAACCACCAGAGGGCGGGAAGCCGAGCGCACAGGCTGCTCCTCAGCGCGGCAGCGGCGGACAGCGCCTCCCTCAGCGGCGAGCGCGGCGGTTAAACGGCCGGCGGGCTCTGCTGGCGGGGGCGGGGTCTGCTCCGGCGCGTGTCCCGCGCGAGTGACGTCACTTCCTGCCCCGCGGTGCCCGGCGGCTCCTGCGCGGTGCCCGGCCGCGGCGCTGCCGAGCGGGGCCGGGGGCAGCGAGAGGCGCGGCGGGTGGCGGCGGCGCTGCGCCCCCCGCAGAGCACTCGGGCCGCTGCCGGGAAGCCCGGGGGGTGCCGGCGTACCGGGCAGCAGCAGCTCCCCGCTGGCCCCGGCGGGGCCCGCGCTGCGAGCTCGCGGGGCGGCTCGGGCGAGTCGGTTTTAAAAGCAAATGGCTCAAACTGGGAAAGCGCTTGTCGTTCAGGGCAAGGGCATCTCGTCGGGGAGTTATGGCCAATACAGCTCTCGACGCAATTCGCCTCCTAGTTTGTTGAGCAGTCCTGCTTGTGTGCCATCGTTAGCCCTGGGCAAATGGATGCCAAAGGAACAAACAGCAAGGGTTAATATAGCGGGAGGGGGGCTGGGGGGGGCTGTAGGCACCATCTAGTTACCTGCCTTGCCATGACAGGGTCAGAAAGTTACTTTCCAGTAAATGTGCCTGAGCTGGCACTGCCACAAAAGAACACAAGCAGCCACTGAGTGTATGGAAACGTGGTCCAGAAATCAAAAGACAGGTCGTGCCTTTGGTATAGATAAGTTGGGAACCATCCTCCGTATTGTACTGCTGCGGTGACGGCACTAAGTAGTTCAGCGTGGTGAAACCTTACTATAAGTACCATATGGTTTTGGGGTGATGTCACAGTCCAGTATACCCTAGATGGTTTGACTCATGGAACACCTTGCCAGCACACTACTTCCTATTAGAAACTGCCTCTTGCCAATGAGGTTGTGTAACATGGGAGAGATGGCAAAGAAAACCTAAATCAGAGAGAGGGACACACTTGACTGTGATTAGCGCTGAAAATATTGATTACAACAGGACAGGAATGTAGTACCACTTTTTAGGGAGGAGATTCAGCCCTTTGAAATACCTTCTTTTCCTTCATCGCTAATAATGGTACAGCTCCTAAAACCTTCCTTTTCCTTTCTGGAATGAGTCTTCACAGCTTTATCAAGCCTGTTCGCTCTGGCAGTGTTCTCGCCGACCAAAGTGGCTGATGTACAGTCACTTTCCTTAGTTGATGCTCAGTGTATTAGCAGCATTCCGTTATTGCAGACGTGATCTCTAGAAGGAAGAGCTATAATAATAATAATAATAATAATAATAATAATTTTAAAAAGACAGAAAAAAGACTTTTGCTGAAAACACAGCCAAGTAAATTCAGGTTGCAAAACCCGAATTCTATGAGTTTTGGGAAATGGCTATGAGCAGCAGCCATTTCAAGAGTACCTCTGTAATCAGTCGGACCATTTAATGGGGGAATGGAGAGCAAAATGCATTTTTTAATTGAGTGTATTTGTTTTCTTCCAGACATTAGAAGAAAGGCAGGATTTTATTTACAAGGTGGCAACACACAGTAAACACAATCCATCTCTGCTCTTTCCAGGAGGAAGTATTTCTTCTCCAGTGTTTTTTCAAGTGCACGCATGCTCAGCCACAAAAACTTGGGTTTTTTACAGGTCACTCCCCAGCCAAGACCAGGAGACTCTACAGTTCCTGTGCAATATTAAATGTTTCAGAATGGTATTAACACCCCCCCACCCCCCACCCCCCCGTGATTACCCAGTTTTAGTTGGCAGGGACTTGGTAGCTGGCTGGGCTGAAATTCAGTTTCAGGCTTTGAAGATAAGAGGGTGCTGATGGGTCCTGTGGATATAGTATTATGGGCACAACGGGCCCTATTTGTTTATTATTAGCCAGAAAGGATGCAAACCTAAAAACTAGAATCTATCACCCAGAGCAACCTCAAAAGCACTTCTGGGAACTCTGCTTCTGGGTCTCCAAGACCAGGAAAGACGGACTGAGTCAGCTACTAGTAAGCAATAAGTTACTGCATTCATTTTTTTCTGCATCACCTCACACTGCATTGTGCCCTGGGAAGCAAAGACACCATTCCGAAAAGCAAACCCCCACCTGCCTCCTGCTCAACTCGTGCCCGAGACAGGCTTCAGGGGATGACCTTGGGCAAGGCCAACTGCACAGAGCTGTTCCGAGTGATGGTGGCGTTACTCCCCTCTCTTCCGAGAGGGAGTAACTGGGAACTCTTCCCAACAGAGCCACTCCAGAACTTACACAAAGATACCCGTCTAGCTTTTACTTGCTTCCTCCATGACCCCCAAACGATAAGGTACTCGCAGCCTGAATGGCAGGGATAACAGAAAACAATGAGTATGTAAGAACCGGACCAGAAGGTGCATGTGGTTCTCCTGGGTATTGGCTCGGTGCCCGGAGAATTTTCTGGGCTCGCCTGTTCCAACAGTTCAGCCTTTTCCTCGTCAAGATGAGCAACGCGCTCTTCCAAGGTGGGATCGTGACTTCAAGTGCTCCTCCCACGTGCTGTGCAAGTCCTTGGATGTCAGAGCCAGCATGTTCTGCTTCTGCATCTGTGAAAGCAACAGTGGCAGAAGAAAAAGTAAGGTGGCCGGAAAAGACAAGAGCGCAGGAGAATGCAGCAACTTACACAGAAACAGGCCTAAGCTCTCCTCTCCCCATCCAAGACCTATGGCCAAGGTTGGTGTGGAGTGTGAAACACACCTTAGGAACCATAACCAAGAACAGCAGCTGGAGCTGGTGGGAAGAAGGAATACTCTAGAAGTGACAGGATGAGGTTGCAACTTTGGGGAACAAGATGACGTGTCCACGCACACACAAAATCACCCTACAGCTTTCCTGCAAAGCTCCTCTGGTTCCCTCTATACTTCAGTTTTCATAAGAACACTGCAAAACGTGGTGCAAAAGTACAACATTCGCTCCTACTTTCAACAGCTACGGTCAGATTTCTTCATATAGTTACAGACATTAAGTACCTTAGTTTTCAACTTTTTTTCCAACTCCTTTTGCAAGTGCAGCTTGTCTCTCTCCAGGTCACTGTGGTAGCGCGTAGTAACTTCAAGTGAAGCTTCTGGCATAGATTGCTTTTTAAGTGCATCAGCAAGCTCCTGCTGCAGTTGTCCAACCGTGCCCTAACAAAACAGTTAAATGAGCATGAAGAAAGTTCTAAGAACATGAAATACGCCTTTAACTTATTTTATTATACAATTAGACCTGTCTGTAGGTTGAACCCAAAGGTATGAAATTTTGCCTGCCACCAGCAGGCATCTGCACAGATGATGAACCTCTCATCATCTTTCTCAGCTGAGCACCTTCAACTATCAGCAGCTGTTCATGAGGATTTCTGTTTCCTAACACATAAAAAAGGCTCAAGTATTGTTCTTCCTTGAACAATACATAAGCACACACTGCAATCAGGTATTTTTTTCTAACAAAACCCAAAGAAATCTGTTGTGATCTAAGAGCCATAGTTTGACTGCAAATATTACTCTGGTGACTGAAGGCAGGACTTTGTATTAGATTGTTCTTTGTTCTGTTTCTTCACTATACAAGTACAATTAAATGAATACAAATATCTGAAAGCTCTTTTGAGATACACTTTAAGAGTATGTTGAATCACATCCTCTTGTAGTCTTCTTACTGGGCTCGTTTTAGAATAACAACTGCCTTTATACTGATAGATTAGGTTTACAAAATTCTGGATAGCTCATATATATATATATACACACACACAGAGTCTTCAAAAGGAGCCTGTTATTTTGGTAGTAAGAATACAAAGCAAGTCACAGATTAAAATGATTGACAGTACTGCTGGAGTGTGGCTACATATCATAAAAGAGAAGGGAAAGCTTAAGGTCACTGTCTGACATGAACTTTGAGGAACAGGCAGGCCCCTCAGAATCCTCAAAACACATACAGAAATTAACAGCTGGACATTACTAATACTCTTCAATCTAGATAGCAACTAAAAGAGAAACTGTAGAAGAATGGCTGCAGAAGCGTGGCCTTAGAATCTCTGAAGATCTGCACAATCCAGGCCTGGTATTAGAATAGGCCTGTAATCAGAATTGTACTGAAGTTGCTGTGCTGAAGTTAACAAGAAAGGTAGCCTTGAGCTATTCTTGAATCCTGAGACCACGTAATTATGTTGTGCCAACAACAAGCTACAGCTGCTGGGAAAGCAGGTGCAGGGCCAAGAAAGAGAGGGAGCGGTATGGGAAAATAGGGAGTAACAAACTACAAGGCTGAAGCACAGCAACACAATTAGCTACATGGATAGAATGCTTATTTTAGTCATGATAATTAGGGGTGTGAGAACCACGCGCGTTTAGAGACTACTAACCAATTATATTTCTGCTTTACGAATATTCATGTGTATCGGTTCTCTATGAGTAGTGTTAGAAACTAATAAAGTTGAGCAAGATGCATAACTCGTATTGAGCGTCTTCTTGACTCCGGTGAACCCTTCTTCCAACAAGAAACTATTTTTTCCCCTCTGTAGAAGCTTCATATAAATCCAACCCCAACCACTTCACTTGTCTGCATCTTCATTTCTCAGCCCTCGTGTATTGGACGGTTCCTGCTTTTATACCACTCTCATTCATGTCATCAGTGCAATACTTATATAAAAAACATCAAATACAAAAACTATTCTATAGGGCATATGTCTTAGGGTTAAGACTTAAGGTTAAATCTTAAGGTTTAAGTCTTAGGGATAAGTCTTAGGGTTAAGTTTTAGGGTGAAGTCCTAGGGTTAAGTTTTAAGGTTAAGACGGGGTTAAGTCTTAGGGTTCTGTCTTTAGGTTAAAGTCATAAGATTAAATCTCAGGGTTAAGTCTTAGGGTAAAGTCTCAAGTATAAGGCTCAATGTTAAGCCTCAGGGATATGTCTTAAGGTTCAGTCTTAGAGTTAAGTCTTAAGGTTAAGTCTTAGGGTTAAGACTCAGGGTTATGTCTTAGGGTTAAGTCTTAGGGATAAGTATTAAGGTTAAGTCTTAGGTTTAAGTCTTAGGGTTTAGTCTTAGGGTTCAGTCTTAGGGTAAAGTTTTAAGGTTAAGTCTTAGGGTTCAGGCTTAGGTTTAAATTTTAAGGTGAAGTCTTAGAGTTAAGTTTTAGGATTAAGTCCTAGGGTTAAGTCTTAGGGTTCAGGCTTAGGTTTAAATTTTAAGGTGAAGTCTTAGGGTTAAGTTTTAGGTTTAAGTCCTAGGATTAAGTTTTAGGGTTAAGTCCTAGGATTAAGTCTTAGGGTTAAAGTTTTAAGATTAAATCTCAGGGTTAAGTCTTAAGTTAAAGTCTTAAGTTTAAGACTTAGGGTTAAGTCTTAGAGTTAAGTCTTACGGTTAAGTCTTACAGTTTAGTCTCATGTTTAAGTCTCAAGGTTAATCTCAGGGTTAAGACTTAAGGTTGAATCTTAAGGTTGAGTCAGGGTTAAGTCTTAAAGGTTAAGTCTGTAGTTTAAGTCTGAAGGGTTAAGTCTTGGGGATAAGTCTTAGGGTTAAGTCTCAGGGTTAAGTTTCAAGGCTAAGTTTCAATGTTAAGTCTCAGGTTTATGACTTAGGGTTAAGTATTAAGGTTAAGTCTTAGGTTTCAGTCTCAGGGTTATGTTTTAGGGTTAAGTCTTAAGGTGAAGTCTTATGGTTAAATCTTAGGGTTCAGTCTTAGGGTTAAGTTTTAAGGTTAAGTCTTAGGGTTAAGTATTAAATTTAAGTCTTAGGGTTAATTCTTAGGGTTAAGTCTTAAAGGTTAAGTCTTAAGGTTAAATCTTAGGGTTAAGTCTTAAGGTTAAGACTTATAGTTAAGTATTTAAGGTTACGTCTTAGGTTTATTGTCTTGGGGTTAAGTCTTAGGGTTCAGTCTTAGGGTTAAGTCTCAGGGTTATGTCTTAGGGTTAAGTCTTATGTTTAAGTCTTAGGGTTAAGTCTTAGGTTTAAATCATAGGGTTAAGTCTTAGGGTTAAGTTTTAAGTTTAAGTCTTAGGGTTAAGTCTCAGGTCTAGTTTTAAAGGTTAAGTCACAAGGTTAAGTCTTAAGGTTAAGTCTTAATTATAAGTGTTAGGGTTAAGTCTTAAGGTTAAGTCTAAGGGTTAAGTCTCTAAGATTAAGTATTAGGTTTAAGTCTAAGGGTTAAGTCTTAGGGATAAGTCTTAAGGTTAAGTCTTAAATTTAAGTCCTAGGGTTAAGTTTTAAGGTTAAGTCTTAAGGTTAAGTCTCAGGGTTATGTCTTAGGGTTAAGTCTTAGGTTTAAGTCTCAGGGTTAAGTCTTAGGGTTAACTGTTAAGGTTAAGACCTAAATTTAAGTCTTAGGGTTAAGTCTTAAGGATAAGTCGTAAATTTGAGTCTTAGGGTTAAATGTAAAGGTTATGTCTTACGGTTAATTGTTAAGGTTAAGTCTTAGATTTAAGTGTTATGGTTATGTCTTAAGGTTAAGTCTTAGTGTTAAGTCTTAAGGTTAACTCATAAATTTAAGTCTTAGGGTTAAATCTTGGTGTTAAGTCTTAAGGTTAAATCTTAAGTTTAAGTCCTAGGGTTTGAGTCTTAGGTTTAAGTCTTAAATTTAAGTCTTTGGGATACGTCTTAGGGTTAAGTGTCAGGGTTAAGATTTATGTTTAATTCTTAAGTTTACGTCTTAGGGTTAAGTTTTAAAGTTTAGTCTTAAATTTAAGTCTTAGTGTTGTCTTCGGTTAAGTTATAGTGTTAAGTCTTAGGGTTACATCCTAAGGTTCAGTCTTATATTAAATTCTCAGGGTTAAGTCTTAGGGATAAGTCTTAAGGTTAAGCCTTAGTATTATGTCTTAAGATTCAGTCTTAGATTTAAGTCTTAATAATAAGTCTTAAGGTTAAGGTTTGGGGATAAGTCTTAGGGTTAAGTCTCAGGGATAAGTCTTCGGGTTAAGTCTTAAGGTTAAATCTTAAGGTTAAGTCTCAAGGTTAATGTCTCAGGGTTAAGTCTTATGTTAAGTATTAGTATTAAGTCTTAGGGTTAAGTCTTATGGTTAAGTCCTAAATTTAAGTCTTAGGGATATGTCTTAGGGTTAAGTCTTAAGGTGAAGTCATTATGTTAATCCTTAGGGTTATGTTTTAGGATTATTTCTTAGGGTTAAGTCTTAATGTTAAGTGTCAGGTTAAGTCTTACAGTTAAGTCTTATGGTTACCTCTTAATGTTATCTCTTAGGGTTAAGTTATAAGGTTAAGTCTAAGGGTTAAGTCCCAAGGTTGAGTGTTAAGTTTGAATATTAAAGTTAAGTCTTAAGGTTAAGACTTAGGGTTAAGTCTTATAGTTAAGTCTTTGGGGTTAAGTCTTAGGCTTAAGTCTTAGGGTAAAGTATTAAGGTGAAGTCTTAAATTTAAGTCTTAATGTCAAGTCTTAAGGTTGAGTTAAGTTTTAGGGTTAAGTTTTAAGGTTAAGTCTTAGGGCTAAATCTTAAGGTTAAGTCTTAGGCTTAATTTTTATGGTTAAGTCTTAAGGTTAAGTCTCAGGGTTAAGTCTTCTAGTTAAGTCTTAGGGTTAAGTCTCAGGTTTATGTCTTACGGTTAAGTCTTAAGGTTATGTTTTAAGGTTAAGTCTTGTAGTTAAGACTTAACAGTAAATCTGAAGGTTAAGTCTCATGGTTAAGTCTTAGGGATAAGTCTCAGGGTTAAGGCTCAATGTAAAGTCTCAAGGTTAAGTCCCAGGGTTAAGTCGTAAGGTTCTGTCTTTAAGGCTGAGACTTAGGGTTAAGTCTTAAGGTTAAGTCTTACGGATTGAGTCTTAGGTTTACCTCTTAGAATTAAGTCTTGGGGATATGGCTTAGGGTTAAGTCTCAGAGTTAAATCTCAAGGTCAAGTCTCAAGGAAAGGTCTCAGGGTTATGTCTTAGGGTTAAGACTTACGGTTAAGTCTTAGGTTTAAGTCTCAGTGTTAAGTCTCAGGGAAAAGTCTTAGGGTTAAGTCTTACGGTTAAGTTTTAGCGTTAAGTTTTAGGGTTAAGTGTTAAGGTTAAGTCTTAGGGTTAAATCTTAAAATAAAGTCTTAGGGTTAAGTCTCAGGGTTAAGTCTTAAGGTTGAGCCTTAAGGTTAATTCTTAGGGTTAAGTCTTACGGATTGAGTCTTAGTGTTAAGTCTTGAGTATAAGTCTTAAGTTTAAGTCTTAGCGTTAAGTCTTAGGCTTAAGTCGTAGGGTTAAGATTCAAGGCTAAGTCTTACGGTTAGGTCTTAGGGTTAAGTCTTAGCGTTAAGTCTTATGGTTAAGTCTCAATGTTAAGTCTTAGGGTTCAGTCTTCTGGTTAGGTCATTATTTTAGGTCTTAGGGTTAGGTCTTAGTGTTAAGTCTTAATGTTGAGTCTTAGGGTTAAGTCTTAGGGATAAGTCTTAGGGTCAAGTTTTAGGGTTACGTCTTAAGGTTAAGTGTAGGGTTAAGTTTTAGGGCTAAGTCTTACGGTTAGGTCTTATAATTTAGTCTTAGGGTTAAGTCTTAAGGTTGAGTCTTAGGGTTAAGACTTAGAGTTCAGTCTCTAGGGTTAGGTCTTTAGGTTAGTTCTTAGGGTTAGGTATTAGGATTAAGTCTTAGGGTTAAGTCTTAGCTTAAGTCTTAAGTTTAGGTGTTAGGGTTATGTCTTAAGATTTAGTCTTAGGGTTAAGTCTTTGGGATAAGTCTATAGACTTCAGTCTTAGAGTTAAGTCTTAGGCTTAAGTCTTAGAGTTAGGCCTTATGGTTAGGTCTTAGGATTATGTCTTCTGGCTGTTTTAAGATTAAATCTTAAGGTTAAGTCCTAGCGTTAAGTCTTAAGGATAAATCTTAGAGTTAAGTCTTATGGTTAGGTCTTAGGGTTAGTTCTTAGGTTTAAGTCTTAGGGATAGGTCTAATGGTTAAGTTTTAGGTTAATTCTTAAGGTTAAGTCTTATGGTTAAGTCTTAGGACTGAGTCAGGATAAAGTCTTAGGGTTAAGTCTTAGATTTAAGGCTTAGGGTTAAGTCTGAGGGCTACGTCATAGGGTTAGTTCTTAGGGTTAAGTCTTAGCGTTAAGTCTATAGGGTTAAGTCTTAGGGTTATGTCTTAAGGTTGAGTCTTTAGGGTTCAGTCCTATGGTTAATTCTTAAGGTTATGTATTAAGGTTATGTCTTCGGGTTAAGTCTTTAGGTTCGGTCTTAGGGTTAAGTCTTAGGTTTAAGTGTTAAGGTTAAGTCTTAGAGTTCAGTCTCTAGGGTTAGGTCTTTAGGTTGGGTCTTAGGGTTAGGTCTTAGGTTTAAGTCTTAGGGTTAAGTCTCAGGGTTAAGTCTTCGGGTTAAGCCTTAAGGTTGAGTTTTAATATTGAGTCTTAAGGTTGTGTCTTAGGGCTAACTCTTAAAGTTAAGTCTTAGGGTTATGTCTTAGGGTTAATTCTTAGGGTTAAGTCTTAAGGTTAAGTATTATTACCAGGAACAGAGGTATATTACTGTAGGGTCTTGCAACTTGGTCTTCTGCAAGATCGATCGATCGATCGATAGATAGTCAGACAGGCATAAAAATTACGCAATAGGTGGCCTAAATGTTTCAGAGATTTATTTCCATCAGTTTAGGTCGTAGAACTTCCTACAGTAGTTATCTATTTCCTCATGCTGCCAAGAACTCCATCGTGTTTGCCATCACTAGTACCAGTTGCTCTTTTCCTTGTTTCTTTGGGTAACTTTGGAGTCTTTGATGTAGAAACAGGCTAGTGTGATGAAATTTAGCACATAGGAATACTTCATGGTTCGCTGACTCTCCAGCAGGGGTTTCCTTCCTCCACTCCCTGCCTAGCTCCACCCCTGTTCTCTTCATTCCTCTGTCCCTCTCCTGTCCCTCTCCTGCCACCACACTGCCCCATCTCACCCCCCTCTGCTGCTCAACATATTAAGGGAACTAGATCTGTATTGAAAAAATTGGGGTTTCTCTTTCCTCTCCTGAGGATTTACCACCCAGAGCAGGCTCAGGTTCTGATCCTGCAAACTGCTCTCCAGCGCTTGGATGCTTGCTCTGGGAAACAAGGACAGCTGCTCAAATTCTTTTGCAGGCAGAATCTTTGTTTAAATTCTAGTTGAAATGAAATGAAAAGCTGTCATCAGTCCCACCTGTGGCACAGAGAGACACCTGTGTTTCATGCACATGTCTGCACAGAAACACATGCAGAGGGAAAAAAGCCCAGAACTGCTTTGTGCAAGGAAGTACATAAACTCTCCCTATCAGCATTGCTGCTTTGAGCAATTGATTTGTTCTACAGTTATCTGACAAGCCGACATGCTGCCCATCAAATGAGAACCAGAATGTATGCCATTTGCAAGATGGGGCAGCAATAAGCTTTCGACCCCTTTCCAGCAAGATCAATTCAAGCAAGGTTGTGTATTCATGGATTTTCTCCTCTGCAAAGCCATGAAGAAAACATGAACAGCACTCCCCAAAGGCAAAGGAGCAAACTGAGGGAGAGCAGCTCATTGGTGCCTTTCAGAGCTTCAACAGTCGGGAGAAAAGGGAAAAAACCCATACAAAGATAAAGAACAGCCAAGATGCACTTTTATAAAATGTATATTGGGACCTGTTCCACACCTCAGAATGACTTTCAATATTGCTTTGCATGGCTTTTAGACCAAGGCCTAAAGTGGCGTGATAGCTTCTGCTTCCCAGGGCATGAGAAGATCACTCAAATGAGCAACACAGTAACAAGTAAACACCAAAGGCAATAGCGGAGCTTACCGTTTCCCTCCACTGGCCACCAGCTGTGCAGTAAACCAGCTTAACACAGCCTCCCTAAGGATGGCTCTAAAGTCGCTGAAAAGGAAAAAAAGAAGGTAAGTTCTTCGCCCTGAATGTAAAGGCACCCTCTTGGCTCCCAGGCAGGTGGCACAGATGGCCCAGCAGGGTCATGTCCCCAAGTTCGAGGAAAGAGAAAAGAAATGCAGGACGTCTTAGCGGGGTGGGTTTGTTGCATCCTTTCCGTTTGTTGAAAGCCTGAGGAAGGATGTATTCCACGGTAGGACCGGTGGCACTTTATACCTGAGGTTAAAAAAGTGCTGCCCTTCAGTGACGCTCCCCAAGCTGCTTTCACCACCAAACAGAAAAAGATTTGCTTTCTCCAGTATGGTAGGAATGATACCATAAAGTTGGTCATGGAGAAAAACCCTCTAAGACTTGCTTGGAAGTTTCAGAAGGCAGGCATTCTTTATGGCAGTGCTGGGAGCACGGGGGAATGTTTCCTCTGAGCGTGCTCACCCAGTTCCTCGAGGGTACGCACTATGGACAGCAGAGCACTTGCACACTCATAGCGCATTACACATGCATTTTCAGTCAGGCACGGGATGGGTTACAAGTTTCATGCTTCTAACGCAAACGAGCACACACCCTCAGACAGCACTGCTGAGGTTTTTTACTAGCTCCCCGTGCTCCCCAAGCGAGGCCTTGCCCTCTCTCAGGGGGGTATCTGAGTCAGGGGTCGCAATCTCCCCCCACAACAATTACCTCTGCCCGACTTCCAAACAACTTTCTGCGGATCGCAGCACTCTATCGGCTTGTCTCCTCCCGCGGCCGTAACGTCCTCACCCAGAGGCTCTTTCTGCATCACTGAAGAGAATGGAGATCTTTTCCCCATCCATTCTTTGTTCCCCATCCTCCCCAAGGCTGACTGCCTGGATTAGAGGTCCCTTAATTCATCACTTGTAACAGCTTTAGAGAGTCAGCTTGGCCTAACCTTTGTGCGCAGGTGTGTTTAACGTAGAGCTACACAGCAAATCAGAGCGTGGTAACTGGGCAGCTCAGACATCTTGTCCCTTTGCTGAGCCAGCAGCCTTCCCTTAACAGAATTGCTGGACATAAATGTATATACAGTGGAATCTATATGGTGGCATCAAACGTCCCCCCAGACACCACATCCATCCCTAAAATCCTTCCCCCCAAACAACCCTGAAAGACTTCCCTTGACCCCCTTCGGCTGGGAGCCCCCTTGCAGCCAGTGCCATGAGTCTCGGGAACTGAGAAATTCCCCTGGAGAAGGTACCAGGAAGGAATTCTCTTGCTGCTTCCCACCGTGCATGGCAGCCATGTGAGGCACAGCACAAGAGTTCTGCTCCCTGCTTTCTGTGGTGGGAAAATTGACACAGCACTTTTGAACTCATACAGAACCAAAAAGCATGGCTTGGCTAAGTGCAGCGCTGCTCCCCTGGAGAGGGTTCCAGGAAGGAATTCTATTGCTGTTTCTCACCCTGCCCTGGCAGCCATGTGAGGCACAGCAGAAAAGTTCTGCTCCCTGATTTCTGTGGTCAGAAAACTGACCTCTTTTCATTGGCAATAATGCACAGCCCAAAAAACTCACCTTGACAAAGTGCAGCAGTGCTCCCCTGGAGAAGGTGCCAGGAGGGAATTCTCTTGTTGCTTTTCACCCTGCCCTGGTAGCCATGTGAGGCACAGCACAAAAGTTCTGCTCCCTGCTTTCTGTGGTGAGCAAAATTAACCCTTCAGAGTTGCAGTCGTTAAGAGCCCAAAAAAGTCACTTTGGGAAAGTACAGCACTCCTCCCATAAAGAAGGTACCAGGAAAAAATTCTGTTGCTGTTCTCACCCTGCCCTGGCAGCCATGTGAGGAACAGCACAAAAGTTCTTCTCCCTGCTTTCTGTGGTGAGAACATTGACCCAAACCTTTTGCACTCATGCAGAGCTGAAAGAAAAAGTAAGTCTTGGGAAAGTGCAGCACAGCTCCCCTGGAGAAGGTGCCAGGAAGGAATTCTCTTGCTGCTTCCCACCCTGCCCTGGCAGCCATGTGAGGCACAGCACTAAAGTTCTGCTCCCTGATTTCTGTGGTGAGAAAATGGACCTCTCACATTTGCGATCACGCAGAGCCAAAAAAACCCTCACTGTGGGTAAATGCAGCACGGCTCCCCTGGAGAAGGTTCCAGGAAGGAATTCTCTTGCTGTTCCTCACCATGCCCTGGCAGCCATGTGAGGCACAGCAGAAAAATACTGCTCCCTGCTTTCTAAAGTTAGCAAAATTGACCGTTCACAGTTGCACTCATGGAGAGACAAGACTTTCTTACTCAAAAGCAAAACCCAAAAAGCCACGTAGCCTTGGGAAACCCCTTGTCCTTCCGTGTGGCTGGTGACTTCCCATGGCTCTTCCACAAGGCAGGACAAATAACCATGAATTTGGAAGTCCACGTAATTTCAAGTACACTTAGTCCTCTGACAGTCACTACTTGTGGGCCAGCAGTCCTCTCACCCCTCCACAGATCTGCCTCTTAGTCCTCTAGCAGTCATCCTCCATGGAGGGACCACAAGTCCTCCATACCTACCTACCAGCTCACCAGAAATGAATCAGACCACACCAGAAGTGACACTGCCTGACCTGCAGGAGATATATTAGACCAGTAACGATGGTTTCAAGACAGAAAAAACACCACCATCCACCAGCACAGCAGAAAAACAACCAGAAGAAACATCGTACACAAACCAAAGGCCCCCATCCAAACCCCACAAAGGCAAAAGAGCTGAAAAAAGGCACTCTCCACAAAAAAACCCACCACACAGATCACAAGATAAGATAAAAATGCCATAACCCTAGGAACACAGGGCCAGCAAACCCAGATTCTGTCCATAACAATAACACACTTTCAACACTAACTCGCTTGACCTCTGGCATACCATAACCTTGTAGCCCCCAAACCCCAGCACGCTGTAGCCCTAAGGCAACACAAAATGGAACACAAAGTCCCTGGAGATCTCTGCCAAGGCCTTCAGGTGGACCCTGACCTCAGGCATCGCAACCTTGAAGTGGGAGACAGATGGAGGCACCAGGACATCACTGGCATCCATCTTCACACCCTGAAACAGTGCCTGGGATAAACGCTCCTGGGGACAGAGGCTGAGGCACCTGGAGGCTTTGAACTGGCCGGCCACAGTCACAGGGCTTCAGCTCATCATTTCTGTGTCAGAGCCACCAGGCAGGTGGCCCCATCCTGCCAGAGAGACCCCTCAGGGCACCTGTACCCAGCTCCAGGGGGCTGGATGCATAGCCTCGGATCCATGGGGGGAGGGGTGCTTTAATCCTGGGAGCAGGATTTCTAACAGTGCCCCTGGGGAGGAAAGCCCCCTCAGGCGTGGAAGCCTGAGAGACATCCCCGTGCTGCTCCACATGTCACCAAAAGCAGGGGCTGAGGAAGGCTGCTTTGGGGCCCGTCGAGGGAGCCAGCTCCCCTGGGCTGCTCTGCGGCCACCGGCTGCCGTTGCTGTCACGCAGGTCTCAGTGCTGCTCTGCAGTCGGCCGTCACCTCCCCGCGGGACACTCCCCAGCGCAGCACACGTCTGCACTGGCTCTCCCTGGGGACAAAGATCACAAGCGAGGGACGGGCTTGGCTTTGCCCCCAGTCCCAGGCTGCCCCCAGAGAGACCTGCCACCCCCCGCCCCAGCTGTGCGATGTGGGCACCACGTGCAGCTGCAGACGTGGGTCAGGGCAGCTGTGGGCAGGGGGCAAGCCCCGTGGCGGTGCCCCCGGCGCTGGCAGCAGGCAGAGCTGGGGAGAGCGAGGGGCAGCCCAGGGCAGCCGGCAGCTGGCGGCGGGGCCTGGCAGGGTGCAGCACCCTCAGCAATGCCCGGCTCCTTGCGCCTCGGCCCCAGGGCTGCAGCGCAGGGCTGGCCCCAGCCGGGGCTGGGCTGGGAACAGCCAGGCAGGGCCCCTGGCACCCTGGCACGCACCTGCTCCCTGCGTGGGGCGGCCTGGTCCTTTGCAATCGACCCCGTGGCATCCAGAGAAGAGCCCTGCCCTGGGCCTGAGCCATCGCTGCAGGGATGAGGCCTTCCTCGGCGTCCGTCCCTCAAATCCCTCCCTCTGGCCCCCACAGTCCGTCCCTAAAACACTTCCCCTCGCCCCCAGTCCCTGCGAGCGGGGAATCCGCCTCCCCAGCTGTGAGCCCGGGTGGCGCAACCCCCCCAGGGCTCACCCTGCCATCCATGTGGTTCCTGGAAGAAACACCATCCCACCATGCCCGCAGGCAAACCGCTATCCCTATGGACACAATGGGGGCAGCCGGCACGGGGCGGAGGGGGGTGTCACTCTCGGGGCTATTCTAGTGAGCAACACTCAGAGAGGCCAAAAACTGGAGTGCAGGGGTGATGCCGGCATTACAGCCGGCTGCAAGCGAAAGGCACTCAATGGGCATGGGCGCTGCTGGGAGGGAAAGCGCCACGTCAGGACGGTCGGCAATCTCGGCTGGCTGGGAGGGAGCTCCATCGAGCGCTCAGAGTCGAGGCTTGAGATCCTTGCAGCCACGGAGGTTTTTGCACGGAGAGCTGCGCTAAGCAAGGCTGGTTTATCACTTTGGCTGCAACATGAGGGTGCTGCACCCATGCATGTGTGCTTCCCCTGAGCCGACAGAGAACTTTCTCTCCTGGGCTTTGCTCCCTCTGGGACAGCGGCTGTGAGCGAGGCAGGGCTGTCAGATATGCACAGCAGGGGTCGAGGGGCTCAGAACGGATAAACCCCCCGGCCTGCGCCCGGCCCTGCCCCTCTCTTACAGCCTCCATGGCAGTTCCCCTTCAGCTGAATAGAACCATCAACGCTCTGTCTTCAGTGGAGTTTCTTGTACATAGAAAAACGGGACAGCACAAAGCATGAAGCAAAGCCATGAAGGTGACACCTGATTTTAAAAAAGAATACATTCAGTACATCACAAAAAAATGCGGTGGAACGCACTCTTCCAATTGGGTTAGGCAGGAGGAAAATGGATTTGGAAAGCAAATAAGAATCGCTCACTTCAAGCTATAAGGTGGCTACTGAACACAGACTCTCCCGTGCATGTCCTGCTCATTAGTTCTGCGCTTTGGACGTGCCTGCGGTTTCCCTGAAGCACCCTCTCTGGGTTACTCTTCCAAAGGGGTTCCTGGGACATCTGCATAGGGGAGCTGCCTGAAGCAATCACCGTTTGTTATCCTGTCGGGTTTCAGCCAGGGCAGATAGCCTGTGCATGCAGGGACTACAAACTGCAGGCATCGCAACTTGTGGATCCCAAGAAAAAGGGGGTACACGATACGAATTTACAGTACAAGGCTGTCACTGAAACAAGCCATGTGAAGTGGAATATAGTACTTGTAGCACCAGTGAAATAGTGTACATTAAAAGAGTATTCATCTATATACAAAAAAGTCATGAAAACTTATTTTCAGGACATTTCTCAAGATCTTGAGAAATAGACCTCTGTTACTGGTAAGGGAAGAAGAAGTAAGAAACTAAAAAGTGTCCATCCCAATACACACACCACCACCACAAACACCACGACCCGACCCCCAAATTACCTCAGGTGAACCGCGGCCTTTTTAAAAAGTGCCAGCATCTAAAGCGTATGTAGTGACCTGGAACAACGTTGCTGCATATTTGGGATTCAGATGATACAGGGCAGCGTGAGGATTGCTAACATGGACAAAACAGCGGGACTTACTTTGCCTCTTTATTTCGGTAGCTAGGTAAATAGCTAAGGATTGAGGCTCTTGTGGCGAGGTGTCTGCTTACCCTTGAGCAAACAGTACTTCCGTAAGTGCAAAACCAAACCTGCAACATTGGGAATGGCAGTTTCCTGCTGACACGCATTTTTTTCCAAAAGGCAGGTGTCTGCTTCCTATCTGGGGCCATCTTTGTGCACGCTAAAAATAGTTCATGCCCTTAGTGCAGTGTTCAGAGTTTTGAGAGATGGACAGCAGTGTCTGGTACACACCTTCTTCAGGAAGGTCAGGAAGGGCTTCTTGACCTTCCTGAATTTTTTCAGCGGTTGATCTCAAAAAGCTTTTCTTCTCTCCTTTTCTCTTCTGGTGTGCTTTCAGCCTCTTGTCCAGAGACCTGTTTTCCCTTTCCATTTCTTTGCTTTTCATTTTCCTGAAACGAAAGACCCTGCAAACCTTGATATTCCACAGTGTTATTAGAGAGGTAAAGCCACGATCAACTGGAATCCGTTCTCGTTTTAAACAAAGGGAGCTCATTTTACCTTCTTTCCTCTGAATGGCTCATCAGCTGTTCCGGGTCTACCGAGGAGTCTGCTGTGCTCTCGGGGGTGGTTGGAGGCAAAGGTACAAGCGCCTGAACCGGAAAGGTTGAAGTTGACAGGTGGCAAGACACCTGGAGTAGTAAGCTACCGTCTCCCAAATTGCTACCTTAGCTCCTCAAATAAGATCCCTTTGGTTGCTTTGCATTATCCACATTTTGCACGGTCGTAAGATAGGCTTCAGGAGCTCTGATGAATTGGGATGATGGGCTGCCCCTTCTTGCGGGCTGGGGCACCACAAACTGGAGGGGCCTTGGAGGGTAGGACAGACCCTTGCCAGCTTCGTTCTGCTGGGCTTTCTTCTGCCTTCCTGGGACACGGTTCTGCCGTTATCCCTTGGGCAGCATTATCCCATTCTGGGGCGTGAGCCTTTTATTTTTAAATCTGCGATTTTGTATTTGACTTCTTGTAAGTATTTAGATTGATTAAGCACATTCCCAATGCATCTGAGAAACAACCTTTCTGGTTTTTCTTCTCTATCATTACAGGGTGGGAAAAGTCAAACAGACAAGGGATCTAATGACAGGAGGAGGCACAGCAGCTGCTTGGACCTATCAGAAACTACTGTCATACATGAGAAACGTGTCAGTGTTTGTTGGCCTGACATCCCTCTACTATTTCTGATTTCACCACCATACCTGCCCCTGCTTCTTTGTAGAGGATGAACAGAGAGGGTGCTGTGTGCACGAAGTCTTTTGCCTGGGGCTCTGCGTTTGCTTCACCTGCACGGCTCCTTTGATCTTCCAAATGCACCCGTGGAACACAAAAGCACGTGCAGCAAAGTGACCTCATGGAAGTGGACAACACCTAAACCAAAATCCACCAGCAGCACAATAAGGAATTGGACCAGAAGCCCCAGATTTTGAAAACCCTCAGCCCCTCCTCATACCTGTGCACCTGTCCACAGGTGCTGGCACCTCCTCGGCTGATGGAGGGGAGAGGCCGGCCACCTCCTCCCCAAAGATGTCCCCGCAGTTTTCAATCACAGACTGCACCAGCACGTTCCCCTGCACACATCAAAGCCTTGGTCTCAGCCTACGAGTTGTCTCCCTTTGAGCCTCCCAGTTCTCCCTGCCATCCCCCTGGGGAGGGAGGGAGGGAGCGAGCAGCTGTGTGTGGCACAGCTGGCAGCCCCGCTTGAACCACAGCAGCCTACGAGCAACAGTTAGCTGGTTGATGGTGAGAGTGCTCATCCTTCGTCCTCCATCAGGGTGCGGGCGTCTCCCGTATCACACTGGGACGCACAAAAGCCTCAGCAGGCCGGCTGCTGTTGGAGCTGCTGGAAAAGCTTTTTGGGCGAGCCGACGTATTTGTAGTGGCCAGCGTGGCAGTTTGCTTTATACCGTTGCCCTGAGCGTGGGCATGTGGAGAAACTGCCCGGCAGTCAGTGTGCAGGGATGATGGCTGCAGGGGACAGCAAGCTGCAGGTGATGGTCAGCGGCGGCACCGTGTCTGCCTGCGTGTTGTCCCGGCTCTGAGCTAATGGCGCTGCTCCCCAGTGGAGCATCCATCGAGCCTGAGCACAGGCTGTGTCTTAGCCAGAATCCGAGCGGGAGCTGAGGGGACAGTGACACCTCCAGAGGTGCCAGCCAGCCCCCACCTCCCTGTGCGACTGTGCTGTGAGTCATAAAGCTCAGCCGTGAGGCCCACTGGCAAGGAGTCTGGGCCGAGGGATGATCCCAAAGTCCTCCCCTAGGATGCACCACCAAACAATATCTGCCCAGTCCCCAATTATCACATGGCAGACGTAGTCAGAAGAGAGGAAAGATCATTTTATTGAGGACATCCGCTGCGGGCTGGGGGCGGGGTGGCTACCCAGGAGCCCCAGGGCTTCGGGCAGGAAAACAGCACCTGCAACAATAAGAGCCAGGAAGCACTGCTAAAGCCACAAAGCCAGGACGAGGCATGACTTGGTTGCCCTTGCTTTGGGGAACGCTTTACAAAGGGCCTTGCCTCAGCACTCCCGCCCAAAGGACTGGTTCTCTTCATTTACTCCAGCAGCCCCAGCAGACAGTAAGAGCCGTACACAAGCAGCCTGCCACAGCAAGAAAGGATCTTCCTGACTTGCCGTTCAGTTCTCAAATGTTACGTTACTGCCTGTGGAACAGGGTTTAATAGGCTGTATTCCCAAGACCTCTGACTCTCCTTTACTGACCTGGGGCCCCGCATTCGTGCTTTTCCCAAATGATACTCGTTCTAGTGTTTGGTCCACAGTTCCCCGTTCTAATATCTAATAGTGCATTCCACCACTTCATACGTTGACTTTTCAATCGCTTCGTCCGTCTCTGGCCGCCCCCCTCGCAGGGAACACGGAAACGCAGGTCGGGACTCCCCACTCACTTCACAGTTAAACTGTGTCTCTCACACACATCACACTTGCCGGGCAGCCCTCAGCCACACAGGCAGCATGTTACATACAACTCTAGGAATGCTGGCAGTTTGCGTTAGCACACAAAGTACGTGTTCCAATGAACAATTGCCAAAAAACAAGTTCTATTTTTTTCTGGCCCTAAGCAGGGCCCTAAGCAGGGGCCCTCTGCTCTGTTGCCCCTTCTTCCCCCAGTTTCTTACTGGAACTAGTAACTGCAGCTCACCAGTTCCTTGACCATGGCTTCAATCTGTTCCTGAGCCACATGCACATCTTCTGTAGGTCCTTCCAAAGTGATGTTATCCTCTCCTCCAGTGAATTTGATGTGAACCTTGAGGTGAAAGACAATGAATCTCTTAAGAATTTGCCAAGATCCAAGCCAGGCCAATGCTCTTGGTCAGGCCTACACCATCGATCCCTGCCACTAAGAGATGCGCCTCTTCCCAAAAAGCCCAAACAAAATCCCCACAATTTTACGAGTCAGTAACTTAACGATGTCGGCCATATGGCAGTGCCTAGAGCCCAAGGCTCTGGTGCTGTCCCGGTTTCTGCAAGGGCTTTGGAGAAGTTTACTCATCTAGCCTTTATCTAGATACCATCTAACTCACCAGGGAGAAGCCTTGCTGCACTCGCCATTTCCAGGTATCCTACTATATCAGTTCTCAAAACAGCACCACATAAAGCTTCCTTGGAAGGGCTCAACCCATGACAATACCATAGGATGAGCAGTGTTTGCAGCAGTAAAAGAGAGGGTTCCCTTGAACAGCAAAGATCTGTGTCATTTCCCCCTGGGTTTACCCACGCTAGAAGACACCTCTCTCTTCCGTGACGAGTGATCTGGACTAAACCTTTTTCTGCGCCGGGGGTGCTAAGCTAACCAGCTCATCCATACCTTTGGCATCTGCTGAGTTATTCTGGCCAGGTTCTGTCCTTTCTTTCCAATAAGGAAACGATGAAGCCAAGAGGGGGCAGAGACCGAAGAGACGGTAAAACTGTTGGCCTGAGAGACAGAAAAACAGAGAAGCTGTTTGATGGACAAACTGGAAGAGGCCTTCACAACAATTCAGTTCCAATTCCCATGCTGCACCTCCGGTATTGACTTCTAAGCTGCACCTCTAATGGCCCAAGAGAGAGCACCCCCGCTACACCTGTCAGTGCTCACAAATGTATCTTCATGGGACCTTCAAAGGAGGCCTAGCCCATCTTGTCAGTACCTTTGCATAGACTTCAGTCAATGCTTGCCCAAGTTTCTCAGGCTCGCCTCGCAGTATCAGCGTCTCCGAGCTACTGTCAATGGGTGGGATCTCGACAGAGACTCCAGTCTTCTCCAAGATCTCCTGCAGGGAATTCCCCTTGGGGCCGATGACATACTTGTGCTGGGACTTCTTCACCTCCACTGCAAGAGTAGTAGTCTTCTTTTTCTGTAGGGGCAGAGACACTGAGGCATCAATCACAAGGGGGCGGGGAAGGACAAGAGCGACAGGAAGAGGCACAAGATGCAGTCAAACTCTGCACCCAGCAAAGAGCAAAGCCAAGCTGAGCACAGTGGCTCGGCAGTACCCTAGCACCCCTTGGACCCCTGCCTACAGAAAGCCTTGTGCTCAAAAATTCACAGGGCAAGTACAAAACTAGCATGCTGTGCCAAGCTCCCTGGGACACGGCATGGAAGAGACCACACACACACACACACAGGCATGTCGTTGTCGTCGTCCCCGTCCCCCCGTTGGACAACAGGGTTCAACTCCCAGCCGTCTCCCAGGCAGTGCTGTAATGCAACACTGTGCAGGCTATAAGCCGATTGTTGAAATCCAGACTGGTACAAATACAGACCTAACCACGAGGAGAAACAGCCCAGCAACCCACAACAAGGATATTCACAGCAGCGTTGGCTGTGGGAAATAAACTGGAGTGACATTCACTCTTCAGCAACTTCTGCTTATGTAGCAGCTTTGATACTGTCAGCTGGCCACCACTGTAGACTTCACACTTCTTTCCTTCCTTAGTAGCCCCGGTGTGAACAAGAGCCAGGGGAGCTCTTGGTGGCCTGCTAATTCCCACGATACAGAAAAGCGAGAAATCTGTCACCTCCCGGATAGTATCAGCCCAGCTCCCACTCTGCCAAGTGAGGAAACGGTAGGATTCGGGGTCATGTACTGCAAGGGCTGCTGAGCCAGGTGCAACAGAGGGATGCACAAAAGTAGAACAAGAAGGGAAGAGTGCCTAGGAGCAGGTGCCAGGGGAAGGTGGGAAGCTTTATGGACCATCCGTACCTTCTCCTCATAGATCTTCTTAACTCGAGCCACAGCCTGGGCTAGTTGCTCCTTTTCTCCGCTGAAGACTATCTCTGTCTTGTTGACACTGGGTGGAGGAATGTTGATGCGCGTCCCTGTGTCCCGCATGAGCTCCCTCACCAGCTTGTTGTAAGGGCCAGCAATGAAAGGGTGGTACACTTTCTCCACGTCCAGCCGCTCCACGGCACGCTTATCCTGGAAGAGCCCACAACAGACCTTGGTGGGAACTGCCCTCTATATTACAGTCTCTGCCAGGCACAGCTAAGCTCCCAGGGGTGTCCTGCCTGACACTCTGGCCCAAGCAACCTTCTCAGTTTGCGGGCTTGTAGATCTCCACCTCTTTCCATCTACAAATACGGTTGCTGCTGCTGCTCCTTGTTTACAATATTCACCCCTGTGATCTCCTGCCTTATCTCGGCTGGCACCTAAGACGCTTCACTTCAACTATCAAATGCTTGTTTTGGCCTCAGAGATGGACAAAACGCAGCACAAGAAGTTTCAGGACCTGGCAGCGGTGCTCATACAGCCGGCGAGTGGCACAGTATACCTCTCTGTTCAGGCTAACGTTAGCCACTGACTGTAGCCACGGTGGCTGCAAACCCCGACTATACCGTGGGGAAGCAAAAAGGCTGACCAGGTAATGCCATGAGAGAGATCACAGTACTGAGGTACCTGCTCAGCGGAGATAAGCAGGATCTCGTGCCGGGCCTTCTCAATCCCTTCTTTAGTGCCGCTGATCTTGATCTGGTTGCTGGGGTCGTCTGGGCGGGGGACCTGCATTTTGGTTGCAGTTTTGAGCTTCAGGTCCTGCAGCTTCTCACCCTTCTTTCCAATGACAAAACGGTGGTGCTCCTTGGGGATGGCAACTGTCGCTGAAGCCTGCGGCAGAAGAACCAAGCGTCTGTGAAAAGCCTTGCCTGCACTGGCAGATCCACAGGAACAGAGCCAGGGAAAGCAAGGTAGACGCTGCTCAGTGGTACTGCTCCTCAGAGCAAACACAACGCCTTCCCAGCACATTCTGTCCGAGGGCTGACACTGTACCAGCTGATCTACAGTGCCTCTATGCCAGGAGTATAAACCCCACCTTTCCCTCAAAACCCTTCTGTTTGCACAGGAGCAGTACTCTGAATTAGCAAAGGCCTTCCGACACAGACGAGGAGGTGCCTCTCCTCCAGTGTAAGACACCAGACAACAACTGAGATGGCAGCGCACAGCTGGAGTTTATCTGAACTCTGGCATCTGCTGCCAAGGCTACAGAGAACAAGACATACAGTATGACTCCTAGGAAAGAGAAATTCAACACCAGAAACCTACTGCAGGAGGCAGGCAGCTAGCAGATGCTTACCGCTACTTAAGTGCTAAGGCGTCTTCAAGTGTAGCACGTGCTGCTCCTGGGACTGCTTCTAGAAGGCCCCACACGGAAAAGGGGTCCTTCTCAATCTACCACTAAAGGGCTGGTCTATACAAGGGCTTCCTGACTTCTTCCCTTCTCACTGAGTTTTTACAGCTCTGGTAGCTGACGACTGCTATCGTGCTCTTGATCCCTGTGATTAGGCAACCACTAACAGCAATCAGACAATGAACATTCAAGCTATAATGGAAAAATAAAAGATGAAGAAAAGATCACTCGGTGTGACTTTTCAGCTCTGTGTTCCTGTCCTGAAGCCAGCCAAGCCCAAGAGAAGCTGGAATACAGACACACCTTCCAGACCTGGGGCCAGGGCAGAAGGAGGTATATTTGAGAACAGTGGCTCACGGATCTGTGGCGGCACGACCTGAACTGTTTTTTCAGATGCACATTGTGGATGTAGGGTTTCGTTCCTTTCTCTTTCCTCTGGCAGGGTATGACACAGGGGCTGAACAGCGCTAAGCAGACATGGTATTAACATTGCATTACCTACCTTTGGCATTATACTTTAAAACACACTGCAACACCTGGCTGCGATACATCCTAACAAGAGCTACCACCTTGACTATGAGCTCAAGAACCTTAAGGTAAGAGATCAAAACCTAGAGGACTGAAGCAACCGAAACAACAGGGTTGTGGCTCCTTACCAGTGTGCCTTGAGTTACACAAGGCAGAACCCTGACCCGAAGCTTTCGGCTTTTGGCAGGACTTCCTTTTCTCTACTTTTCTTTCTCCCAGCCTTCCACGTTCTCCTCTGAAGGACTTCAGGAAAAGCACAGTCCCGTTCTCACACACTACTAGCTTTGTGTGTGAGGCTCCTGCACCCCCTCCAGCACCAGCACCTCAGCACAAAGTCACTGGTTGCAACTCAAATGTTCCGGAGATTGCAGACTCCACGCTTCATGCAACACCACGGCCTGTAATTACCTTGGAACCCTATTTTAAGCCTCATTCCCATTCCAAATTGCCAGTTGGGGGCTTTGAAAACGTACGGCAAAGCTGAATTAGTCATACCTCTTTGGCTTACAAGCACACGGGCCCAAGGGTCTCAAAGCATTTGCGAGTCTTGGCGAAGAGCAAAGACGAAGGCAGAAACAGTTAGATGCCCTCACCTGAGTCTGCAGTCGAGCGACAATCTGCTTCCGAGCCTTCGTGACTGCTTCCGGCTTGCCAGAGACCACGATCGAAAGGCCCTGGTCCTTTGCGAGAGACAGCTCCAGGTGAGCTCCCATCTTCTGCATGATGTCAAGGCAGATCTTGGCCTGCTCGCCTTCTCCAAACTGATTCATGTCCTTGTATTTCCTCTCCTCCAGTGGCACATGGAACACCTGCTCAGCCACGGGACAGACACAAGCAGGGCACAGCAAGGTGTCAGTGTGCTTTGGATTGTCAGTGCCTCCCTCTGCAATCCTCCCTTCAGGCCTGTTCCAGCTCTCTGTGCAACAGGGATGCAGAGCTTTGTCTGGGCCGTTTTTCAACACATCCCTCCCCCTCCAGAGCAGTCCTAGCATTCAGCTGCAGTCTTCCTTGTGCCCCAGGGCAAAGGACAGCAAAGAGGCAGTTACTCTGACACACTAAGGGATTTCATACTCCAGGGAAAGCTTCACTTCACCTACTTTTTGGAGGGATGAAAAGGAGGGAGATAAGACACCCACTCCCACCAACCTGAGTGATGACAGAAGCCTTTATTGGCCGGATTTTGCTCCAGGGCCCAGCAGGTTCCCAGGCAGCTTCCAAACATGCTGCTTTCTCAGGGAGCGCAGGGAAGGCTTCCTCGTAGGTGGGAGGATCCTTCTCTTCTTCAGAGTTTAAAGCTGTTACTGGGGTGAAGCAAACAAGGCAAATGAGATGCTCTCCCCACAGAAACGCCCCCATTCATAGGCAGTGCAACTCTACTGAGGCATCATCAACAAGGGACAACAAAGGACTTGTGCACTACTATTCATCCTGCTACAGTTATGCTTGTGGAGAGCAGCCGAGTCGGGAGCACAGCTGAGCTCAGCACAGCACAGACTGCAGTAGGTGCCGCTATGGATGCAGGAAGCAACCGTGCAAGTGAATGGTGGCAGCAAACACAGCACATTATCGCCAACTTTGTTGAGAGGAGCTTCATCAGGGGACAACAGGCCAAGCAGAAAGAAATCAAAGGGACACAGCAAGGCTGTAGGTCAGAAGGGGACAAGACAGACACATGCCCAGGAAGAAGGCAGAGAGAAGCAGAAGCACTCTAGTTGGGGCAGAGTCCAGGGAAAGCCTGTAGCTTATGTTCGACTCAGCTGTGCGCTGGGCTGTGCCAAGTGGGCCAGCTCGCAGCTGGAGAATGGGTGCCGAGACCCACCAGTGAGTCAGTCAATACGGTTATACTGACTTTCCCCAGCACCTGGCTGAGCAAAGGAGGAAGTGACAATCCAGCACACTGATCCCACGAGGCTCTCCTGCAGCCCAACGACCCATGCTTGCACATGCCCTGCCCCACGGCTGACAGCGTTGCTAGCCAGAGCTCTGTGAAGATCTGAGGCTTGCCTCCGCCTGGCCCTGCACTGTGCAGCACCACCGACGTGCTCCTGTTGGTGGAAAGCCAGAGTCTGGCAGGCCGCCAGCCTAGGAATGGCGAACGCCGTGCCTGGACACTTAGGGGGAGCCGGAGGCATGGAGCGAGCTTGGCTAACAGCAAGAAACCTTGCCTGCGCAGTCTCTATTTAGAGGCACACCACAGGAACTCAGCTGTGTCTTCTCACCTTTCACCTGCTGCTGCATCAAGGCACTGTGGTGTTCGGCAAAGCTCTCCTGGGTCAAAACTGCCACCGAGCTCATCGTCGACCTCCCCCCCACACACACAATCTGGGTATGCCACTGGAAGAGACAGAGGAGGCAACACTATTACCAGCACCATTCAAGATGCACACAAGTCACTCCAGGAAGGCAAATGACGTGTTTACTGAGCACTTTTCCAGCCGGCCTCTTGAGAAGCGCCTACAGGGCCAGTCTGCTGCCCTGTTCTCTTGCTGAACCACACAGAAACTCAGGGGGGATTTTTCCTCATAGCACAGTGGGCATCAAAACCAGAGCTCCTCGTTAAGAAGGCAGAGGATGTGCAGCCTAAGAAGCCTCTTGGAAAGGGGGACACCCCAAGTTGTTAAAGCATACTCTCATTAATCTATCAAGTATTAATGGCGTGCAATTTTAAAACCAGTCTCCCAAGGTACACATAGGCAGTGCAAGACCCTTGTGGAACCCTGGAGAGAAAACAAAAAAGGGCCCAGGATGCTGCCTCTTCCTGAAAAACTTACACCTTGATTACCAACCGAGCATGAGCACCTGGGGCCCAGAGAGCAGCTCCTGGTGTCTCCAGCTCCTCTGCAATCCCTCCCACAACAGGCTCTACCGAGCGTGACCTTCCCTTCTGCTCCACATACAGTCTCACAGCCCACAGTAAATACCACAGCCTCCTGGTAGCAGACTCTGCTGGAACTGCTTCTAGAACTCCCCCCCCCCCCAGAAAAACAATCACCCAAACAAAAAAACTACCTGCAAAGCCCACTACAGTACATCATGCAGCCTAACAGTTTCTTCTCTCAAGGTTAGGAACATTAGGAAGAGAGGCCTAATCCTGCAGCTGGGTTTTACTTTCCTGTCTCTACTTTATCTGTTTTCATATTTTAATACAAAGAACACCTCCCTACTTCTTGCACAGACCCGTGTTGCAAAAGTTTTACAGGCTCTGGGCCTTTCACTGACATGCTCTTGGACAAGTGAGACTCCTTACACCCTGGGTGAACATGCCTTTCCCAGCCCACTTCAGAAAAGCCCCGGACTTTCTGCAGCAGTGCATGTCTCTGTCAAGGGTGTCACAGCATTTCCCTAAGGGTAATGCTGCAGAAAGAAGGCTGCTCTTGTGCTTGATCCACAGGGGCTAAAAGGCTTGTATTTCTTGTTACAGTGTCTTCTCAGGCCGTGCCTGGGTGCCCACTGCTGCTAAGGATGGGACCAACGGATCTGCAACTGCTCTCTTTCTGGCCGCAAGGGAAGTGCAAAGGCAGTTTCCAGATCCTGCCTTTACTGCTTGTCAGCTTCAAAACAGCCACGAGGACACCTGCCAGGCTCTTGCTCTCCTGCTGTAAGGTTCATTTTATAAGCTCTGCACAGTATAGGCCTGAGGATTTCCTTCTGTGGAATTCCTGAACACAAAACAAATGTGAACCATCGGTGAGTACTTGTCTTTCTTTCTTTTTTTTTTTTTTTTAAGAGAAACAATGCTTTCACATGAAGCTGGTATTTTGCAGAAACCCACAGATCAAATTGTCAGATACCCTCACAGCCACGGCGAATGCACTTTTCCAGCCATACGCTCGCATTCAGTTTGAACATGTTAGACTGGTCTCAGTGCAGCTGCTGACTGCTCTAACCACCTGACTGGTAGCGGCCTGGGTGAATGACCTGGATCCCCGCAGCAGCACAATCCTAAGAGCACTTGTATCAGCTTAACATGCTTCTATATGCAAAGGGAAGAGTATGTTTTGGGAAAGGCAGTATCAGCTGAAATACTGTAACCAACAGCACATCTTGATTTTCTTTGACAAGGTGTGAACCGCACAGGGGGGCTTATCTGGGATGGCTCTGCACTCTGATAACAGCTGTAAAATCCAGGGTTACAGATCTCTCTTCTAACAGGCCCTACCCTCTTCAGCAGCAGCTTAATGTGCATTGGGAAAAAGACTAGCTACCTGACCGAGAGCAACTGCCCTCATCCTACCAAAGAAAAAGTTACCATTGTTACCGGAGAGCGGCGGGGGGGCGACTGGGCGACCACCCCCCGCAGCCCTGTCCCCTCGGGGGTGGCCCCGGCCCCCCCACCAACCCATGGGGCAGCCGCCACAGGCAGGGGGAGCGCGACGTGACTCAGGGATTTTGTCTGCCCCCTGGGTGCCGCCGGAGCGCTCCCCGTTGCCGGCGCAGTGCGGGGCGGCCACTGCGTGGGGGAGCGGCTGGGGAGGCCGGCAGGCTGGGCGGGTGCAGGAGGCCGGTGGGCCGAGCCCCTCCGCGCAGCCCCCGCACCCCCGCTCGCTGCGGAGGGTTGCCCTGGCGGCACGTGGGCCACACCACGCCAATGGGACAGGCCGAGACCACAGAGTGCAGTCGGGTGCTCGCTGGACATCCCTCTTGCGGAGCCCGTCTCTCTGCTGCCGCTGTCTTGTTGGAGGCAGCGCAACCCGCCCGGCCGCAGAGACGGGCCCGCACCCTCCTCCCGCTATAGCTGAGGCTATACCCCCAACCCCCACCGCCCGCCCCGCGCGGCCAGTGCCACCGCGTGCCCTGGGACCGGCCTTACCTCTAGTAGGCCCGCAGCTAAGCCTGTGCTGGGCACGAGGCCGAGGGGCCTGCCGTCATCGTGGTCAAGAAGAGAGATGTGTGTGACCTCCCAGCATACGGGTGGTCCCTCCCCTGTGTGCCCTTTGTCAGCCGGTTGCTAGGGGAAGAGCCCGACTCGTTCCCATAGCAACCGACCAAAGGGCACATGGGGGCGGGGCCACACCTGTGTTGGCAGGTCACGCACTTCTCTCCTCTTCACCAAGATGGTGCCCCGGGACCGGCTTTACCTCTCGTAGGCCTGCAGCGAAGCCTGTGCTGGGCACGAGGCCGAGGGGCCTGCCTCTTCCCGCCAGCTGTGCGCGCGTGGGAGCGGCGGTCGGGGTCGCTGGCTGCGCGAGGCGCGGGGCAAAGGTGAGGAGACGCGGCGGGAGGGGGGCGGCCAGCGGCGCTGCCCTCCCTCGGCAGGGCTCGGGGGTCTGCCTGCGTGGCCCCCGTCTGGAGGGGCGGTGCAGGACAGCCCCTCCCCCGGCTCTCCGGGAACTCTCCGAGAAGCCCCTCTGGGGTGCTGAGCAGGTGCTGGTGAGGAGGAAGCAGTCGAGGGGAGCTGCGGGGTGGGGCACACACACACCCCTACCACCACCACCCCCATACCCACAAACACCCCCGCCCACCCCGGTCCATCCCTAAAATCCTTCTTCAATTCCCACCCGTCAGTCCCTAAACCCCTTCCCCCGCCCCCTCCCCTGCTCCCGTCCCTCTGTCCCTGGCATGGCCCAACTGCCCAGCACCACCAGACCACTCTGGCCCAAACACCAGAAGGCAATGGTTCCCACCTGACAATAGCAAGTCGAGGAACCTTTTTTTTTTCTAAATAAAGACATTTTTGCTTCATATGCTGCCCACTACGCCAAATTATGTCTTGCTGACTGACTGGATACCCAGCAAAGATGAACTCCACATCAAATCGATCAAATATATCAATCATTGAAACATATCCAAGGTAGTTTCTTGTATTATAATACAGGAAAATAGCATGCAATATGATAAAAGGAAACAGCAGTAGCTATTGTGAGCGATATGATAAAAGAGCAATAGGAGCGAAGCACCAAATTGTCACTGCAAAGCCTTAACGAGACTAAGGAAAGGAGACGTCACCAATTCCAACCCCAACATCACACAGGACCACCCTTTATCTGGGAGCCCCCTTGTAGCCAGCACCAGCAGTCTCTCGGGAACTGGGAAATTCCCCTGGAGAAAGTGCCAGAAAGGAATCCTCTTGCTGCTTCTCAGCCTGCTCTGGCAGACATATGACGCACATCATAAAAGTTCTGCTCCCTGCTTTCTGTGGTGAAAAATTGACCAAAACCTTTTGCGCTCATGCAGAGCCAAAAAAATACATTTTGGGAAAGCGCAGCATGGCTCCCCTGGAGAAGGTGCCAGGAAGGAATTCTCCTGCTGCTTCTCACCCTGCCCTGGCAGCCATGTGAGGCACAGCACAAAAGTTCTGCTCCCTGATTTCTGTGGTGAGCAAAATTGACACGGCACATTTGCAATAATACACAGACCCAAGAAGTCACCTTGGAAAAGTAAAAGCGCAGCACTGCCCCCCTGGAGAAGGTGCAAGGAAGGAGTTCTCTTGCTCTTTCTCACCCTCCCCTTGCAGCCGTGTAAGGAACATCACAAAAGTTCTGCTCCCTGCTTTCTGCTCTGAGAAAAAGAAAACTGACCTCTCATACATGGAATCATTCAAATTCCAAAAGAAGCCACCTTGGGAACGTGCAGTGCTGCTCCCCTGGAGAAGGTTCCAGGAAGGAATTCTCTTGCTGCTTTTCATCCTGCCCTGGTAGCCCTGTCAGGCAGAGAGCACAAGTTCTGCTCCCTGCTTTCTGTGGTGAGCAAAATTGGCCTCTTTTCATTGGCAATCATGCACAGCCCAAAATCAACACAGAACGTGTGGCACAGAACATGCAACATCAAGGCACCGCAAAGGGGCAAGGAGATGATGAGCACAACAAGCCCATGCCACGCTCCCTGCCTCCCCACATGACAGTGCCTGTGCCCAGGTCCCTGATGGCTGTGGAGGCCACCTGGCACTGGGCACCCTTTCCCCTGGCTACCCGGAGGCTGCCTTAGGCTCTCTCTAGTCCACTCAGGCCCCCTTCTGAGGCCTTCGTTGCACCCCAGACCCCTCTGCAGAGCCTCAAGCCCTCAAAAAGACACCGGACTGGGGGCCCGGTCCCCTAGTCTCGACCATTCCACTCGAGTCCCCGCGGCACCCCTCCATAGGGGTCTGGTATGCCCCAGGCCTCCGGTTGCTCCTCTAGCGTGGCCGCTACTACAGCCAGAAGGCAGCCAGGGAGGGGGGCAAGTGCCGAGCAGCAGCAGCAGCAGCAGCCTCTTTGCTCCCACTCAAAGCTCATGGCGCTCCCGGCAGCCACTGCAGCCGTAGGCCTGGGCTTGGAAACATGGTGCAGCTGTGAAAGCAGAGCAGCCTGGGGAAGCCCAGGAACTCCGTGGCGTGAGCAAAGGCCCCAGCTCGTGGATTTCCCCTGAAGCCCAGCTGGCCCTGAGCGGCCACTTTCAAGCTGGCTTGCGCCTCGTACAGAAGCCCACAGGGATGCCAGCAGGAGCCAGCCTAAGGCATTCTCTGCTTCCAACTGCCACCCCCAAGGCCCTGAGCCCTCCTATGACCTGCCTTCCTTCCTTCCACTGTTCCCTCATGCTTCTCTCGGAGCAGGCAGAGCTTCAGCCCTTTGCGGTGACCCTTTGTGCCCGACTTGGCAGCCTGCCTCCTTCGGCAGGTGCCGGCTCTGGAAGTCCTTGCCTCGCACAGGAGACTGCAGTGCACTGGCGCGTGGTTAGCCATGCCAACGGAAACACTTTATTGCAAGAAGGCAGCCTGCTGGGTTCTGCCGTTGCGAGGAGCGTGGGCAGGACAGAGCAGGCCTTTGTCACTGAGGCTGCCTTTCGTCAGCAGGCATTGCCCCAGCAGGAAACGGTCGTTGTGCGCTGCAGCCTGCCCTGGATGCTCCTCATCGTGCTGCTCCAAGCTATTTCGCTCTTAGGTACTGCAGGAGCTCCTGCAGCCGAGTAAAGAAGTCCAGCAGCTTCTGGACTGGAAACGGGCAGGGTGGAAACCGGCTCAATTCTGTTGGCCTTGGCCTTGGCCTTGGCCTCTGAACGGGGGTGTAGGTGAAGACTGGCTGTGGCCTTGCAGTAGTGGTTACTGCTGGGCGCAGGCCCATCTGCGCCAGGATCCAGTCGTAGAAGTGCTGGGTGGAGGTGTAGACTCCGGGCTTCCTTGCTCTCGCACAGCCCGTCCCCCAGCTGGTCACGCCAACAAGCCAGAAGTAGTCGGCGCTCTTGTCTTGGCACACGAGAGGCCCACCGCTGTCCCCCTGCAGCACAGGAGAGAGGACGAAGGGGTTGTTGGGTGGCCACCGTCAGCCCGGTGGCTGGCTCCTTCTCTCTCACGGCACCTGCCAGAGCTGCATTCAGTGGCCAGCCAAGCTCTGTAGAAGCTTGCCTGGCAGGGGGCGGTGGGCCTGTAAGGCAGGGCTCGCTCTCACCGCTCTTCACGGTGGTGGTGAAGGTGTGTCAGACGGCTGGGATGGTGAAGCTCTGGGCTGCCAGGGGCACCGGGCGGGCCTTCTGGGCAGCGTGCCAGGCCTCTGGGACAAGGCGGGCAGGCCCTGGGCAAGGGCTTGCCCATGGGGAGGGGCGGGTAAGGCCCTCAGCGGTGGGGACCCAGCCATGGGAGTGTGAGTGGCCAGCAAAAGGCCGTGATGGCGCATATTTGGGCGGTTGTGGCGGGGCTGCCTGCGCTGCCAGGGCTTGGCTTGTAGCACGCTCCTACCTGGCAGGTGTCGATGCCGCCCTGCGGATAGCCAGCACAGATGTTGTGGCTGTGGATGGCCCCCCTGTACCAGCCGCTGCTGTTACAGACCCTGGCATCAATGAGGTGGACCTGGGCCTCCTGCAGCGCGTATGCCGATCCTCCAGCTGTGAAGAGCACAGAAAGGAATGAACACCCAGCAGCTCATTGCCAGTTCTCCTCCCCCGTCTGGCTGAAGCCCTCCCCCGGGGCTTGGCTTTGCATGCGGACAGGCGCTGGACCGCTCTTGCCTTTCTGCCTTGCTCTGGGTCAATGGCGCCGGCCCCTCTCTCGAAGAGAGAGGCTTACGCCCCCACAGCCTGACTCTGGCTTTCGCCTCTGCCGTCAGGAAGCGCATCCTGCTTCCCCAAGCTGGCCAAGCTTGCACTGGCGCCGCCACTGCGTTTGGGCCACTCACCTCTTGCTTTCCTGGCACCCCAGCCACTGACGTAGCAGGCTGTCAGCTCTGAGACTCTCAGCGAGGCGTCGGGCACACAGGCAAGCTGTACGTAGCTGTTGCACTGGACAGGCTGGTCCAGCTCCAGCAAGGCAATGTCGTTCCTCTGCGTGACGTTCCAGTAGTGCTGGTGAACCAGCAGCCGCCTGACGGCACGCACCTGAGCCTCAGGGCCCAGCTGAGTCAGCTGGGTAGCACCGAGCACCACGCGCAAGACGGTGATGTGCCTGGAAGGCAGATGGAGAGAGGGCTCAGAGGGAGCGCAGCCACGTGCTGCAGCAGCCCGGCACTTGCCCTGCCTTCTGCTCGACGAGGGAGAGAGGCAAGCAGCGCTAGGGAGGCTGCGACTGCCCTCACGTGCCTTGGGCTCAAGCAGTGTCGAGCGGGAGGCTGCTGGGAAGCAGTGGCACGAGCCCAGCCTTCTCCTGAGCAGCCTCTCGGCGGGGCTCCGGAGTGCCCAGGCACTGGGCGTACTGCAGGGCAAGGGGACGGCAGTAGCACGTGCTGCTGCGCTCAGGGCACCTGCTAGTGTTGTGGGGCTAGCCCCGACCCCTGGTCCTCCTTACCTGACCTCGATGAAGCAGTGGGCTGCTGTGAGGACCCACTGTGGGCTGATGAGGGAGCCCCCGCAGATGTGCGCCGTGCCTCCTTCCACGAGAGCCTGGATGCTGACGATCCAGGGCCAGGCCCCCGGCAGGGCATCTGTGCCACCCACGACGCGCGACATGCCGTAGTGCAAAGCCATGGGACGAAGCCCGCAGCTCCCTCTGTAACCAGAAACTCCTTACTGTGCTGCTGGATGGCTTGCGCCGTTGCGGCTGAAGGCCAGCCGTCTTCCCTCCCCACAAGGCATGGCCAGACGGGCCGAGGAAACCCGTGGGGCCAAAACCCGCTCCCCTCGCCCCGCTTTCTGCTTCAGCCCGTAGACGAGTTGTGCCGGCAGCCTGGCTGCTGTCAAGGCACTGAGCCTCCCACATGGCTTTCAGGAACCTGGGGGGTGGCCATGGGGGACAAGCAGGCCCCCTCCAGTGAAGCCCACAAGGCTTGCCCAACTCCCTCCCAGAGCCTCGGGCCACTTACCCACAGCTGTCCCATGTGCCGTGCACAGGACAGCACACGGCCAGCAGGACAACGAGGAGACGCAGAAAACCCATCGCTGCCAGCGACATGTGGCAGCTGCAAGGACGAGGGCTTGTCGCCACCAGTACGGCTGCTGACGTACTGGCCGCAGGATTCCCGTTGCCCGGGGTTCCCTTGGACGTGGGACTGATGTCACAGAGTGCCTGGTTCCGGGTGCTGGGCGTGGTGGTGTCGGGGGGGCGGGGGGGGAGGGGAGGGAGGGGAGGCAATAGGAGGGGTCCCAAGCAGGAGTGGAGGCAGAAGCTGGGATCGCGCACCCCGACAGAGCCTTGTGGAATGCCCTGCTTGCGCCATCAGGGTGGGCAGGCCCCATGGCAGGCAGCGGCGCCTGGCTCCCAGCTCTGCCTTCTAACAGCTCACAGGACAAAAGCGAGCATGGCCTCACAGCCTCTTTGGGAAGTTCCCTGCCGCCCTGCTCTCCGCAGCCCCATGCCACCAGCTCCTTCCCAATAAAGAGACGCCAGAGAACGGGGCTACTACAGGCAGCACGCGCATGCCTGGGTGTCCAAGAGCCAATGTCTCTTACGGCTGCGGCTGGCAACGGTGCTGGGCAAGCCAAATAAGCCAAGCGTAGCCCAGCAGTGTCAACCTTGCTGCACAAAGAACAGTGAAATGCAGGTGCAGCACAGTCCTCGCTGGCTATGTCAGTGACAGCAACGCCCTCTGGCAGGCCTCGTGTCCTCCTTGCTATCCATGAGTCTGATTGCAGTTCTGGGCGCACACTGAGCAGGGCATTTGTGGCAAGGACAAGCAAGGTGAAGCTCTCGAGAGACAAGGATGCTCCTGCTCTTAGCCGTACGTGCCATTGCTGTCCATGGCTTTGGTAAATCCTGCATCAGCCTTGTCTCAGGAGTCTGCCTTCTGCCACTGCCTGGGGGAGCCTTGCTCACTCACATGCTGGAGTGCAGCAGAGAAGCAGGATCCAGGCACGTGCACTGCATTTAAAGCGCAGCAGGGCTAGGTCCGTGGGGGGCGAGGGCAGTGGCTTGAAGCATGGCAGCCTCAAAGCTTGTGAAAGGTGCGGCAGCTCCCTGCTGCCACCCTGGCTTGTGTGGCGAGGCATAAGGAACACAGCGGAGGGAGCAACTGGGTCCCAAGGAGGAGGAGCGGGCAGGCTCTGCCTGAAAGTTGAAGAGCTGCTCTCAAGGCGCTTGAGGCGCACAGGGCTTCCTAGGCCCCAGAACTGGGCCTCCAAGCCAGCGGGCTCAAGGCTGCTTTGTGTTTTGACAAGGGACCTGCTGCCGGTTCCCGTGGGTCTGCGGAGAGCAGGCAGAAGGCGTCCTTGGAGAAGACAACTTGTCTGCTGGGGATACGCTGCTCTTCCAGCACCACATTTGGCAGGTGGTTAGCGGGGAATGGCGTCAGAGGTGGCCACGCTTCACAGCTGCTTGACCTTCAAGAGCTTGGGGTCATTTTGCAGAGAGGACTCTGGCAGGGACAGCAGTTCCCAGGCAAGCCCGTCAGCAATGGCACGCAAGTGCAAGGGGACCTAGCTAAGAGCACCCAAAGGCCACATCTGTGTGTTGACAGATGGGGCAAACCTGGGAGCACGGTGGGGCAAAATAATGGGGTTGGCCTTGTCTTGGCCAAGGAGAGCAGGGCTGAGAAAGGGAGGAGCCAGGGAAGATGAGGGGCACGTATAAGCACGGCAAACGGAGAGACGGGGGGATCAAGGAGCCAGGCACACAGAAGCAAAGCGCTGGCTGCTTTACTTGCTTAGCCCTGTGCCTGATCACCACAGGACCCGCTGGCCTCTTCTGGAGAGCCACCCCAAAGCCCCTCCTGTGTGGGCCCACTCTGCACCCGCTGCGCGGTGGGTCCCCTGGCCTGGCTGCTAGCAAAGGCTGACGGCAACACAGGCCATAGGCAGCCAGCGCTTGGAAAGCCCCAGTGTCTCGGGCCAGCTACTGCTGGGAGCCCTGTGTGTGCGCGCAACTCACTAGTGAACCTGAAGCTGGACTAGGTGACCAGCAAGAGGGGTGAGAGAGCCTTTCAGGCATGTGGATGGCCTGTGGCTGCAGCCCACGTGCTTGCTCATCCCCAGCATCCCCACCTTGCAAGAGGACCAGGCCTGCCAACCACTGGCCACCTCTCCACCTCCTGGAGGCAGGAAGGACTTGGAGGTGCTTGAGCACGCATGCCCTCAGCTGCTGCCCACCTAGGCACGCCCCCTCTGCGGGAGCATTTGCGTGTGTCTTGGCTTCATTTGCAGTAACACACTTCACAGTGGACAAGTGTGGATTCAGTGTTGTCCAAGTCTGGAGGTCAGTCTCGTTCCAAGGAGCGTATCCTGGTCTTAGCCACAAGTTATTCCCGTTAGTCCCAAACGGAACGGGGATACCAGCTAGAGGAATTCCTGCCTGAGTATATTCAGGGAAATGGGTACGTACACAACAATCACTCTTCTTAACATACATTATCAATGTTCCCACCGGTTTCAAATGAGCATTCCGTGTCCGTGAGTCCTCCTGATCCCACCAGAGTTGAGAATGTAGCACACCACATCACAGGTCAAATCCTATACACTTGTAAAACATGTTTCAACAAAGAAGAACAAAAGAGTTCAGGGACGAGTTGTCTGGACTGTATGAGTAGTTTATTTTGAAAATGTTGTGATGATTGTTAAATACCTGTTAAATACGTAAATAAATACAATGAAATGTTAAGAAGAACAAGAAAAAAGAAAAGAAAAAACCGGGGGAGAATTGTAGAGGAATTATAGAGGAATGAAGGCAGGTTGATTATATTGATAATATACAGCTGTGGGCATGCTTCAGGGGTGGTGTGTTGGCGGCTGACGTGGATAATGTGCAGCTGTGGCTGCTTCCTGCACCCGCTCCCCACCCCCCCACCCCCTCCCTCCCCTCCCAAGATGGCGGAGAGACAAGGAGAGGCCCCGGGAGAAGCAGGGTAGACTGGCTTGAAGAGGCTGAAGAAACAGCATGGCCCGTAGATGAACTTCTGAAACCTTGTAGGGGACTGGTGGCTGTGCCGGGGCAAGGCGTGGGAACTACTTATTGAAGTTAACCTGGCATATGATGGTAAAAGCCTTGGAGCAGCCAGCTAGTTTTTATAGTGCTTTGACAGTGTTGGAGCAGTGTGACAAGCTGCCCAAAGAGGCTGTGGAGTCTGCTTCTCTGGAGACATTCAAAACCTGCCTGGACGCGATGCACAGCTTCTCCCCGCATCTCTGTGGGGAGCCCCCCGGCAGGCTGAGAGCTGCCCCTGGCAGGTGGCAGAGCCCCTGCCCCAGCACACAGCCCCCTGGGCTGCAGGGACCCTGCTGGCAAGGACAGCGCTGGGCACCCCTGTCTGCACAGCCACCTTCGCAGCCCTGCAGCCGGCCCTGGGAGGAGGGGTCCACCATGCTCTGTCCTTCCCGTGGTGCAGCAGGCCAGGCCTGCCCTGGAGCACGTCTTCTGCCCCACACCAGAAAATGCAGGAGAGCCATCAGGACAGGTCCTCTCAGCTGTGACATGTTCCAGGACCTCCTCTGCATTGCCCTGCTGGCCGAGACTTACCCTGTCAAGGGCTGTGACGATTCCTGCCCTGGTCAGCTCGCACCTATCTTCCCACCCCAGACTGACTGTAACACCTTGCTCCTGTCCCCTTGTCTGCCTTTGGTGCTACTGGCAGTGCAACGTTGTGGGCTCGGTGCCGAGCAGGGCGGGGACCGGAGGAAGCTTCTGGGGAGGAAACACGGCAGTTTGCTACAGCCCCCGGGCAAAGAGAGCTGCTCCCTTGGTCCAAAGCTTGCTGCCTCTCCGTTTCTGCCATGCAATTTCATGTAGCCGTCTCAAAGGAAGGTTTCACTGCCAGCTCCTTTGACTTTCTGGTGAGCACCGAGATGTTGAGGTTTGTTCCTGTCAAGCCCCTGGACCTTGGAGTCATGTGGCTACATCAGCATCTCCGCTGCTGTGCAAAACCAGTGACCTTGCCAGGTCCTCGGCATAACAGACTCGAAAGGCAAATGAATATGTGTGGTTTGATACACTCTTCCAGAAATCTCCCTGCAGTGTTGCCTGTGAAAAGCCACACTTGTGCTGGCATTCGAGACACCTGTGAACGTCGACCCTACAGCCCTGTGGCAGCCTGTAGCCGTGGGAGAAACCTGCATGAGGAGGAAATCGGCGTTTCATCCTCGGCGTAAGCTTGGGGTGTTGTTCTGTAGAAGGAGGAGTGCTGCCTTATTGCCCCAGCATGGGGTAGGGGAGCGCGGAGGTGGCGGCTCCTGAGCCTGGGACAGTGCGCTCCAGCCTGGAGGCAAAAGCCATCGGTGGGAGTCTTCCCTCCAGCCTCCTGCCTGATCTCTGCAGGGGGCAGGGGACGTGTGCTGGGGCTGCAAACACTGCCATAAAGCCAAGAGATGTCGCCAGGGGCTGCTCCCAGCTCTGCCTGGGCGCTGCTGCTGTCAGATTCAAGCACTCGCAAGTGATTCCTGGCCCAGGAGTACATGAAAACGTCTCCATTACTTCCACCACCAACCTGTGTCCACCTTGACAACACAGAACCTTTTGCATCAGCAGTACCTTGCCAAAAATGTTGGGAGGAGGAAAACAACTCCTGGTTTCTCATGAAGGTCTCTCACATCGGCTGAGCAGGTTTGATGTGAACTTTTCTTCTCCACAGGAGTTTGCATCGTGCCCAAAAGCCATTTTCTGTCAAAAGGGTTTTTGATGGGAAATGTTTTACTAAACCTCTTTGAAGCCCATCCTAAGCATTGCCAAGAAAGAGGGAATGACTAAAGCCTGTGTCAGCTACTTGGCGCAGTAAAGGAAATATCACCCGCCTTCCCAGAGCCTCAAGAGGGTGGCTGGGTGGTCCTGGTGCTGGCATGGTGGGGCCGGGCACATCACAGCCCCCGGCAAAGGTGAAGCTAACAAACCAACCTGCTTCCCTCAGCAGCCAGAGCGTAGCCTCCAAAGTGGCCTGAAGCTTTCTAGTGTTTGGCATGTTTCCTTGCAAGGAAGGCAGGCTCTGAAGTCCAGCATTCCAACCCAAAAGAGACATCTCTAAGAAGAGCCCTTCCGCATGGTGGGACAGGATGCCGTCAGGAGGAGGAAGGCTTGGAGGAAACAAGAAGTGCTTCCCCTGAAGAGGCAGGCTGTAATTGCCAAGCGATGGGTTTCAGTTCTGCCTCTGGGTGATCGCCCCTGGAGTCTCCAAGCCCATGGAGGTGGCTTGGAGCTGCCGATGGCTGGAGACCTGAGTGGCTCACTGGCTCCTTGGATTGACGGATCCCTTCCTTAGGGACCTGCTGGCCAGCCTGCAGTGGAGCTTTGGCTCTGCACAGGTTCAGAGATATTTATTACCCACCTGGCGGTCCCAGCCCTGGGCTTTTCCTGGTGTCACCCTTCTCCGTACTAGCCCCACTTAGAATGGACCACCAAAGCGTGCAGATACACTCATGCCCAAGGACGCCACGTCTGAAGTCCCCTTTCCAGCAGCCCATCTGCACAGAAGCCCTTGCGCTTGCCTGCTAGATTTCCCTTCCCCTTACTCTTCGATCATTCAGACACCTTCCAACACTCCACTTGCTTCTTGGAGATTCAGGCAGTTAAAAGCTTGCCTCTCCTTCACTACTGCGTCCAGTTAAGCCTTTAGCCAGCTCTTGCTTGATATGTCTTTATTTTATCGTTTCCTTTTCGTCTGGAAGATTTCCTGCATGGTGATGCCTTGTGGAAGATGAACCTCATTGGTGGCAGCTTGTCCTTGGCATAGGCCTGAGGAGTGTGTTTTGTTTTAATGGTGTGTGTTTTTAACCAGTTGCGGAGATGTTAGCCATGCCCGCAGGGATCTGGTCCACTCTCTCTGCCTGAGCAGGGCTTGCTCCAGAAGAGCCCTGGGTGCGGGAGCCAAGTGGGAGCTACTGTGGGAAGGCCATTGCGTTCTGTTGTTGCTGGGAGCACGGTCCTGTGTTGGAGGACCAGTTCTCATCCCCGCTGCTGAGGGGTGGTACTCTGTGAACTGCCTGTGGAGATCATAGCGGTGCCACAGGGATCGGCTCCGCGCTCTCTGCGTTGGCAGGGTTTGCTCCCTGGGAGCAGCCCTGGGTGCAGGAGTATACTGGCAGCTGCGTTTGGAGGGCCCTGGAGCTGTGTTATCCCTGGGAGTGTGGTGACAACTTGGAGGACTAGGTCTCCTCCTCCTCCCTGTGGAGCGCTTGCAGTCTGTGGTTTCCACGAAGCAGCTGTGGAGATCATTTCTGCGCTGCGGGGATCTGCTCCGGGTTCTCTTCCTGGCACCATTCCTCTGGCAGCGGGAAGAAGGGCTGAATCTGTGCTCCTCTTGGTGGCTGTCTTCTCGCGCAGTGTGCAGCACATGGTCAAATGGTGGATGGCAGTGTGGGCATGCAGCTCTAGTGCAGGACTCCAGCCTCCTACAGACGCAGGAGTGATGCAAGGGCATGTCCACATGGGAGGTGATGCTGAGCCCGCCTGGCCAGGAGCTGCTGTCCTCTGCAGAGTCCTCCATGCCCATCGCCATATCCTGCCAAGAGAGCTGTGAAAAGGTCCTGTCCTTTCCTCCTGGAGGGGATGGAGCAGTGGGAAACCTCCAGAGCGCTCTGAGGCGACAACTAAAGACCTCCCAGAGGCCCTCCTGGAGGGCTGCAAAGGCAGAGGGGCCGAAGGCACACAAGTAGGTTGGATCTAGGGGCGATGCTTTGAGACAGAGCAGCGTGGTGGCTCTGAAGAAGGCTGCAGTGTGTGGGGGCAAGGAGAGCAATGCCAAGACCCCCGAAAGAAATCCGCTGTCCATCTGCTGCCCTGACCCACCTCCCCAGAGTTACCTTAGTCCAATCAGGCTGATCCCGTGGTCCCACAGGGTCTGCCTGCTGCCTGCCGCCCCGCTGCTGACCAAAGAAGGAGCGGGCATATGATGGTGCTGGTGACATTGACGCCTGTTGACTAGATTTCCCATCAGAGCATCTGGGGAAAATAAGAAAAAAGAGTGATGTCCACTTAGGGCTGCTCTTGCAACCTCCACTGGCCTTCACTCATTGACTTGGAGCGGTTTGTATGACAGAGAGAAGACATGTCAGGCTACAAATGGGGACTTCACTTGGGGTCTTCCCACCAACTCTGCCCCTGTCACAGCAAGACCTCCTCTTCATACCCGCTATGGCCTCCATTTCGTGGAATCGTAAAATCACAGAACAGTTTGCGTTGGAAGGGACCTCGGCGAGCATTTAGGTCATGTCCCTTGCCACAGGCAGGGACACCTTCCACTAGACCGACTTGCTCAAAGCCCTGTCCAAGCGCGCCTGGAACACTTCCAGGGAGGGGGCATCCACAGCTTCTCTGGGCAACCACTTCCACGGTCTCCCCACCCCTGCCATAAAGTAATTCTTCCTAACATTAAATCTAAATTTACATTCCTTAAGTTGAAAACTAATGGCCCTCGCCCTATCACTACGCTCCCTGAGCAGGAGTCCTGTCCTCCTCCCCCCCCCCCCCCCCCATCTTCCCTGTAGGCCCCTTTAGGGACTCTGCTCTCTATCAGCCACCTACAGAGAGCAGACAAATAGCAGTTTACATGGGGGCAGCAGCCTAAAGCCCAGCAAGGGAAGGGAAGGACTGGCGGCAGGTAGGTCACCTTCGACAGCCCTGAGTGGTGCGGGTAGTAATTGCCTCCTGGGACGGAACAACTCAGGAGGATCAGAAGAGAAATAGCAAAACCCTGAAAAGGAAACGTGTTCTGAACAGCTGTTAGTCCTGGCTGTTACCTGATATAAAACAGTAAGTAGGCTTGCTGCCCGAGAGCTGTGTTGCGGTCACAGTAAGCCACAGACGTATCATCCATCTGGTACCAGAGTCCATTGCTGGCCTGTCAAAGAAAGGCAAGGACGTGTGGAGATGAACTGCATGGTTTCTCTCGAACGACACAGGCAGAAAACTACACAAGCAAGAGTCCGCCAACGCAAATCCCATCCAGCTGGTCAGGGGACCTTCTCCCCCAGAACCTTGGCTGCCAGAAAGAGCGCCGCCAAAGTTTGCCTTCCCCAGCACACATAGTCCCCGAGATGAAGGAAGTGGCTCTTTACCTTTGTGTAGCAGAAATAGTGTCCTGCCAAGGAGCTGCCACCGCTGTGCACCAGGACAGCGTATAAGGTGTAGAGGGGCGGTGCTGCTGCTCCCTGAGACATGTATGGCTGGAGATCCAAGTACTGGGGATACTGCACAAACTGTGGAGAGACCAAGAGGGCTCATAAGGGATCCTGGCATACGACGTGAAAGAGCCTGGCAAGACCGGGGCCCAGCTGTGTAGAAATACATCTCTGGGGCTCGTCAACACTCGCTTGTCCCTGAAGCAGCAGGTGACGCCTTGGGTGGCAGGAAACTGCTCTCGGCCAGAGCAGCTCTGTCGCAGCAGAGCATGTGCTTGCCTTGCCACAGGAGCTCTCCTCTCCCCAGAAGGGAACACCAAAAGCTCCACCTGAACAGCTTGTGACAGAGCGTGCTGCTTTGGGAAATCTCCTGCTCCAGGACGAGAAAGAAAGTGGCCCTCCAATTGCGTACACACCTTGCCGATCTTCTTGCCGGAGAAATCAAAGCGTTTCAGGCACAGCGTGAGAACCCTGGGCGCGCGCTCGATTGTAAACCTCTTGAGGGCGGTAACCTTCTTGCCACAGCTTGAAAGCAAGCAGAGAGAAAAGCGCTGAAATGCACCCTAGCTTGCCCCACGGCGGCCAGACAACCTTTTCCACCTCACACGTCCTCACGCCATTTCATGGCTCTTCAGAACCATTAGGCTGGAAGAAAGAAAAGCTGTGCCTCCTGATTGTGCATCGAACCTCCTGAGGCTCGATGACACGCAGCATCTCCACACAGCTACAAGTCTTAATCTGGTGTTAGTCATCCTCTTACCTGTTACATCGAAAGCTGTTTTCACCAGCCAGCTGCTCGGGTTTGACAAAGTCCTCCAGAGCTGCGGTGACAGATGAGGCTGCCTGGAGGGGTGAGAAAGGAGAGCTCTGAGCTGGTGGAAATGCCCTCGCCCAAGCACTCAGGAGGAGTTGCCCACAAGACCCAGGGAGCTGCCGCTGAGGAGATCCACTGTGACCCTGCAAACCTTGGCCAGAGGGAGGCAGAAAGAGGGTATGATGCCGAACATTTCCCTCCCTTCCCAGAGATTCCCGGCCGGCACTATTAAGAGCTACCTCACCGTGCCACCGCTCAGTTCAGCTACCGATGGTGTGCAGGGTCATCAGGAATGAAAACAACACGAGCCATCAGCCTAGGAGCCAGTTGGGTGTTGAGGGAGGGCAAAGAGAAGGTGGCTGAGAGTCCCTCAGGGGTGCAGAGAGGATAATGCGTGCTTGTCCAGCTTTAAAGCCAGCATCTACAAGGAGTCCACTGCCACGGCCGTTGCAGGAAGACACCACCCATACCACTTCCCACCACCCCCACAGCTCTCCTGTGTTCACAGCGCACTTTTCAAAGCCAGCTGCGCAGATTCTGGGAAGCCACAAGGAGCTTGGGACGACTTGAAGCACAGTGAGAAACCCTCTTACTTGGATATCCAAAGGCACATCCAGGAAGGCCTCGTAGGAATCGGAAACTGCTTTGCAGCTGCAGCACGTGACTGGAAGGCAAACGGAAACGATCAGCGACAGGCGAAGTCGATTGACCGTGCCCGTTTATGCTCTTCATCCCTACTCGAGCCAGCCCCACGCTCAGCTGTCTCTCACAGACACACAGCAGGGCACAGGCAAGTGTAAGGAGAGCAACAGTTGTGGAAACATACCTCTGGACCTCAGGAAGCCCCCAAATATTTGATGGACGATGGTAGTATATTGAGAAGAGATGTCCCAGCTGGAAGGAAATGGTAAGGCAGAGAGTTATCTCCTCCAAGAGTTTTCCTGTGCCTGAAAGCCCTGGGCATAGGCTTTCCTTGATGGGGTACGTCAAGGAGGCCAAAGCGCTGGGCAACATTGAAAGGTCGTTTGCTTGTGCTTACGCGCTGCTTCCAGCCAGACAAGCTCTCTGCATGGCAGTGACAGTACAGCGTAAGAAGTCGTGGGCGTCTTCCTGCATGCCAAGCGTGAAATGCCCTCCTATTCCTAATCAAGAGGAAGGTAGTACTTCAGTCCTCTGCCAACAGAGGATAGCAAGTCAAAGCAGCTGAGATGACTTACGTGAGAGGGCATTGATGACGGCCCTGGGCTGGATGGCACAGTCTGAGGTGGACAAGGCATCGTTAACGTGCGCTTCCATGATGCACATCATGCAGAAGCCTTCCTGCTGACCTGAAGAGGGAGGGAGGGAAGGAGGGAGGGAAGGAAGCAAGCTGGTCAGGTCAGTCAAAGAGCCATTGTGATGGGAAACCTCATGGAGACCTTGGAGTTCTGCTAGGACAGTCTCCTAGTCGTCCCCAGGTGCCAATGGCCCAGCAAGCCCACGACATCTCAGCACACAGAAAACATTCTTGAGAGGGATGCCTCGCTGACAGAAGTTTTCTGTGCAACCAGCAAATATGTAGGTTAGATGCAGGAATAGGGAACGGCAGGCAGCACTAGAAAGAGGCATCTTTGTGACAGCAAACACGCCTCGATAGGCCAAGCGGCTTGTAGGCTTGAGCGTCCCAAGAGCACCACCTTGGCGGTGGCTGAGAAAGAAGGGCTGCTTTTCTCCTGCATCCAGCGGCAGGTTCTGGGGGTCCTTGGGAAGTGCCCAACAGACTGACAAGGAGATCTTCCAAAAAGTACTCACAGGAGTCGCTGTGCTCACAAGAGAGCAGGTAGTTGGCAAGAGGTGGGGTGTACGTCAGGCACTGCAGCACGGAGTTGAGGAAGCACGTATTGCCCAGGTTGTAGAGGCCTGCTCCAGCTCTCTGCCTTTGCTGCCAGCCCATGCAAATCTTCTCCGGGGGAAAGAGGATCCTTTGTGGTGGAGCCATTCCCTTGGCAACGACTGCAGGGAAATGATGGTTTTGTTGCACAAAACCCCTGGGTAGGCCTGGCTGCTCTCAGGAAAAGCCCCAGAATTCCCTTGAGGTTGTCCCCACAGCAACGTTGCGGGATGGATCACCAGCCGTGCCCATTGCATTTGGGGATTCACCAAGGCCAAGCCTGCTGGTGAAACCGTTACTCACAGGAGTTGCTCCCCATTGCGGCCATCGCTCCTCTCAGCAGCACAGCGGGAAGCTTTGGCTGACAAAGGATGTCCGGACGCAGTCCAGAAAAAGAAGATCAGCTCCAATCCCGTCACCTGGTTGCAATGAAAGAAGCGGAGCTCAAGAAAATCATTCAAGCACCAAAAAACCCAGAGGCCAGCAGTCACCATCAAACGTGTTCCAGTGGTTGTTTTAACTGCCTGTAGCGCCTGTTGGCAGCAGAGCCCTCTGGCTCTCCAGCCCACATTTGCCCACCCTGTCTGCAGGAGTGACTGCCTTTTGGCCGCTCCTTTAATGGTTGCCATTGCTGGGCTGTGTTTCTGGTCTCCCTTCCTGACCCATCAGTCAAGGTGGGCTTCGGGTCAGGCTATGCTGAAGCTCAACGCCTCGGGCTGCCCCCTCCCTACTTTCCTAGCCTAGGCGATGGGAAAGACATAGGAATTAGCCAAGAGGAACGCTCCCCATAGCGCCTGTCTGGCCAGCCTAGAAGGGTGGAAGAGCTCAGCCTAGAGGTTGGGAGGCAGAGAGCGGCCTCCACTTTTATTCCCGATCTACCTCCTGTAGGATCTGTGCCAAAAGTCAAAGCCAACTTACCTTTGAAAGAGGGTGGAAGGTGAGGAGGGGTCAGCAGGAAAGGAGAAATGTTTAGAAAGAGGTAGCCACGCAAGTAGCTCAAGAAGGAGTTATCCCAACGGGCAGCTCGGCCCAACTGGCCCGCTGCTCAGGATGTCCAGCCCTGGCCAGGTGAGGTCACAAGTTCCGGGTGGGTGCCGCATCACTGCCCCTTTGTGACACGAGGCTGCACGGCGACACACGGTGGCCACGCAGCCACCACCTCCCCTGCAGCCAGCAGGCGGCTGCCGCTGGGCTTCCCCACGTGCTGCTGGTGAAGGGCTGTTTGGCCGCCGGCACAGCTCCCACCTCTTCCCTGCGCCGCACAGCCAGAGGAGGAAACTCCTGCCCAGGGCTGGAAGCTGCCCGTGCACAGCTGTGGCTGGCACCGGCCATTGTGCAGGGTTTCTTTGTCACTCTTCTCAGCTACAGGACTGTGCACGTGAGACTCGTGGAACAAAGCACCTGGGCTCAGGCAGGTGCGCTGCCAAGGAATTTCACCTACCCGCCGAGACAAACCCTGACCTTGAGGCATCCAGTTTGGCCACCAACTCGCTTGGGTGGCTTTTGTTGACCCCTGCCCCTGGGGACGGCTGGTGTTTCCCCTCTCTTGCCTGGGGAGGCTGCTGGGAGAAGGCGTGCCCCGGGGCATGCTGGGAGCTGTAGGCCTGGGACAGCCCCATGGCCATGTTGACCCCGGGGCATGCTGGGAGCTGTAGGCCTGGGACAGCCCCATGGCCAGGTTGTCCCCGGGGCATGCTGGGAGCTGTAGGCCTGGGACAGCCCCATGGCCATGTTGTCCCCGGGGCATGCTGGGAGCTGTAGGCCTGGGGCAGCCCCATGGCCATGTTGTCCCCGGGGCATGCTGGGAGCTGTAGGCCTGGGCCAGCCCCATGGCCATGTTGTTCCCAGGGCATGCTGGGAGCTGTAGGCCTGGGACAGCCCCATGGCCATGTTGTTCCCAGGGCATGCTGGGAGCTGTAGGCCCGGTGCTGCAGGGCAGCCATGTTGTTCCCGTGGCATGCTGGGAGCTGCCATTGCCCACCCTCAGCCTCCCAGCAGCCATGTTGAGCTGGGCAGGCGCAGCCTGGGCTGGGCTGGGGCCCTGCTGGGGCTCTGCCCTTCAGCGGCAGAGCTGGGCGCTTCTCCTCGCTGATGGGATGAAGTTATAAAGAATCACTAGGAGAGGCTGCAGCTACGGCAGTGATTAGCTCCACCTATTGAATTAGCTCACCAAGGGGTGGCAAGCCTTCTGAGGCAGCTGGGCTATAACAGTAGCCAAGGGAAGTGGGGTAACGCAGCGTTGCCTTCCAAAGCATAGAGCACAGAGAAGAGATGAAGTTCTATAAGAACAAGTAGAGTGCAGGTGCCCCAGGAAAGTTCATCTGAAGTTCACCAAGTTGTTGACCACCAGCGCTCTCCAAAGACCCCATTAAAGACCCCCCAGGAGCAAAGGGACATAGGCAAGTGCCTTATGCATATGTAAATAATTTTGAGGAAGTAGTTAGTGCAAAGTACATCTTCCCATCTGAACATGCCCAGAACGGACCCTGAGGGGCTGGATATTGACCGGTGGAGCGTGCTGATGGGTGGTAGCTTGCTTGTTTTCCCTTCCCACACAAAATTCCATTTTGTTTTGTGAGTAAGCAAAACTACATATTTCAATGCGTTTTCTGGATTGGTAGTTTTTGCATAACACATACGATCTCCAGGTTTAAACACTGGTGCCAGAAAACCCCAACAAGAACACGTGCCTGGAATAAGGCTTCGCGCTTCTGGGGTAGACCGTGGTTCTATTTCACAACTCACATCAAACTGTTCATGAACAATTCCTGAGGGGAGTATTCGGATAGGGTAGGGGATTTATTTCCCATGTTTCAACCCTATTATCTGGTTTGGACGAGAAGCATTCAAGGGACCAAGGCCATACCCCATTTGTTAGGCATTTGAAATGCCAGCCTGGGGATAACATGCCTTCCTATTTGTGGTGCACGGATTCACCGTGGGGTCTCAATACATACTGGATCCCCCCTTTGCCAGGGGTCCAGATCCCCTGACCAGTAGGCAGCTGGCTGAGGGGCCCACCAAGACTTCTCTGCTAAGCTGCTTTCCAGCAAGGTGGCCCCCGCCTGTGCTGGGGCCTGGGCTTGTTCCTCCCCAGGGGCTGGACTCAGCACTTGTTGGACCTGATGGGGTCCCTGCTGCACCCTTTCTCCAGCCAGACTCGGTCCCCAGCTGCCAGCACACCCACTGTGGTACCAGACACCCCTACCCCCCATTTTGTGGGTGCCAGCAGTGCCCAATGCCAGACCATCCCCGCTGGGTTCAGGCACTGAGGGTTGCTGCGGGCATTTCGGGCGAGCGGGAGTCAGATACGAATACTCACGGAGTTCAAGATCTGATCCGTTTATTGTACAAACCAGGTAAACTTTTATAAGGCATTCTATAAACGTGCGATAATGTGATTGGCTATCTTACAAGTGTATAATAATATGATTGGTTAACAATTGTTTACTGGGAAGATTTCTGTTTCTGCTTGTTCTGGCACGTAGGCTCCTTTCTGCGGTCTCCTAGTTCTTCTTATTGCGTCCTGTCGGCCTTGGTTTTGTGCAAACATCTGCAATTTGCTCCTTTTTCTTCATCCCACTGTTCTGGCCGTAACCTCGTCTTATCTCTTCAGTATTTTTCCACTTGCTTCAGAGTTCAGTATAATCGTTCAATACAGCAAGAGCCCCAACACCTCCCCCTTTCTTTTTAAATACAGCATTAATACTGCGTTCCACACAGCTCTGAAAACATTGTAAAAGGCAAGGCACTAAAAGTAACAAAAGAATAACAAACAACAATATAGACAGACCTTGTTTCAATAAATCCCTCAACCACCCTCAATTCTTGTTGAGGTAAATAAATTGATACATTTAAACGGTAAATCAACTGTTGCAAAAAATACCTATTTTTAACAAGTGTAGTATTCCACCAGGTACAGTTATCACTAAAGCCAAAATTCGTGTCATTATACTTCTTATCTAACCAGGCCAAATATGATTGATTTATAGCCGTATAGTTTACTCCCAAAGGTTCAAAATCAGGCCAGTGTATATAAGGGTAGCCAATTAAGGAAAATAACACAAATGTGCATATCTACATGTGCACACACCTTTTAGTTCAGAACCAATCTGTGATAAAAGGCCTTAGCCTTATGGCATCATTGAATCTTAACGAGTACAGTAATTAAAAATGCAGTCTTAATGTAAGTGCGATTTATGCTGACATTCCCTCAAATGCTACACGTATTTTTCACTCAACTGCCTCAAGTTAAAATAGTAGTATTTGTTAATATGTATTAAAAAATCATTAATTCTCTACAATAGCAGTTGACTTCCATAACACTATGTAAGCAAAAGAGGCTTAAGATGGATTTTCTGAATACTAACAATTTATTTTAGACTGTCTAAACTCAGGTCTTGAAAGATTTCACTCTGCCAGACATAGAAACGCTGTTGCACTCCAGTTGTGATATCCCTTTTCCCAAGTTGTCACATGCACATCTCGCTCAAGCAACATTATTGTTAAAGTTTCTCTCTGCTACATAAAAGCATATTGCACTTGTAGATATAAAAGACAGCAGCCTTACTTAGATTATTACCTTATTACTTCATAACTCTTAGTATACCTTGTATCTCTGATTTCATCACTTCAAAAATTCACCAGAAGCAGATAAAACCACAGCCTCAGATTAAACTACACCTTAACTGCTGATTCAAATAAAGGCATTCTCTTCCAGATATGCCTAATGCTTACAAATAATTTTGGCTGGTTTTGATCAAGAAACTATTATTACAATAATGATCAAAAATAATAATCCCATTTGCAAAATGCCTTTAAGCCAGCCTCCTAGTCCCAACCAATTTCCACATTCAGAATACAGCATAAATACAGAATACAGAATAAATTATCTCCATCAAGGCAAAAAGGCTTCTCTTTAAGCACAGAGATGTTTGCTAGTTCAAAGCAGAAACGCATTTCTTGTAGGTGACATCTGAAGCATTTTTTTTTTTTTTTTTTTTTTTGGTGGGTTTGTAATCAAGTCCGTATTTTTCCTTGAGAAGCTTAAGCTGTTCCTCTTGTTTCAGGAGAGTTTCCAACTCTGATTTGTCGAATAGGTCCGTATTTCCCAAAGATATCATACATTTCCTCCGCTGTGATTTTATACGGCAGGTTCCGAATATAAAGGATCCGATTGACCTCTGGGGGCAGCCAGATGTTAGCTCGCTTGGCCGCTTGCATTGCCATGGCGCCGATCGGAGGGGGGTGGGGGTGGAGGGGGGGGTGCCGCCTTGGAGAGAAACCGCGGCCGGGACGGGGCCTGCCGGGCCGCACGCCGCCGCTCGCCGCTTGTTCCTTTTCAGGACACCAGGGTGGTAATTCATCATCTAATCCCCACGCTATTCGTTCAGCAGTGGTCAGTACTGGATAAGCTTTGGATGTATAATCGGGGGGATTTTCACACGGAGGTTGTCCCTCTGGCTCTTCCTCCGACTGAGCAGTAGGATCGCCGGGAGACCGCACTGCAGCCTTAACAGCTGCAGCGACTTGAGCCTCGCCGTGTAACTGCGCGACCATACCCCGTACAGCTCAATACATGCGAGCCAAAGTCTTTACCCCCTTAGTCCCGACTTGCACAGATTCCCATAAGTCCTCTCCTACTTTCTTCCATGTTTCATTATTATATACATCTTGCGTAGAAGCAAGGTAACCACGGCGGCGACTCCAACATAGCAGATCAACTACTGCCTGCCGTGAGACTGGCGTTTCAGTTTTTTCTGCCAGTTTCATCAAACTGTCTACGATTGCTTTTTCCACCACTGATGCAGTGATTCCCATCCTGCTTAAATTTCCTGACTCACCGGTCAGCCGTGCACGTTCCGCCTTTCTTCGGGCACCCAGCTCTCTCTCCGCTGGCAGCAGGATCCTCGCCGGCTCTGCAGCTTGTAACACGATCCTTAATGAATCCTCCTGACCTTTTAACCGATCCTGTCGACCCTCATCGGATCGTCGGGGTCACCAGATGCTGCGGGCATTTCGGGCGAGCGGGAGTCAGATACGAATACTCACGGAGTTCAAGATCTGATCCGTTTATTGTACAAACCAGGTAAACTTTTATAAGGCATTCTATAAACGTGCGATAATGTGATTGGCTATCTTACAAGCGTATAATAATATGATTGGTTAACAATTGTTTACTGGGAAGATTTCTGTTTCTGCTTGTTCTGGCACGTAGGCTCCTTTCTGCGGTCTCCTAGTTCTTCTTATCGCGTCCTGTCGGCCTTGGTTTTGTGCAAACATCTGCAAAATGCTCCTTTTTCTTCATCCCACTGTTCTGGCTGTAACCTCGTCTTATCTCTTCAGTATTTTTCCACTTGCTTCAGAGTTCAGTATAATCGTTCAATACAGCAAGAGCCCCAACAGAGGGTGATGCAGCCCCAGCTGCAGGATGGATGGATGAGCTCCATAGATAGAACCATGGATAGAGAAAAGATTGAACATTTCAGATGAAGGGGCACGCCAGGGGTGTCCCAGCCCTGCACCCTGCAAGCTGCTCACTGGCAGGGCAACCCATTGCTCTTGTGGGAGCAGCGCTGCCACCACGGGGGCTTGCAGAAACAGACACAGTGGTGCCGGCAGTCGCATCTCCACCAAGCCTTTGGGCAGCCCCACAGCTGGGAGCAGCCCTCCTGCAGGCACAATCCTGCCCAGCACGGTCCTGAGGCTGCCTGCCCACGTGCCCTGCCCATGGGGACATGGTGCTGGGGCCTGGGCTCTGCTGGGGTGCTGCTGCCCGGCCCCACGTGGATGGTGCTGCCCAGGCCCATGGAGCTGATTCTGTCTGGCATCATGGGGCTCCTCTTCTTCACCCCCAATGGACTCCTTCTGCCCACCTGCACAGGGCTGCTTCTGCTTGGCCCCATGTCCTCCCCTTGGCCTTTGTCCCCATCTGCCATCTTCTCCATGTGCGCATCTGCCCTCAGCAGCTCCACTCTAAGGCCCTGGGGCCACCCTCTGGGCTCCAGCAGCCCCGGCTAGAGCTGCTCCTCTTTCCTGGCAGGGTGGAGGGAGGCAACTGCAGGGAGGTGGTGTGTGTGGTGTGCGTCCCACCACAGGCCGCCTCTCGACACTTGGCCATCATTTTTTGCAGGAACTTTTGGTACTGCCTGGTCACTGTGAGGGTGCCGTCAACAATGCGGATGAGCTCCTCAGTGAGCTTCTCCTTGACTGTGGCCATGGCTGAGGGGCTGCTGGGGGTGGCTCCACATGGCAGGTGCTCTACGCCCTGTCTCTGCCATCCAATGGGGAACTCCTCATGCTTTGGCATCCCTGCCACCCACAAGGAATTCCTCCTCTGGCAACTCCAGGGAGAGGCCCTGGCCGAAGGCAATTCCCAGCTTTACACTGGCACCCAGGTTGCCCTGATGGACCAGGAAGGTGCAGTGCCGGGTAGTGTGGAGTGGCTGGAAGACAACAGACATATTATGAGCAATGCAGACCACGTAACATTGTTGTAATAGCAGGCCGAGCAGGCCGCAGCTGTAACAAGCTGCAGGTGTTGTGAAGGACATATGCAAGGCCAAGGGAGACAAAGAGACTGTGTATTCGCAGAGAGATAAGGGAGCTGGACAGAAAGGTGAGTAAAAACAGGACGCCTGCACAAGGGGAGAGCAGCGTGTGGGCGCCACACCAGGACTAATCAAATGGAGCGTGATGCCGCATGGACAACAGCAAGGTGGCAAAAAGACGCCAGAGGAGACTGATGTAACCAAGCGATTAAACAAGATAAAGGACCTCTATGGGTCCCTAGCAGATCTGTCCACCCTGCATGTCAACTCCAGAAGAATGGAGAAAATATAGACGACAGCTTTACCTCCAACCAGTCTTCAACAAACTCCGTGTAGAACTTGAGCCAGTCCCATCCACCATAGAAGATGTGCTGTTGACAGCAGCGAGAAGACAATCATTTGGGCCACGAGCTTGTAATGTTGTGTTGAAAAGATTTTGTAATACCAAAAATGCTCTTTGCAGAAACTGTAGGGAACCAGCAGCAATAATATTAAGTTGTGGTAACTGTAGACAGATTTTTGTTATATATTGTAGCCGCTTGCGAAATGCTTATGTTTTGTGTTTAAATTGTCAAAACAGCTTTGCTAATATTACTTTTGAAAATGTTTGTAGGGAATTTCTGAACCTTAAGCCAAATCAACATTTTCCAGAAATATGGATGCCAGAAAATTTTGACAGCAGAAGTGAAGCTATCTCTTGGTGGGCCGTGACCAAAGCCTTAACTGTTGTTTTAGCTACAAAGAAAACATAAGCTCTTGGTTTGTGGTGCTTGTTTTGTCAGTTGGGAACAAGAACTGTGAGTTAATGACATTGCTTGCTTTGATTATAGGGCTGGTAGGAATAATCAGCATGCCCTCACAAGAACAGTGTGGGCTCCTGCCCAACCACAAATGACCATGTGGGTTACCTGGGCCAACATGACAGGGCAAGGTCCATTTTGCTTACCGTTAGCTACCCCATCTGGCCCATTTCGTACCTGTTTGACTGGGGTCCCTTTATACCATATGAAGGAGTCTGGGCACTGGAAAACAGGTAAAATATACTCCGACGACCTCAACCAAGCAACAAATGACTTTTAGACCATCAACAGTGGATCTGTGCAAGCCGATTGGTGCCAATCACTTGGTATTCCATGAAAGCCCTTGGGGGCTCAAGCGTTCAAAATTGCTCAGGGCCAGAATGTTACCGGCATGGAACCTCAGGAGCTTGACATCTTAGGATCTATGCCAGGAAACTACTGTTTGATTTTTGGGTTTTACAAGAAAGACATTGACTCCAGTAATTTTAGGATCCACAAACCAAGAAATTACAATACTTGGATTGCCCCTGGGTCCCCCTGGCATTCTAACATCACCGGTTACTGTAACAATTGGACTTGGCCTGTTTCATGGTCTGGTAAGACAAACGAGAAAGCAAAGATGTTGCCTCCGGGAGTATTCCTCGTTTGCGGAGCTGGTGCCTGGCCCGCCGTACCTGCAAGCGCACAGGGAGGACCATGCTACTTTGGCAAACTAACATTATTTGCCCCTAGTATCCATCAAATGCTTAACATAAGTAACAAGTTTAAACGCGTCAGACGTAGTGTATACCAATTGGGACCTGAATGTAAAGATGATGTTGAGTTGTGGGAACGTCCATCGGTCATTTCAGCATCACTCTTTACACCACAAGTTGCTTCTGCCAAGGCTCTCACTCAGTTGAGACGGTTAGTTTGTCGGACAGGAAAACAAATTAACATTACCTCCAAAGTATTAGATGAGCTCACCACTGATGACAACAGTATACGACATGCTTTAATACAAAATCGAGGTGCTATTGATTTTCTGTTATTAGCACAAGGACACAGCTGTGAGGATTTTGAGGGAACGTGCTCTGTGAATCTTTCTGATCATTCTGAGTCCATTCACAAAAAGCTTTTCCAACTGCAAGATAATACGAAGAAACTCACTGTTGTTGAAAATCCTTTCGACGGTTGGCTTAAGAGATGGGGAATCACCGGCTGGTCGAAAACCCTATTGATGAATGGGTTTCGATTTTTTGTTATTATCTTTGCTGTGCTTGTTATCTTCTGTTGTATTTTCTCCTGTATGAAGAAAGGTTTGGAATCAGTTGTTGATCGAGCCTGGCTTGTCCAAAAAGAAAAAGGGGGATGTGATAGGGGAATTCCTGACAGAACAAGGGCTTACTGTACCCTTGCAGGAGTTGGACATCCCTAGCCTGCAGATTGCAAAGTTACTTTGAAAATCTCGTACTGTCCTTGAATAGGCAGAATAATGAATAATGAGTATTGTACAAGAACAAGGCCAGATGCCAAGCAAGATATGAAAACCGCTAGGTTAGCACATCCTTATTAGGCGCTTGCAACATGACAGCCAATCAACAAGTAACGTGAATACGTAATTGACAACCAATCAACAAATGGCATGAATACGTAATTGCTGCTGCGTGAACAGTGCATTGGAAGTATAAATAAGACAAAGTTGCTGAATAAAGGAGGACAACATGTAGCCATATTGGTGTAATTGCCGTTACTTGGCTGACTCCTTTCTGGGATCCTCTTTAGCTGTCCTGCCCCTCCTCAGCGCTTACGGCACTGATGTCACAGCTCTGTGGTGGCACAGGGGGCTCCTGCTGCCCGCGCCCCAGGCGGTGGGCTCTGGGGTCCATGTGGGCTGCAGCACCTCAGGTGTGGCACCAGGGCCAAGGGCAGGCTTGTCACACGGACACCGGTACCCAGGGATGGGAGCCCTTGTGTGGGAAGGGTTTGCTGCCCAGCAGAGGATGCTGGAGGGGATGGCAGGGGGCAGCAGAAGGAGGAACAAGGTTGCCACCACGAGAGCAAAGGCTGCAGTGGCCAAGGCCAGGGGGAAACAGGCCTGGGCTGTGCAGCCCTGGCAGGAGAGGGCTTTGCTCTCCCAGGTGACTCTGTAGCACCATGTGGCCTGTGCCAGAGGTGAAGCTCATCTCCAAGAAGGAAAAGCTGCTGCTGCTGCTGCCGAGCAAGTCCCTGGGGGAGGCCAGGCTGTGATCCAGCCCCCCTGTGGCTATCCTGCTGGTGGCATGCCAGCTAGAGAGCAGCTCTGCAGAGAAGGACCTTTGGGTGACAGAGGACAAGCAGCTGAGCATGAGACATCGATGCACCCTCATGGCAAAGGCCAACAGCTGTGGGGACGGTATTAGGAAAAGCATCGCTGCCCGATGGAGGGAGGTGACCCTTCCCCTCCTCTCAGCACTGCTGCGATGGAGAGACGGGACGCTGCTTGATGCAAGCAAATGTCCATTTATTGTACACAATCATGAGTTTATATATGTTATCAGAGGCCACGTGCCTTAAACTGATTGGTTCTTCAAGCTAAGCATTACGTACTAGGCAATCCCTAATTGGGTAACAACAAACAAAGGACACTTTCAGTAAGTTTTTACAGTCATCAATTAACAGCAACTTGTTACTTCTCCTTGGTGCCATCTTTCCTCATCTCCTTATCTTTTCTCTGCATGACTCAACAGTCAGCATTCTGTGGGTTGTTATCTATTCACCCTCCTTGTCCTCCCAGGGTTTGTGGCCTACAAGCTCCAGGACATTCCTCTCAGCTAACTGATTGTTACTTATGGCCCTGATTTCCAGGCCCCCTCCTGCAAGCACTACTAAGGCCACATCTGGAGTGCTGTCTAGGGCTGGGCTTCCCAGGGCAAAAAATCTGTTGACCTACTAAAGCAAGTTCTGCAAAGGGCCACCAGGCTGCTTGAAGGGACTGGAACATCTTTCCCAGGAAGAAAGGGTGAGAGATCTGCAACTGTTTAGTCAGGAGAAGAAAAAAAATCCTTGTGAGGTTCTTATGAATGTATACAGAGTTCCATCTGAACCCAAGAAAACACTTTTGACTCTGAGGATGATCAGCCACTGGAAGAGTTGCCAAGAGAGTTTGTGGAATGTCCATCCCTGGAGATACTCCAAACCTATCTAGCCAAGGCCTTGAACAACCTGCTTGAGCTGACTGTACCTCGGCTAGCACATTTCACTGGATGATCTTGAGAGGTCGCTTCCAATGTCAACATTTCTGTAATTCTGTGAGTATCAAGAGGAAAAGTAGACAGAAAAAATGAACACCACATACCCTTTGAGCACAAAGATGTTGGGGTCCCTGAAGAGGACCCAATCTGGAGAAGGGCAAAAGTGTGAGGAGAAAGGAGCAGTAGAGACGTTCTGTACCATCAGCCCCCTCTTTGCTATCCCCCTAGTGCCTCCATGGCTGTGGGTGTGTAGATGAACTGGGAACAATGGTGTAATTTGGCCCCTGGAGAAACTGTGAGGGGCATCGTCTTTAATATTTTGGTCCTTGTTTCTCACAATCAAAATCCGGTTGAATTAGCAATAAATTAAGTTGATCTTTGGAAAGACAACACGCCATTGGCTATGACAGTGATGGGTTAATAATCTCTCCGTCTTTATCTTGACCAATGAGCATTGCTGGTTTATTTTCTCCTTTGTCTTGTGCAGTCAGGGGAGTGGATGAACAGTGGGGGACTGACTGGCCACTGCCTAAGGTGAACCCACCACAGGACCACATCAGGACTGCTATGCCCAGAATGGGCTCTCTAACAAAAAAAAGACCCTGACGCATCGGGGCAAGTCCTGCAGATGCCAGAAGAATGGTTGGGGCCTCGAACGCATTATGGAAAAGGACACTCAAAGCTGGGATTTTATCTGAGAAATTGTTAAGAGTGAGAGACTGGAGTACTGGACCCAGGCCATCTGGTGGGACCTCACTCAGTGGCCTGTATCAATATTTCTAAAAACACAGCCATGAGCACATGATGTGGCTGAAGGTGTCTGACCACGCCATTGGCTGAGAGACCAACTGTGGCAAGAGCTATGGGACGTGTGTGGAACAAGTGTCAGCAGGAAACTGGCTCCCATTATATTTCAAAATGGCAATGCAGTTTGATGTCATTAAGTCACAGAGGATGACAGAGGTGATGATGAAGGAAAGGTCCCTTTTTGGGGCTACGATGTATGACCGCAGATGGAAATGAGCAGTGTTTGGGACTTCTTGAGGAAAAATTTCCCTGCTACATCTTCCCCAAGGTGTCCAAGGTACCTGGCACAGACCAGGCTCCTCAGTCCCACTCCTTTGGTGCCTCGCTTCATTCACCATGACCCCTGGGTCTGCACCAGGACCACCCTGCTCTGTGCCCCCACCCTGCACACTCACACAGCTGAGCTCTCACTGGTGTTTCCCTCTCCCAGGCCCTTCCCAGCCCAGCCCCCCCCCCCCCCCCCCCCAGCTCTGCCCACCTCCCCTGCCCTCTCCCCAGCCCAGGCAGACACAGCAGCCCACGCTGGGCTGGCCCCATGCAATTGCCCACCCAAAGGGGGCTGCAGAGCTCTGGGCACTCACCCCAATAACCCTAACAAGGGCACAGCAGATGCTAGTGGGCAGAGAGGGGTCTCATCCTGCCAGTCAGCCCCAGGGCTGGCACCAGCCATGGCATGAGGACACAGAGGCCAGTGTCTCCCTCTGTCTGCTGCTCTTCTCTCACAGGGACCCTGATTGCCCACTCCTGGCAGCCCCTCGGCGCCAGTCCCTGTCCCCAGCACCAGGCTGCTGGCCTGGGGGCTCCCCAGGCACCTCCTGCTGCACCAGGGACACAGCAGCCTGCCCCAGCTGGGGCATACACAGAGACACCTGCTCTTGCCCAGGGATGTGGTCTCAGGCATGGCCCTGAGCAGGCGGTGCTGCTGTGCAGGGCAGCGGTGCCTGAAAGCCCAGGGAGATGGTCCCAGGCACATCCCTCTTGGTCACCCACCGTTCCCATGGGCACTGGGCACCCACACGCCAAGGCTCAACACAGGCCCATGCCCTAACGTGTTGCCCCATGCCCTCCTCCCCTGAGCCATGGGGAACCCAAGCCCAGCAGCACGCTCCTGGGGGCAATTCCTTCAGCCTCTTCCTGAGCTCAGCTTTGGAAGAAGAGCCAAACCACCAGACATGGGCACTGAGAAAACTGCCTTTTATTACAGAGATGTGAAACAGAAACCAGGCGCATCATCCTCGAAGACACATGTTTAAAGGCTGCTGGGTCAGACAGTCTGGGCTCCTGCCTTTCAGGAAGTGGAGTGGATGCAGACATACTGGGACAAACAGGACTGTCTCAGATAGAATGCTAACAGCACAGGAGGTTCCACACATTAATTAAAAATTCCTTCTGTATATATGTAAACAGTTGATGTCTGCTGAGAGACACCTGCCTGCCTCAGTTTCTTCAGTGCACCCTTGAGCTCCTGGTTCCTCATGCTGTAGATGACAGGGTTCACTGCTGGAGGCACCACTGAGTACGGGACTGACACCCTCAGGTCCAGGGATGGGGAGGAGGTGGAGGGGGGCTTCTGTTAGGCAGATATGGCAGTGCTGACAAAAAGGGAGATGACGGCCAGGTGAGGGAGGCACGTGGAAAAGGCTTTGTGCCATCCCTGCTCAGAGGGGATCCCCAGCACGGCCCCTAAGATCTGCACATAGGACAGAACAATGGAAAGAAAACAACCAAAAAATAAACTGGCACTAACCTCAATAAGCCCAAACTTCCCTAAGGTAGGTGTGTAAGCAGGAGAGCTTGAGGATCTGGGGGATTTCTCAGAGGCGGTCCAGCGCATTGCCTTGGCAGAGCAGCAGTGAAAGTGTATTCACAGAATACAGGAGACAATTGAGGAAACCACCATCCCAGGCAGCTGCTGCCATGTGGACACAAGCTCTGCTGCCCAGCAGGGTCCCGTAGTGCAGGGGCTGGCAGATGGCTGCGTAGCGGTCATAGGCCATGACAGTGAGCAGAGAAAACGCTGCTGAAACAGAAAAGAGAAAGAGAAAGACTTGGGCAACACATCCTGCATAGGAGATGTCCCATGTGTCCCAGAGGGAGTTGGCTATGGCTTTGGGGAAAGTGGTGGAGATGGAGCCCAGGTTGAGGAGGAACAGGTTGACGGGGAAGAAGTACATGGGGGTGTGGAGGCAGTGGTCACAGATGACAGTGGTGATGATGAGGCCGTTGGCCATGAGGGCAGCCAGGTAGATGCCCAGCAAGAGCCAGAAGTGCAAGAGCTGCAGCTCCCATGTGTCTGCCAGTGCCAGGAGGAGGAAGTGGGTGATGGAGCTGCTGTTGGGCATCTGCTGCCTCTGGGCCTGGGGACTGTCCATGAAGGAAAATATAATGAGCTGTTAGGGAAGACTTCTCTGATCAAAACCTAACACCTTTCTCAGAGAAAGCCCACTGAAAAGGCCTCTCTGCTTTTTGGAAGACCTTGGGCAGGTCCATCTCAAGAGTTGGTTCTGACTGAGGGAGCTACAGGAAGCAGGGGGTTCTGCTGTGGGCTCTGGAGGAGTCACTCCTGCCCTATTACAACAGGTAATAGGAACATGGGGTGACAGAAGATTAAATCCACTCATGGCATCAAAGGGCTTTTCAGCATTGTCACCTCCAATTCACCCCACCACCGAGTGGAGTTTAGGGGATTTTTCTCTGTGTATTTTGTTCCGGTTGCCCCACCACAGCTGAGGAGTGGTTTTGGCACTGTCATTCCTGCTGCACTCCAGGTGCCATCATGTGGATCCTGAGAGGCAAAGAGGCAGTCCGTTTGTGCAGACTGAGGACAGCCAGGCTGTCCACCCGCCCTGTGCAGGAGCGGGCTGGAAGCTAGGACCATGCGCGGCAATCAGTTAGCTGAGGGGAATGTGCTCGAGCTTGTCTAGACAACAATTAACATGATGAGGCATGTTTGCAGAGCACAGGGGAGTGGGAGACGGATGGCGCCAAGGATGGCGCCAAGGAAAGGTAACACCTTGCTGTTAATTGATGAAAGTGTCCTTTGTAGTTAACCACCAATCAGGGATTGCCTAGTCTGTAATTCTTAGCTTAAAGAACCAATCTGTTTAAAGCACGCAGCTTCTGAAAACATATATAAACTCGTGATTGTGTACAATAAATGGACATTTGCTTGCATCAAGCTGCGTCCCGTCTCTTCATTCGCCGCAGCCCATGGCTTTGTGTTTCAAGGAAGAGCCAGTGAGAGTGGAGGTACCTCAGTGAACACATGGAACTGTTGGGGTGAGAGCAAGGCAGGGCAGCGAGATGGTGCCTACAGCCTGCACGGAAACAGGGGCAGTTGTCCAACCATGTAGAACAACCTGCGGTGGAGGTGGAAAAGGTTTTTAGCAAGGCTGGAAAGCCTGAAGAGAACCCAGCTCTTTGTCCCCTTGGCTATGGCAGCTGTTTCTGACACTGAGGCCTGTGAGAAGACAAGTTGTCCTCATGGCACAGGGGCATCGTTGCCTCCTTGCAGCCCCACCGGGAAGCTGGACGTTGTTGTGCCATTGTTGTCCTTAACACGGCATTGGATCCCCCACCTTCCATGGTCCCCAGGAAGAGCCCTGAGCCCTCTGTGAGGGACAGCACTGACCTTCGCACAGGCTGAAGGTCATGGCTTGGCCTTTCTGCTTCATCAAGCAAGCAAGCAAGCCAAGGCTTTGCTCAGCAGCAGAGCTGCCTGCACAGCGCCTTTGCCTACCTGCACTCACAGCCTCCAAGGATGGGCTCTAACAGGGCCATGGGGAGGCTTTCTCGGTCATGGCCCTCAGCGGGGATTGTTAATGCTTCCAGGGACTTTGGGGTTTGCTCCTGACTTGGTGTTCTCGAGAGGTTTCTTCAGTCTCCTCCGAACACCTGAAGTCCACAGCACCACAGACACCCTGGGCTCATTAGGAGGCAGAAAGCCCTTGGGAGCCCTGTCTCCTCCATCAGGGACACCTGGTCTTCAAGTTTGGCTTGTACACTTAATGAGGTAAGGTTCAGCAGTACAGTGAAAGAGAAAGGCAGGTAATGAGCACTTTGGAGAAGTGATAGAAGGCTTTTCCAGTTGCTATTGATGCACAGTGTCTCCTGAGGAGGTGCGGACAGGCAGGGAAAGCAGTTCCTGGAGCTCAGTACTGTGTGGACAGTCTTGCTCTTCACGTCTCCAGCCTCACTATTTCACCTGAATATAGCAAGTTCTTGGCAATAATTATTGGCTACTTGTAAACAGAACTAAAAGAGGGATTGCTAACAGGGAGTGGTGGATGGTGGTGGTGGTGAGGGGACTGGGATAGAAATTAATAAATAAAAAACACATTTCTCAGCTGTATTATTGCTAGTTCAAGCAGATACCCATGAGGTCTATTGCCACAACTGAAGAGTTGCCCATAGGGAATATTAGAGACAATACTGAAAGACAGTCCAACTGTTCCTCTCTGAACCTTAAAGCAGAAGCTACATCGGTAGAATGGGTTGGAGTGATCATAGAGGAAGAGGAGAAAGGCATCTGGAGATGAACTTCTTAACCCAGAGCTGCAAATCAGGAAACCGGGATGTCAGTGTATTCCAAATTTCTTGAATTCCATAGAAGGTCTCAACTTTCTGGGACTCATGACAAATACTAGGATGTTTCCAAATTTTTTTTATATCTGTAGAAATTCCCCCACTTTAACCTACATATACACCGCAACTGCTATTAACAACAGCACAGACTCTGCCTTCAGACGCCAGCTTCATATCTAATGCCATTCCATTTTGCACAGCTCTAGGGGCTATTCCTCACACTTCTTCCTGCAAAGCCTTCATGGCACCTGCAGGGTCCTTGGCCATCTCTTCCATTCCTGTGCATCTCTTTATCACTGCCTTCTCCAATTCAGGAACCGCTGACCAAGGAGTAACTGAGGCCACAAGAAGGCTGATGATCTGGGCTATCATTATGACACCCATTACATCTGAGAAGCTCATAGGCCACTAGGAGGCACGTGGCCATGAAGGCGAGTTTGAGGTCCCTGGAGTCTCCAGCTTCCTTGGGGGATTGGCCATCAGCAGCCCAGCCGGTTATGGCTGCAGTAAGAAAGGCACTTGGACTCTGAGACAAAGCGTCATTTCAAATGGCCTTGGTTAGAGCAAACTCTCTACACACAGAGACAATCGTGTCAGCTGTATGCCGTCCCTTCCGAGGCCGGGAACACGGAGTTTCCAGCGTTGGGAGAGTGGTGCAGCAAGTTGTGCAGATCCTGCCTGCAGAAGGCTTATCCCACATTGTCTTCTGTGGGATCTTGAAGTGTTTTCTGCCAGGGAAACCCATTCTAGTCATCACTTCTCGTGTTCTAAGAGGAGATGTTCACTTGGGAGTTGGTAACTGCAGTCCCAGGTAAAGGTAAGGGCGTGGGGTTGGCCATTCACCAGCAGCTTCCTGCAGATTTCTTCTTCCAATATGGCTTATTCTGCAACCCAGGGACACACTCAGCACAGCACAGCCTGAAGGCCAAGAGGTACGTGGAGCACAGCACAGGCCTGCTCAGGTTTCCTGTGACGCTCATCACTAACTCCTCCATGTACAATGGTCTTCTGCTCAGTATCTCCAAACCTCCTGATGAAAGTTAGAAGGAGGACAATGTCTCCTTTACACCGCTAGAGAAAGGGACCTGTACTTGAAGGCCTTGGTTGAAGGGAAAGTGGAAGATGATCCCTGTCCAACACGGTGCAAATGCTCTGCAGGACTTGTTTTGAACAAAAAGTTGGCAGGAGTGGTGAAAATTCTAGATGACAACTTTGGGTCAAGTATGGGTGAAGGTGGTAGGGTACAAAGCAAGAGAGGTCAGCAAGACAAATTGTAGCAGGGCTGAGTAGAGAGGAAGGATAACCACCAACAACCCTTGGGCAGAGCTCTTCCTAATGCAGCCCAGGATGCCATTGGCCTTATTTGAAAGGTGCAAAGCCAGGAGAAGAGAAGGTTTTTGGAACACCTAATAACAGCTTTCCCATGTGGTCTTGGGTCATATCAGCAAGAAAAGGCAAACAGGTTTACGCCTCTTGCGCATGATGGGAGGATGAGGGCCAATGGGCATCAGCTGAAGCAAGGGAAGACAATCTTTCTCCCTGTGAAGACAGTCAAGCACTGGAGCAGATGTCCCAGAGATTTGTGCCTTGTCCATCCTTTGAGCTTTTCAAGACCCACTTGAAGGAAAGCCTGAGCTACTTGCTCTGACCCTATCGCTGATCCTGCTGTGAGCAGCACATTGGCCTGGACATCTCCTGAGGTCCCTTCCAGCATGAATGATTCTGCATCTCCATCCACCATGGATCTTACCTTCATGATGGGATGGAAACCACTTAGGTTCCCGGTGACTGTTGAAGTTAAACAGAAAGTTGGTCAGATGACATGTGACTTTCTCTTCCCACTCCAAGCTGTGTAGCTCAGATGCAGGGCTGCTTGGCAGGTACCCCCGAACAGCCCTGATTGATTCCTGTTCTTCACCCTTTCCTTCTTTGGTACCTCTTTTCCCATGCACAACTGATTCTCATTGACCACCCTTGTATCCTCCCACGCAAGCAGCCTGCCTCTCCTTTCCCTTTCCTCCCTGGACATTGTCTGTGTTCCTTTGGGGATTCTGAGCTCTTCACCATGGGAGTGCCTACCATGGTCAGCAATGCCACTGAAGCACTGCCTCCCTTCATTATCTGTGGCGTCCTGCAGTTCCTTATGCTGTTACCTTGCCAGAGGCACCACAGGGCAGGGTGAGCCATGTCCATGCACATACCAAAGCTGGTCCAAGTAGCACCTTCCAAAACACTGCGATTGTGAAATTGGGACCTCAGAGGTTTTCCAAGTAGACATGGTCAGCCCTTTAGTGGGGGCAGAATAACCGCACCTATGAGGGCACCTGAGTGGCTGAGGTACAAACCCAAGGAGGAGAAGGACCTGAGTATTATGAGGGATGCATATGAGCTACTGGTGCATGCTCAGCACATCTAAGGCCAACTGCATGTGCGGCTGAATTAGGGGGTGGGTGGCCACTCAGACAAGGGATTGATCATCCCCCTTAACTCAGCATCATCACCCCTGACACAGCACTGTTGTGGCCACATCGGGATTGTCTGTGTCTGGGCTTTGAGTTTTCTCATTCTGGAGGAGTGGGGAAAAACTGGAGAGGCTGTGGAGGATAACCTGCCTGGATGGAGTTTGGAGCCTGTGGAGAGAGACTGAAGGTCCTGGGTTTCTTGAGACCGGCAAAGTGGAGCCTCAAGGCACTACTGTAGTAGTGTGCACCTGCTTAGAAAGGGAGTGTGAGAGATAAAGGAGTGATTCCTGATATCGGCAGGAAGAGAACAACTCCACAAGGTGCAACTTGGAAGGATATGATTGGATGTGAGGAAAAAACCTGTCCCTCTGAAGCTCTGAGGGTTGCCCTCTGATCCCAGTGTTCACCCATAGGGAGCCTGGATCAGCCCATGGCTTTGAGTTTCAAGGAAGAATCAGGGATGAGTGCAGAGTCATCAGTGAAGGCAGACAAGCAAGGGTGTGAGGGCTGGGTGGGAAAGAAAGAAATGTGCCAACCACCAGAGTGGAAAGGGGGTACCAGCAGGGACAGTGTAGGGCAACTTGCAGTGGAGATGGCCCAGGGCTGCAGCAAGGCTGAATGGCCCCACAGGGGGCTGAGGCCTCTGTCCCCCTGGCAATGGCAGTTGCCCGTGTCATCAAGGTCTGTGACAGGAAACTTGATTTGGAGGGTCTTATGTTCTGCCCTTCAAGGGCTTGGGGGTCAGGGCTTGGCCTTTCTGCTTCATAAAGAAAACCAAACATAAATGGATTTTGCAGCATTACAACCACTGACACAGTACCCTTGCCTACCTGCAGTTCTGGCCTCTAATTAGCTACTTTAACGAGTCCATGGGGACACTTTGTCAGTAAAGGCCCTCAGCAGGACCCATTAATGTCTGAAGGTATTTTCAGTATTGCTTCTGACTCGCATTCCTTCAGTTGCTGGTTCAGTCTTTACTCAGTAGCTCAGGTTCATGGCAGGAACTCCCAGTGCCCTAATGAGGTATTTATCTTTTTGTCATTTCCTTCCAGTCTTGGAGACCTGTGTAGCTAATTGGAGCTGTTCTATTCAGGTAGATAAGAGAGAGGAGTTCAAATTGCAACTGAAAATAATTAATTTATATTTCATAGGTTATATTTTGCTACCTTTAGGTTAGAGGGGAGGTTCTAGCAGCATTCTCCAAGTGATAATGATGCAGAGTGTCTCCTCAGGAGGTCTGGAGTGGTAGGAAACACAGTCCCTTGAGGTCTGACGCAGGATGGACAACTTTTCTCTGAATGTCCCCAAGCCCACCCTTTTTCTCATTGTTCCCTGGGACTTACATCCCTTCTCCTTACATCAGACTTCTCCCCTCAGTTCTGCTGATGGTTGCTGCAGCTCCTTTGCACCATCTCACACCTGTTTGCCTTAGAGCTCTGGCTGCACACAGGCGCAGAAGAATTTTTCATATCTGCAAGCAACGTGAAGAATGATCAAGTGTCATAAATAAGAAAACACCTTCCACAAGCATATGCCAAATTCAAGCTCTCTCTGATGAGGTTGCCTTTCTGCAAGGGACACTCTTATAAGAAACCTTTTAGGCTGGTAGATATGGAAATATAGATCTGAACACAAGGAAAGAGTTGGTTATGGAGACAGATCGGCTGTGGGGAGACATGCAAGCTTTTCCTTCCTGAAGCTAAATACAGCAGCACAGGTGAGAGGTACCTAAAATACCAAAGAATAAGGGGAGGACAAAACTGGTGAATAACTGAAAGACCTTTGCTGAGACAGTCTGCTGAAAAGAAGACTTCAGAAGTCATATATGTCTCCTGGTCAGGTGCAAATATGTTGAAGATGAGAGAAATTAAGGACATGGTGTAACTGTAATAATAATGGTGAAGTTCTGGTTAAAAATCACTATTTCTTTGAAGTATCACATTTGAAAGCTCTTTGAATTGTCAGGGGTCACTTGTGAGAAAGGACAAGCGCTGCAGCTGTCTTGGAAGGAGTCCATAAGTGCAGCTGGGGAATCACAGGCTGCACAAACCCCCATGGTGAGGGGTGTGCCACCAGTTAGAGTCCCCTTGGGTGACATTTCTGGCACCTGAGCGGGTAACTGTCCAGGTGGATTTCCCAAGGGTAAATCACACCTCGCCAACCTGACAGCCTGCAGTTGTGCGTGAGGAGCTCCACAGTGGATGTCACTTCCCTCAGCTTCAGCAAAACTCTGCCCATGGTCTCCTTCTGTGTTCTGCCCAAGTGAGGCCGTGACACTCTGGGTGCGTACAGAAAGAGATGGGTAAAACACCAGCGGGATGGTCAGGCTGAGAGAGCAGTGGGGAAGGGCTCACACCCCACCTGGCAGACACTGGGACATACTGGAGCATTGTGGGCAGCACAGGGGACTGTTCTGTGTGTGGTACAGTTTAGGAGCTGTACACATGGCCCAGTGGAGGCAACTGCCACAACGTCTGGTGATGGCCCCGACTTTGGAGGACCATTCTCGGGCCCTAGGGATGCCATCCAGGGAAAACCTGGCAGGTGGGGTGGCCGCCCTGTCAGGAGCTGCACAGATGCAGGACGGACCAAGGGCAGAGCCTGCACCTCCCTCGCATGGACTAACACCCTGCAGCTGCAGGGCCTGGGACCTGCCTGGCTGGGCAGTGTCTGTGCAGAAAAGGCCCTGGTGGTGCTGGGGGACAGAAGGCAAAACACAATCCCACCCCGTGACCTGGTAGCAGAGGCAGCCAGCAGTGTCCTGGAGCATATGAAGAGGTGCCTTGCCAAGGGAGTGCGGGAAGTGATTGTGTCCCCATGCTCATCGCCATTACACCATGTGTAGACTGCTGTGTTCATTTTTGGGCCTTGACTGGTGAGGGACTGAGGCAAGAAGTGTCTCAGTGGCTCGAGACAGAACCCATGACAGCAAGGAAGATGTGTATGACTGGGAGTGAGTTCAGTGAAGAGTCACTGAGATGCTCAGGGGCTGGAACACTTTCCTAGGAGGGGAAACTGAGGGCAAGGCCCTTGTTCAGCCTGCACAAGGGAAGGCCTTGGGAGCCTCCTAGTGACCTGCCAGTCCCAACGGGGAGGTGGTCAGGAGGATGAAGCCAGTCTTGGAGCTGTGGTGCCTGGCAGGAATGTGATAGGCAATCGTCAGATGCGGAAATAAGAATGTTCTTGGCAGGAGATAACGCAATGACCAGCCTCCACATCATGGGGTGCTTGAAGCTGTAAACAGAATGCAAACAAATGCTCTGCTTGGATAGTATGGACTTCTTTGCTAAAAGTGGGTGGTGGAAGAATGTCAGTGCTTTCCAGTTCTATGGAAGATTTAAGGTCTCTGGGAAAGAGCTGAAGGTAACAGTTTAGCTCCCCCCTTTCAGTCTGTGACACCCAGATGCCTGACCTGCTCTTCCTTCCCCTCTTCCCATCAACTGATGAAGGGATGAGAAGAAAGGAAGCAGAAAGGCCCTAGGACTTGGAGGGCCATGAAGTCCTTTCATTGGTTACCCCATCAAGAATCAAACTGGGATGTGAGCCTGAAAATTTTGATTCAACAAGGTCCATGGACAGGTTAGACTTTGTCTATGGTTGTGCCTAGAGACCCACACACCTACAGCATGGATGATGCTGGGGCCTGTTATAGTTGAATTTGAAATAACTAGAGTCCAAAAGAAATTCACTAAGTATTTATTAAGGCAGGAAAGCAAAAACAGCGCGCTGGGCAGCCGGGGAGGCGCAGCTCCGTCCAGGCTCGCAAATTCTGACAAGTAACACAGCCCTTTTATTCTCAGCTTCAAAGCTGGTTTAAGCAAACAGTTATGCTCTCAGTCCCGTAGCAAGAAGCTGTATATTACAAAACTAATCTATTTTTACACTAAGGTCTAGACGAAGACAAAGGTTGTCATAGTAACATGAGATTATGGTTTAACATTGGCCTTGTGAAGGTACATCTCGCAACCTCATGGTTAAGAGTTAACTCATTTCTCGCCAGACAGAAGGTTCTCAAATCTGTTGCAGCAAGATCATTCCTTTTGTTAAAAGCCCATTTAATCAGCAAATTACCCTTAGTTACTTATTACAATTGCCCTCTTCTTTTATTTATAAGTGATTTGCTGATTAAATCTAGACAATACGTCACAAGCCACATCTAATTCAGGACTTTCATTTGGTATAATTTTCATTTCCATTTCTGATTGTTTCCTTACCATTAGCTGCATTTTTTCTAACCTGCTTTTAACAAAAGTTACAAATTTATTGATGAGACAGGGTCCAAAAGTCAGAGTCAATAACAAAATTATTTGGAAAATTACAATACCTTTTTCCTGGGTTTGAGTTTGGACAAAAGTAATGAGCCCTCTGGTTAAGACATGGTTGTGTGGGCACTGAATCTCAGAGATATACTAAGAAACTTGGAGCACTGGCCGTAACATTGGTTTTCAATATAACAGAACCTTCCCATCGAACCTAAGGTCCAATTGAAGGGTTGATGTTCATTTTCTAAAGTCATGGTAATTAATATTATTATCAGGATAACAGCCTTCATTTCCCCACTGTTAGTACCTCTCTGCCTTTCCTCGTCTACTCTTTTGCAGAGAGCAACGGGATATCAATATCTTCTCGGTAGCAGCAGGTAGTCTTCAGGGGAATTTTGCTGTTATTCTGTCAATAATTTCCAAGGTCTAAAGAGTTAGTTATCTCTCAAATATATTTCCACCTGTTTGGTTGTTGTGGCCGTTTCCAGGATCTTATAGTACACTGTCCTAAAGCTCTATACCAGTCTATTTCATATACTTCCCAAAGTTCAGGTATTGACAGTTCCCATCCACAAAATAATTTACAAATTGTCTCTTAATTGAAACGCAAGATCACTTTTTATCACAATTTAAACACTGGCAAACAACCCAGCATAAATGTCCGGAAGTAGGGTGTTTTAAACAGGGTATTCCACGGATGTCTCCTGTACTGGGTGATTTGGGTGTATCTGTCTCTGTCTCACAGCAAAAGGGAAAAACCTGAGGAGTTCCTGTCAGTTTGTATAGTCCAGCTCCCCCTGTTTGGTCAGGTATTTGTTCTTCACTCCAGGGTGCAAAATGTACCTTTCGTAGGGTAATTCCAGGTAGTATTTGGAACCATTGATATCTCTGGGAAGATAGGTCCCTTAATTCTGCTGGCGTGAGTCCATCCTTTTTCCGCTGTTCGTACAGCTGTATCTGTGATAAGTAAAACAACAAAAGGTCCTTCCTGACGGGGTGTTAGAGAAGTTTCTTTCCAAGTTTTTATCAATACCTGGTCTCCAGGTTGAGTTCGGTGTATGGAAATATCCAAAGGAGGTCTTTGTACTACCAAACCCTTCTTTTTTAATTCCTGTCTCCTTTTTGTGAGTTCTAAAATATATTCTGTTACACTTCATGCTGAGGACTCAATTTTAATTTTATCAAGGGCTCGGTAACCTTAGGGGTCCCCAGCAAATAGAGCCCCTGACCCCCCTCATCTTCTTTAAAGACTTTTTTCATCCATGCTCCTTTTTCGACAATTCCTTTGCAAATGCCCCCTCTTGCGGCAATAGAAACACTCTACATCTTGTGAGCCAGATCCCTTTCTTTTAGGATTTTCTGGGCCCTTCCGGGGCCTTTCTCCTCTCCTGTCCAGATTTTGTCCTTCTCTTACAGCTGCCACCAAGATTCTAGCCTGTCTCTTCTGACTCTCTAACTTTTTCCTTATATCGATCCAAGATTTAGCCACAAACTTGAGTTTTCAGCAGGGCTTGACCCACATGACTATCAGGATCTAGTCCAGAATAGAGCTGGAAACTCTTTCTCAACCTTTCTAGCCATTCGGTGGGGGTTTCATCTTTTTTCTGTTGTTCATTGAAGGCTTTATGAATATTTTGTCCTCTGGGTACAGAATCCCTAATTCCCTGAATTATCATATACCGGAGATCGACCATATTATTTCTATGTGCAGGATCTTGATTGTCCCAAATGGGCCGCTGTAAGGGCCACTTTAAATCTCCGGCTGGGCCATGCTGGTGTCTCTGATCCCAATGTCTCATGCCTGCCGTTCTGATCATCCCTCCTTCTTCATTTGTAAGCAAGATCTTTAAAATAGCCTCCATCTCATCCCAAGTATAAATATTAGGGCCGAGGAATTGATCAAAACGTTCTGCTACCCCTAATGGGTCTTCTAACAAGCATCCCATTTCTTTCTTAAATTCTCTCACAGCCCCAGAGTTGAGGGGTACAGATACAAATCTGACTCCGGGTTGTGGTCCCCCCATAGCAGTCTCCCTTAATGGATATAATAGATTTTCCTCACTCCTTTCTCTAGTTTGACTTCTAGTCATTGTTCGATTAGGAAGGGCCTCTTCCTCAGATTGGGGGAGTGCTGTTGGAGGAGGATCAGGACCCTGTGGTGATGGAGGAGGGGGAATATAGGGTGGGGGAGATACTGGAAATTCGTCTTCCTCATGCCTTTTCTTCCTATCCTTTTTCTTTTCTTTTAATTAGTTTAATTAGAACAAATTAGCGGTCTGAGCTGTACCCAGGATCCATAAAAAGACATATTCACTCTCCTCCTTATTAAATGGCTGTTTATTGTTAACACATATATTCAGTAGTTGACATACCCAATTCTCAAGGGATCCAAAAATAGGCCAATAAGAATCCTTATTTGTTTTCCTCCCCATACTTCCATACAATAATGGATCATTTTTTTCCCTGGACTTCCCCTTTCGAGAAGGGGAGATGCAGAATCATTCATGCTGGAAGGGACCTCAGGAGATGTCCAGGCCAATGTGCTGCTCACAGCAGGATCAGCGATAGGGTCAGAGCAAGTAGCTCAGGCTTTCCTTCAAGTGGGTCTTGAAAAGCTCAAAGGATGGACAAGGCACAAATCTCTGGGACATCTGCTCCAGTGCTTGACTGTCTTCACAGGGAGAAAGATTGTCTTCCCTTGCTTCAGCTGATGCCCATTGGCCCTCATCCTCCCATCATGCGCAAGAGGCGTAAACCTGTTTGCCTTTTCTTGCTGATATGACCCAAGACCACATGGGAAAGCTGTTATTAGGTGTTCCAAAAACCTTCTCTTCTCCTGGCTTTGCACCTTTCAAATAAGGCCAATGGCATCCTGGGCTGCATTAGGAAGAGCTCTGCCCAAGGGTTGTTGGTGGTTATCCTTCCTCTCTACTCAGCCCTGCTACAATTTGTCTTGCTGACCTCTCTTGCTTTGTACCCTACCACCTTCACCCATACTTGACCCAAAGTTGTCGTCTAGAATTTTCACCACTCCTGCCAACTTTTTGTTCAAAACAAGTCCTGCAGAGCATTTGCACCATGTTGGACAGGGATCATCTTCCACTTTCCCTTCAACCAAGGCCTTCAAGTACAGGTCCCTTTCTCTAGCGGTGTAAAGGAGACATTGTCCTCCTTCTAACTTTCATCAGGAGGTTTGGAGATACTGAGCAGAAGACCATTGTACATGGAGGAGTTAGTGATGAGCGTCACAGGAAACCTGAGCAGGCCTGTGCTGTGCTCCACGTACCTCTTGGCCTTCAGGCTGTGCTGTGCTGAGTGTGTCCCTGGGTTGCAGAATAAGCCATATTGGAAGAAGAAATCTGCAGGAAGCTGCTGGTGAATGGCCAACCCCACGCCCTTACCTTTACCTGGGACTGCAGTTACCAACTCCCAAGTGAACATCTCCTCTTAGAACACGAGAAGTGATGACTAGAATGGGTTTCCCTGGCAGAAAACACTTCAAGATCCCACAGAAGACAATGTGGGATAAGCCTTCTGCAGGCAGGATCTGCACAACTTGCTGCACCACTCTCCCAACGCTGGAAACTCCGTGTTCCCGGCCTCGGAAGGGACGGCATACAGCTGACACGATTGTCTCTGTGTGTAGAGAGTTTGCTCTAACCAAGGCCATTTGAAATGACGCTTTGTCTCAGAGTCCAAGTGCCTTTCTTACTGCAGCCATAACCGGCTGGGCTGCTGATGGCCAATCCCCCAAGGAAGCTGGAGACTCCAGGGACCTCAAACTCGCCTTCATGGCCACGTGCCTCCTAGTGGCCTATGAGCTTCTCAGATGTAATGGGTGTCATAATGATAGCCCAGATCATCAGCCTTCTTGTGGCCTCGGTTACTCCTTGGTCAGCGGTTCCTGAATTGGAGAAGGCAGTGATAAAGAGATGCACAGGAATGGAAGAGATGGCCAAGGACCCTGCAGGTGCCATGAAGGCTTTGCAGGAAGAAGTGTGAGGAATAGCCCCTAGAGCTGTGCAAAATGGAATGGCATTAGATATGAAGCTGGCGTCTGAAGGCAGAGTCTGTGCTGTTGTTAATAGCAGTTGCGGTGTATATGTAGGTTAAAGTGGGGGAATTTCTACAGATATAAAAAAAATTTGGAAACATCCTAGTATTTGTCATGAGTCCCAGAAAGTTGAGACCTTCTATGGAATTCAAGAAATTTGGAATACACTGACATCCCGGTTTCCTGATTTGCAGCTCTGGGTTAAGAAGTTCATCTCCAGATGCCTTTCTCCTCTTCCTCTATGATCACTCCAACCCATTCTACCGATGTAGCTTCTGCTTTAAGGTTCAGAGAGGAACAGTTGGACTGTCTTTCAGTATTGTCTCTAATATTCCCTATGGGCAACTCTTCAGTTGTGGCAATAGACCTCATGGGTATCTGCTTGAACTAGCAATAATACAGCTGAGAAATGTGTTTTTTATTTATTAATTTCTATCCCAGTCCCCTCACCACCACCACCATCCACCACTCCCTGTTAGCAATCCCTCTTTTAGTTCTGTTTACAAGTAGCCAATAATTATTGCCAAGAACTTGCTATATTCAGGTGAAATAGTGAGGCTGGAGACGTGAAGAGCAAGACTGTCCACACAGTACTGAGCTCCAGGAACTGCTTTCCCTGCCTGTCCGCACCTCCTCAGGAGACACTGTGCATCAATAGCAACTGGAAAAGCCTTCTATCACTTCTCCAAAGTGCTCATTACCTGCCTTTCTCTTTCACTGTACTGCTGAACCTTACCTCATTAAGTGTACAAGCCAAACTTGAAGACCAGGTGTCCCTGATGGAGGAGACAGGGCTCCCAAGGGCTTTCTGCCTCCTAATGAGCCCAGGGTGTCTGTGGTGCTGTGGACTTCAGGTGTTCGGAGGAGACTGAAGAAACCTCTCGAGAACACCAAGTCAGGAGCAAACCCCAAAGTCCCTGGAAGCATTAACAATCCCCGCTGAGGGCCATGACCGAGAAAGCCTCCCCATGGCCCTGTTAGAGCCCATCCTTGGAGGCTGTGAGTGCAGGTAGGCAAAGGCGCTGTGCAGGCAGCTCTGCTGCTGAGCAAAGCCTTGGCTTGCTTGCTTGCTTGATGAAGCAGAAAGGCCAAGCCATGACCTTCAGCCTGTGCGAAGGTCAGTGCTGTCCCTCACAGAGGGCTCAGGGCTCTTCCTGGGGACCATGGAAGGTGGGGGATCCAATGCCGTGTTAAGGACAACAATGGCACAACAACGTCCAGCTTCCCGGTGGGGCTGCAAGGAGGCAACGATGCCCCTGTGCCATGAGGACAACTTGTCTTCTCACAGGCCTCAGTGTCAGAAACAGCTGCCATAGCCAAGGGGACAAAGAGCTGGGTTCTCTTCAGGCTTTCCAGCCTTGCTAAAAACCTTTTCCACCTCCACCGCAGGTTGTTCTACATGGTTGGACAACTGCCCCTGTTTCCGTGCAGGCTGTAGGCACCATCTCGCTGCCCTGCCTTGCTCTCACCCCAACAGTTCCATGTGTTCACTGAGGTACCTCCACTCTCACTGGCTCTTCCTTGAAACACAAAGCCATGGGCTGCGGCGAATGAAGAGACGGGACGCAGCTTGATGCAAGCAAATGTCCATTTATTGTACACAATCACGAGTTTATATATGTTTTCAGAAGCTGCGTGCTTTAAACAGATTGGTTCTTTAAGCTAAGAATTACAGACTAGGCAATCCCTGATTGGTGGTTAACTACAAAGGACACTTTCATCAATTAACAGCAAGGTGTTACCTTTCCTTGGCGCCATCCTTGGCGCCATCCGTCTCCCACTCCCCTGTGCTCTGCAAACATGCCTCATCATGTTAATTGTTGTCTAGACAAGCTCGAGCACATTCCCCTCAGCTAACTGATTGCCGCGCATGGTCCTAGCTTCCAGCCCGCTCCTGCACAGGGCGGGTGGACAGCCTGGCTGTCCTCAGTCTGCACAAACGGACTGCCTCTTTGCCTCTCAGGATCCACATGATGGCACCTGGAGTGCAGCAGGAATGACAGTGCCAAAACCACTCCTCAGATGTGGTGGGGCAACCGGAACAAAATACACAGAGAAAAATCCCCTAAACTCCACTCGGTGGTGGGGTGAATTGGAGGTGACAATGCTGAAAAGCCCTTTGATGCCATGAGTGGATTTAATCTTCTGTCACCCCATGTTCCTATTACCTGTTGTAATAGGGCAGGAGTGACTCCTCCAGAGCCCACAGCAGAACCCCCTGCTTCCTGTAGCTCCCTCAGTCAGAACCAACTCTTGAGATGGACCTGCCCAAGGTCTTCCAAAAAGCAGAGAGGCCCTTTCAGTGGGCTTTCTCTGAGAAAGGTGTTAGGTTTTGATCAGAGAAGTCTTCCCTAACAGCTCATTATATTTTCCTTCATGGACAGTCCCCAGGCCCAGAGGCAGCAGATGCCCAACAGCAGCTCCATCACCCACTTCCTCCTCCTGGCACTGGCAGACACATGGGAGCTGCAGCTCTTGCACTTCTGGCTCTTGCTGGGCATCTACCTGGCTGCCCTCATGGCCAACGGCCTCATCATCACCACTGTCATCTGTGACCACTGCCTCCACACCCCCATGTACTTCTTCCCCGTCAACCTGTTCCTCCTCAACCTGGGCTCCATCTCCACCACTTTCCCCAAAGCCATAGCCAACTCCCTCTGGGACACATGGGACATCTCCTATGCAGGATGTGTTGCCCAAGTCTTTCTCTTTCTCTTTTCTGTTTCAGCAGCGTTTTCTCTGCTCACTGTCATGGCCTATGACCGCTACGCAGCCATCTGCCAGCCCCTGCACTACGGGACCCTGCTGGGCAGCAGAGCTTGTGTCCACATGGCAGCAGCTGCCTGGGATGGTGGTTTCCTCAATTGTCTCCTGTATTCTGTGAATACACTTTCACTGCTGCTCTGCCAAGGCAATGCGCTGGACCGCCTCTGAGAAATCCCCCAGATCCTCAAGCTCTCCTGCTTACACACCTACCTTAGGGAAGTTTGGGCTTATTGAGGTTAGTGCCAGTTTATTTTTTGGTTGTTTTCTTTCCATTGTTCTGTCCTATGTGCAGATCTTAGGGGCCGTGCTGGGGATCCCCTCTGAGCAGGGATGGCACAAAGCCTTTTCCACGTGCCTCCCTCACCTGGCCGTCATCTCCCTTTTTGTCAGCACTGCCATATCTGCCTAACAGAAGCCCCCCTCCACCTCCTCCCCATCCCTGGACCTGAGGGTGTCAGTCCCGTACTCAGTGGTGCCTCCAGCAGTGAACCCTGTCATCTACAGCATGAGGAACCAGGAGCTCAAGGGTGCACTGAAGAAACTGAGGCAGGCAGGTGTCTCTCAGCAGACATCAACTGTTTACATATATACAGAAGGAATTTTTAATTAATGTGTGGAACCTCCTGTGCTGTTAGCATTCTATCTGAGACAGTCCTGTTTGTCCCAGTATGTCTGCATCCACTCCACTTCCTGAAAGGCAGGAGCCCAGACTGTCTGACCCAGCAGCCTTTAAACATGTGTCTTCGAGGATGATGCGCCTGGTTTCTGTTTCACATCTCTGTAATAAAAGGCAGTTTTCTCAGTGCCCATGTCTGGTGGTTTGGCTCTTCTTCCAAAGCTGAGCTCAGGAAGAGGCTGAAGGAATTGCCCCCAGGAGCGTGCTGCTGGGCTTGGGTTCCCCATGGCTCAGGGGAGGAGGGCATGGGGCAACACGTTAGGGCATGGGCCTGTGTTGAGCCTTGGCGTGTGGGTGCCCAGTGCCCATGGGAACGGTGGGTGACCAAGAGGGATGTGCCTGGGACCATCTCCCTGGGCTTTCAGGCACCGCTGCCCTGCACAGCAGCACCGCCTGCTCAGGGCCATGCCTGAGACCACATCCCTGGGCAAGAGCAGGTGTCTCTGTGTATGCCCCAGCTGGGGCAGGCTGCTGTGTCCCTGGTGCAGCAGGAGGTGCCTGGGGAGCCCCCAGGCCAGCAGCCTGGTGCTGGGGACAGGGACTGGCGCCGAGGGGCTGCCAGGAGTGGGCAATCAGGGTCCCTGTGAGAGAAGAGCAGCAGACAGAGGGAGACACTGGCCTCTGTGTCCTCATGCCATGGCTGGTGCCAGCCCTGGGGCTGACTGGCAGGATGAGACCCCTCTCTGCCCACTAGCATCTGCTGTGCCCTTGTTAGGGTTATTGGGGTGAGTGCCCAGAGCTCTGCAGCCCCCTTTGGGTGGGCAATTGCATGGGGCCAGCCCAGCGTGGGCTGCTGTGTCTGCCTGGGCTGGGGAGAGGGCAGGGGAGGTGGGCAGAGCTGGGGGGGGGGGGGGGGGGGCTGGGCTGGGAAGGGCCTGGGAGAGGGAAACACCAGTGAGAGCTCAGCTGTGTGAGTGTGCAGGGTGGGGGCACAGAGCAGGGTGGTCCTGGTGCAGACCCAGGGGTCATGGTGAATGAAGCGAGGCACCAAAGGAGTGGGACTGAGGAGCCTGGTCTGTGCCAGGTACCTTGGACACCTTGGGGAAGATGTAGCAGGGAAATTTTTCCTCAAGAAGTCCCAAACACTGCTCATTTCCATCTGCGGTCATACATCGTAGCCCCAAAAAGGGACCTTTCCTTCATCATCACCTCTGTCATCCTCTGTGACTTAATGACATCAAACTGCATTGCCATTTTGAAATATAATGGGAGCCAGTTTCCTGCTGACACTTGTTCCACACACGTCCCATAGCTCTTGCCACAGTTGGTCTCTCAGCCAATGGCGTGGTCAGACACCTTCAGCCACATCATGTGCTCATGGCTGTGTTTTTAGAAATATTGATACAGGCCACTGAGTGAGGTCCCACCAGATGGCCTGGGTCCAGTACTCCAGTCTCTCACTCTTAACAATTTCTCAGATAAAATCCCAGCTTTGAGTGTCCTTTTCCATAATGCGTTCGAGGCCCCAACCATTCTTCTGGCATCTGCAGGACTTGCCCCGATGCGTCAGGGTCTTTTTTTTGTTAGAGAGCCCATTCTGGGCATAGCAGTCCTGATGTGGTCCTGTGGTGGGTTCACCTTAGGCAGTGGCCAGTCAGTCCCCCACTGTTCATCCACTCCCCTGACTGCACAAGACAAAGGAGAAAATAAACCAGCAATGCTCATTGGTCAAGATAAAGACGGAGAGATTATTAACCCATCACTGTCATAGCCAATGGCGTGTTGTCTTTCCAAAGATCAACTTAATTTATTGCTAATTCAACCGGATTTTGATTGTGAGAAACAAGGACCAAAATATTAAAGACGATGCCCCTCACAGTTTCTCCAGGGGCCAAATTACACCATTGTTCCCAGTTCATCTACACACCCACAGCCATGGAGGCACTAGGGGGATAGCAAAGAGGGGGCTGATGGTACAGAACGTCTCTACTGCTCCTTTCTCCTCACACTTTTGCCCTTCTCCAGATTGGGTCCTCTTCAGGGACCCCAACATCTTTGTGCTCAAAGGGTATGTGGTGTTCATTTTTTCTGTCTACTTTTCCTCTTGATACTCACAGAATTACAGAAATGTTGACATTGGAAGCGACCTCTCAAGATCATCCAGTGAAATGTGCTAGCCGAGGTACAGTCAGCTCAAGCAGGTTGTTCAAGGCCTTGGCTAGATAGGTTTGGAGTATCTCCAGGGATGGACATTCCACAAACTCTCTTGGCAACTCTTCCAGTGGCTGATCATCCTCAGAGTCAAAAGTGTTTTCTTGGGTTCAGATGGAACTCTGTATACATTCATAAGAACCTCACAAGGATTTTTTTTCTTCTCCTGACTAAACAGTTGCAGATCTCTCACCCTTTCTTCCTGGGAAAGATGTTCCAGTCCCTTCAAGCAGCCTGGTGGCCCTTTGCAGAACTTGCTTTAGTAGGTCAACAGATTTTTTGCCCTGGGAAGCCCAGCCCTAGACAGCACTCCAGATGTGGCCTTAGTAGTGCTTGCAGGAGGGGGCCTGGAAATCAGGGCCATAAGTAACAATCAGTTAGCTGAGAGGAATGTCCTGGAGCTTGTAGGCCACAAACCCTGGGAGGACAAGGAGGGTGAATAGATAACAACCCACAGAATGCTGACTGTTGAGTCATGCAGAGAAAAGATAAGGAGATGAGGAAAGATGGCACCAAGGAGAAGTAACAAGTTGCTGTTAATTGATGACTGTAAAAACTTACTGAAAGTGTCCTTTGTTTGTTGTTACCCAATTAGGGATTGCCTAGTACGTAATGCTTAGCTTGAAGAACCAATCAGTTTAAGGCACGTGGCCTCTGATAACATATATAAACTCATGATTGTGTACAATAAATGGACATTTGCTTGCATCAAGCAGCGTCCCGTCTCTCCATCGCAGCAGTGCTGAGAGGAGGGGAAGGGTCACCTCCCTCCATCGGGCAGCGATGCTTTTCCTAATACCGTCCCCACAGCTGTTGGCCTTTGCCATGAGGGTGCATCGATGTCTCATGCTCAGCTGCTTGTCCTCTGTCACCCAAAGGTCCTTCTCTGCAGAGCTGCTCTCTAGCTGGCATGCCACCAGCAGGATAGCCACAGGGGGGCTGGATCACAGCCTGGCCTCCCCCAGGGACTTGCTCGGCAGCAGCAGCAGCAGCTTTTCCTTCTTGGAGATGAGCTTCACCTCTGGCACAGGCCACATGGTGCTACAGAGTCACCTGGGAGAGCAAAGCCCTCTCCTGCCAGGGCTGCACAGCCCAGGCCTGTTTCCCCCTGGCCTTGGCCACTGCAGCCTTTGCTCTCGTGGTGGCAACCTTGTTCCTCCTTCTGCTGCCCCCTGCCATCCCCTCCAGCATCCTCTGCTGGGCAGCAAACCCTTCCCACACAAGGGCTCCCATCCCTGGGTACCGGTGTCCGTGTGACAAGCCTGCCCTTGGCCCTGGTGCCACACCTGAGGTGCTGCAGCCCACATGGACCCCAGAGCCCACCGCCTGGGGCGCGGGCAGCAGGAGCCCCCTGTGCCACCACAGAGCTGTGACATCAGTGCCGTAAGCGCTGAGGAGGGGCAGGACAGCTAAAGAGGATCCCAGAAAGGAGTCAGCCAAGTAACGGCAATTACACCAATATGGCTACATGTTGTCCTCCTTTATTCAGCAACTTTGTCTTATTTATACTTCCAATGCACTGTTCACGCAGCAGCAATTACGTATTCATGCCATTTGTTGATTGGTTGTCAATTACGTATTCACGTTACTTGTTGATTGGCTGTCATGTTGCAAGCGCCTAATAAGGATGTGCTAACCTAGCGGTTTTCATATCTTGCTTGGCATCTGGCCTTGTTCTTGTACAATACTCATTATTCATTATTCTGCCTATTCAAGGACAGTACGAGATTTTCAAAGTAACTTTGCAATCTGCAGGCTAGGGATGTCCAACTCCTGCAAGGGTACAGTAAGCCCTTGTTCTGTCAGGAATTCCCCTATCACATCCCCCTTTTTCTTTTTGGACAAGCCAGGCTCGATCAACAACTGATTCCAAACCTTTCTTCATACAGGAGAAAATACAACAGAAGATAACAAGCACAGCAAAGATAATAACAAAAAATCGAAACCCATTCATCAATAGGGTTTTCGACCAGCCGGTGATTCCCCATCTCTTAAGCCAACCGTCGAAAGGATTTTCAACAACAGTGAGTTTCTTCGTATTATCTTGCAGTTGGAAAAGCTTTTTGTGAATGGACTCAGAATGATCAGAAAGATTCACAGAGCACGTTCCCTCAAAATCCTCACAGCTGTGTCCTTGTGCTAATAACAGAAAATCAATAGCACCTCGATTTTGTATTAAAGCATGTCGTATACTGTTGTCATCAGTGGTGAGCTCATCTAATACTTTGGAGGTAATGTTAATTTGTTTTCCTGTCCGACAAACTAACCGTCTCAACTGAGTGAGAGCCTTGGCAGAAGCAACTTGTGGTGTAAAGAGTGATGCTGAAATGACCGATGGACGTTCCCACAACTCAACATCATCTTTACATTCAGGTCCCAATTGGTATACACTACGTCTGACGCGTTTAAACTTGTTACTTATGTTAAGCATTTGATGGATACTAGGGGCAAATAATGTTAGTTTGCCAAAGTAGCATGGTCCTCCCTGTGCGCTTGCAGGTACGGCGGGCCAGGCACCAGCTCCGCAAACGAGGAATACTCCCGGAGGCAACATCTTTGCTTTCTCGTTTGTCTTACCAGACCATGAAACAGGCCAAGTCCAATTGTTACAGTAACCGGTGATGTTAGAATGCCAGGGGGACCCAGGGGCAATCCAAGTATTGTAATTTCTTGGTTTGTGGATCCTAAAATTACTGGAGTCAATGTCTTTCTTGTAAAACCCAAAAATCAAACAGTAGTTTCCTGGCATAGATCCTAAGATGTCAAGCTCCTGAGGTTCCATGCCGGTAACATTCCGGCCCTGAGCAATTTTGAACGCTTGAGCCCCCAAGGGCTTTCATGGAATACCAAGTGATTGGCACCAATCGGCTTGCACAGATCCACTGTTGATGGTCTAAAAGTCATTTGTTGCTTGGTTGAGGTCGTCGGAGTATATTTTACCTGTTTTCCAGTGCCCAGACTCCTTCATATGGTATAAAGGGACCCCAGTCAAACAGGTACGAAATGGGCCAGATGGGGTAGCTAACGGTAAGCAAAATGGACCTTGCCCTGTCATGTTGGCCCAGGTAACCCACATGGTCATTTGTGGTTGGGCAGGAGCCCACACTGTTCTTGTGAGGGCATGCTGATTATTCCTACCAGCCCTATAATCAAAGCAAGCAATGTCATTAACTCACAGTTCTTGTTCCCAACTGACAAAACAAGCACCACAAACCAAGAGCTTATGTTTTCTTTGTAGCTAAAACAACAGTTAAGGCTTTGGTCACGGCCCACCAAGAGATAGCTTCACTTCTGCTGTCAAAATTTTCTGGCATCCATATTTCTGGAAAATGTTGATTTGGCTTAAGGTTCAGAAATTCCCTACAAACATTTTCAAAAGTAATATTAGCAAAGCTGTTTTGACAATTTAAACACAAAACATAAGCATTTCGCAAGCGGCTACAATATATAACAAAAATCTGTCTACAGTTACCACAACTTAATATTATTGCTGCTGGTTCCCTACAGTTTCTGCAAAGAGCATTTTTGGTATTACAAAATCTTTTCAACACAACATTACAAGCTCGTGGCCCAAATGATTGTCTTCTCGCTGCTGTCAACAGCACATCTTCTATGGTGGATGGGACTGGCTCAAGTTCTACACGGAGTTTGTTGAAGACTGGTTGGAGGTAAAGCTGTCGTCTATATTTTCTCCATTCTTCTGGAGTTGACATGCAGGGTGGACAGATCTGCTAGGGACCCATAGAGGTCCTTTATCTTGTTTAATCGCTTGGTTACATCAGTCTCCTCTGGCGTCTTTTTGCCACCTTGCTGTTGTCCATGCGGCATCACGCTCCATTTGATTAGTCCTGGTGTGGCGCCCACACGCTGCTCTCCCCTTGTGCAGGCGTCCTGTTTTTACTCACCTTTCTGTCCAGCTCCCTTATCTCTCTGCGAATACACAGTCTCTTTGTCTCCCTTGGCCTTGCATATGTCCTTCACAACACCTGCAGCTTGTTACAGCTGCGGCCTGCTCGGCCTGCTATTACAACAATGTTACGTGGTCTGCATTGCTCATAATATGTCTGTTGTCTTCCAGCCACTCCACACTACCCGGCACTGCACCTTCCTGGTCCATCAGGGCAACCTGGGTGCCAGTGTAAAGCTGGGAATTGCCTTCGGCCAGGGCCTCTCCCTGGAGTTGCCAGAGGAGGAATTCCTTGTGGGTGGCAGGGATGCCAAAGCATGAGGAGTTCCCCATTGGATGGCAGAGACAGGGCGTAGAGCACCTGCCATGTGGAGCCACCCCCAGCAGCCCCTCAGCCATGGCCACAGTCAAGGAGAAGCTCACTGAGGAGCTCATCCGCATTGTTGACGGCACCCTCACAGTGACCAGGCAGTACCAAAAGTTCCTGCAAAAAATGATGGCCAAGTGTCGAGAGGCGGCCTGTGGTGGGACGCACACCACACACACCACCTCCCTGCAGTTGCCTCCCTCCACCCTGCCAGGAAAGAGGAGCAGCTCTAGCCGGGGCTGCTGGAGCCCAGAGGGTGGCCCCAGGGCCTTAGAGTGGAGCTGCTGAGGGCAGATGCGCACATGGAGAAGATGGCAGATGGGGACAAAGGCCAAGGGGAGGACATGGGGCCAAGCAGAAGCAGCCCTGTGCAGGTGGGCAGAAGGAGTCCATTGGGGGTGAAGAAGAGGAGCCCCATGATGCCAGACAGAATCAGCTCCATGGGCCTGGGCAGCACCATCCACGTGGGGCCGGGCAGCAGCACCCCAGCAGAGCCCAGGCCCCAGCACCATGTCCCCATGGGCAGGGCACGTGGGCAGGCAGCCTCAGGACCGTGCTGGGCAGGATTGTGCCTGCAGGAGGGCTGCTCCCAGCTGTGGGGCTGCCCAAAGGCTTGGTGGAGATGCGACTGCCGGCACCACTGTGTCTGTTTCTGCAAGCCCCCGTGGTGGCAGCGCTGCTCCCACAAGAGCAATGGGTTGCCCTGCCAGTGAGCAGCTTGCAGGGTGCAGGGCTGGGACACCCCTGGCGTGCCCCTTCATCTGAAATGTTCAATCTTTTCTCTATCCATGGTTCTATCTATGGAGCTCATCCATCCATCCTGCAGCTGGGGCTGCATCACCCTCTGTTGGGGCTCTTGCTGTATTGAACGATTATACTGAACTCTGAAGCAAGTGGAAAAATACTGAAGAGATAAGACGAGGTTACAGCCAGAACAGTGGGATGAAGAAAAAGGAGCATTTTGCAGATGTTTGCACAAAACCAAGGCCGACAGGACGCGATAAGAAGAACTAGGAGACCGCAGAAAGGAGCCTACGTGCCAGAACAAGCAGAAACAGAAATCTTCCCAGTAAACAATTGTTAACCAATCATATTATTATACGCTTGTAAGATAGCCAATCACATTATCGCACGTTTATAGAATGCCTTATAAAAGTTTACCTGGTTTGTACAATAAACGGATCAGATCTTGAACTCCGTGAGTATTCGTATCTGACTCCCGCTCGCCCGAAATGCCCGCAGCATCTGGTGACCCCGACGATCCGATGAGGGTCGACAGGATCGGTTAAAAGGTCAGGAGGATTCATTAAGGATCGTGTTACAAGCTGCAGAGCCGGCGAGGATCCTGCTGCCAGCGGAGAGAGAGCTGGGTGCCCGAAGAAAGGCGGAACGTGCACGGCTGACCGGTGAGTCAGGAAATTTAAGCAGGATGGGAATCACTGCATCAGTGGTGGAAAAAGCAATCGTAGACAGTTTGATGAAACTGGCAGAAAAAACTGAAACGCCAGTCTCACGGCAGGCAGTAGTTGATCTGCTATGTTGGAGTCGCCGCCGTGGTTACCTTGCTTCTACGCAAGATGTATATAATAATGAAACATGGAAGAAAGTAGGAGAGGACTTATGGGAATCTGTGCAAGTCGGGACTAAGGGGGTAAAGACTTTGGCTCGCATGTATTGAGCTGTACGGGGTATGGTCGCGCAGTTACACGGCGAGGCTCAAGTCGCTGCAGCTGTTAAGGCTGCAGTGCGGTCTCCCGGCGATCCTACTGCTCAGTCGGAGGAAGAGCCAGAGGGACAACCTCCGTGTGAAAATCCCCCCGATTATACATCCAAAGCTTATCCAGTACTGACCACTGCTGAACGAATAGCGTGGGGATTAGATGATGAATTACCACCCTGGTGTCCTGAAAAGGAACAAGCGGCGAGCGGCGGCGTGCGGCCCGGCAGGCCCCGTCCCGGCCGCGGTTTCTCTCCAAGGCGGCACCCCCCCCTCCACCCCCACCCCCCTCCGATCGGCGCCATGGCAATGCAAGCGGCCAAGCGAGCTAACATCTGGCTGCCCCCAGAGGTCAATCGGATCCTTTATATTCGGAACCTGCCGTATAAAATCACAGCGGAGGAAATGTATGATATCTTTGGGAAATACGGACCTATTCGACAAATCAGAGTTGGAAACTCTCCTGAAACAAGAGGAACAGCTTAAGCTTCTCAAGGAAAAATACGGACTTGATTACAAACCCACCAAAAAAAAAAAAAAAAAAAAAAATGCTTCAGATGTCACCTACAAGAAATGCGTTTCTGCTTTGAACTAGCAAACATCTCTGTGCTTAAAGAGAAGCCTTTTTGCCTTGATGGAGATAATTTATTCTGTATTCTGTATTTATGCTGTATTCTGAATGTGGAAATTGGTTGGGACTAGGAGGCTGGCTTAAAGGCATTTTGCAAATGGGATTATTATTTTTGATCATTATTGTAATAATAGTTTCTTGATCAAAACCAGCCAAAATTATTTGTAAGCATTAGGCATATCTGGAAGAGAATGCCTTTATTTGAATCAGCAGTTAAGGTGTAGTTTAATCTGAGGCTGTGGTTTTATCTGCTTCTGGTGAATTTTTGAAGTGATGAAATCAGAGATACAAGGTATACTAAGAGTTATGAAGTAATAAGGTAATAATCTAAGTAAGGCTGCTGTCTTTTATATCTACAAGTGCAATATGCTTTTATGTAGCAGAGAGAAACTTTAACAATAATGTTGCTTGAGCGAGATGTGCATGTGACAACTTGGGAAAAGGGATATCACAACTGGAGTGCAACAGCGTTTCTATGTCTGGCAGAGTGAAATCTTTCAAGACCTGAGTTTAGACAGTCTAAAATAAATTGTTAGTATTCAGAAAATCCATCTTAAGCCTCTTTTGCTTACATAGTGTTATGGAAGTCAACTGCTATTGTAGAGAATTAATGATTTTTTAATACATATTAACAAATACTACTATTTTAACTTGAGGCAGTTGAGTGAAAAATACGTGTAGCATTTGAGGGAATGTCAGCATAAATCGCACTTACATTAAGACTGCATTTTTAATTACTGTACTCGTTAAGATTCAATGATGCCATAAGGCTAAGGCCTTTTATCACAGATTGGTTCTGAACTAAAAGGTGTGTGCACATGTAGATATGCACATTTGTGTTATTTTCCTTAATTGGCTACCCTTATATACACTGGCCTGATTTTGAACCTTTGGGAGTAAACTATACGGCTATAAATCAATCATATTTGGCCTGGTTAGATAAGAAGTATAATGACACGAATTTTGGCTTTAGTGATAACTGTACCTGGTGGAATACTACACTTGTTAAAAATAGGTATTTTTTGCAACAGTTGATTTACCGTTTAAATGTATCAATTTATTTACCTCAACAAGAATTGAGGGTGGTTGAGGGATTTATTGAAACAAGGTCTGTCTATATTGTTGTTTGTTATTCTTTTGTTACTTTTAGTGCCTTGCCTTTTACAATGTTTTCAGAGCTGTGTGGAACGCAGTATTAATGCTGTATTTAAAAAGAAAGGGGGAGGTGTTGGGGCTCTTGCTGTATTGAACGATTATACTGAACTCTGAAGCAAGTGGAAAAATACTGAAGAGATAAGACGAGGTTACGGCCAGAACAGTGGGATGAAGAAAAAGGAGCAAATTGCAGATGTTTGCACAAAACCAAGGCCGACAGGACGCAATAAGAAGAACTAGGAGACCGCAGAAAGGAGCCTACGTGCCAGAACAAGCAGAAACAGAAATCTTCCCAGTAAACAATTGTTAACCAATCATATTATTATACGCTTGTAAGATAGCCAATCACATTATCGCACGTTTATAGAATGCCTTATAAAAGTTTACCTGGTTTGTACAATAAACGGATCAGATCTTGAACTCCGTGAGTATTCGTATCTGACTCCCGCTCGCCCGAAATGCCCGCAGCAACCCTCAGTGCCTGAACCCAGCGGGGATGGTCTGGCATTGGGCACTGCTGGCACCCACAAAATGGGGGGTAGGGGTGTCTGGTACCACAGTGGGTGTGCTGGCAGCTGGGGACCGAGTCTGGCTGGAGAAAGGGTGCAGCAGGGACCCCATCAGGTCCAACAAGTGCTGAGTCCAGCCCCTGGGGAGGAACAAGCCCAGGCCCCAGCACAGGCGGGGGCCACCTTGCTGGAAAGCAGCTTAGCAGAGAAGTCTTGGTGGGCCCCTCAGCCAGCTGCCTACTGGTCAGGGGATCTGGACCCCTGGCAAAGGGGGGATCCAGTATGTATTGAGACCCCACGGTGAATCCGTGCACCACAAATAGGAAGGCATGTTATCCCCAGGCTGGCATTTCAAATGCCTAACAAATGGGGTATGGCCTTGGTCCCTTGAATGCTTCTCGTCCAAACCAGATAATAGGGTTGAAACATGGGAAATAAATCCCCTACCCTATCCGAATACTCCCCTCAGGAATTGTTCATGAACAGTTTGATGTGAGTTGTGAAATAGAACCACGGTCTACCCCAGAAGCGCGAAGCCTTATTCCAGGCACGTGTTCTTGTTGGGGTTTTCTGGCACCAGTGTTTAAACCTGGAGATCGTATGTGTTATGCAAAAACTACCAATCCAGAAAACGCATTGAAATATGTAGTTTTGCTTACTCACAAAACAAAATGGAATTTTGTGTGGGAAGGGAAAACAAGCAAGCTACCACCCATCAGCACGCTCCACCGGTCAATATCCAGCCCCTCAGGGTCCGTTCTGGGCATGTTCAGATGGGAAGATGTACTTTGCACTAACTACTTCCTCAAAATTATTTACATATGCATAAGGCACTTGCCTATGTCCCTTTGCTCCTGGGGGGTCTTTAATGGGGTCTTTGGAGAGCGCTGGTGGTCAACAACTTGGTGAACTTCAGATGAACTTTCCTGGGGCACCTGCACTCTACTTGTTCTTATAGAACTTCATCTCTTCTCTGTGCTCTATGCTTTGGAAGGCAACGCTGCGTTACCCCACTTCCCTTGGCTACTGTTATAGCCCAGCTGCCTCAGAAGGCTTGCCACCCCTTGGTGAGCTAATTCAATAGGTGGAGCTAATCACTGCCGTAGCTGCAGCCTCTCCTAGTGATTCTTTATAACTTCATCCCATCAGCGAGGAGAAGCGCCCAGCTCTGCCGCTGAAGGGCAGAGCCCCAGCAGGGCCCCAGCCCAGCCCAGGCTGCGCCTGCCCAGCTCAACATGGCTGCTGGGAGGCTGAGGGTGGGCAATGGCAGCTCCCAGCATGCCACGGGAACAACATGGCTGCCCTGCAGCACCGGGCCTACAGCTCCCAGCATGCCCTGGGAACAACATGGCCATGGGGCTGTCCCAGGCCTACAGCTCCCAGCATGCCCTGGGAACAACATGGCCATGGGGCTGGCCCAGGCCTACAGCTCCCAGCATGCCCCGGGGACAACATGGCCATGGGGCTGCCCCAGGCCTACAGCTCCCAGCATGCCCCGGGGACAACATGGCCATGGGGCTGTCCCAGGCCTACAGCTCCCAGCATGCCCCGGGGACAACCTGGCCATGGGGCTGTCCCAGGCCTACAGCTCCCAGCATGCCCCGGGGTCAACATGGCCATGGGGCTGTCCCAGGCCTACAGCTCCCAGCATGCCCCGGGGCACGCCTTCTCCCAGCAGCCTCCCCAGGCAAGAGAGGGGAAACACCAGCCGTCCCCAGGGGCAGGGGTCAACAAAAGCCACCCAAGCGAGTTGGTGGCCAAACTGGATGCCTCAAGGTCAGGGTTTGTCTCGGCGGGTAGGTGAAATTCCTTGGCAGCGCACCTGCCTGAGCCCAGGTGCTTTGTTCCACGAGTCTCACGTGCACAGTCCTGTAGCTGAGAAGAGTGACAAAGAAACCCTGCACAATGGCCGGTGCCAGCCACAGCTGTGCACGGGCAGCTTCCAGCCCTGGGCAGGAGTTTCCTCCTCTGGCTGTGCGGCGCAGGGAAGAGGTGGGAGCTGTGCCGGCGGCCAAACAGCCCTTCACCAGCAGCACGTGGGGAAGCCCAGCGGCAGCCGCCTGCTGGCTGCAGGGGAGGTGGTGGCTGCGTGGCCACCGTGTGTCGCCGTGCAGCCTCGTGTCACAAAGGGGCAGTGATGCGGCACCCACCCGGAACTTGTGACCTCACCTGGCCAGGGCTGGACATCCTGAGCAGCGGGCCAGTTGGGCCGAGCTGCCCGTTGGGATAACTCCTTCTTGAGCTACTTGCGTGGCTACCTCTTTCTAAACATTTCTCCTTTCCTGCTGACCCCTCCTCACCTTCCACCCTCTTTCAAAGGTAAGTTGGCTTTGACTTTTGGCACAGATCCTACAGGAGGTAGATCGGGAATAAAAGTGGAGGCCGCTCTCTGCCTCCCAACCTCTAGGCTGAGCTCTTCCACCCTTCTAGGCTGGCCAGACAGGCGCTATGGGGAGCGTTCCTCTTGGCTAATTCCTATGTCTTTCCCATCGCCTAGGCTAGGAAAGTAGGGAGGGGGCAGCCCGAGGCGTTGAGCTTCAGCATAGCCTGACCCGAAGCCCACCTTGACTGATGGGTCAGGAAGGGAGACCAGAAACACAGCCCAGCAATGGCAACCATTAAAGGAGCGGCCAAAAGGCAGTCACTCCTGCAGACAGGGTGGGCAAATGTGGGCTGGAGAGCCAGAGGGCTCTGCTGCCAACAGGCGCTACAGGCAGTTAAAACAACCACTGGAACACGTTTGATGGTGACTGCTGGCCTCTGGGTTTTTTGGTGCTTGAATGATTTTCTTGAGCTCCGCTTCTTTCATTGCAACCAGGTGACGGGATTGGAGCTGATCTTCTTTTTCTGGACTGCGTCCGGACATCCTTTGTCAGCCAAAGCTTCCCGCTGTGCTGCTGAGAGGAGCGATGGCCGCAATGGGGAGCAACTCCTGTGAGTAACGGTTTCACCAGCAGGCTTGGCCTTGGTGAATCCCCAAATGCAATGGGCACGGCTGGTGATCCATCCCGCAACGTTGCTGTGGGGACAACCTCAAGGGAATTCTGGGGCTTTTCCTGAGAGCAGCCAGGCCTACCCAGGGGTTTTGTGCAACAAAACCATCATTTCCCTGCAGTCGTTGCCAAGGGAATGGCTCCACCACAAAGGATCCTCTTTCCCCCGGAGAAGATTTGCATGGGCTGGCAGCAAAGGCAGAGAGCTGGAGCAGGCCTCTACAACCTGGGCAATACGTGCTTCCTCAACTCCGTGCTGCAGTGCCTGACGTACACCCCACCTCTTGCCAACTACCTGCTCTCTTGTGAGCACAGCGACTCCTGTGAGTACTTTTTGGAAGATCTCCTTGTCAGTCTGTTGGGCACTTCCCAAGGACCCCCAGAACCTGCCGCTGGATGCAGGAGAAAAGCAGCCCTTCTTTCTCAGCCACCGCCAAGGTGGTGCTCTTGGGACGCTCAAGCCTACAAGCCGCTTGGCCTATCGAGGCGTGTTTGCTGTCACAAAGATGCCTCTTTCTAGTGCTGCCTGCCGTTCCCTATTCCTGCATCTAACCTACATATTTGCTGGTTGCACAGAAAACTTCTGTCAGCGAGGCATCCCTCTCAAGAATGTTTTCTGTGTGCTGAGATGTCGTGGGCTTGCTGGGCCATTGGCACCTGGGGACGACTAGGAGACTGTCCTAGCAGAACTCCAAGGTCTCCATGAGGTTTCCCATCACAATGGCTCTTTGACTGACCTGACCAGCTTGCTTCCTTCCCTCCCTCCTTCCCTCCCTCCCTCTTCAGGTCAGCAGGAAGGCTTCTGCATGATGTGCATCATGGAAGCGCACGTTAACGATGCCTTGTCCACCTCAGACTGTGCCATCCAGCCCAGGGCCGTCATCAATGCCCTCTCACGTAAGTCATCTCAGCTGCTTTGACTTGCTATCCTCTGTTGGCAGAGGACTGAAGTACTACCTTCCTCTTGATTAGGAATAGGAGGGCATTTCACGCTTGGCATGCAGGAAGACGCCCACGACTTCTTACGCTGTACTGTCACTGCCATGCAGAGAGCTTGTCTGGCTGGAAGCAGCGCGTAAGCACAAGCAAACGACCTTTCAATGTTGCCCAGCGCTTTGGCCTCCTTGACGTACCCCATCAAGGAAAGCCTATGCCCAGGGCTTTCAGGCACAGGAAAACTCTTGGAGGAGATAACTCTCTGCCTTACCATTTCCTTCCAGCTGGGACATCTCTTCTCAATATACTACCATCGTCCATCAAATATTTGGGGGCTTCCTGAGGTCCAGAGGTATGTTTCCACAACTGTTGCTCTCCTTACACTTGCCTGTGCCCTGCTGTGTGTCTGTGAGAGACAGCTGAGCGTGGGGCTGGCTCGAGTAGGGATGAAGAGCATAAACGGGCACGGTCAATCGACTTCGCCTGTCGCTGATCGTTTCCGTTTGCCTTCCAGTCACGTGCTGCAGCTGCAAAGCAGTTTCCGATTCCTACGAGGCCTTCCTGGATGTGCCTTTGGATATCCAAGTAAGAGGGTTTCTCACTGTGCTTCAAGTCGTCCCAAGCTCCTTGTGGCTTCCCAGAATCTGCGCAGCTGGCTTTGAAAAGTGCGCTGTGAACACAGGAGAGCTGTGGGGGTGGTGGGAAGTGGTATGGGTGGTGTCTTCCTGCAACGGCCGTGGCAGTGGACTCCTTGTAGATGCTGGCTTTAAAGCTGGACAAGCACGCATTATCCTCTCTGCACCCCTGAGGGACTCTCAGCCACCTTCTCTTTGCCCTCCCTCAACACCCAACTGGCTCCTAGGCTGATGGCTCGTGTTGTTTTCATTCCTGATGACCCTGCACACCATCGGTAGCTGAACTGAGCGGTGGCACGGTGAGGTAGCTCTTAATAGTGCCGGCCGGGAATCTCTGGGAAGGGAGGGAAATGTTCGGCATCATACCCTCTTTCTGCCTCCCTCTGGCCAAGGTTTGCAGGGTCACAGTGGATCTCCTCAGCGGCAGCTCCCTGGGTCTTGTGGGCAACTCCTCCTGAGTGCTTGGGCGAGGGCATTTCCACCAGCTCAGAGCTCTCCTTTCTCACCCCTCCAGGCAGCCTCATCTGTCACCGCAGCTCTGGAGGACTTTGTCAAACCCGAGCAGCTGGCTGGTGAAAACAGCTTTCGATGTAACAGGTAAGAGGATGACTAACACCAGATTAAGACTTGTAGCTGTGTGGAGATGCTGCGTGTCATCGAGCCTCAGGAGGTTCGATGCACAATCAGGAGGCACAGCTTTTCTTTCTTCCAGCCTAATGGTTCTGAAGAGCCATGAAATGGCGTGAGGACGTGTGAGGTGGAAAAGGTTGTCTGGCCGCCGTGGGGCAAGCTAGGGTGCATTTCAGCGCTTTTCTCTCTGCTTGCTTTCAAGCTGTGGCAAGAAGGTTACCGCCCTCAAGAGGTTTACAATCGAGCGCGCGCCCAGGGTTCTCACGCTGTGCCTGAAACGCTTTGATTTCTCCGGCAAGAAGATCGGCAAGGTGTGTACGCAATTGGAGGGCCACTTTCTTTCTCGTCCTGGAGCAGGAGATTTCCCAAAGCAGCACGCTCTGTCACAAGCTGTTCAGGTGGAGCTTTTGGTGTTCCCTTCTGGGGAGAGGAGAGCTCCTGTGGCAAGGCAAGCACATGCTCTGCTGCGACAGAGCTGCTCTGGCCGAGAGCAGTTTCCTGCCACCCAAGGCGTCACCTGCTGCTTCAGGGACAAGCGAGTGTTGACGAGCCCCAGAGATGTATTTCTACACAGCTGGGCCCCGGTCTTGCCAGGCTCTTTCACGTCGTATGCCAGGATCCCTTATGAGCCCTCTTGGTCTCTCCACAGTTTGTGCAGTATCCCCAGTACTTGGATCTCCAGCCATACATGTCTCAGGGAGCAGCAGCACCGCCCCTCTACACCTTATACGCTGTCCTGGTGCACAGCGGTGGCAGCTCCTTGGCAGGACACTATTTCTGCTACACAAAGGTAAAGAGCCACTTCCTTCATCTCGGGGACTATGTGTGCTGGGGAAGGCAAACTTTGGCGGCGCTCTTTCTGGCAGCCAAGGTTCTGGGGGAGAAGGTCCCCTGACCAGCTGGATGGGATTTGCGTTGGCGGACTCTTGCTTGTGTAGTTTTCTGCCTGTGTCGTTCGAGAGAAACCATGCAGTTCATCTCCACACGTCCTTGCCTTTCTTTGACAGGCCAGCAATGGACTCTGGTACCAGATGGATGATACGTCTGTGGCTTACTGTGACCGCAACACAGCTCTCGGGCAGCAAGCCTACTTACTGTTTTATATCAGGTAACAGCCAGGACTAACAGCTGTTCAGAACACGTTTCCTTTTCAGGGTTTTGCTATTTCTCTTCTGATCCTCCTGAGTTGTTCCGTCCCAGGAGGCAATTACTACCCGCACCACTCAGGGCTGTCGAAGGTGACCTACCTGCCGCCAGTCCTTCCCTTCCCTTGCTGGGCTTTAGGCTGCTGCCCCCATGTAAACTGCTATTTGTCTGCTCTCTGTAGGTGGCTGATAGAGAGCAGAGTCCCTAAAGGGGCCTACAGGGAAGATGGGGGGGGGGGGGGGGGAGGAGGACAGGACTCCTGCTCAGGGAGCGTAGTGATAGGGCGAGGGCCATTAGTTTTCAACTTAAGGAATGTAAATTTAGATTTAATGTTAGGAAGAATTACTTTATGGCAGGGGTGGGGAGACCGTGGAAGTGGTTGCCCAGAGAAGCTGTGGATGCCCCCTCCCTGGAAGTGTTCCAGGCGCGCTTGGACAGGGCTTTGAGCAAGTCGGTCTAGTGGAAGGTGTCCCTGCCTGTGGCAAGGGACATGACCTAAATGCTCGCCGAGGTCCCTTCCAACGCAAACTGTTCTGTGATTTTACGATTCCACGAAATGGAGGCCATAGCGGGTATGAAGAGGAGGTCTTGCTGTGACAGGGGCAGAGTTGGTGGGAAGACCCCAAGTGAAGTCCCCATTTGTAGCCTGACATGTCTTCTCTCTGTCATACAAACCGCTCCAAGTCAATGAGTGAAGGCCAGTGGAGGTTGCAAGAGCAGCCCTAAGTGGACATCACTCTTTTTTCTTATTTTCCCCAGATGCTCTGATGGGAAATCTAGTCAACAGGCGTCAATGTCACCAGCACCATCATATGCCCGCTCCTTCTTTGGTCAGCAGCGGGGCGGCAGGCAGCAGGCAGACCCTGTGGGACCACGGGATCAGCCTGATTGGACTAAGGTAACTCTGGGGAGGTGGGTCAGGGCAGCAGATGGACAGCGGATTTCTTTCGGGGGTCTTGGCATTGCTCTCCTTGCCCCCACACACTGCAGCCTTCTTCAGAGCCACCACGCTGCTCTGTCTCAAAGCATCGCCCCTAGATCCAACCTACTTGTGTGCCTTCGGCCCCTCTGCCTTTGCAGCCCTCCAGGAGGGCCTCTGGGAGGTCTTTAGTTGTCGCCTCAGAGCGCTCTGGAGGTTTCCCACTGCTCCATCCCCTCCAGGAGGAAAGGACAGGACCTTTTCACAGCTCTCTTGGCAGGATATGGCGATGGGCATGGAGGACTCTGCAGAGGACAGCAGCTCCTGGCCAGGCGGGCTCAGCATCACCTCCCATGTGGACATGCCCTTGCATCACTCCTGCGTCTGTAGGAGGCTGGAGTCCTGCACTAGAGCTGCATGCCCACACTGCCATCCACCATTTGACCATGTGCTGCACACTGCGCGAGAAGACAGCCACCAAGAGGAGCACAGATTCAGCCCTTCTTCCCGCTGCCAGAGGAATGGTGCCAGGAAGAGAACCCGGAGCAGATCCCCGCAGCGCAGAAATGATCTCCACAGCTGCTTCGTGGAAACGACAGACTGCAAGCGCTCCACAGGGAGGAGGAGGAGACCTAGTCCTCCAAGTTGTCACCACACTCCCAGGGATAACACAGCTCCAGGGCCCTCCAAACGCAGCTGCCAGTATACTCCTGCACCCAGGGCTGCTCCCAGGGAGCAAACCCTGCCAACGCAGAGAGCGCGGAGCCGATCCCTGTGGCACCGCTATGATCTCCACAGGCAGTTCACAGAGTACCACCCCTCAGCAGCGGGGATGAGAACTGGTCCTCCAACACAGGACCGTGCTCCCAGCAACAACAGAACGCAATGGCCTTCCCACAGTAGCTCCCACTTGGCTCCCGCACCCAGGGCTCTTCTGGAGCAAGCCCTGCTCAGGCAGAGAGAGTGGACCAGATCCCTGCGGGCATGGCTAACATCTCCGCAACTGGTTAAAAACACACACCATTAAAACAAAACACACTCCTCAGGCCTATGCCAAGGACAAGCTGCCACCAATGAGGTTCATCTTCCACAAGGCATCACCATGCAGGAAATCTTCCAGACGAAAAGGAAACGATAAAATAAAGACATATCAAGCAAGAGCTGGCTAAAGGCTTAACTGGACGCAGTAGTGAAGGAGAGGCAAGCTTTTAACTGCCTGAATCTCCAAGAAGCAAGTGGAGTGTTGGAAGGTGTCTGAATGATCGAAGAGTAAGGGGAAGGGAAATCTAGCAGGCAAGCGCAAGGGCTTCTGTGCAGATGGGCTGCTGGAAAGGGGACTTCAGACGTGGCGTCCTTGGGCATGAGTGTATCTGCACGCTTTGGTGGTCCATTCTAAGTGGGGCTAGTACGGAGAAGGGTGACACCAGGAAAAGCCCAGGGCTGGGACCGCCAGGTGGGTAATAAATATCTCTGAACCTGTGCAGAGCCAAAGCTCCACTGCAGGCTGGCCAGCAGGTCCCTAAGGAAGGGATCCGTCAATCCAAGGAGCCAGTGAGCCACTCAGGTCTCCAGCCATCGGCAGCTCCAAGCCACCTCCATGGGCTTGGAGACTCCAGGGGCGATCACCCAGAGGCAGAACTGAAACCCATCGCTTGGCAATTACAGCCTGCCTCTTCAGGGGAAGCACTTCTTGTTTCCTCCAAGCCTTCCTCCTCCTGACGGCATCCTGTCCCACCATGCGGAAGGGCTCTTCTTAGAGATGTCTCTTTTGGGTTGGAATGCTGGACTTCAGAGCCTGCCTTCCTTGCAAGGAAACATGCCAAACACTAGAAAGCTTCAGGCCACTTTGGAGGCTACGCTCTGGCTGCTGAGGGAAGCAGGTTGGTTTGTTAGCTTCACCTTTGCCGGGGGCTGTGATGTGCCCGGCCCCACCATCCCAGCACCAGGACCACCCAGCCACCCTCTTGAGGCTCTGGGAAGGCGGGTGATATTTCCTTTACTGCGCCAAGTAGCTGACACAGGCTTTAGTCATTCCCTCTTTCTTGGCAATGCTTAGGATGGGCTTCAAAGAGGTTTAGTAAAACATTTCCCATCAAAAACCCTTTTGACAGAAAATGGCTTTTGGGCACGATGCAAACTCCTGTGGAGAAGAAAAGTTCACATCAAACCTGCTCAGCCGATGTGAGAGACCTTCATGAGAAACCAGGAGTTGTTTTCCTCCTCCCAACATTTTTGGCAAGGTACTGCTGATGCAAAAGGTTCTGTGTTGTCAAGGTGGACACAGGTTGGTGGTGGAAGTAATGGAGACGTTTTCATGTACTCCTGGGCCAGGAATCACTTGCGAGTGCTTGAATCTGACAGCAGCAGCGCCCAGGCAGAGCTGGGAGCAGCCCCTGGCGACATCTCTTGGCTTTATGGCAGTGTTTGCAGCCCCAGCACACGTCCCCTGCCCCCTGCAGAGATCAGGCAGGAGGCTGGAGGGAAGACTCCCACCGATGGCTTTTGCCTCCAGGCTGGAGCGCACTGTCCCAGGCTCAGGAGCCGCCACCTCCGCGCTCCCCTACCCCATGCTGGGGCAATAAGGCAGCACTCCTCCTTCTACAGAACAACACCCCAAGCTTACGCCGAGGATGAAACGCCGATTTCCTCCTCATGCAGGTTTCTCCCACGGCTACAGGCTGCCACAGGGCTGTAGGGTCGACGTTCACAGGTGTCTCGAATGCCAGCACAAGTGTGGCTTTTCACAGGCAACACTGCAGGGAGATTTCTGGAAGAGTGTATCAAACCACACATATTCATTTGCCTTTCGAGTCTGTTATGCCGAGGACCTGGCAAGGTCACTGGTTTTGCACAGCAGCGGAGATGCTGATGTAGCCACATGACTCCAAGGTCCAGGGGCTTGACAGGAACAAACCTCAACATCTCGGTGCTCACCAGAAAGTCAAAGGAGCTGGCAGTGAAACCTTCCTTTGAGACGGCTACATGAAATTGCATGGCAGAAACGGAGAGGCAGCAAGCTTTGGACCAAGGGAGCAGCTCTCTTTGCCCGGGGGCTGTAGCAAACTGCCGTGTTTCCTCCCCAGAAGCTTCCTCCGGTCCCCGCCCTGCTCGGCACCGAGCCCACAACGTTGCACTGCCAGTAGCACCAAAGGCAGACAAGGGGACAGGAGCAAGGTGTTACAGTCAGTCTGGGGTGGGAAGATAGGTGCGAGCTGACCAGGGCAGGAATCGTCACAGCCCTTGACAGGGTAAGTCTCGGCCAGCAGGGCAATGCAGAGGAGGTCCTGGAACATGTCACAGCTGAGAGGACCTGTCCTGATGGCTCTCCTGCATTTTCTGGTGTGGGGCAGAAGACGTGCTCCAGGGCAGGCCTGGCCTGCTGCACCACGGGAAGGACAGAGCATGGTGGACCCCTCCTCCCAGGGCCGGCTGCAGGGCTGCGAAGGTGGCTGTGCAGACAGGGGTGCCCAGCGCTGTCCTTGCCAGCAGGGTCCCTGCAGCCCAGGGGGCTGTGTGCTGGGGCAGGGGCTCTGCCACCTGCCAGGGGCAGCTCTCAGCCTGCCGGGGGGCTCCCCACAGAGATGCGGGGAGAAGCTGTGCATCGCGTCCAGGCAGGTTTTGAATGTCTCCAGAGAAGCAGACTCCACAGCCTCTTTGGGCAGCTTGTCACACTGCTCCAACACTGTCAAAGCACTATAAAAACTAGCTGGCTGCTCCAAGGCTTTTACCATCATATGCCAGGTTAACTTCAATAAGTAGTTCCCACGCCTTGCCCCGGCACAGCCACCAGTCCCCTACAAGGTTTCAGAAGTTCATCTACGGGCCATGCTGTTTCTTCAGCCTCTTCAAGCCAGTCTACCCTGCTTCTCCCGGGGCCTCTCCTTGTCTCTCCGCCATCTTGGGAGGGGAGGGAGGGGGTGGGGGGGTGGGGAGCGGGTGCAGGAAGCAGCCACAGCTGCACATTATCCACGTCAGCCGCCAACACACCACCCCTGAAGCATGCCCACAGCTGTATATTATCAATATAATCAACCTGCCTTCATTCCTCTATAATTCCTCTACAATTCTCCCCCGGTTTTTTCTTTTCTTTTTTCTTGTTCTTCTTAACATTTCATTGTATTTATTTACGTATTTAACAGGTATTTAACAATCATCACAACATTTTCAAAATAAACTACTCATACAGTCCAGACAACTCGTCCCTGAACTCTTTTGTTCTTCTTTGTTGAAACATGTTTTACAAGTGTATAGGATTTGACCTGTGATGTGGTGTGCTACATTCTCAACTCTGGTGGGATCAGGAGGACTCACGGACACGGAATGCTCATTTGAAACCGGTGGGAACATTGATAATGTATGTTAAGAAGAGTGATTGTTGTGTACGTACCCATTTCCCTGAATATACTCAGGCAGGAATTCCTCTAGCTGGTATCCCCGTTCCGTTTGGGACTAACGGGAATAACTTGTGGCTAAGACCAGGATACGCTCCTTGGAACGAGACTGACCTCCAGACTTGGACAACACTGAATCCACACTTGTCCACTGTGAAGTGTGTTACTGCAAATGAAGCCAAGACACACGCAAATGCTCCCGCAGAGGGGGCGTGCCTAGGTGGGCAGCAGCTGAGGGCATGCGTGCTCAAGCACCTCCAAGTCCTTCCTGCCTCCAGGAGGTGGAGAGGTGGCCAGTGGTTGGCAGGCCTGGTCCTCTTGCAAGGTGGGGATGCTGGGGATGAGCAAGCACGTGGGCTGCAGCCACAGGCCATCCACATGCCTGAAAGGCTCTCTCACCCCTCTTGCTGGTCACCTAGTCCAGCTTCAGGTTCACTAGTGAGTTGCGCGCACACACAGGGCTCCCAGCAGTAGCTGGCCCGAGACACTGGGGCTTTCCAAGCGCTGGCTGCCTATGGCCTGTGTTGCCGTCAGCCTTTGCTAGCAGCCAGGCCAGGGGACCCACCGCGCAGCGGGTGCAGAGTGGGCCCACACAGGAGGGGCTTTGGGGTGGCTCTCCAGAAGAGGCCAGCGGGTCCTGTGGTGATCAGGCACAGGGCTAAGCAAGTAAAGCAGCCAGCGCTTTGCTTCTGTGTGCCTGGCTCCTTGATCCCCCCGTCTCTCCGTTTGCCGTGCTTATACGTGCCCCTCATCTTCCCTGGCTCCTCCCTTTCTCAGCCCTGCTCTCCTTGGCCAAGACAAGGCCAACCCCATTATTTTGCCCCACCGTGCTCCCAGGTTTGCCCCATCTGTCAACACACAGATGTGGCCTTTGGGTGCTCTTAGCTAGGTCCCCTTGCACTTGCGTGCCATTGCTGACGGGCTTGCCTGGGAACTGCTGTCCCTGCCAGAGTCCTCTCTGCAAAATGACCCCAAGCTCTTGAAGGTCAAGCAGCTGTGAAGCGTGGCCACCTCTGACGCCATTCCCCGCTAACCACCTGCCAAATGTGGTGCTGGAAGAGCAGCGTATCCCCAGCAGACAAGTTGTCTTCTCCAAGGACGCCTTCTGCCTGCTCTCCGCAGACCCACGGGAACCGGCAGCAGGTCCCTTGTCAAAACACAAAGCAGCCTTGAGCCCGCTGGCTTGGAGGCCCAGTTCTGGGGCCTAGGAAGCCCTGTGCGCCTCAAGCGCCTTGAGAGCAGCTCTTCAACTTTCAGGCAGAGCCTGCCCGCTCCTCCTCCTTGGGACCCAGTTGCTCCCTCCGCTGTGTTCCTTATGCCTCGCCACACAAGCCAGGGTGGCAGCAGGGAGCTGCCGCACCTTTCACAAGCTTTGAGGCTGCCATGCTTCAAGCCACTGCCCTCGCCCCCCACGGACCTAGCCCTGCTGCGCTTTAAATGCAGTGCACGTGCCTGGATCCTGCTTCTCTGCTGCACTCCAGCATGTGAGTGAGCAAGGCTCCCCCAGGCAGTGGCAGAAGGCAGACTCCTGAGACAAGGCTGATGCAGGATTTACCAAAGCCATGGACAGCAATGGCACGTACGGCTAAGAGCAGGAGCATCCTTGTCTCTCGAGAGCTTCACCTTGCTTGTCCTTGCCACAAATGCCCTGCTCAGTGTGCGCCCAGAACTGCAATCAGACTCATGGATAGCAAGGAGGACACGAGGCCTGCCAGAGGGCGTTGCTGTCACTGACATAGCCAGCGAGGACTGTGCTGCACCTGCATTTCACTGTTCTTTGTGCAGCAAGGTTGACACTGCTGGGCTACGCTTGGCTTATTTGGCTTGCCCAGCACCGTTGCCAGCCGCAGCCGTAAGAGACATTGGCTCTTGGACACCCAGGCATGCGCGTGCTGCCTGTAGTAGCCCCGTTCTCTGGCGTCTCTTTATTGGGAAGGAGCTGGTGGCATGGGGCTGCGGAGAGCAGGGCGGCAGGGAACTTCCCAAAGAGGCTGTGAGGCCATGCTCGCTTTTGTCCTGTGAGCTGTTAGAAGGCAGAGCTGGGAGCCAGGCGCCGCTGCCTGCCATGGGGCCTGCCCACCCTGATGGCGCAAGCAGGGCATTCCACAAGGCTCTGTCGGGGTGCGCGATCCCAGCTTCTGCCTCCACTCCTGCTTGGGACCCCTCCTATTGCCTCCCCTCCCTCCCCTCCCCCCCCCGCCCCCCCGACACCACCACGCCCAGCACCCGGAACCAGGCACTCTGTGACATCAGTCCCACGTCCAAGGGAACCCCGGGCAACGGGAATCCTGCGGCCAGTACGTCAGCAGCCGTACTGGTGGCGACAAGCCCTCGTCCTTGCAGCTGCCACATGTCGCTGGCAGCGATGGGTTTTCTGCGTCTCCTCGTTGTCCTGCTGGCCGTGTGCTGTCCTGTGCACGGCACATGGGACAGCTGTGGGTAAGTGGCCCGAGGCTCTGGGAGGGAGTTGGGCAAGCCTTGTGGGCTTCACTGGAGGGGGCCTGCTTGTCCCCCATGGCCACCCCCCAGGTTCCTGAAAGCCATGTGGGAGGCTCAGTGCCTTGACAGCAGCCAGGCTGCCGGCACAACTCGTCTACGGGCTGAAGCAGAAAGCGGGGCGAGGGGAGCGGGTTTTGGCCCCACGGGTTTCCTCGGCCCGTCTGGCCATGCCTTGTGGGGAGGGAAGACAGCTGGCCTTCAGCCGCAACGGCGCAAGCCATCCAGCAGCACAGTAAGGAGTTTCTGGTTACAGAGGGAGCTGCGGGCTTCGTCCCATGGCTTTGCACTACGGCATGTCGCGCGTCGTGGGTGGCACAGATGCCCTGCCGGGGGCCTGGCCCTGGATCGTCAGCATCCAGGCTCTCGTGGAAGGAGGCACGGCGCACATCTGCGGGGGCTCCCTCATCAGCCCACAGTGGGTCCTCACAGCAGCCCACTGCTTCATCGAGGTCAGGTAAGGAGGACCAGGGGTCGGGGCTAGCCCCACAACACTAGCAGGTGCCCTGAGCGCAGCAGCACGTGCTACTGCCGTCCCGTTGCCCTGCAGTACGCCCAGTGCCTGGGCACTCCGGAGCCCCGCCGAGAGGCTGCTCAGGAGAAGGCTGGGCTCGTGCCACTGCTTCCCAGCAGCCTCCCGCTCGACACTGCTTGAGCCCAAGGCACGCGAGGGCAGTCGCAGCCTCCCTAGCGCTGCTTGCCTCTCTCCCTCGTCGAGCAGAAGGCAGGGCAAGTGCCGGGCTGCTGCAGCACGTGGCTGCGCTCCCTCTGAGCCCTCTCTCCATCTGCCTTCCAGGCACATCACCGTCTTGCGCGTGGTGCTCGGTGCTACCCAGCTGACTCAGCTGGGCCCTGAGGCTCAGGTGCGCGCCGTCAGGCGGCTGCTGGTTCACCAGCACTACTGGAACGTCACACAGAGGAACGACATTGCCTTGCTGGAACTGGACCAGCCTGTCCAGTGCAACAGCTACGTACAGCTTGCCTGTGTGCCCAACGCCTCGCTGAGAGTCTCAGAGCTGACAGCCTGCTACGTCAGTGGCTGGGGTGCCAGGAAAGCAAGAGGTGAGTGGCCCAAACGCAGTGGCGGCGCCAGTGCAAGCTTGGCCAGCTTGGGGAAGCAGGATGCGCTTCCTGACGGCAGAGGCGAAAGCCAGAGTCAGGCTGTGGGGGCGTAAGCCTCTCTCTTCGAGAGAGGGGCCGGCGCCATTGACCCAGAGCAAGGCAGAAAGGCAAGAGCGGTCCAGCGCCTGTCCGCATGCAAAGCCAAGCCCCGGGGGAGGGCTTCAGCCAGACGGGGGAGGAGAACTGGCAATGAGCTGCTGGGTGTTCATTCCTTTCTGTGCTCTTCACAGCTGGAGGATCGGCATACGCGCTGCAGGAGGCCCAGGTCCACCTCATTGATGCCAGGGTCTGTAACAGCAGCGGCTGGTACAGGGGGGCCATCCACAGCCACAACATCTGTGCTGGCTATCCGCAGGGCGGCATCGACACCTGCCAGGTAGGAGCGTGCTACAAGCCAAGCCCTGGCAGCGCAGGCAGCCCCGCCACAACCGCCCAAACGTGCGCCATCACGGCCTTTTGCCGGCCACTCACACTCCCATGGCTGGGTCCCCACCGCTGAGGGCCTTACCCGCCCCTCCCCATGGGCAAGCCCTTGCCCAGGGCCTGCCCGCCTTGTCCCAGAGGCCTGGCACGCTGCCCAGAAGGCCCGCCCGGTGCCCCTGGCAGCCCACAGCTTCACCATCCCAGCCGTCTGACACACCTTCACCACCACCGTGAAGAGCGGTGAGAGCGAGCCCTGCCTTACAGGCCCACCGCCCCCTGCCAGGCAAGCTTCTACAGAGCTTGGCTGGCCACTGAATGCAGCTCTGGCAGGTGCCGTGAGAGAGAAGGAGCCAGCCACCGGGCTGACGGTGGCCACCCAACAACCCCTTCGTCCTCTCTCCTGTGCTGCAGGGGGACAGCGGTGGGCCTCTCGTGTGCCAAGACAAGAGCGCCGACTACTTCTGGCTTGTTGGCGTGACCAGCTGGGGGACGGGCTGTGCGAGAGCAAGGAAGCCCGGAGTCTACACCTCCACCCAGCACTTCTACGACTGGATCCTGGCGCAGATGGGCCTGCGCCCAGCAGTAACCACTACTGCAAGGCCACAGCCAGTCTTCACCTACACCCCCGTTCAGAGGCCGAGGCCAAGGCCAAGGCCAACAGAATCGAGCCGGTTTCCACCCTGCCCGTTTCCAGTCCAGAAGCTGCTGGACTTCTTTACTCGGCTGCAGGAGCTCCTGCAGTACCTAAGAGCGAAATAGCTTGGAGCAGCACGATGAGGAGCATCCAGGGCAGGCTGCAGCGCACAACGACCGTTTCCTGCTGGGGCAATGCCTGCTGACGAAAGGCAGCCTCAGTGACAAAGGCCTGCTCTGTCCTGCCCACGCTCCTCGCAACGGCAGAACCCAGCAGGCTGCCTTCTTGCAATAAAGTGTTTCCGTTGGCATGGCTAACCACGCGCCAGTGCACTGCAGTCTCCTGTGCGAGGCAAGGACTTCCAGAGCCGGCACCTGCCGAAGGAGGCAGGCTGCCAAGTCGGGCACAAAGGGTCACCGCAAAGGGCTGAAGCTCTGCCTGCTCCGAGAGAAGCATGAGGGAACAGTGGAAGGAAGGAAGGCAGGTCATAGGAGGGCTCAGGGCCTTGGGGGTGGCAGTTGGAAGCAGAGAATGCCTTAGGCTGGCTCCTGCTGGCATCCCTGTGGGCTTCTGTACGAGGCGCAAGCCAGCTTGAAAGTGGCCTCTCAGGGCCAGCTGGGCTTCAGGGGAAATCCACGAGCTGGGGCCTTTGCTCACGCCACGGAGTTCCTGGGCTTCCCCAGGCTGCTCTGCTTTCACAGCTGCACCATGTTTCCAAGGCCAGGCCTACGGCTGCAGTGGCTGCCGGGAGCGCCATGAGCTTTGAGTGGGAGCAAAGAGGCTGCTGCTGCTGCTGCTCGGCAGTTGCCCCCCTCCCTGGCTGCCTTCTGGCTGTAGTAGCGGCCACGCTAGAGGAGCAACCGGAGGCCTGGGGCATACCAGACCCCTATGGAGGGGTGCCGCGGGGACTCGAGTGGAATGGTCGAGACTAGGGGACCGGGCCCCCAGTCCGGTGTCTTTTTGAGGGCTTGAGGCTCTGCAGAGGGGTCTGGGGTGCAACGAAGGCCTCAGAAGGGGGCCTGAGTGGACTAGAGAGAGCCTAAGGCAGCCTCCGGGTAGCCAGGGGAAAGGGTGCCCAGTGCCAGGTGGCCTCCACAGCCATCAGGGACCTGGGCACAGGCACTGTCATGTGGGGAGGCAGGGAGCGTGGCATGGGCTTGTTGTGCTCATCATCTCCTTGCCCCTTTGCGGTGCCTTGATGTTGCAGCTAGCCCAGGCACTGCCCCCCACCAGCACCGGGACCCTTGCACAGCACTCCAGCTTAAGATCACTGGCACCGGCTGCCCAGAGAGGCCCTGGAAACATTCCAGCACCACCTGCACATGATTTTGTGCAACCTGCTCTAGCACAGCCTGCTTTTGCAGGGCGTTGGACTCGATAATCTCCAGAGGTTCCCTCCAACAACGACCATTGTGTGATTCTGGGACTCGTGGCACTTTGGCTGAGGAAGAAGAGGTCAGGATCCTCAGGCCACCCGACACCTGACTGCCTTCCCAGTGTCTGTCCAAGAAACCTGCCAGTCCTCACTAACAGAAGTTGGACCTGCACACGTGGGCTTGCACATGTGCATGAGCACTGCAGGGCAACAGCCTTCTCTCTCTTCCCCGTCCTCTACTGCAGGGCGAGCGCAGATGTTCTGCCAAGGGAGCACCAGTCTGCACAGGCCCTGCTGCTGTCGCTGTCATGCAGCGGCTCTTCTACCCCGGGCTCCCGCTACTGTGTCCCACACCACTGGCCTGGTGTGATGGTAGAGCCAGTGGCACTACCCGGCTCTGCACCTTCCCGGTCCATCAGGGCAACCTGGGTGCCAGTGAGGAAGCTGGGAATTGCCCTTGGCCAGGCCCTCTCCCTGGAGTTGCCAGAGGAGGAATTCCTTGTGGATGGCAGGGATGCCAAAGCATGAGGAATTCCCCATTGGACGGCAGGGACAGTGCGTAGAGCCCCATCGATTTGAAGCCACCCCCAGCAGCCCCTCAGCCATGGCCACGGTCACACAGAACCTCACCGAGGAGCTCATCCATATCGTCCAGGACACCCTCATAGTAACCAGGCAGTACCAAAAGTTTCTGCAAGTAATGATGGCCAAGTGGCAAGAGGCGGTCTGTAGTGGGACACACACCACGCTCACCACCACCCCACAGTTCTCTCCCTCCCCCGCCGCCAGGAAAGAGGAGCAGCAGGAAAGAGGATCAGCTCTATCCAGGGCTGCTGGAGCCCAGAGGGTTTTTCCAGGGCCTTCGAGTAGAGCTGCTGGGGGCAGATGCGCACATGGAGAAGATGGCAGATGGGGACAAAGGCCAAGGGGAGGACATGGGGCCAAGCAGAAGCAGCCCTGTGCAGGTGGGCAGAAGGAGCCCAATGGGGATGAGGAAGAGGAGCCCCATGACTCCAGACAGAATCAGCTCCATGGGCCTGGGCAGCACCATCCACGTGGGGCCAGGCAGCAGCACCCCAGCAGAGCCCAGGCCCCAGCACCATGTCCCCATGGGCAGGGCACGTGGGCAGGCAGCCTCAGGACCGTGCTGGGCAGGATTGTGCCTGCAGGAGGGCTGCTCCCAGCTGTGGGGCTGCCCAAAGGCTTGGTGGAGATGCGACTGCCGGCACCACTGTGTCTGTTTCTGCAAGCCCCCGTGGTGGCAGCGCTGCTCCCACAAGAGCAATGGGTTGCCCTGCCAGTGAGCAGCTTGCAGGGTGCAGGGCTGGGACACCCCTGGCGTGCCCCTTCATCTGAAATGTTCAATCTTTTCTCTATCCATGGTTCTATCTATGGAGCTCATCCATCCATCCTGCAGCTGGGGCTGCATCACCCTCAGTGCCTGAACCCAGCGGGGATGGTCTGGCATTGGGCACCGTTGGCACCCACAAAATGGGGGGTAGGGGTGTCTGGTACCACAGTGGGTGTGCTGGCAGCTGGGGACCGAGTCTGGCTGGAGAAAGGGCGCAGCAGGGACCCCATCAGGTCCAACAAGTGCTGAGTCCAGCCCCTGGGGAGGAACAAGCCCAGGCCCCGGCACAGGCGGGGGCCACCTTGCTGGAAAGCAGCTTAGCAGAGGAGTCTTGGTGGGCCCCTCAGGCAGCTGCCTACTGGTCAGGGGATCTGGACCCCTGGCAAAGGGGGGATCCAGTATGTATTGAGACCCCACGGTGAATCCGTGCACCACAAATAGGAAGGCATGTTATCCCCAGGCTGGCATTTCAAATGCCTAACAAATGGGGTATGGCCTTGGTCCCTTGAATGCTTCTCGTCCAAACCAGATAATAGGGTTGAAACATGGGAAATAAATCCCCTACCCTATCCGAATACTCCCCTCAGGAATTGTTCATGAACAGTTTGATGTGAGTTGTGAAATAGAACCACGGTCTACCCCAGAAGCGCGAAGCCTTATTCCAGGCACGTGTTCTTGTTGGGGTTTTCTGGCACCAGTGTTTAAACCTGGAGATCGTATGTGTTATGCAAAAACTACCAATCCAGAAAACGCATTGAAATATGTAGTTTTGCTTACTCACAAAACAAAATGGAATTTTGTGTGGGAAGGGAAAACAAACAAGCTACCACCCATCAGCACGCTCCACCGGTCAATATCCAGCCCCTCAGGGTCCGTTCTGGGCATGTTCAGATGGGAAGATGTACTTTGCACTAACTACTTCCTCAAAATTATTTACATATGCATAAGGCACTTGCCTATGTCCCTTTGCTCCTGGGGGGTCTTTAATGGGGTCTTTGGAGAGCGCTGGTGGTCAACAACTTGGTGAACTTCAGATGAACTTTCCTGGGGCACCTGCACTCTACTTGTTCTTATAGAACTTCATCTCTTCTCTGTGCTCTATGCTTTGGAAGGCAACGCTGCGTTACCCCACTTCCCTTGGCTACTGTTATAGCCCAGCTGCCTCAGAAGGCTTGCCACCCCTTGGTGAGCTAATTCAATAGGTGGAGCTAATCACTGCCGTAGCTGCAGCCTCTCCTAGTGATTCTTTATAACTTCATCCCATCAGCGAGGAGAAGCGCCCAGCTCTGCCGCTGAAGGGCAGAGCCCCAGCAGGGCCCCAGCCCAGCCCAGGCTGCGCCTGCCCAGCTCAACATGGCTGCTGGGAGGCTGAGGGTGGGCAATGGCAGCTCCCAGCATGCCACGGGAACAACATGGCTGCCCTGCAGCACCGGGCCTACAGCTCCCAGCATGCCCTGGGAACAACATGGCCATGGGGCTGTCCCAGGCCTACAGCTCCCAGCATGCCCTGGGAACAACATGGCCATGGGGCTGGCCCAGGCCTACAGCTCCCAGCATGCCCCGGGGACAACATGGCCATGGGGCTGCCCCAGGCCTACAGCTCCCAGCATGCCCCGGGGACAACATGGCCATGGGGCTGTCCCAGGCCTACAGCTCCCAGCATGCCCTGGGGACAACATGGCCATGGGGCTGTCCCAGGCCTACAGCTCCCAGCATGCCCTGGGAACAACATGGCCATGGGGCTGTCCCAGGCCTACAGCTCCCAGCATGCCCCGGGGCACGCCTTCTCCCAGCAGCCTCCCCAGGCAAGAGAGGGGAAACACCAGCCGTCCCCAGGGGCAGGGGTCAACAAAAGCCACCCAAGCGAGTTGGAGGCTATAAGAAACTATGGACTAGGGTATTGTTTATTAAGATTTATGTTAAGCCCAATGTAAAGATTAGGCAACAAAAGATAAGATAACCGCCAGGTGTCCAGGATGCCGCTTGTGAAAGATAAGATAACCGCCAGGTGTCCAGGATGCCGCTTGTGCATATGAATGAAGGGTCAACACCTCCACTACTTCATGAACACGAAAGTAAAAAAAAAGGTATAAAAAGGGACTGTTTGAACTGCTCAGGACGGCAGTTGGCGGAGCGCAGACTCCCCTGTTGTCCAGCGCTGGTTTTGCTCATATTCTACTTGCTATAATTAATAAAAATTTTAATTGGATTATGATCTATTGTGGTCTCAATTTATAACAATTCTGGTGCCGTGACTCTGATAAGGAACGGTGGGCTTTGGTCCTCCGGGGAGGCGCCCCGCGACATTTCGCGGCCCCGCGACCAACAGCTTACTCCAACCTTACCTACGAACCTAAATTCTAGAATAATGAGCAAAGGAGAAACCGGTAAAATCCCATAAAAATTCTGTGCACGGGAGTCCGGACGAAGACGCAGGACGCGTAAGTATATTGCGAATTTGTTCGCGGGTTTGCCGTTCGGGCGGGATTGGGTTTCCTGGAATATAACGAGTGAGTGTATGTTTGTGGATATTCCAGAAGATGGGGGCGAAGGGCAGCAAGCCTTTGACTCCCATGGGAAGGGTACCCATTGTACCTAAGAATACCCCTCTGGCATATATCTTAGACAATTGGAGATATTTCCCTGGAACTCTAGGGAAAGATAAGCAGAAGATGATAGAATATTGTACTAAGATATGGGGAGGGAAGAAAATTTCTAAAAATGTCTTTTGGCCAGTCTATGGGTCAGAAGAAGATTGGGTAAGACAGCAATTAAACCTCTGGGTTAATAATAAAAAACCCCTTAACCTGGAGGAGAGTCGATATGCGGAAGCGTGGCTAGAAAGACCGGGAGCTAGACTTTACCCACTGAATGAAATAAAAACTAAACAAAAGAAAAAGCAGGAAGAGTTGGACGAAACCCTTCTAACCCCCCCTCCTTACATTCCTCCTCCTGCTCCCGCAGAGGTCCCCAGAGCGCCCACTCCCCCACCAGAGTCGGAACAAGGGTCTCCCCCTCTTCCTAGACGCATAACTAGAAGTCAGAAAGGGGCAGCTCAGATGTACCCCCTAAGGGAAATACCCATGGGGGGACCTCAACCTGTGATCGGATATATTTCCGTACCCCTAAACTCGGCTGACCTACGAGATTTTAAAAGAATCGAGATGGGAAACTTAATTGAGGACCCACTCGGAGTGGGAGAAAGATTAAATCAATTTTTTGGGACCAAACCTTTATACTTGGGATGAGATGTAATCTATCCTTGGTCAATTATTTACTACCGAGGAAAGAGATATGATGACGAGCAGGAATGAGACTGTGGGATGCTCAGCATGCCCAGGGACCCCAAGCAGATATTAAATGGCCACTCCAAAGACCTAATTGGGATAATCAGGATCCAGTGCATAGAACTCATATGCAGGACCTGAGAACTATAGTAATTCAGGGGATTAGGGAAGCAGTACCCCGTGGCCAGAATATCAATAAAGCATTTAATGAAATGCAAAAGAAAGATGAAAGCCCTACTGAGTGGCTGGAACGACTGAGGAAAGCCCTTCAGCTGTACTCTGGGGTAAATCCAGACGACCCTTTAGGGTAAGCGCTCCTAAAAACTCAGTTTGTGGCAAATAGGAGAGTCAGGGGCTCTATATCTTAGGGGACCGGAGTCATCGTGAGCCCTTGATAAAATTAAAAATAGGTCCCCATAAACAAGAGTTCACCTTTTTAGTAGACACTGGGGCTGAAAAATCAACTATTAAGCAAATACCTGAGGGATGTAAAGTTTCCCCTGAAAAAGTACAAGTAATTGGGGCAAAAGGAGAACCCTTTAAAGTAAGCAAAATCAAAAATGTGGTATTCGAAACTGAAAATAAATTTGGAATGGGTGAACTCTTGCTCGTCCCTGAAGCAGAATTTAATCTGTTAGGACGAGATTTAATTGTTGAATTGCAATTAGAAATTAAAATAAAAAATCAAGAGCTAACAGTGATATGGAGAAATAGTGTGAAATGGCGACAATGGACATCGATTGTGATTGTATATGTCTGCTCAAGGAATGTGGGTATGGTGACTGGTCATGGGTGCGATGTCTGGTCACATAGGCACACAGCTCTGAGGAGACAACTACAGTTTTGAGGAGACGCCTGCCCTTCTTCCTCTAACAAAGGGGCTATTTAAGAGATATTCCAATGCTATCTAGAGGGAGGGAGTGCTAAGTCTCCTTGCTGGAGAAGATCGGATGGTCACAAGGACATGAATCACCTACAAACCTGCAAGACCACCACATTCCAGGCAAAGGACTGATAAGCTAATTAACATACAAAGCGGGGTTTAGGTAACAAATATGTATAGGCGTTAATTGAATATTCATTTGTTTTATTGTATAAATGTGAGATGGTTCATCATTTCGGGCATGCACGCTTGTGGAGGAGCGATCCCCCGTGCATCTGCGCGCAATAAGCATACCTACTTTATAACTTTCGAGTTATAGAGTCTAATTCCGCACGTCAGTTTGGCGAGCCAGCCAGGAGGATTTCTGCTCGGCTGAGGGACCAGCTGCGGAGCGGACGCTCCTAGGCGCGCCCCGGGAGATTTCCTCGGAGGAGCCTCCTCTTCTCAGCTGTTCACCCGGGAGCAGAAGAGAAACCCCTGGATCCACGGATAAAACGGTATGTTTAGTAACGGGGCGGCTGGTGAGACGCACGGAGACGTCCGGCGCGCAGCGTAGTCCCCAGGAGGAAAGGTACCTTGGGAGGGGGTTTGCTGACCAAGGGGTGGCCGCTAGCGATCTTGAGGACAGATCGAGCAAATCCGAGGTTACTGCCATTCCTAAAAGCCCGGAGGCCTCGTGACGGAAAGCGGGGGGCGGGACGGAATAAGGCGGAATCTCACAGGAACAAGAGGGACCTCACAGCAAAAGTAAAAGGGAAACTTTTGCGTAGGAAAAAGAGGAAGCTAAAAACTTCCTTTAGGTTGTTTTAAGAATTGGGGAGTTCCTGGAATGTAACAACTGAAATAGCGCTCTGTGTCTTGTTTGTTCTATGTGTTGTCTTGTTATATGTTCAAAACTCGGAGTTATGAAATGTATGTTGAAAAATATTAACATTCTGGTAATTCGTGGCAAATAGCGGAAAACTTAACACTCTGCTTAAGACCAGGAAAAATTGGTTTTTGTTTATTGTTTGGTTTTTGGCAATTGTTCATTGAAATGCATACTTTGTGAACTGTTAGTGTTCCTAAGAGTTTGTACATAAGTGCACGGTACCGTATAACATACTGCTTGTGTGACTGCGGGCTGCCCGGAGAGTGTGAATGGTGTGATTGAGATGCGCATTTTGATTTTCCGTGTATAGCTTAATTATTTTGACTGAGTGTGAGTGCAAGAGTGCTTGAGACAGGCGTTTGAGTGCAAAACGAGTAAGAAGCTCTATCCGCGTTTCTGACCTTGGGTGGCTAAGGCGGCCGGGAAAAAAAAAAAAGAAAAAAACCCCAAAGTAATTAAAATTGCAAAATGGGAAATGGAAGGAGTAAGCCCTGTGAAAAATCGCCCTTGGGTTGTATATTAAAATATTGGAGTGATATTGTAGGACATGGTGGTACCGAAAATAGAAGGAAATTGGTTAAATATTGTAATCAGTGGTGGCCTTTGTATAAATTGGAGAGTGATGCGAAATGGCCTCAGGAGGGAGGAACGTTAGATCATAACACTCTCCTGCAATTAATGTTGTGTCTGAGAAAAGAAGGAAAATGGGACGAAGTATCGTATGCAGACATGTTCTTTGTCCTCCAGGACAAACCTGAGTGGCAAAAGGACTGTGGATTAGTACCCCCTCGGGATCCTATGGTACTAGCACTAGAAAGAGTGTGGGATTAACATCACCTGATCTTTGATTGTGGCTCTAGAAAAGGATAGGAAAAAACTGAGACCTAAACTAGAAAGATGTTCTTGTTGAAATTTCTGTGTTTAAAAGCTCAGGTTGCGGTTCCTTCTGTGGAGCAACCAGAATGAAACACGTTGTAAGATATAAAAACTTGTACTAATGTATGTAAAACCTGAGGCGTGTGTGTGTGTGTAGAATCAAAGACCTTGTGAAAGTGTTGGGGTGAGTTTGTACAAACCCCTGTACCCCCTCGAAGGTGCGACTGAATCATGCTGGGATGCATGGCAGGATGTTTTCTGTTTGCCTGCGAAGGCCTGATATGTAATAACACAGACTTAAAGCAACAAGTAGCAGATTTGCATTCAGGGTAAGAAAGAGTTAAAACAGAAGTGCTGCTGCAGAGGCAGGCTTGTGTAACCTGCAGAGCAGGAAGAGCATCTCCTGCCCCGAACCCTTCTGATGGTGGGGAGGAGGGGGTTGCTGTTGCTGACAATTGAGCAGAAGGACCCGACAATGTCACCCCAATTGCTGCAGCATTTGCTGCACAACAGGACCGATAAGGGCCCTTCTAGGGCAGGGAATGGGTATGAGGTGGAATTTTAGTGAATACAAAACCAACTGAAAAAAATTGTTACAGTTGTGGGAGCTGCTGGCCACCAGGAAAACATCCTGAAACCTTTAAAGTACAAACTAAAAAAACAAATAAGAATGCCAAATTCACTAAAATCTTTGTTGGCATGAGATTTATTAGAACATCTAGACGTTTAGAGAAGGGGAAATGAAATTAAAAGTTAAATATGATCAAGTAATTGAAATATTGAGCTTATCTTTAATTCAGCAGAAAAGAGGAAAAGAGGACCTCCCTGAAGTAAGAGAAATTTTTAACCAGGTGTATCTGAAAATAAATTCCAGGAAAGGTGAAAAATGCTTTACCTGCTACAGTAAAATGATAAGGGGGAGGCTTGCTCAGTTCAGATAAAAACAATATCCCTTGGTCAGCAGGGCTGTGGGGATATTGGCAGAAAAAGTGAAATAAAATACACTCTGTAGTAGATCTACTAATGTAAATCTGTGTGTTTTGCCATGACAGTGACTTGTTATGGGATGTGCAGATGAAACTGCATTGACAATGAAGTACAAGGAATAAGGTTGGTCAGATGCCTCCTACCATAGTCAAGGGCAAGACTGGGTTGGCCTCTGTGTTTGCCACCAAGAAGAATCTTGAGCTCCGCTGTTGGCTGCAACCCAGTAGGCGTTGAGCGGTGGGAACATATGCCATGCCAGACCTTGATATGAGGCATGGCCCACTCTGAGGCACTGATTTGGAAATTGGAAACCGCCTGGCCGACCATGAGGCCAGACGAGTAACAGAGGAGGTAGGAAAGGAGGAATTATCCTTAATACCAGATGATAAAATCCAAACTGTAAGTACAGATCAAGAGCCAAACTATTCTAAAGAAAACTTAAAGGTAATTCAGGACATGAATTATAAAATAAAATTAAGTAAGTGGACTTATTTAAGGGATGGTTGTATAGTGGTACCATCCAATTTAATATGGACCACAGCCCTATTATTAATAAGACGCATTGGGGAGCTGATACTTTATATAAAAGTCTAAATCAGAAATTGAAAGGGCGAAACTTGTATACTGTAATAAAACAGGTGACTCAGCAATGTGAAATGTCTTTACGCAATAATCCCAATACAGCAAATAAAATAAAACTAGGGAACATTAGCAGAGGGAATGTTCTAGGGCAACATTGGCAGATCGATTTCTCGCAACTTCCTTGAAAAGGGGGGTATCGATATTTGTTGGTACTAGCAGATACCTTTTCAGGTTGGCCAGAAGCCTTCCCGTGCAGAACTGCTAAAGCCCGGGAAGTGACCAAAATACTACTCCAAGAGATAATACCTAGGTTTGGAGTCCCAGCGGTAATGTCCTTGGATAGAGGACCACATTTTGTGTCCAGAATAGTACAACAGATCAGCCACCATCTAGGAACAGATTGGCAATTACATACCCCATACTGACCACAATCGAGTGGCCAGGTGGAAAAGATGAATCATCTAATCAAACAACAGATTGTCAAGTTAGGTCAAGAAACAAATCTAACTTGGCCCCAATCTTTGCCATTAGCTCTTACATGAATTCAGTCTAGACCAAGAGCAAAAGAGGGGCTTAGCCCATTTGAAATTTTATATGGACAACCCTGTGGGGTACAAAAGGGGATGTCTTCACAGATTGGTGAAGAAACAATGACTTCCTATATGGTGGCACTAAACAAACAATTAATAAGAATTGAGAAGCATGTGATGGGAACCCGCAGTAGGGGTCTGGATGGACCTGTTCACGATATACAACCAGGAGACTATGTATACGTTAAGTGTTTTGCAGATAAAACCCTGGAACCACAGTGGACCGGACCTTTTCAAGTCCTACTCACCACCTACACTGCAATCAAGGTTGAGGGACAGAATTCTTGGATTCACCATACCCGGATTAAGAAAGCCCCTGCAACTTCGTGGAAAGTAACCCCAGATAAAAAAGAACTGAAACTCAAATTTACTCGGACAAATGGGAACAATGTGGGTGGCAATTAAAGCTGCAAAGTGGGAAGCCTATGTAAACAGGCAGAAAGCCTGAAGCAGCCGTTCTCCTGAAGAATTCCCTTGCTGCCGAGAAGATGGTACACCCCGTGGCTCGAAGCAACCGAGTCGACGGGCAAGGCAGAGGAGGAACAAACTGTGGAGAAAAGAACCAGAACAATGGGACACTAAAGCAACAATGGCCGAACTTCCCCAGGACTGGAGTAGTCCAGGACACCATGTCTGAACTCCGGAAAAGGTTAGATCAACGTAAGAAAGATCGTGAGGCGGGCAGGTCATGGTATGAAAACTGGTTTAATATCTCACCTTGGCTAACCACTTTGTTGTCTGCTTTAGCAGGACCACTTATTATGTTGATTCTGGGACTTATATTTGGGCCTTGTATATTACGCTACACTTTATCAGAGAACGGTTTGACATAGCTAAATTGCTTATTTTAACTACGAGGTCTAGGGCAAAATATAAGAGTGTATCTATTAATGAGGATGAAGATTGTTGTGAATGCGTTATGCCACGTGAGAACTATGCCTATTGTAATTGTGAGGTATTACCTTGTGAGTGTTATGATAAATGTTGGGATTGTGGAAAAAGGTTTGTTTGCAGTGCCGAGAATGAAAGCAGCGTCTAATAAACAATAATAGGATAAAAAGAAAAAAAAAAAAGGGGGGATTGTAAGAAACTATGGACTAGGGTATTGTTTATTAAGATTTATGTTAAGCCCAATGTAAAGATTAGGCAACAAAAGATAAGATAACCGCCAGGTGTCCAGGATGCCGCTTGTGAAAGATAAGATAACCGCCAGGTGTCCAGGATGCCGCTTGTGCATATGAACGAAGGGTCAACACCTCCACTACTTCATGAACACGAAAGTAAAAAAAAAGGTATAAAAAGGGACTGTTTGAACTGCTCAGGACGGCAGTTGGCGGAGCGCAGACTCCCCTGTCGTCCAGCGCTGTTTTTGCTCATATTCTACTTGCTATAATTAATAAAAATTTTAATTGGATTATGATCTATTGTGGTCTCAATTTATAACAGTGGCCAAACTGGATGCCTCAAGGTCAGGGTTTGTCTCGGCGGGTAGGTGAAATTCCTTGGCAGCGCACCTGTCCGAGCCCAGGTGCTTTGTTCCACGAGTCTCACGTGCACAGTCCTGTAGCTGAGAAGAGTGACAAAGAAACCCTGCACAATGGCCGGTGCCAGCCACAGCTGTGCACGGGCAGCTTCCAGCCCTGGGCAGGAGTTTCCTCCTCTGGCTGTGCGGCGCAGGGAAGAGGTGGGAGCTGTGCCGGCAGCCAAACAGCCCTTCACCAGCAGCACGTGGGGAAGCCCAGCGGCAGCCGCCTGCTGGCTGCAGGGGAGGTGGTGGCTGCGTGGCCACCGTGTGTCGCCGTGCAGCCTCGTGTCACAAAGGGGCAGTGATGCGGCACCCACCCGGAACTTGTGACCTCACCTGGCCAGGGCTGGACATCCTGAGCAGCGGGCCAGTTGGGCCGAGCTGCCCGTTGGGATAACTCCTTCTTGAGCTACTTGCATGGCTACCTCTTTCTAAACATTTCTCCTTTCCTGCTGACCCCTCCTCACCTTCCACCCTCTTTCAAAGGTAAGTTGGCTTTGACTTTTGGCACAGATCCTACAGGAGGTAAATCGGGAATAAAAGTGGAGGCCGCTCTCTGCCTCCCAACCTCTAGGCTGAGCTCTTCCACCCTTCTAGGCTGGCCAGACAGGCGCTATGGGGAGCGTTCCTCTTGGCTAATTCCTATGTCTTTCCCATCGCCTAGGCTAGGAAAGTGGGGAGGGGGCAGCCCGAGGCATTGAGCTTCAGCATAGCCTGACCCGAAGCCCACCTTGACTGATGGGTCAGGAAGGGAGACCAGAAACACAGCCCAGCAATGGCAACCGTTAAAGGAGCGGCCAAAAGGCAGTCACTCCTGCAGACAGGGTGGGCAAATGTGGGCTGGAGAGCCAGAGGGCTCTGCTGCCAACAGTTGCTACAGGCAGTTACAACGACCACTGGAACACGTTTGATGGTGACTGCTGGCCTCTGGGTCTTTTGGTGCTTGAATGATTTTCTTGAGATCCGCTTCTTTCATTGCAACCAGGTGACGAGATTGGAGCTGATCTTCTTTTTCTGGACTGCGTCCGGACATCCTTTGTCAGCCAAAGCTTCCCGCTGTGCTGCTGAGAGGAGCGATGGCCGCAATGGGGAGCAACTCCTGTGAGTAACGGTTTCACTAGCAGGCTTGGCCTTGGTGAATCCCCAAATGCAATGGGCACGGCTGGTGTTCCATCCCGCAATGTTGCTGTGGGGACAACCTCAAGGGAATTCTGGGGCTTTTCCTGAGAGCAGCCAGGCCTACCCAGGGGTTTTGTGCAACAAAACCATCATTTCCCTGCAGTCGTTGCCAAGGGAATGGTTCCACCACAAAGGATCCTCTTTCCCCCGGAGAAGATTTGCATGGGCTGGCAGCAAAGGCAGAGAGCTGGAGCAGGCCTCTACAACCTGGGCAATACGTGCTTCCTCAACTCCGTGCTGCAGTGCCTGACGTACACCCCACCTCTTGCCAACTACCTGCTCTCTTGTGAGCACAGCGACTCCTGTGAGTACTTTTTGGAAGATCTCCTTGTCAGTCTGTTGGGCACTTCCCAAGGACCCCCAGAACCTGCCGCTGGATGCAGGAGAAAAGCAGCCCTTCTTTCTCAGCCACCGCCAAGGTGGTGCTCTTGGGACGCTCAAGCCTACAAGCCGCTTGGCCTATCGAGGCGTGTTTGCTGTCACAAAGATGCCTCTTTCTAGTGCTGCCTGCCGTTCCCTATTCCTGCATCTAACCTACATATTTGCTGGTTGCACAGAAAACTTCTGTCAGTGAGGCATCCCTCTCAAGAATGTTTTCTGTGTGCTGAGATGTCGTGGGCTTGCTGGGCCATTGGCACCTGGGGACGACTAGGAGACTGTCCTAGCAGAACTCCAAGGTCTCCATGAGGTTTCCCATCACAATGGCTCTTTGACTGACCTGACCAGCTTGCTTCCTTCCCTCCCTCCTTCCCTCCCTCCCTCTTCAGGTCAGCAGGAAGGCTTCTGCATGATGTGCATCATGGAAGCGCACGTTAACGATGCCTTGTCCACCTCAGACTGTGCCATCCAGCCCAGGGCCGTCATCAATGCCCTCTCACGTAAGTCATCTCAGCTGCTTTGACTTGCTATCCTCTGTTGGCAGAGGACTGAAGTACTACCTTCCTCTTGATTAGGAATAGGAGGGCATTTCACGCTTGGCATGCAGGAAGACGCCCACGACTTCTTACGCTGTACTGTCACTGCCATGCAGAGAGCTTGTCTGGCTGGAAGCAGCGCGTAAGCACAAGCAAACGACCTTTCAATGTTGCCCAGCGCTTTGGCCTCCTTGACGTACCCCATCAAGGAAAGCCTATGCCCAGGGCTTTCAGGCACAGGAAAACTCTTGGAGGAGATAACTCTCTGCCTTACCATTTCCTTCCAGCTGGGACATCTCTTCTCAATATACTACCATCGTCCATCAAATATTTGGGGGCTTCCTGAGGTCCAGAGGTATGTTTCCACAACTGTTGCTCTCCTTACACTTGCCTGTGCCCTGCTGTGTGTCTGTGAGAGACAGCTGAGCGTGGGGCTGGCTCGAGTAGGGATGAAGAGCATAAACGGGCACGGTCAATCGACTTCGCCTGTCGCTGATCGTTTCCGTTTGCCTTCCAGTCACGTGCTGCAGCTGCAAAGCAGTTTCCGATTCCTACGAGGCCTTCCTGGATGTGCCTTTGGATATCCAAGTAAGAGGGTTTCTCACTGTGCTTCAAGTCGTCCCAAGCTCCTTGTGGCTTCCCAGAATCTGCGCAGCTGGCTTTGAAAAGTGCGCTGTGAACACAGGAGAGCTGTGGGGGTGGTGGGAAGTGGTATGGGTGGTGTCTTCCTGCAACGGCCGTGGCAGTGGACTCCTTGTAGATGCTGGCTTTAAAGCTGGACAAGCACGCATTATCCTCTCTGCACCCCTGAGGGACTCTCAGCCACCTTCTCTTTGCCCTCCCTCAACACCCAACTGGCTCCTAGGCTGATGGCTCGTGTTGTTTTCATTCCTGATGACCCTGCACACCATCGGTAGCTGAACTGAGCGGTGGCACGGTGAGGTAGCTCTTAATAGTGCCGGCCGGGAATCTCTGGGAAGGGAGGGAAATGTTCGGCATCATACCCTCTTTCTGCCTCCCTCTGGCCAAGGTTTGCAGGGTCACAGTGGATCTCCTCAGCGGCAGCTCCCTGGGTCTTGTGGGCAACTCCTCCTGAGTGCTTGGGCGAGGGCATTTCCACCAGCTCAGAGCTCTCCTTTCTCACCCCTCCAGGCAGCCTCATCTGTCACCGCAGCTCTGGAGGACTTTGTCAAACCCGAGCAGCTGGCTGGTGAAAACAGCTTTCGATGTAACAGGTAAGAGGATGACTAACACCAGATTAAGACTTGTAGCTGTGTGGAGATGCTGCGTGTCATCGAGCCTCAGGAGGTTCGATGCACAATCAGGAGGCACAGCTTTTCTTTCTTCCAGCCTAATGGTTCTGAAGAGCCATGAAATGGCGTGAGGACGTGTGAGGTGGAAAAGGTTGTCTGGCCGCCGTGGGGCAAGCTAGGGTGCATTTCAGCGCTTTTCTCTCTGCTTGCTTTCAAGCTGTGGCAAGAAGGTTACCGCCCTCAAGAGGTTTACAATCGAGCGCGCGCCCAGGGTTCTCACGCTGTGCCTGAAACGCTTTGATTTCTCCGGCAAGAAGATCGGCAAGGTGTGTACGCAATTGGAGGGCCACTTTCTTTCTCGTCCTGGAGCAGGAGATTTCCCAAAGCAGCACGCTCTGTCACAAGCTGTTCAGGTGGAGCTTTTGGTGTTCCCTTCTGGGGAGAGGAGAGCTCCTGTGGCAAGGCAAGCACATGCTCTGCTGCGACAGAGCTGCTCTGGCCGAGAGCAGTTTCCTGCCACCCAAGGCGTCACCTGCTGCTTCAGGGACAAGCGAGTGTTGACGAGCCCCAGAGATGTATTTCTACACAGCTGGGCCCCGGTCTTGCCAGGCTCTTTCACGTCGTATGCCAGGATCCCTTATGAGCCCTCTTGGTCTCTCCACAGTTTGTGCAGTATCCCCAGTACTTGGATCTCCAGCCATACATGTCTCAGGGAGCAGCAGCACCGCCCCTCTACACCTTATACGCTGTCCTGGTGCACAGCGGTGGCAGCTCCTTGGCAGGACACTATTTCTGCTACACAAAGGTAAAGAGCCACTTCCTTCATCTCGGGGACTATGTGTGCTGGGGAAGGCAAACTTTGGCGGCGCTCTTTCTGGCAGCCAAGGTTCTGGGGGAGAAGGTCCCCTGACCAGCTGGATGGGATTTGCGTTGGCGGACTCTTGCTTGTGTAGTTTTCTGCCTGTGTCGTTCGAGAGAAACCATGCAGTTCATCTCCACACGTCCTTGCCTTTCTTTGACAGGCCAGCAATGGACTCTGGTACCAGATGGATGATACGTCTGTGGCTTACTGTGACCGCAACACAGCTCTCGGGCAGCAAGCCTACTTACTGTTTTATATCAGGTAACAGCCAGGACTAACAGCTGTTCAGAACACGTTTCCTTTTCAGGGTTTTGCTATTTCTCTTCTGATCCTCCTGAGTTGTTCCGTCCCAGGAGGCAATTACTACCCGCACCACTCAGGGCTGTCGAAGGTGACCTACCTGCCGCCAGTCCTTCCCTTCCCTTGCTGGGCTTTAGGCTGCTGCCCCCATGTAAACTGCTATTTGTCTGCTCTCTGTAGGTGGCTGATAGAGAGCAGAGTCCCTAAAGGGGCCTACAGGGAAGATGGGGGGGGGGGGGGGGGAGGAGGACAGGACTCCTGCTCAGGGAGCGTAGTGATAGGGCGAGGGCCATTAGTTTTCAACTTAAGGAATGTAAATTTAGATTTAATGTTAGGAAGAATTACTTTATGGCAGGGGTGGGGAGACCGTGGAAGTGGTTGCCCAGAGAAGCTGTGGATGCCCCCTCCCTGGAAGTGTTCCAGGCGCGCTTGGACAGGGCTTTGAGCAAGTCGGTCTAGTGGAAGGTGTCCCTGCCTGTGGCAAGGGACATGACCTAAATGCTCGCCGAGGTCCCTTCCAACGCAAACTGTTCTGTGATTTTACGATTCCACGAAATGGAGGCCATAGCGGGTATGAAGAGGAGGTCTTGCTGTGACAGGGGCAGAGTTGGTGGGAAGACCCCAAGTGAAGTCCCCATTTGTAGCCTGACATGTCTTCTCTCTGTCATACAAACCGCTCCAAGTCAATGAGTGAAGGCCAGTGGAGGTTGCAAGAGCAGCCCTAAGTGGACATCACTCTTTTTTCTTATTTTCCCCAGATGCTCTGATGGGAAATCTAGTCAACAGGCGTCAATGTCACCAGCACCATCATATGCCCGCTCCTTCTTTGGTCAGCAGCGGGGCGGCAGGCAGCAGGCAGACCCTGTGGGACCACGGGATCAGCCTGATTGGACTAAGGTAACTCTGGGGAGGTGGGTCAGGGCAGCAGATGGACAGCGGATTTCTTTCGGGGGTCTTGGCATTGCTCTCCTTGCCCCCACACACTGCAGCCTTCTTCAGAGCCACCACGCTGCTCTGTCTCAAAGCATCGCCCCTAGATCCAACCTACTTGTGTGCCTTCGGCCCCTCTGCCTTTGCAGCCCTCCAGGAGGGCCTCTGGGAGGTCTTTAGTTGTCGCCTCAGAGCGCTCTGGAGGTTTCCCACTGCTCCATCCCCTCCAGGAGGAAAGGACAGGACCTTTTCACAGCTCTCTTGGCAGGATATGGCGATGGGCATGGAGGACTCTGCAGAGGACAGCAGCTCCTGGCCAGGCGGGCTCAGCATCACCTCCCATGTGGACATGCCCTTGCATCACTCCTGCGTCTGTAGGAGGCTGGAGTCCTGCACTAGAGCTGCATGCCCACACTGCCATCCACCATTTGACCATGTGCTGCACACTGCGCGAGAAGACAGCCACCAAGAGGAGCACAGATTCAGCCCTTCTTCCCGCTGCCAGAGGAATGGTGCCAGGAAGAGAACCCGGAGCAGATCCCCGCAGCGCAGAAATGATCTCCACAGCTGCTTCGTGGAAACCACAGACTGCAAGCGCTCCACAGGGAGGAGGAGGAGACCTAGTCCTCCAAGTTGTCACCACACTCCCAGGGATAACACAGCTCCAGGGCCCTCCAAACGCAGCTGCCAGTATACTCCTGCACCCAGGGCTGCTCCCAGGGAGCAAACCCTGCCAACGCAGAGAGCGCGGAGCCGATCCCTGTGGCACCGCTATGATCTCCACAGGCAGTTCACAGAGTACCACCCCTCAGCAGCGGGGATGAGAACTGGTCCTCCAACACAGGACCGTGCTCCCAGCAACAACAGAACGCAATGGCCTTCCCACAGTAGCTCCCACTTGGCTCCCGCACCCAGGGCTCTTCTGGAGCAAGCCCTGCTCAGGCAGAGAGAGTGGACCAGATCCCTGCGGGCATGGCTAACATCTCCGCAACTGGTTAAAAACACACACCATTAAAACAAAACACACTCCTCAGGCCTATGCCAAGGACAAGCTGCCACCAATGAGGTTCATCTTGCACAAGGCATCACCATGCAGGAAATCTTCCAGACGAAAAGGAAACGATAAAATAAAGACATATCAAGCAAGAGCTGGCTAAAGGCTTAACTGGACGCAGTAGTGAAGGAGAGGCAAGCTTTTAACTGCCTGAATCTCCAAGAAGCAAGTGGAGTGTTGGAAGGTGTCTGAATGATCGAAGAGTAAGGGGAAGGGAAATCTAGCAGGCAAGCGCAAGGGCTTCTGTGCAGATGGGCTGCTGGAAAGGGGACTTCAGACGTGGCGTCCTTGGGCATGAGTGTATCTGCACGCTTTGGTGGTCCATTCTAAGTGGGGCTAGTACGGAGAAGGGTGACACCAGGAAAAGCCCAGGGCTGGGACCGCCAGGTGGGTAATAAATATCTCTGAACCTGTGCAGAGCCAAAGCTCCACTGCAGGCTGGCCAGCAGGTCCCTAAGGAAGGGATCCGTCAATCCAAGGAGCCAGTGAGCCACTCAGGTCCCCAGCCATGGGCAGCTCCAAGCCACCTCCATGGGCTTGGAGACTCCAGGGGCGATCACCCAGAGGCAGAACTGAAACCCATCGCTTGGCAATTACAGCCTGCCTCTTCAGGGGAAGCACTTCTTGTTTCCTCCAAGCCTTCCTCCTCCTGACGGCATCCTGTCCCACCATGCGGAAGGGCTCTTCTTAGAGATGTCTCTTTTGGGTTGGAATGCTGGACTTCAGAGCCTGCCTTCCTTGCAAGGAAACACGCCAAACACTAGAAAGCTTCAGGCCACTTTGGAGGCTACGCTCTGGCTGCTGAGGGAAGCAGGTTGGTTTGTTAGCTTCACCTTTGCCGGGGGCTGTGATGTGCCCGGCCCCACCATCCCAGCACCAGGACCACCCAGCCACCCTCTTGAGGCTCTGGGAAGGCGGGTGATATTTCCTTTACTGCGCCAAGTAGCTGACACAGGCTTTAGTCATTCCCTCTTTCTTGGCAATGCTTAGGATGGGCTTCAAAGAGGTTTAGTAAAACATTTCCCATCAAAAACCCTTTTGACAGAAAATGGCTTTTGGGCACGATGCAAACTCCTGTGGAGAAGAAAAGTTCACATCAAACCTGCTCAGCCGATGTGAGAGACCTTCATGAGGAACCAGGAGTTGTTTTCCTCCTCCCAACATTTTTGGCAAGGTACTGCTGATGCAAAAGGTTCTGTGTTGTCAAGGTGGACACAGGTTGGTGGTGGAAGTAATGGAGACGTTTTCATGTACTCCTGGGCCAGGAATCACTTGCGAGTGCTTGAATCTGACAGCAGCAGCGCCCAGGCAGAGCTGGGAGCAGCCCCTGGCGACATCTCTTGGCTTTATGGCAGTGTTTGCAGCCCCAGCACACGTCCCCTGCCCCCTGCAGAGATCAGGCAGGAGGCTGGAGGGAAGACTCCCACCGATGGCTTTTGCCTCCAGGCTGGAGCGCACTGTCCCAGGCTCAGGAGCCGCCACCTCCGCGCTCCCCTACCCCATGCTGGGGCAATAAGGCAGCACTCCTCCTTCTACAGAACAACACCCCAAGCTTACGCCGAGGATGAAACGCCGATTTCCTCCTCATGCAGGTTTCTCCCACGGCTACAGGCTGCCACAGGGCTGTAGGGTCGACGTTCACAGGTGTCTCGAATGCCAGCACAAGCGTGGCTTTTCACAGGCAACACTGCAGGGAGATTTCTGGAAGAGTGTATCAAACCACACATATTCATTTGCCTTTCGAGTCTGTTATGCCGAGGACCTGGCAAGGTCACTGGTTTTGCACAGCAGCGGAGATGCTGATGTAGCCACATGACTCCAAGGTCCAGGGGCTTGACAGGAACAAACCTCAACATCTCGGTGCTCACCAGAAAGTCAAAGGAGCTGGCAGTGAAACCTTCCTTTGAGACGGCTACATGAAATTGCATGGCAGAAACGGAGAGGCAGCAAGCTTTGGACCAAGGAAGCAGCTCTCTTTGCCCGGGGGCTGTAGCAAACTGCCGTGTTTCCTCCCCAGAAGCTTCCTCCGGTCCCCGCCCTGCTCGGCACCGAGCCCACAACGTTGCACTGCCAGTAGCACCAAAGGCAGACAAGGGGACAGGAGCAAGGTGTAACAGTCAGTCTGGGGTGGGAAGATAGGTGCGAGCTGACCAGGGCAGGAATCGTCACAGCCCTTGACAGGGTAAGTCTCGGCCAGCAGGGCAATGCAGAGGAGGTCCTGGAACATGTCACAGCTGAGAGGACCTGTCCTGATGGCTCTCCTGCATTTTCTGGTGTGGGGCAGAAGACGTGCTCCAGGGCAGGACTGGCCTGCTGCACCACGGGAAGGACAGAGCATGGTGGACCCCTCCTCCCAGGGCCGGCTGCAGGGCTGCGAAGGTGGCTGTGCAGGCAGGGGTGCCCAGCGCTGTCCTTGCCAGCAGGGTCCCTGCAGCCCAGGGGGCTGTGTGCTGGGGCAGGGGCTCTGCCACCTGCCAGGGGCAGCTCTCAGCCTGCCGGGGGGCTCCCCACAGAGATGCGGGGAGAAGCTGTGCATCGCGTCCAGGCAGGTTTTGAATGTCTCCAGAGAAGCAGACTCCACAGCCTCTTTGGGCAGCTTGTCACACTGCTCCAACACTGTCAAAGCACTATAAAAACTAGCTGGCTGCTCCAAGGCTTTTACCATCATATGCCAGGTTAACTTCAATAAGTAGTTCCCACGCCTTGCCCCGGCACAGCCACCAGTCCCCTACAAGGTTTCAGAAGTTCATCTACGGGCCATGCTGTTTCTTCAGCCTCTTCAAGCCAGTCTACCCTGCTTCTCCCGGGGCCTCTCCTTGTCTCTCCGCCATCTTGGGAGGGGAGGGAGGGGGTGGGGGGGTGGGGAGCGGGTGCAGGAAGCAGCCACAGCTGCACATTATCCACGTCAGCCGCCAACACACCACCCCTGAAGCATGCCCACAGCTGTATATTATCAATATAATCAACCTGCCTTCATTCCTCTATAATTCCTCTACAATTCTCCCCCGGTTTTTTCTTTTCTTTTTTCTTGTTCTTCTTAACATTTCATTGTATTTATTTACGTATTTAACAGGTATTTAACAATCATCACAACATTTTCAAAATAAACTACTCATACAGTCCAGACAACTCGTCCCTGAACTCTTTTGTTCTTCTTTGTTGAAACATGTTTTACAAGTGTATAGGATTTGACCTGTGATGTGGTGTGCTACATTCTCAACTCTGGTGGGATCAGGAGGACTCACGGACACGGAATGCTCATTTGAAACCGGTGGGAACATTGATAATGTATGTTAAGAAGAGTGATTGTTGTGTACGTACCCATTTCCCTGAATATACTCAGGCAGGAATTCCTCTAGCTGGTATCCCCGTTCCGTTTGGGACTAACGGGAATAACTTGTGGCTAAGACCAGGATACGCTCCTTGGAACGAGACTGACCTCCAGACTTGGACAACACTGAATCCACACTTGTCCACTGTGAAGTGTGTTACTGCAAATGAAGCCAAGACACACGCAAATGCTCCCGCAGAGGGGGCGTGCCTAGGTGGGCAGCAGCTGAGGGCATGCGTGCTCAAGCACCTCCAAGTCCTTCCTGCCTCCAGGAGGTGGAGAGGTGGCCAGTGGTTGGCAGGCCTGGTCCTCTTGCAAGGTGGGGATGCTGGGGATGAGCAAGCACGTGGGCTGCAGCCACAGGCCATCCACATGCCTGAAAGGCTCTCTCACCCCTCTTGCTGGTCACCTAGTCCAGCTTCAGGTTCACTAGTGAGTTGCGCGCACACACAGGGCTCCCAGCAGTAGCTGGCCCGAGACACTGGGGCTTTCCAAGCGCTGGCTGCCTATGGCCTGTGTTGCCGTCAGCCTTTGCTAGCAGCCAGGCCAGGGGACCCACCGCGCAGCGGGTGCAGAGTGGGCCCACACAGGAGGGGCTTTGGGGTGGCTCTCCAGAAGAGGCCAGCGGGTCCTGTGGTGATCAGGCACAGGGCTAAGCAAGTAAAGCAGCCAGCGCTTTGCTTCTGTGTGCCTGGCTCCTTGATCCCCCCTTCTCTCCGTTTGCCGTGCTTATACGTGCCCCTCATCTTCCCTGGCTCCTCCCTTTCTCAGCCCTGCTCTCCTTGGCCAAGACAAGGCCAACCCCGCTTATTTTGCCCCACCGTGCTCCCAGGTTTGCCCCATCTGTCAACACACAGATGTGGCCTTTGGGTGCTCTTAGCTAGGTCCCCTTGCACTTGCGTGCCATTGCTGACGGGCTTGCCTGGGAACTGCTGTCCCTGCCAGAGTCCTCTCTGCAAAATGACCCCAAGCTCTTGAAGGTCAAGCAGCTGTGAAGCGTGGCCACCTCTGACGCCATTCCCCGCTAACCACCTGCCAAATGTGGTGCTGGAAGAGCAGCGTATCCCCAGCAGACAAGTTGTCTTCTCCAAGGACGCCTTCTGCCTGCTCTCCGCAGACCCACGGGAACCGGCAGCAGGTCCCTTGTCAAAACACAAAGCAGCCTTGAGCCCGCTGGCTTGGAGGCCCAGTTCTGGGGCCTAGGAAGCCCTGTGCGCCTCAAGCGCCTTGAGAGCAGCTCTTCAACTTTCAGGCAGAGCCTGCCCGCTCCTCCTCCTTGGGACCCAGCTGCTCCCTCCGCTGTGTTCCTTATGCCTCGCCACACAAGCCAGGGTGGCAGCAGGGAGCTGCCGCACCTTTCACAAGCTTTGAGGCTGCCATGCTTCAAGCCACTGCCCTCGCCCCCCACGGACCTAGCCCTGCTGCGCTTTAAATGCAGTGCACGTGCCTGGATCCTGCTTCTCTGCTGCACTCCAGCATGTGAGTGAGCAAGGCTCCCCCAGGCAGTGGCAGAAGGCAGACTCCTGAGACAAGGCTGATGCAGGATTTACCAAAGCCATGGACAGCAATGGCACGTACGGCTAAGAGCAGGAGCATCCTTGTCTCTCGAGAGCTTCACCTTGCTTGTCCTTGCCACAAATGCCCTGCTCAGTGTGCGCCCAGAACTGCAATCAGACTCATGGATAGCAAGGAGGACACGAGGCCTGCCAGAGGGCGTTGCTGTCACTGACATAGCCAGCGAGGACTGTGCTGCACCTGCATTTCACTGTTCTTTGTGCAGCAAGGTTGACACTGCTGGGCTACGCTTGGCTTATTTGGCTTGCCCAGCACCGTTGCCAGCCGCAGCCGTAAGAGACATTGGCTCTTGGACACCCAGGCATGCGCGTGCTGCCTGTAGTAGCCCCGTTCTCTGGCGTCTCTTTATTGGGAAGGAGCTGGTGGCATGGGGCTGCGGAGAGCAGGGCGGCAGGGAACTTCCCAAAGAGGCTGTGAGGCCATGCTCGCTTTTGTCCTGTGAGCTGTTAGAAGGCAGAGCTGGGAGCCAGGCGCCGCTGCCTGCCATGGGGCCTGCCCACCCTGATGGCGCAAGCAGGGCATTCCACAAGGCTCTGTCGGGGTGCGCGATCCCAGCTTCTGCCTCCACTCCTGCTTGGGACCCCTCCTATTGCCTCCCCTCCCTCCCCTCCCCCCCCGCCCCCCCGACACCACCACGCCCAGCACCCGGAACCAGGCACTCTGTGACATCAGTCCCACGTCCAAGGGAACCCCGGGCAACGGGAATCCTGCGGCCAGTACGTCAGCAGCCGTACTGGTGGCGACAAGCCCTCGTCCTTGCAGCTGCCACATGTCGCTGGCAGCGATGGGTTTTCTGCGTCTCCTCGTTGTCCTGCTGGCCGTGTGCTGTCCTGTGCACGGCACATGGGACAGCTGTGGGTAAGTGGCCCGAGGCTCTGGGAGGGAGTTGGGCAAGCCTTGTGGGCTTCACTGGAGGGGGCCTGCTTGTCCCCCATGGCCACCCCCCAGGTTCCTGAAAGCCATGTGGGAGGCTCAGTGCCTTGACAGCAGCCAGGCTGCCGGCACAACTCGTCTACGGGCTGAAGCAGAAAGCGGGGCGAGGGGAGCGGGTTTTGGCCCCACGGGTTTCCTCGGCCCGTCTGGCCATGCCTTGTGGGGAGGGAAGACAGCTGGCCTTCAGCCGCAACGGCGCAAGCCATCCAGCAGCACAGTAAGGAGTTTCTGGTTACAGAGGGAGCTGCGGGCTTCGTCCCATGGCTTTGCACTACGGCATGTCGCGCGTCGTGGGTGGCACAGATGCCCTGCCGGGGGCCTGGCCCTGGATCGTCAGCATCCAGGCTCTCGTGGAAGGAGGCACGGCGCACATCTGCGGGGGCTCCCTCATCAGCCCACAGTGGGTCCTCACAGCAGCCCACTGCTTCATCGAGGTCAGGTAAGGAGGACCAGGGGTCGGGGCTAGCCCCACAACACTAGCAGGTGCCCTGAGCGCAGCAGCACGTGCTACTGCCGTCCCGTTGCCCTGCAGTACGCCCAGTGCCTGGGCACTCCGGAGCCCCGCCGAGAGGCTGCTCAGGAGAAGGCTGGGCTCGTGCCACTGCTTCCCAGCAGCCTCCCGCTCGACACTGCTTGAGCCCAAGGCACGCGAGGGCAGTCGCAGCCTCCCTAGCGCTGCTTGCCTCTCTCCCTCGTCGAGCAGAAGGCAGGGCAAGTGCCGGGCTGCTGCAGCACGTGGCTGCGCTCCCTCTGAGCCCTCTCTCCATCTGCCTTCCAGGCACATCACCGTCTTGCGCGTGGTGCTCGGTGCTACCCAGCTGACTCAGCTGGGCCCTGAGGCTCAGGTGCGCGCCGTCAGGCGGCTGCTGGTTCACCAGCACTACTGGAACGTCACACAGAGGAACGACATTGCCTTGCTGGAACTGGACCAGCCTGTCCAGTGCAACAGCTACGTACAGCTTGCCTGTGTGCCCGACGCCTCGCTGAGAGTCTCAGAGCTGACAGCCTGCTACGTCAGTGGCTGGGGTGCCAGGAAAGCAAGAGGTGAGTGGCCCAAACGCAGTGGCGGCGCCAGTGCAAGCTTGGCCAGCTTGGGGAAGCAGGATGCGCTTCCTGACGGCAGAGGCGAAAGCCAGAGTCAGGCTGTGGGGGCATATGCCTCTCTCTTCCAGAGAGGGGCCGGCGCCATTGACCCAGAGCAAGGCAGAAAGGCAAGAGCGGTCCAGCGCCTGTCCGCATGCAAAGCCAAGCCCCGGGGGAGGGCTTCAGCCAGACGGGGGAGGAGAACTGGCAATGAGCTGCTGGGTGTTCATTCCTTTCTGTGCTCTTCACAGCTGGAGGATCGGCATACGCGCTGCAGGAGGCCCAGGTCCACCTCATTGATGCCAGGGTCTGTAACAGCAGCGGCTGGTACAGGGGGGCCATCCACAGCCACAACATCTGTGCTGGCTATCCGCAGGGCGGCATCGACACCTGCCAGGTAGGAGCGTGCTACAAGCCAAGCCCTGGCAGCGCAGGCAGCCCCGCCACAACCGCCCAAACGTGCGCCATCACGGCCTTTTGCCGGCCACTCACACTCCCATGGCTGGGTCCCCACCGCTGAGGGCCTTACCCGCCCCTCCCCATGGGCAAGCCCTTGCCCAGGGCCTGCCCGCCTTGTCCCAGAGGCCTGGCACGCTGCCCAGAAGGCCCGCCCGGTGCCCCTGGCAGCCCACAGCTTCACCATCCCAGCCGTCTGACACACCTTCACCACCACCGTGAAGAGCGGTGAGAGCGAGCCCTGCCTTACAGGCCCACCGCCCCCTGCCAGGCAAGCTTCTACAGAGCTTGGCTGGCCACTGAATGCAGCTCTGGCAGGTGCCGTGAGAGAGAAGGAGCCAGCCACCGGGCTGACGGTGGCCACCCAACAACCCCTTCGTCCTCTCTCCTGTGCTGCAGGGGGACAGCGGTGGGCCTCTCGTGTGCCAAGACAAGAGCGCCGACTACTTCTGGCTTGTTGGCGTGACCAGCTGGGGGACGGGCTGTGCGAGAGCAAGGAAGCCCGGAGTCTACACCTCCACCCAGCACTTCTACGACTGGATCCTGGCGCAGATGGGCCTGCGCCCAGCAGTAACCACTACTGCAAGGCCACAGCCAGTCTTCACCTACACCCCCGTTCAGAGGCCGAGGCCAAGGCCAAGGCCAACAGAATCGAGCCGGTTTCCACCCTGCCCGTTTCCAGTCCAGAAGCTGCTGGACTTCTTTACTCGGCTGCAGGAGCTCCTGCAGTACCTAAGAGCGAAATAGCTTGGAGCAGCACGATGAGGAGCATCCAGGGCAGGCTGCAGCGCACAACGACCGTTTCCTGCTGGGGCAATGCCTGCTGACGAAAGGCAGCCTCAGTGACAAAGGCCTGCTCTGTCCTGCCCACGCTCCTCGCAACGGCAGAACCCAGCAGGCTGCCTTCTTGCAATAAAGTGTTTCCGTTGGCATGGCTAACCACGCGCCAGTGCACTGCAGTCTCCTGTGCGAGGCAAGGACTTCCAGAGCCGGCACCTGCCGAAGGAGGCAGGCTGCCAAGTCGGGCACAAAGGGTCACCGCAAAGGGCTGAAGCTCTGCCTGCTCCGAGAGAAGCATGAGGGAACAGTGGAAGGAAGGAAGGCAGGTCATAGGAGGGCTCAGGGCCTTGGGGGTGGCAGTTGGAAGCAGAGAATGCCTTAGGCTGGCTCCTGCTGGCATCCCTGTGGGCTTCTGTACGAGGCGCAAGCCAGCTTGAAAGTGGCCTCTCAGGGCCAGCTGGGCTTCAGGGGAAATCCACGAGCTGGGGCCTTTGCTCACGCCACGGAGTTCCTGGGCTTCCCCAGGCTGCTCTGCTTTCACAGCTGCACCATGTTTCCAAGGCCAGGCCTACGGCTGCAGTGGCTGCCGGGAGCGCCATGAGCTTTGAGTGGGAGCAAAGAGGCTGCTGCTGCTGCTGCTCGGCAGTTGCCCCCCTCCCTGGCTGCCTTCTGGCTGTAGTAGCGGCCACGCTAGAGGAGCAACCGGAGGCCTGGGGCATACCAGACCCCTATGGAGGGGTGCCGCGGGGACTCGAGTGGAATGGTCGAGACTAGGGGACCGGGCCCCCAGTCCGGTGTCTTTTTGAGGGCTTGAGGCTCTGCAGAGGGGTCTGGGGTGCAACGAAGGCCTCAGAAGGGGGCCTGAGTGGACTAGAGAGAGCCTAAGGCAGCCTCCGGGTAGCCAGGGGAAAGGGTGCCCAGTGCCAGGTGGCCTCCACAGCCATCAGGGACCTGGGCACAGGCACTGTCATGTGGGGAGGCAGGGAGCGTGGCATGGGCTTGTTGTGCTCATCATCTCCTTGCCCCTTTGCGGTGCCTTGATGTTGCAGCTAGCCCAGGCACTGCCCCCCACCAGCACCGGGACCCTTGCACAGCACTCCAGCTTAAGATCACTGGCACCGGCTGCCCAGAGAGGCCCTGGAAACATTCCAGCACCACCTGCACATGATTTTGTGCAACCTGCTCTAGCACAGCCTGCTTTTGCAGGGCGTTGGACTCGATAATCTCCAGAGGTTCCCTCCAACAACGACCATTGTGTGATTCTGGGACTCGTGGCACTTTGGCTGAGGAAGAAGAGGTCAGGATCCTCAGGCCACCCGACACCTGACTGCCTTCCCAGTGTCTGTCCAAGAAACCTGCCAGTCCTCACTAACAGAAGTTGGACCTGCACACGTGGGCTTGCACATGTGCATGAGCACTGCAGGGCAACAGCCTTCTCTCTCTTCCCCGTCCTCTACTGCAGGGCGAGCGCAGATGTTCTGCCAAGGGAGCACCAGTCTGCACAGGCCCTGCTGCTGTCGCTGTCATGCAGCGGCTCTTCTACCCCGGGCTCCCGCTACTGTGTCCCACACCACTGGCCTGGTGTGATGGTAGAGCCAGTGGCACTACCCGGCTCTGCACCTTCCCGGTCCATCAGGGCAACCTGGGTGCCAGTGAGGAAGCTGGGAATTGCCCTTGGCCAGGCCCTCTCCCTGGAGTTGCCAGAGGAGGAATTCCTTGTGGATGGCAGGGATGCCAAAGCATGAGGAATTCCCCATTGGACGGCAGGGACAGTGCGTAGAGCCCCATCGATTTGAAGCCACCCCCAGCAGCCCCTCAGCCATGGCCACGGTCACACAGAACCTCACCGAGGAGCTCATCCATATCGTCCAGGACACCCTCATAGTAACCAGGCAGTACCAAAAGTTTCTGCAAGTAATGATGGCCAAGTGGCAAGAGGCGGTCTGTAGTGGGACACACACCACGCTCACCACCACCCCACAGTTCTCTCCCTCCCCCGCCGCCAGGAAAGAGGAGCAGCAGGAAAGAGGATCAGCTCTATCCAGGGCTGCTGGAGCCCAGAGGGTTTTTCCAGGGCCTTCGAGTAGAGCTGCTGGGGGCAGATGCGCACATGGAGAAGATGGCAGATGGGGACAAAGGCCAAGGGGAGGACATGGGGCCAAGCAGAAGCAGCCCTGTGCAGGTGGGCAGAAGGAGCCCAATGGGGATGAGGAAGAGGAGCCCCATGACTCCAGACAGAATCAGCTCCATGGGCCTGGGCAGCACCATCCACGTGGGGCCAGGCAGCAGCACCCCAGCAGAGCCCAGGCCCCAGCACCATGTCCCCATGGGCAGGGCACGTGGGCAGGCAGCCTCAGGACCGTGCTGGGCAGGATTGTGCCTGCAGGAGGGCTGCTCCCAGCTGTGGGGCTGCCCAAAGGCTTGGTGGAGATGCGACTGCCGGCACCACTGTGTCTGTTTCTGCAAGCCCCCGTGGTGGCAGCGCTGCTCCCACAAGAGCAATGGGTTGCCCTGCCAGTGAGCAGCTTGCAGGGTGCAGGGCTGGGACACCCCTGGCGTGCCCCTTCATCTGAAATGTTCAATCTTTTCTCTATCCATGGTTCTATCTATGGAGCTCATCCATCCATCCTGCAGCTGGGGCTGCATCACCCTCAGTGCCTGAACCCAGCGGGGATGGTCTGGCATTGGGCACCGTTGGCACCCACAAAATGGGGGGTAGGGGTGTCTGGTACCACAGTGGGTGTGCTGGCAGCTGGGGACCGAGTCTGGCTGGAGAAAGGGCGCAGCAGGGACCCCATCAGGTCCAACAAGTGCTGAGTCCAGCCCCTGGGGAGGAACAAGCCCAGGCCCCGGCACAGGCGGGGGCCACCTTGCTGGAAAGCAGCTTAGCAGAGGAGTCTTGGTGGGCCCCTCAGGCAGCTGCCTACTGGTCAGGGGATCTGGACCCCTGGCAAAGGGGGGATCCAGTATGTATTGAGACCCCACGGTGAATCCGTGCACCACAAATAGGAAGGCATGTTATCCCCAGGCTGGCATTTCAAATGCCTAACAAATGGGGTATGGCCTTGGTCCCTTGAATGCTTCTCGTCCAAACCAGATAATAGGGTTGAAACATGGGAAATAAATCCCCTACCCTATCCGAATACTCCCCTCAGGAATTGTTCATGAACAGTTTGATGTGAGTTGTGAAATAGAACCACGGTCTACCCCAGAAGCGCGAAGCCTTATTCCAGGCACGTGTTCTTGTTGGGGTTTTCTGGCACCAGTGTTTAAACCTGGAGATCGTATGTGTTATGCAAAAACTACCAATCCAGAAAACGCATTGAAATATGTAGTTTTGCTTACTCACAAAACAAAATGGAATTTTGTGTGGGAAGGGAAAACAAACAAGCTACCACCCATCAGCACGCTCCACCGGTCAATATCCAGCCCCTCAGGGTCCGTTCTGGGCATGTTCAGATGGGAAGATGTACTTTGCACTAACTACTTCCTCAAAATTATTTACATATGCATAAGGCACTTGCCTATGTCCCTTTGCTCCTGGGGGGTCTTTAATGGGGTCTTTGGAGAGCGCTGGTGGTCAACAACTTGGTGAACTTCAGATGAACTTTCCTGGGGCACCTGCACTCTACTTGTTCTTATAGAACTTCATCTCTTCTCTGTGCTCTATGCTTTGGAAGGCAACGCTGCGTTACCCCACTTCCCTTGGCTACTGTTATAGCCCAGCTGCCTCAGAAGGCTTGCCACCCCTTGGTGAGCTAATTCAATAGGTGGAGCTAATCACTGCCGTAGCTGCAGCCTCTCCTAGTGATTCTTTATAACTTCATCCCATCAGCGAGGAGAAGCGCCCAGCTCTGCCGCTGAAGGGCAGAGCCCCAGCAGGGCCCCAGCCCAGCCCAGGCTGCGCCTGCCCAGCTCAACATGGCTGCTGGGAGGCTGAGGGTGGGCAATGGCAGCTCCCAGCATGCCATGGGAACACCATGGCTGCCCTGCAGCACCGGGCCTACAGCTCCCAGCATGCCCTGGGAACAACCTGGCCATGGGGCTGTCCCAGGCCTACAGCTCCCAGCATGCCCTGGGAACAACATGGCCATGGGGCTGTCCCAGGCCTACAGCTCCCAGCATGCCCTGGGAACAACATGGCCATGGGGCTGTCCCAGGCCTACAGCTCCCAGCATGCCCTGGGAACAACATGGCCATGGGGCTGTCCCAGGCCTACAGCTCCCAGCATGCCCTGGGGACAACATGGCCATGGGGCTGTCCCAGGCCTACAGCTCCCAGCATGCCCTGGGGACAACATGGCCATGGGGCTGTCCCAGGCCTACAGCTCCCAGCATGCCCCGGGGACAACATGGCCATGGGGCTGTCCCAGGCCTACAGCTCCCAGCATGCCCTGGGGACAACATGGCCATGGGGCTGTCCCAGGCCTACAGCTCCCAGCATGCCCTGGGAACAACATGGCCATGGGGCTGTCCCAGGCCTACAGCTCCCAGCATGCCCCGGGGCACGCCTTCTCCCAGCAGCCTCCCCAGGCAAGAGAGGGGAAACACCAGCCGTCCCCAGGGGCAGGGGTCAACAAAAGCCACCCAAGCGAGTTGGAGGCTATAAGAAACTATGGACTAGGGTATTGTTTATTAAGATTTATGTTAAGCCCAATGTAAAGATTAGGCAACAAAAGATAAGATAACCGCCAGGTGTCCAGGATGCCGCTTGTGAAAGATAAGATAACCGCCAGGTGTCCAGGATGCCGCTTGTGCATATGAATGAAGGGTCAACACCTCCACTACTTCATGAACACGAAAGTAAAAAAAAAGGTATAAAAAGGGACTGTTTGAACTGCTCAGGACGGCAGTTGGCGGAGCGCAGACTCCCCTGTTGTCCAGCGCTGGTTTTGCTCATATTCTACTTGCTATAATTAATAAAAATTTTAATTGGATTATGATCTATTGTGGTCTCAATTTATAACAATTCTGGTGCCGTGACTCTGATAAGGAACGGTGGGCTTTGGTCCTCCGGGGAGGCGCCCCGCGACATTTCGCGGCCCCGCGACCAACAGCTTACTCCAACCTTACCTACGAACCTAAATTCTAGAATAATGAGCAAAGGAGAAACCGGTAAAATCCCATAAAAATTCTGTGCACGGGAGTCCGGACGAAGACGCAGGACGCGTAAGTATATTGCGAATTTGTTCGCGGGTTTGCCGTTCGGGCGGGATTGGGTTTCCTGGAATATAACGAGTGAGTGTATGTTTGTGGATATTCCAGAAGATGGGGGCGAAGGGCAGCAAGCCTTTGACTCCCATGGGAAGGGTACCCATTGTACCTAAGAATACCCCTCTGGCATATATCTTAGACAATTGGAGATATTTCCCTGGAACTCTAGGGAAAGATAAGCAGAAGATGATAGAATATTGTACTAAGATATGGGGAGGGAAGAAAATTTCTAAAAATGTCTTTTGGCCAGTCTATGGGTCAGAAGAAGATTGGGTAAGACAGCAATTAAACCTCTGGGTTAATAATAAAAAACCCCTTAACCTGGAGGAGAGTCGATATGCGGAAGCGTGGCTAGAAAGACCGGGAGCTAGACTTTACCCACTGAATGAAATAAAAACTAAACAAAAGAAAAAGCAGGAAGAGTTGGACGAAACCCTTCTAACCCCCCCTCCTTACATTCCTCCTCCTGCTCCCGCAGAGGTCCCCAGAGCGCCCACTCCCCCACCAGAGTCGGAACAAGGGTCTCCCCCTCTTCCTAGACGCATAACTAGAAGTCAGAAAGGGGCAGCTCAGATGTACCCCCTAAGGGAAATACCCATGGGGGGACCTCAACCTGTGATCGGATATATTTCCGTACCCCTAAACTCGGCTGACCTACGAGATTTTAAAAGAATCGAGATGGGAAACTTAATTGAGGACCCACTCGGAGTGGGAGAAAGATTAAATCAATTTTTTGGGACCAAACCTTTATACTTGGGATGAGATGTAATCTATCCTTGGTCAATTATTTACTACCGAGGAAAGAGATATGATGACGAGCAGGAATGAGACTGTGGGATGCTCAGCATGCCCAGGGACCCCAAGCAGATATTAAATGGCCACTCCAAAGACCTAATTGGGATAATCAGGATCCAGTGCATAGAACTCATATGCAGGACCTGAGAACTATAGTAATTCAGGGGATTAGGGAAGCAGTACCCCGTGGCCAGAATATCAATAAAGCATTTAATGAAATGCAAAAGAAAGATGAAAGCCCTACTGAGTGGCTGGAACGACTGAGGAAAGCCCTTCAGCTGTACTCTGGGGTAAATCCAGACGACCCTTTAGGGTAAGCGCTCCTAAAAACTCAGTTTGTGGCAAATAGGAGAGTCAGGGGCTCTATATCTTAGGGGACCGGAGTCATCGTGAGCCCTTGATAAAATTAAAAATAGGTCCCCATAAACAAGAGTTCACCTTTTTAGTAGACACTGGGGCTGAAAAATCAACTATTAAGCAAATACCTGAGGGATGTAAAGTTTCCCCTGAAAAAGTACAAGTAATTGGGGCAAAAGGAGAACCCTTTAAAGTAAGCAAAATCAAACATGTGGTATTCGAAACTGAAAATAAATTTGGAATGGGTGAACTCTTGCTCGTCCCTGAAGCAGAATTTAATCTGTTAGGACGAGATTTAATTGTTGAATTGCAATTAGAAATTAAAATAAAAAATCAAGAGCTAACAGTGATATGGAGAAATAGTGTGAAATGGCGACAATGGACATCGATTGTGATTGTATATGTCTGCTCAAGGAATGTGGGTATGGTGACTGGTCATGGGTGCGATGTCTGGTCACATAGGCACACAGCTCTGAGGAGACAACTACAGTTTTGAGGAGACGCCTGCCCTTCTTCCTCTAACAAAGGGGCTATTTAAGAGATATTCCAATGCTATCTAGAGGGAGGGAGTGCTAAGTCTCCTTGCTGGAGAAGATCGGATGGTCACAAGGACATGAATCACCTACAAACCTGCAAGACCACCACATTCCAGGCAAAGGACTGATAAGCTAATTAACATACAAAGCGGGGTTTAGGTAACAAATATGTATAGGCGTTAATTGAATATTCATTTGTTTTATTGTATAAATGTGAGATGGTTCATCATTTCGGGCATGCACGCTTGTGGAGGAGCGATCCCCCGTGCATCTGCGCGCAATAAGCATACCTACTTTATAACTTTCGAGTTATAGAGTCTAATTCCGCACGTCAGTTTGGCGAGCCAGCCAGGAGGATTTCTGCTCGGCTGAGGGACCAGCTGCGGAGCGGACGCTCCTAGGCGCGCCCCGGGAGATTTCCTCGGAGGAGCCTCCTCTTCTCAGCTGTTCACCCGGGAGCAGAAGAGAAACCCCTGGATCCACGGATAAAACGGTATGTTTAGTAACGGGGCGGCTGGTGAGACGCACGGAGACGTCCGGCGCGCAGCGTAGTCCCCAGGAGGAAAGGTACCTTGGGAGGGGGTTTGCTGACCAAGGGGTGGCCGCTAGCGATCTTGAGGACAGATCGAGCAAATCCGAGGTTACTGCCATTCCTAAAAGCCCGGAGGCCTCGTGACGGAAAGCGGGGGGCGGGACGGAATAAGGCGGAATCTCACAGGAACAAGAGGGACCTCACAGCAAAAGTAAAAGGGAAACTTTTGCGTAGGAAAAAGAGGAAGCTAAAAACTTCCTTTAGGTTGTTTTAAGAATTGGGGAGTTCCTGGAATGTAACAACTGAAATAGCGCTCTGTGTCTTGTTTGTTCTATGTGTTGTCTTGTTATATGTTCAAAACTCGGAGTTATGAAATGTATGTTGAAAAATATTAACATTCTGGTAATTCGTGGCAAATAGCGGAAAACTTAACACTCTGCTTAAGACCAGGAAAAATTGGTTTTTGTTTATTGTTTGGTTTTTGGCAATTGTTCATTGAAATGCATACTTTGTGAACTGTTAGTGTTCCTAAGAGTTTGTACATAAGTGCACGGTACCGTATAACATACTGCTTGTGTGACTGCGGGCTGCCCGGAGAGTGTGAATGGTGTGATTGAGATGCGCATTTTGATTTTCCGTGTATAGCTTAATTATTTTGACTGAGTGTGAGTGCAAGAGTGCTTGAGACAGGCGTTTGAGTGCAAAACGAGTAAGAAGCTCTATCCGCGTTTCTGACCTTGGGTGGCTAAGGCGGCCGGGAAAAAAAAAAAAGAAAAAAACCCCAAAGTAATTAAAATTGCAAAATGGGAAATGGAAGGAGTAAGCCCTGTGAAAAATCGCCCTTGGGTTGTATATTAAAACATTGGAGTGATATTGTAGGACATGGTGGTACCGAAAATAGAAGGAAATTGGTTAAATATTGTAATCAGTGGTGGCCTTTGTATAAATTGGAGAGTGATGCGAAATGGCCTCAGGAGGGAGGAACGTTAGATCATAACACTCTCCTGCAATTAATGTTGTGTCTGAGAAAAGAAGGAAAATGGGACGAAGTATCGTATGCAGACATGTTCTTTGTCCTCCAGGACAAACCTGAGTGGCAAAAGGACTGTGGATTAGTACCCCCTCGGGATCCTATGGTACTAGCACTAGAAAGAGTGTGGGATTAACATCACCTGATCTTTGATTGTGGCTCTAGAAAAGGATAGGAAAAAACTGAGACCTAAACTAGAAAGATGTTCTTGTTGAAATTTCTGTGTTTAAAAGCTCAGGTTGCGGTTCCTTCTGTGGAGCAACCAGAATGAAACACGTTGTAAGATATAAAAACTTGTACTAATGTATGTAAAACCTGAGGCGTGTGTGTGTGTGTAGAATCAAAGACCTTGTGAAAGTGTTGGGGTGAGTTTGTACAAACCCCTGTACCCCCTCGAAGGTGCGACTGAATCATGCTGGGATGCATGGCAGGATGTTTTCTGTTTGCCTGCGAAGGCCTGATATGTAATAACACAGACTTAAAGCAACAAGTAGCAGATTTGCATTCAGGGTAAGAAAGAGTTAAAACAGAAGTGCTGCTGCAGAGGCAGGCTTGTGTAACCTGCAGAGCAGGAAGAGCATCTCCTGCCCCGAACCCTTCTGATGGTGGGGAGGAGGGGGTTGCTGTTGCTGACAATTGAGCAGAAGGACCTGACAATGTCACCCCAATTGCTGCAGCATTTGCTGCACAACAGGACCGATAAGGGCCCTTCTAGGGCAGGGAATGGGTATGAGGTGGAATTTTAGTGAATACAAAACCAACTGAAAAAAATTGTTACAGTTGTGGGAGCTGCTGGCCACCAGGAAAACATCCTGAAACCTTTAAAGTACAAACTAAAAAAACAAATAAGAATGCCAAATTCACTAAAATCTTTGTTGGCATGAGATTTATTAGAACATCTAGACGTTTAGAGAAGGGGAAATGAAATTAAAAGTTAAATATGATCAAGTAATTGAAATATTGAGCTTATCTTTAATTCAGCAGAAAAGAGGAAAAGAGGACCTCCCTGAAGTAAGAGAAATTTTTAACCAGGTGTATCTGAAAATAAATTCCAGGAAAGGTGAAAAATGCTTTACCTGCTACAGTAAAATGATAAGGGGGAGGCTTGCTCAGTTCAGATAAAAACAATATCCCTTGGTCAGCAGGGCTGTGGGGATATTGGCAGAAAAAGTGAAATAAAATACACTCTGTAGTAGATCTACTAATGTAAATCTGTGTGTTTTGCCATGACAGTGACTTGTTATGGGATGTGCAGATGAAACTGCATTGACAATGAAGTACAAGGAATAAGGTTGGTCAGATGCCTCCTACCATAGTCAAGGGCAAGACTGGGTTGGCCTCTGTGTTTGCCACCAAGAAGAATCTTGAGCTCCGCTGTTGGCTGCAACCCAGTAGGCGTTGAGCGGTGGGAACATATGCCATGCCAGACCTTGATATGAGGCATGGCCCACTCTGAGGCACTGATTTGGAAATTGGAAACCGCCTGGCCGACCATGAGGCCAGACGAGTAACAGAGGAGGTAGGAAAGGAGGAATTATCCTTAATACCAGATGATAAAATCCAAACTGTAAGTACAGATCAAGAGCCAAACTATTCTAAAGAAAACTTAAAGGTAATTCAGGACATGAATTATAAAATAAAATTAAGTAAGTGGACTTATTTAAGGGATGGTTGTATAGTGGTACCATCCAATTTAATATGGACCACAGCCCTATTATTAATAAGACGCATTGGGGAGCTGATACTTTATATAAAAGTCTAAATCAGAAATTGAAAGGGCGAAACTTGTATACTGTAATAAAACAGGTGACTCAGCAATGTGAAATGTGTTTACGCAATAATCCCAATACAGCAAATAAAATAAAACTAGGGAACATTAGCAGAGGGAATGTTCTAGGGCAACATTGGCAGATCGATTTCTCGCAACTTCCTTGAAAAGGGGGGTATCGATATTTGTTGGTACTAGCAGATACCTTTTCAGGTTGGCCAGAAGCCTTCCCGTGCAGAACTGCTAAAGCCCGGGAAGTGACCAAAATACTACTCCAAGAGATAATACCTAGGTTTGGAGTCCCAGCGGTAATGTCCTTGGATAGAGGACCACATTTTGTGTCCAGAATAGTACAACAGATCAGCCACCATCTAGGAACAGATTGGCAATTACATACCCCATACTGACCACAATCGAGTGGCCAGGTGGAAAAGATGAATCATCTAATCAAACAACAGATTGTCAAGTTAGGTCAAGAAACAAATCTAACTTGGCCCCAATCTTTGCCATTAGCTCTTACATGAATTCAGTCTAGACCAAGAGCAAAAGAGGGGCTTAGCCCATTTGAAATTTTATATGGACAACCCTGTGGGGTACAAAAGGGGATGTCTTCACAGATTGGTGAAGAAACAATGACTTCCTATATGGTGGCACTAAACAAACAATTAATAAGAATTGAGAAGCATGTGATGGGAACCCGCAGTAGGGGTCTGGATGGACCTGTTCACGATATACAACCAGGAGACTATGTATACGTTAAGTGTTTTGCAGATAAAACCCTGGAACCACAGTGGACCGGACCTTTTCAAGTCCTACTCACCACCTACACTGCAATCAAGGTTGAGGGACAGAATTCTTGGATTCACCATACCCGGATTAAGAAAGCCCCTGCAACTTCGTGGAAAGTAACCCCAGATAAAAAAGAACTGAAACTCAAATTTACTCGGACAAATGGGAACAATGTGGGTGGCAATTAAAGCTGCAAAGTGGGAAGCCTATGTAAACAGGCAGAAAGCCTGAAGCAGCCGTTCTCCTGAAGAATTCCCTTGCTGCCGAGAAGATGGTACACCCCGTGGCTCGAAGCAACCGAGTCGACGGGCAAGGCAGAGGAGGAACAAACTGTGGAGAAAAGAACCAGAACAATGGGACACTAAAGCAACAATGGCCGAACTTCCCCAGGACTGGAGTAGTCCAGGACACCATGTCTGAACTCCGGAAAAGGTTAGATCAACGTAAGAAAGATCGTGAGGCGGGCAGGTCATGGTATGAAAACTGGTTTAATATCTCACCTTGGCTAACCACTTTGTTGTCTGCTTTAGCAGGACCACTTATTATGTTGATTCTGGGACTTATATTTGGGCCTTGTATATTACGCTACACTTTATCAGAGAACGGTTTGACATAGCTAAATTGCTTATTTTAACTACGAGGTCTAGGGCAAAATATAAGAGTGTATCTATTAATGAGGATGAAGATTGTTGTGAATGCGTTATGCCACGTGAGAACTATGCCTATTGTAATTGTGAGGTATTACCTTGTGAGTGTTATGATAAATGTTGGGATTGTGGAAAAAGGTTTGTTTGCAGTGCCGAGAATGAAAGCAGCGTCTAATAAACAATAATAGGATAAAAAGAAAAAAAAAAAAGGGGGGATTGTAAGAAACTATGGACTAGGGTATTGTTTATTAAGATTTATGTTAAGCCCAATGTAAAGATTAGGCAACAAAAGATAAGATAACCGCCAGGTGTCCAGGATGCCGCTTGTGAAAGATAAGATAACCGCCAGGTGTCCAGGATGCCGCTTGTGCATATGAACGAAGGGTCAACACCTCCACTACTTCATGAACACGAAAGTAAAAAAAAAGGTATAAAAAGGGACTGTTTGAACTGCTCAGGACGGCAGTTGGCGGAGCGCAGACTCCCCTGTCGTCCAGCGCTGTTTTTGCTCATATTCTACTTGCTATAATTAATAAAAATTTTAATTGGATTATGATCTATTGTGGTCTCAATTTATAACAGTGGCCAAACTGGATGCCTCAAGGTCAGGGTTTGTCTCGGCGGGTAGGTGAAATTCCTTGGCAGCGCACCTGTCCGAGCCCAGGTGCTTTGTTCCACGAGTCTCACGTGCACAGTCCTGTAGCTGAGAAGAGTGACAAAGAAACCCTGCACAATGGCCGGTGCCAGCCACAGCTGTGCACGGGCAGCTTCCAGCCCTGGGCAGGAGTTTCCTCCTCTGGCTGTGCGGCGCAGGGAAGAGGTGGGAGCTGTGCCGGCAGCCAAACAGCCCTTCACCAGCAGCACGTGGGGAAGCCCAGCGGCAGCCGCCTGCTGGCTGCAGGGGAGGTGGTGGCTGCGTGGCCACCGTGTGTCGCCGTGCAGCCTCGTGTCACAAAGGGGCAGTGATGCGGCACCCACCCGGAACTTGTGACCTCACCTGGCCAGGGCTGGACATCCTGAGCAGCGGGCCAGTTGGGCCGAGCTGCCCGTTGGGATAACTCCTTCTTGAGCTACTTGCATGGCTACCTCTTTCTAAACATTTCTCCTTTCCTGCTGACCCCTCCTCACCTTCCACCCTCTTTCAAAGGTAAGTTGGCTTTGACTTTTGGCACAGATCCTACAGGAGGTAAATCGGGAATAAAAGTGGAGGCCGCTCTCTGCCTCCCAACCTCTAGGCTGAGCTCTTCCACCCTTCTAGGCTGGCCAGACAGGCGCTATGGGGAGCGTTCCTCTTGGCTAATTCCTATGTCTTTCCCATCGCCTAGGCTAGGAAAGTGGGGAGGGGGCAGCCCGAGGCATTGAGCTTCAGCATAGCCTGACCCGAAGCCCACCTTGACTGATGGGTCAGGAAGGGAGACCAGAAACACAGCCCAGCAATGGCAACCGTTAAAGGAGCGGCCAAAAGGCAGTCACTCCTGCAGACAGGGTGGGCAAATGTGGGCTGGAGAGCCAGAGGGCTCTGCTGCCAACAGTTGCTACAGGCAGTTACAACGACCACTGGAACACGTTTGATGGTGACTGCTGGCCTCTGGGTCTTTTGGTGCTTGAATGATTTTCTTGAGATCCGCTTCTTTCATTGCAACCAGGTGACGGGATTGGAGCTGATCTTCTTTTTCTGGACTGCGTCCGGACATCCTTTGTCAGCCAAAGCTTCCCGCTGTGCTGCTGAGAGGAGCGATGGCCGCAATGGGGAGCAACTCCTGTGAGTAACGGTTTCACTAGCAGGCTTGGCCTTGGTGAATCCCCAAATGCAATGGGCACGGCTGGTGTTCCATCCCGCAATGTTGCTGTGGGGACAACCTCAAGGGAATTCTGGGGCTTTTCCTGAGAGCAGCCAGGCCTACCCAGGGGTTTTGTGCAACAAAACCATCATTTCCCTGCAGTCGTTGCCAAGGGAATGGTTCCACCACAAAGGATCCTCTTTCCCCCGGAGAAGATTTGCATGGGCTGGCAGCAAAGGCAGAGAGCTGGAGCAGGCCTCTACAACCTGGGCAATACGTGCTTCCTCAACTCCGTGCTGCAGTGCCTGACGTACACCCCACCTCTTGCCAACTACCTGCTCTCTTGTGAGCACAGCGACTCCTGTGAGTACTTTTTGGAAGATCTCCTTGTCAGTCTGTTGGGCACTTCCCAAGGACCCCCAGAACCTGCCGCTGGATGCAGGAGAAAAGCAGCCCTTCTTTCTCAGCCACCGCCAAGGTGGTGCTCTTGGGACGCTCAAGCCTACAAGCCGCTTGGCCTATCGAGGCGTGTTTGCTGTCACAAAGATGCCTCTTTCTAGTGCTGCCTGCCGTTCCCTATTCCTGCATCTAACCTACATATTTGCTGGTTGCACAGAAAACTTCTGTCAGCGAGGCATCCCTCTCAAGAATGTTTTCTGTGTGCTGAGATGTCGTGGGCTTGCTGGGCCATTGGCACCTGGGGACGACTAGGAGACTGTCCTAGCAGAACTCCAAGGTCTCCATGAGGTTTCCCATCACAATGGCTCTTTGACTGACCTGACCAGCTTGCTTCCTTCCCTCCCTCCTTCCCTCCCTCCCTCTTCAGGTCAGCAGGAAGGCTTCTGCATGATGTGCATCATGGAAGCGCACGTTAACGATGCCTTGTCCACCTCAGACTGTGCCATCCAGCCCAGGGCCGTCATCAATGCCCTCTCACGTAAGTCATCTCAGCTGCTTTGACTTGCTATCCTCTGTTGGCAGAGGACTGAAGTACTACCTTCCTCTTGATTAGGAATAGGAGGGCATTTCACGCTTGGCATGCAGGAAGACGCCCACGACTTCTTACGCTGTACTGTCACTGCCATGCAGAGAGCTTGTCTGGCTGGAAGCAGCGCGTAAGCACAAGCAAACGACCTTTCAATGTTGCCCAGCGCTTTGGCCTCCTTGACGTACCCCATCAAGGAAAGCCTATGCCCAGGGCTTTCAGGCACAGGAAAACTCTTGGAGGAGATAACTCTCTGCCTTACCATTTCCTTCCAGCTGGGACATCTCTTCTCAATATACTACCATCGTCCATCAAATATTTGGGGGCTTCCTGAGGTCCAGAGGTATGTTTCCACAACTGTTGCTCTCCTTACACTTGCCTGTGCCCTGCTGTGTGTCTGTGAGAGACAGCTGAGCGTGGGGCTGGCTCGAGTAGGGATGAAGAGCATAAACGGGCACGGTCAATCGACTTCGCCTGTCGCTGATCGTTTCCGTTTGCCTTCCAGTCACGTGCTGCAGCTGCAAAGCAGTTTCCGATTCCTACGAGGCCTTCCTGGATGTGCCTTTGGATATCCAAGTAAGAGGGTTTCTCACTGTGCTTCAAGTCGTCCCAAGCTCCTTGTGGCTTCCCAGAATCTGCGCAGCTGGCTTTGAAAAGTGCGCTGTGAACACAGGAGAGCTGTGGGGGTGGTGGGAAGTGGTATGGGTGGTGTCTTCCTGCAACGGCCGTGGCAGTGGACTCCTTGTAGATGCTGGCTTTAAAGCTGGACAAGCACGCATTATCCTCTCTGCACCCCTGAGGGACTCTCAGCCACCTTCTCTTTGCCCTCCCTCAACACCCAACTGGCTCCTAGGCTGATGGCTCGTGTTGTTTTCATTCCTGATGACCCTGCACACCATCGGTAGCTGAACTGAGCGGTGGCACGGTGAGGTAGCTCTTAATAGTGCCGGCCGGGAATCTCTGGGAAGGGAGGGAAATGTTCGGCATCATACCCTCTTTCTGCCTCCCTCTGGCCAAGGTTTGCAGGGTCACAGTGGATCTCCTCAGCGGCAGCTCCCTGGGTCTTGTGGGCAACTCCTCCTGAGTGCTTGGGCGAGGGCATTTCCACCAGCTCAGAGCTCTCCTTTCTCACCCCTCCAGGCAGCCTCATCTGTCACCGCAGCTCTGGAGGACTTTGTCAAACCCGAGCAGCTGGCTGGTGAAAACAGCTTTCGATGTAACAGGTAAGAGGATGACTAACACCAGATTAAGACTTGTAGCTGTGTGGAGATGCTGCGTGTCATCGAGCCTCAGGAGGTTCGATGCACAATCAGGAGGCACAGCTTTTCTTTCTTCCAGCCTAATGGTTCTGAAGAGCCATGAAATGGCGTGAGGACGTGTGAGGTGGAAAAGGTTGTCTGGCCGCCGTGGGGCAAGCTAGGGTGCATTTCAGCGCTTTTCTCTCTGCTTGCTTTCAAGCTGTGGCAAGAAGGTTACCGCCCTCAAGAGGTTTACAATCGAGCGCGCGCCCAGGGTTCTCACGCTGTGCCTGAAACGCTTTGATTTCTCCGGCAAGAAGATCGGCAAGGTGTGTACGCAATTGGAGGGCCACTTTCTTTCTCGTCCTGGAGCAGGAGATTTCCCAAAGCAGCACGCTCTGTCACAAGCTGTTCAGGTGGAGCTTTTGGTGTTCCCTTCTGGGGAGAGGAGAGCTCCTGTGGCAAGGCAAGCACATGCTCTGCTGCGACAGAGCTGCTCTGGCCGAGAGCAGTTTCCTGCCACCCAAGGCGTCACCTGCTGCTTCAGGGACAAGCGAGTGTTGACGAGCCCCAGAGATGTATTTCTACACAGCTGGGCCCCGGTCTTGCCAGGCTCTTTCACGTCGTATGCCAGGATCCCTTATGAGCCCTCTTGGTCTCTCCACAGTTTGTGCAGTATCCCCAGTACTTGGATCTCCAGCCATACATGTCTCAGGGAGCAGCAGCACCGCCCCTCTACACCTTATACGCTGTCCTGGTGCACAGCGGTGGCAGCTCCTTGGCAGGACACTATTTCTGCTACACAAAGGTAAAGAGCCACTTCCTTCATCTCGGGGACTATGTGTGCTGGGGAAGGCAAACTTTGGCGGCGCTCTTTCTGGCAGCCAAGGTTCTGGGGGAGAAGGTCCCCTGACCAGCTGGATGGGATTTGCGTTGGCGGACTCTTGCTTGTGTAGTTTTCTGCCTGTGTCGTTCGAGAGAAACCATGCAGTTCATCTCCACACGTCCTTGCCTTTCTTTGACAGGCCAGCAATGGACTCTGGTACCAGATGGATGATACGTCTGTGGCTTACTGTGACCGCAACACAGCTCTCGGGCAGCAAGCCTACTTACTGTTTTATATCAGGTAACAGCCAGGACTAACAGCTGTTCAGAACACGTTTCCTTTTCAGGGTTTTGCTATTTCTCTTCTGATCCTCCTGAGTTGTTCCGTCCCAGGAGGCAATTACTACCCGCACCACTCAGGGCTGTCGAACGTGACCTACCTGCCGCCAGTCCTTCCCTTCCCTTGCTGGGCTTTAGGCTGCTGCCCCCATGTAAACTGCTATTTGTCTGCTCTCTGTAGGTGGCTGATAGAGAGCAGAGTCCCTGAAGGGGCCTACAGGGAAGATGGGGGGGGGGGGGGGGGGAGGAGGACAGGACTCCTGCTCAGGGAGCGTAGTGATAGGGCGAGGGCCATTAGTTTTCAACTTAAGGAATGTAAATTTAGATTTAATGTTAGGAAGAATTACTTTATGGCAGGGGTGGGGTGACCGTGGAAGTGGTTGCCCAGAGAAGCTGTGGATGCCCCCTCCCTGGAAGTGTTCCAGGCGCGCTTGGACAGGGCTTTGAGCAAGTCGGTCTAGTGGAAGGTGTCCCTGCCTGTGGCAAGGGACATGACCTAAATGCTCGCCGAGGTCCCTTCCAACGCAAACTGTTCTGTGATTTTACGATTCCACGAAATGGAGGCCATAGCGGGTATGAAGAGGAGGTCTTGCTGTGACAGGGGCAGAGTTGGTGGGAAGACCCCAAGTGAAGTCCCCATTTGTAGCCTGACATGTCTTCTCTCTGTCATACAAACCGCTCCAAGTCAATGAGTGAAGGCCAGTGGAGGTTGCAAGAGCAGCCCTAAGTGGACATCACTCTTTTTTCTTATTTTCCCCAGATGCTCTGATGGGAAATCTAGTCAACAGGCGTCAATGTCACCAGCACCATCATATGCCCGCTCCTTCTTTGGTCAGCAGCGGGGCGGCAGGCAGCAGGCAGACCCTGTGGGACCACGGGATCAGCCTGATTGGACTAAGGTAACTCTGGGGAGGTGGGTCAGGGCAGCAGATGGACAGCGGATTTCTTTCGGGGGTCTTGGCATTGCTCTCCTTGCCCCCACACACTGCAGCCTTCTTCAGAGCCACCACGCTGCTCCGTCTCAAAGCATCGCCCCTAGATCCAACCTACTTGTGTGCCTTCGGCCCCTCTGCCTTTGCAGCCCTCCAGGAGGGCCTCTGGGAGGTCTTTAGTTGTCGCCTCAGAGCGCTCTGGAGGTTTCCCACTGCTCCATCCCCTCCAGGAGGAAAGGACAGGACCTTTTCACAGCTCTCTTGGCAGGATATGGCGATGGGCATGGAGGACTCTGCAGAGGACAGCAGCTCCTGGCCAGGCGGGCTCAGCATCACCTCCCATGTGGACATGCCCTTGCATCACTCCTGCGTCTGTAGGAGGCTGGAGTCCTGCACTAGAGCTGCATGCCCACACTGCCATCCACCATTTGACCATGTGCTGCACACTGCGCGAGAAGACAGCCACCAAGAGGAGCACAGATTCAGCCCTTCTTCCCGCTGCCAGAGGAATGGTGCCAGGAAGAGAACCCGGAGCAGATCCCCGCAGCGCAGAAATGATCTCCACAGCTGCTTCGTGGAAACGACAGACTGCAAGCGCTCCACAGGGAGGAGGAGGAGACCTAGTCCTCCAAGTTGTCACCACACTCCCAGGGATAACACAGCTCCAGGGCCCTCCAAACGCAGCTGCCAGTATACTCCTGCACCCAGGGCTGCTCCCAGGGAGCAAACCCTGCCAACGCAGAGAGCGCGGAGCCGATCCCTGTGGCACCGCTATGATCTCCACAGGCAGTTCACAGAGTACCACCCCTCAGCAGCGGGGATGAGAACTGGTCCTCCAACACAGGACCGTGCTCCCAGCAACAACAGAACGCAATGGCCTTCCCACAGTAGCTCCCACTTGGCTCCCGCACCCAGGGCTCTTCTGGAGCAAGCCCTGCTCAGGCAGAGAGAGTGGACCAGATCCCTGCGGGCATGGCTAACATCTCCGCAACTGGTTAAAAACACACACCATTAAAACAAAACACACTCCTCAGGCCTATGCCAAGGACAAGCTGCCACCAATGAGGTTCATCTTGCACAAGGCATCACCATGCAGGAAATCTTCCAGACGAAAAGGAAACGATAAAATAAAGACATATCAAGCAAGAGCTGGCTAAAGGCTTAACTGGACGCAGTAGTGAAGGAGAGGCAAGCTTTTAACTGCCTGAATCTCCAAGAAGCAAGTGGAGTGTTGGAAGGTGTCTGAATGATCGAAGAGTAAGGGGAAGGGAAATCTAGCAGGCAAGCGCAAGGGCTTCTGTGCAGATGGGCTGCTGGAAAGGGGACTTCAGACGTGGCGTCCTTGGGCATGAGTGTATCTGCACGCTTTGGTGGTCCATTCTAAGTGGGGCTAGTACGGAGAAGGGTGACACCAGGAAAAGCCCAGGGCTGGGACCGCCAGGTGGGTAATAAATATCTCTGAACCTGTGCAGAGCCAAAGCTCCACTGCAGGCTGGCCAGCAGGTCCCTAAGGAAGGGATCCGTCAATCCAAGGAGCCAGTGAGCCACTCAGGTCCCCAGCCATGGGCAGCTCCAAGCCACCTCCATGGGCTTGGAGACTCCAGGGGCGATCACCCAGAGGCAGAACTGAAACCCATCGCTTGGCAATTACAGCCTGCCTCTTCAGGGGAAGCACTTCTTGTTTCCTCCAAGCCTTCCTCCTCCTGACGGCATCCTGTCCCACCATGCGGAAGGGCTCTTCTTAGAGATGTCTCTTTTGGGTTGGAATGCTGGACTTCAGAGCCTGCCTTCCTTGCAAGGAAACACGCCAAACACTAGAAAGCTTCAGGCCACTTTGGAGGCTACGCTCTGGCTGCTGAGGGAAGCAGGTTGGTTTGTTAGCTTCACCTTTGCCGGGGGCTGTGATGTGCCCGGCCCCACCATCCCAGCACCAGGACCACCCAGCCACCCTCTTGAGGCTCTGGGAAGGCGGGTGATATTTCCTTTACTGCGCCAAGTAGCTGACACAGGCTTTAGTCATTCCCTCTTTCTTGGCAATGCTTAGGATGGGCTTCAAAGAGGTTTAGTAAAACATTTCCCATCAAAAACCCTTTTGACAGAAAATGGCTTTTGGGCACGATGCAAACTCCTGTGGAGAAGAAAAGTTCACATCAAACCTGCTCAGCCGATGTGAGAGACCTTCATGAGGAACCAGGAGTTGTTTTCCTCCTCCCAACATTTTTGGCAAGGTACTGCTGATGCAAAAGGTTCTGTGTTGTCAAGGTGGACACAGGTTGGTGGTGGAAGTAATGGAGACGTTTTCATGTACTCCTGGGCCAGGAATCACTTGCGAGTGCTTGAATCTGACAGCAGCAGCGCCCAGGCAGAGCTGGGAGCAGCCCCTGGCGACATCTCTTGGCTTTATGGCAGTGTTTGCAGCCCCAGCACACGTCCCCTGCCCCCTGCAGAGATCAGGCAGGAGGCTGGAGGGAAGACTCCCACCGATGGCTTTTGCCTCCAGGCTGGAGCGCACTGTCCCAGGCTCAGGAGCCGCCACCTCCGCGCTCCCCTACCCCATGCTGGGGCAATAAGGCAGCACTCCTCCTTCTACAGAACAACACCCCAAGCTTACGCCGAGGATGAAACGCCGATTTCCTCCTCATGCAGGTTTCTCCCACGGCTACAGGCTGCCACAGGGCTGTAGGGTCGACGTTCACAGGTGTCTCGAATGCCAGCACAAGCGTGGCTTTTCACAGGCAACACTGCAGGGAGATTTCTGGAAGAGTGTATCAAACCACACATATTCATTTGCCTTTCGAGTCTGTTATGCCGAGGACCTGGCAAGGTCACTGGTTTTGCACAGCAGCGGAGATGCTGATGTAGCCACATGACTCCAAGGTCCAGGGGCTTGACAGGAACAAACCTCAACATCTCGGTGCTCACCAGAAAGTCAAAGGAGCTGGCAGTGAAACCTTCCTTTGAGACGGCTACATGAAATTGCATGGCAGAAACGGAGAGGCAGCAAGCTTTGGACCAAGGAAGCAGCTCTCTTTGCCCGGGGGCTGTAGCAAACTGCCGTGTTTCCTCCCCAGAAGCTTCCTCCGGTCCCCGCCCTGCTCGGCACCGAGCCCACAACGTTGCACTGCCAGTAGCACCAAAGGCAGACAAGGGGACAGGAGCAAGGTGTAACAGTCAGTCTGGGGTGGGAAGATAGGTGCGAGCTGACCAGGGCAGGAATCGTCACAGCCCTTGACAGGGTAAGTCTCGGCCAGCAGGGCAATGCAGAGGAGGTCCTGGAACATGTCACAGCTGAGAGGACCTGTCCTGATGGCTCTCCTGCATTTTCTGGTGTGGGGCAGAAGACGTGCTCCAGGGCAGGACTGGCCTGCTGCACCACGGGAAGGACAGAGCATGGTGGACCCCTCCTCCCAGGGCCGGCTGCAGGGCTGCGAAGGTGGCTGTGCAGGCAGGGGTGCCCAGCGCTGTCCTTGCCAGCAGGGTCCCTGCAGCCCAGGGGGCTGTGTGCTGGGGCAGGGGCTCTGCCACCTGCCAGGGGCAGCTCTCAGCCTGCCGGGGGGCTCCCCACAGAGATGCGGGGAGAAGCTGTGCATCGCGTCCAGGCAGGTTTTGAATGTCTCCAGAGAAGCAGACTCCACAGCCTCTTTGGGCAGCTTGTCACACTGCTCCAACACTGTCAAAGCACTATAAAAACTAGCTGGCTGCTCCAAGGCTTTTACCATCATATGCCAGGTTAACTTCAATAAGTAGTTCCCACGCCTTGCCCCGGCACAGCCACCAGTCCCCTACAAGGTTTCAGAAGTTCATCTACGGGCCATGCTGTTTCTTCAGCCTCTTCAAGCCAGTCTACCCTGCTTCTCCCGGGGCCTCTCCTTGTCTCTCCGCCATCTTGGGAGGGGAGGGAGGGGGTGGGGGGGTGGGGAGCGGGTGCAGGAAGCAGCCACAGCTGCACATTATCCACGTCAGCCGCCAACACACCACCCCTGAAGCATGCCCACAGCTGTATATTATCAATATAATCAACCTGCCTTCATTCCTCTATAATTCCTCTACAATTCTCCCCCGGTTTTTTCTTTTCTTTTTTCTTGTTCTTCTTAACATTTCATTGTATTTATTTACGTATTTAACAGGTATTTAACAATCATCACAACATTTTCAAAATAAACTACTCATACAGTCCAGACAACTCGTCCCTGAACTCTTTTGTTCTTCTTTGTTGAAACATGTTTTACAAGTGTATAGGATTTGACCTGTGATGTGGTGTGCTACATTCTCAACTCTGGTGGGATCAGGAGGACTCACGGACACGGAATGCTCATTTGAAACCGGTGGGAACATTGATAATGTATGTTAAGAAGAGTGATTGTTGTGTACGTACCCATTTCCCTGAATATACTCAGGCAGGAATTCCTCTAGCTGGTATCCCCGTTCCGTTTGGGACTAACGGGAATAACTTGTGGCTAAGACCAGGATACGCTCCTTGGAACGAGACTGACCTCCAGACTTGGACAACACTGAATCCACACTTGTCCACTGTGAAGTGTGTTACTGCAAATGAAGCCAAGACACACGCAAATGCTCCCGCAGAGGGGGCGTGCCTAGGTGGGCAGCAGCTGAGGGCATGCGTGCTCAAGCACCTCCAAGTCCTTCCTGCCTCCAGGAGGTGGAGAGGTGGCCAGTGGTTGGCAGGCCTGGTCCTCTTGCAAGGTGGGGATGCTGGGGATGAGCAAGCACGTGGGCTGCAGCCACAGGCCATCCACATGCCTGAAAGGCTCTCTCACCCCTCTTGCTGGTCACCTAGTCCAGCTTCAGGTTCACTAGTGAGTTGCGCGCACACACAGGGCTCCCAGCAGTAGCTGGCCCGAGACACTGGGGCTTTCCAAGCGCTGGCTGCCTATGGCCTGTGTTGCCGTCAGCCTTTGCTAGCAGCCAGGCCAGGGGACCCACCGCGCAGCGGGTGCAGAGTGGGCCCACACAGGAGGGGCTTTGGGGTGGCTCTCCAGAAGAGGCCAGCGGGTCCTGTGGTGATCAGGCACAGGGCTAAGCAAGTAAAGCAGCCAGCGCTTTGCTTCTGTGTGCCTGGCTCCTTGATCCCCCCTTCTCTCCGTTTGCCGTGCTTATACGTGCCCCTCATCTTCCCTGGCTCCTCCCTTTCTCAGCCCTGCTCTCCTTGGCCAAGACAAGGCCAACCCCGCTTATTTTGCCCCACCGTGCTCCCAGGTTTGCCCCATCTGTCAACACACAGATGTGGCCTTTGGGTGCTCTTAGCTAGGTCCCCTTGCACTTGCGTGCCATTGCTGACGGGCTTGCCTGGGAACTGCTGTCCCTGCCAGAGTCCTCTCTGCAAAATGACCCCAAGCTCTTGAAGGTCAAGCAGCTGTGAAGCGTGGCCACCTCTGACGCCATTCCCCGCTAACCACCTGCCAAATGTGGTGCTGGAAGAGCAGCGTATCCCCAGCAGACAAGTTGTCTTCTCCAAGGACGCCTTCTGCCTGCTCTCCGCAGACCCACGGGAACCGGCAGCAGGTCCCTTGTCAAAACACAAAGCAGCCTTGAGCCCGCTGGCTTGGAGGCCCAGTTCTGGGGCCTAGGAAGCCCTGTGCGCCTCAAGCGCCTTGAGAGCAGCTCTTCAACTTTCAGGCAGAGCCTGCCCGCTCCTCCTCCTTGGGACCCAGTTGCTCCCTCCGCTGTGTTCCTTATGCCTCGCCACACAAGCCAGGGTGGCAGCAGGGAGCTGCCGCACCTTTCACAAGCTTTGAGGCTGCCATGCTTCAAGCCACTGCCCTCGCCCCCCACGGACCTAGCCCTGCTGCGCTTTAAATGCAGTGCACGTGCCTGGATCCTGCTTCTCTGCTGCACTCCAGCATGTGAGTGAGCAAGGCTCCCCCAGGCAGTGGCAGAAGGCAGACTCCTGAGACAAGGCTGATGCAGGATTTACCAAAGCCATGGACAGCAATGGCACGTACGGCTAAGAGCAGGAGCATCCTTGTCTCTCGAGAGCTTCACCTTGCTTGTCCTTGCCACAAATGCCCTGCTCAGTGTGCGCCCAGAACTGCAATCAGACTCATGGATAGCAAGGAGGACACGAGGCCTGCCAGAGGGCGTTGCTGTCACTGACATAGCCAGCGAGGACTGTGCTGCACCTGCATTTCACTGTTCTTTGTGCAGCAAGGTTGACACTGCTGGGCTACGCTTGGCTTATTTGGCTTGCCCAGCACCGTTGCCAGCCGCAGCCGTAAGAGACATTGGCTCTTGGACACCCAGGCATGCGCGTGCTGCCTGTAGTAGCCCCGTTCTCTGGCGTCTCTTTATTGGGAAGGAGCTGGTGGCATGGGGCTGCGGAGAGCAGGGCGGCAGGGAACTTCCCAAAGAGGCTGTGAGGCCATGCTCGCTTTTGTCCTGTGAGCTGTTAGAAGGCAGAGCTGGGAGCCAGGCGCCGCTGCCTGCCATGGGGCCTGCCCACCCTGATGGCGCAAGCAGGGCATTCCACAAGGCTCTGTCGGGGTGCGCGATCCCAGCTTCTGCCTCCACTCCTGCTTGGGACCCCTCCTATTGCCTCCCCTCCCTCCCCTCCCCCCCCGCCCCCCCGACACCACCACGCCCAGCACCCGGAACCAGGCACTCTGTGACATCAGTCCCACGTCCAAGGGAACCCCGGGCAACGGGAATCCTGCGGGCAGTACGTCAGCAGCCGTACTGGTGGCGACAAGCCCTCGTCCTTGCAGCTGCCACATGTCGCTGGCAGCGATGGGTTTTCTGCGTCTCCTCGTTGTCCTGCTGGCCGTGTGCTGTCCTGTGCACGGCACATGGGACAGCTGTGGGTAAGTGGCCCGAGGCTCTGGGAGGGAGCTTGGGCAAGCCTTGTGGGCTTCACTGGAGGGGGCCTGCTTGTCCCCCATGGCCACCCCCCAGGTTCCTGAAAGCCATGTGGGAGGCTCAGTGCCTTGACAGCAGCCAGGCTGCCGGCACAACTCGTCTACGGGCTGAAGCAGAAAGCGGGGCGAGGGGAGCGGGTTTTGGCCCCACGGGTTTCCTCGGCCCGTCTGGCCATGCCTTGTGGGGAGGGAAGACGGCTGGCCTTCAGCCGCAACGGCGCAAGCCATCCAGCAGCACAGTAAGGAGTTTCTGGTTACAGAGGGAGCTGCGGGCTTCGTCCCATGGCTTTGCACTACGGCATGTCGCGCGTCGTGGGTGGCACAGATGCCCAGCCAGGGGCCTGGCCCTGGATCGTCAGCATCCAGGCTCTCGTGGAAGGAGGCACGGCGCACATCTGCGGGGGCTCCCTCATCAGCCCACAGTGGGTCCTCACAGCAGCCCACTGCTTCATCGAGGTCAGGTAAGGAGGACCAGGGGTCGGGGCTAGCCCCACAACACTAGCAGGTGCCCTGAGCGCAGCAGCACGTGCTACTGCCGTCCCGTTGCCCTGCAGCACGCCCAGTGCCTGGGCACTCCGGAGCCCCGCCGAGAGGCTGCTCAGGAGAAGGCTGGGCTCGTGCCACTGCTTCCCAGCAGCCTCCCGCTCGACACTGCTTGAGCCCAAGGCACGCGAGGGCAGTCGCAGCCTCCCTAGCGCTGCTTGCCTCTCTCCCTCGTCGAGCAGAAGGCAGGGCAAGTGCCGGGCTGCTGCAGCACGTGGCTGCGCTCCCTCTGAGCCCTCTCTCCATCTGCCTTCCAGGCACATCACCGTCTTGCGTGTGGTGCTCGGTGCTACCCAGCTGACTCAGCTGGGCCCTGAGGCTCAGGTGCGCGCCGTCAGGCGGCTGCTGGTTCACCAGCACTACTGGAACGTCACACAGAGGAACGACATTGCCTTGCTGGAACTGGACCAGCCTGTCCAGTGCAACAGCTACGTACAGCTTGCCTGTGTGCCCGACGCCTCGCTGAGAGTCTCAGAGCTGACAGCCTGCTACGTCAGTGGCTGGGGTGCCAGGAAAGCAAGAGGTGAGTGGCCCAAACGCAGTGGCGGCGCCAGTGCAAGCTTGGCCAGCTTGGGGAAGCAGGATGCGCTTCCTGACGGCAGAGGCGAAAGCCAGAGTCAGGCTGTGGGGGCGTAAGCCTCTCTCTTCGAGAGAGGGGCCGGCGCCATTGACCCAGAGCAAGGCAGAAAGGCAAGAGCGGTCCAGCGCCTGTCCGCATGCAAAGCCAAGCCCCGGGGGAGGGCTTCAGCCAGACGGGGGAGGAGAACTGGCAATGAGCTGCTGGGTGTTCATTCCTTTCTGTGCTCTTCACAGCTGGAGGATCGGCATACGCGCTGCAGGAGGCCCAGGTCCACCTCATTGATGCCAGGGTCTGTAACAGCAGCGGCTGGTACAGGGGGGCCATCCACAGCCACAACATCTGTGCTGGCTATCCGCAGGGCGGCATCGACACCTGCCAGGTAGGAGCGTGCTACAAGCCAAGCCCTGGCAGCGCAGGCAGCCCCGCCACAACCGCCCAAACGTGCGCCATCACGGCCTTTTGCCGGCCACTCACACTCCCATGGCTGGGTCCCCACCGCTGAGGGCCTTACCCGCCCCTCCCCATGGGCAAGCCCTTGCCCAGGGCCTGCCCGCCTTGTCCCAGAGGCCTGGCACGCTGCCCAGAAGGCCCGCCCGGTGCCCCTGGCAGCCCACAGCTTCACCATCCCAGCCGTCTGACACACCTTCACCACCACCGTGAAGAGCGGTGAGAGCGAGCCCTGCCTTACAGGCCCACCGCCCCCTGCCAGGCAAGCTTCTACAGAGCTTGGCTGGCCACTGAATGCAGCTCTGGCAGGTGCCGTGAGAGAGAAGGAGCCAGCCACCGGGCTGACGGTGGCCACCCAACAACCCCTTCGTCCTCTCTCCTGTGCTGCAGGGGGACAGCGGTGGGCCTCTCGTGTGCCAAGACAAGAGCGCCGACTACTTCTGGCTTGTTGGCGTGACCAGCTGGGGGACGGGCTGTGCGAGAGCAAGGAAGCCCGGAGTCTACACCTCCACCCAGCACTTCTACGACTGGATCCTGGCGCAGATGGGCCTGCGCCCAGCAGTAACCACTACTGCAAGGCCACAGCCAGTCTTCACCTACACCCCCGTTCAGAGGCCGAGGCCAAGGCCAAGGCCAACAGAATCGAGCCGGTTTCCACCCTGCCCGTTTCCAGTCCAGAAGCTGCTGGACTTCTTTACTCGGCTGCAGGAGCTCCTGCAGTACCTAAGAGCGAAATAGCCTGGAGCAGCACGATGAGGAGCATCCAGGGCAGGCTGCAGCGCACAACGACCGTTTCCTGCTGGGGCAATGCCTGCTGACGAAAGGCAGCCTCAGTGACAAAGGCCTGCTCTGTCCTGCCCACGCTCCTCGCAACGGCAGAACCCAGCAGGCTGCCTTCTTGCAATAAAGTGTTTCCGTTGGCATGGCTAACCATGCGCCAGTGCACTGCAGTCTCCTGTGCGAGGCAAGGACTTCCAGAGCCGGCACCTGCCGAAGGAGGCAGGCTGCCAAGTCGGGCACAAAGGGTCACCGCAAAGGGCTGAAGCTCTGCCTGCTCCGAGAGAAGCATGAGGGAACAGTGGAAGGAAGGCAGGCAGGTCATAGGAGGGCTCAGGGCCTTGGGGGTGGCAGTTGGAAGCAGAGAATGCCTTAGGCTGGCTCCTGCTGGCATCCCTGTGGGCTTCTGTACGAGGCGCAAGCCAGCTTGAAAGTGGCCTCTCAGGGCCAGCTGGGCTTCAGGGGAAATCCACGAGCTGGGGCCTTTGCTCACGCCACGGAGTTCCTGGGCTTCCCCAGGCTGCTCTGCTTTCACAGCTGCACCATGTTTCCAAGGCCAGGCCTACGGCTGCAGTGGCTGCCGGGAGCGCCATGAGCTTTGAGTGGGAGCAAAGAGGCTGCTGCTGCTGCTGCTGCTCGGCAGTTGCCCCCCTCCCTGGCTGCCTTCTGGCTGTAGTAGCGGCCACGCTAGAGGAGCAACCGGAGGCCTGGGGCATACCAGACCCCTATGGAGGGGTGCCGCGGGGACTCGAGTGGAATGGTCGAGACTAGGGGACCGGGCCCCCAGTCCGGTGTCTTTTTGAGGGCTTGAGGCTCTGCAGAGGGGTCTGGGGTGCAACGAAGGCCTCAGAAGGGGGCCTGAGTGGACTAGAGAGAGCCTAAGGCAGCCTCCGGGTAGCCAGGGGAAAGGGTGCCCAGTGCCAGGTGGCCTCCACAGCCATCAGGGACCTGGGCACAGGCACTGTCATGTGGGGAGGCAGGGAGCGTGGCATGGGCTTGTTGTGCTCATCATCTCCTTGCCCCTTTGCGGTGCCTTGATGTTGCAGCTAGCCCAGGCACTGCCCCCCACCAGCACCGGGACCCTTGCACAGCACTCCAGCTTAAGATCACTGGCACCGGCTGCCCAGAGAGGCTCTGGAAACATTCCAGCACCACCTGCACATGATTTTGTGCAACCTGCTCTAGCACAGCCTGCTTTTGCAGGGCGTTGGACTCGATAATCTCCAGAGGTTCCCTCCAACAACGACCATTGTGTGATTCTGGGACTCGTGGCACTTTGGCTGAGGAAGAAGAGGTCAGGATCCTCAGGCCACCCGACACCTGACTGCCTTCCCAGTGTCTGTCCAAGAAACCTGCCAGTCCTCACTAACAGAAGTTGGACCTGCACACGTGGGCTTGCACATGTGCATGAGCACTGCAGGGCAACAGCCTTCTCTCTCTTCCCCGTCCTCTACTGCAGGGCGAGCGCAGATGTTCTGCCAAGGGAGCACCAGTCTGCACAGGCCCTGCTGCTGTCGCTGTCATGCAGCGGCTCTTCTACCCCGGGCTCCCGCTACTGTGTCCCACACCACTGGCCTGGTGTGATGGCAGAGCCAGGGGCACTACCCGGCTCTGCACCTTCCCGGTCCATCAGGGCAACCTGGGTGCCAGTGAGGAAGCTGGGAATTGCCCTTGGCCAGGCCCTCTCCCTGGAGTTGCCAGAGGAGGAATTCCTTGTGGATGGCAGGGATGCCAAAGCATGAGGAATTCCCCATTGGACGGCAGGGACAGTGCGTAGAGCCCCATCGATTTGAAGCCAAGCCCAGCAGCCCCTCAGCCATGGCCACGGTCACACAGAACCTCACCGAGGAGCTCATCCATATCGTCCAGGACACCCTCATAGTAACCAGGCAGTACCAAAAGTTTCTGCAAGTAATGATGGCCAAGTGGCAAGAGGCGGTCTGTAGTGGGACACACACCACGCTCACCACCACCCCACAGTTCTCTCCCTCCCCCCCGCCAGGAAAGAGGAGCAGCAGGAAAGAGGATCAGCTCTATCCAGGGCTGCTGGAGCCCAGAGGGTTTTTCCAGGGCCTTCGAGTAGAGCTGCTGGGGGCAGATGCGCACATGGAGAAGATGGCAGATGGGGACAAAGGCCAAGGGGAGGACATGGGGCCAAGCAGAAGCAGCCCTGTGCAGGTGGGCAGAAGGAGCCCAATGGGGATGAGGAAGAGGAGCCCCATGATGCCAGACAGAATCAGCTCCATGGGCCTGGGCAGCACCATCCACGTGGGGCCAGGCAGCAGCACCCCAGCAGAGCCCAGGCCCCAGCACCATGTCCCCATGGGCAGGGCACGTGGGCAGGCAGCCTCAGGACCGTGCTGGGCAGGATTGTGCCTGCAGGAGGGCTGCTCCCAGCTGTGGGGCTGCCCAAAGGCTTGGTGGAGATGCGACTGCCGGCACCACTGTGTCTGTTTCTGCAAGCCCCCGTGGTGGCAGCGCTGCTCCCACAAGAGCAATGGGTTGCCCTGCCAGTGGGCAGCTTGCAGGGTGCAGGGCTGGGAACCCTCTGGGGTGCACCCCCATCTGAAATGTTCAATCTTGCAGGAGCGGGCTGGAAGCTAGGACCATGCGCGGCAATCAGTTAGCTGAGGGGAATGTGCTCGAGCTTGTCTAGACAACAATTAACATGATGGGGCATGTTTGCAGAGCACAGGGGAGTGGGAGACGGATGGCGCCAAGGAAAGGTAACACCTTGCTGTTAATTGCTGGTAGTTAACCACCAATCAGGGATTGCCTAGTATGCAAGGCTTAGCTTCAGGAACCAATCTGTTTCAAACGCGCAGCTTCTGAAAGTGCATAGAAACTCGTGCTTCTGTACAATAAATGGACATTTGCTTGCATCAAGCTGCGTCCCGTCTCTTCATTCGCCGCAATCCATCAGTATAACCGTTTTTACATTGGAGCTTTTTACATAGTTTTTGTTTAGACTCCAAGAGTAACCACAGACCCCAGTTAAGGCCTTACCATGCTAGATGCTATTCAGCAATGCAGACATGCACATTTCCTGCCCTGAGAAGCACTGACTATTAAAAAAAAAGTCCTTGAAAGAAATACGGTACTTTCATTGTCATGATTACTTTAGTATTTCTCTATACTGCAAAATTGTTTTAAAAAAATGCACAACAGAAAATAAAAAAGGCTGGTATTAAAAAAATCCTATTCTAAAAAAATTCTGTATTTCTATAACCCAATCTCCATCAACCCCAAGACTGAAAAAAAAAACCCAACAAAAAACTAGGCTTTGGACCTAGGATTATTTAAAAATTCCCATTAAACTCTTCTAGCATTTATGCCATTTTCACCAAAGCTCGCTATACTAGCTTCCTATTCCATGCAAACTGATTAAAAATAAGCATATGAGTCTTATTAATATTACACAGTACAACTCTGCAGAAGTGTTGCTGGGTATGTACAGTGTATATCAAAATTTGGTATTCTGCTTTAACAGTATCATACTTATAAGCCTGTATTATTTTTACTATTATACATGAAGGCAGCTGATACAGAAAATAGAGCTGTGACAGCATGAAAAAAACTTCATTTAAATAAGAATAATTTCTTCTGATAGCATTTTTCCTGGTGGACAAACAGTGACTAATATAATACTTCAACATCGTCCATATTACCTTGAAAAGATACCTCTTAAAATTCCACCTTTCAGGAAAGAATATGGGTTCCAGTTATCACAGGGGGGGGAAAAGAGGAAACTGATAACATGCTAATTTAAACACAAAACAGTATCAGAATTCCACAAAATGTTGTGCATCTTATTTTGGAAGTACAACAGAGCTTGTTTCTTGAGAGCTTTCTAGAATTCTGTGTCTAGAGAGTCTAACACTCTTGCTCGACAGCTCCAGAAACACTGACGGCCAACAGGACTGAAGAAGATGGCCTTCAGGGAACTCATCTGAAGCAGCCACCCTTAGGCTGAGAGCAACTGGGGGAGCAGAAGGAAGAAGCAAGAATTCCCAGGTGCCTGTCCTTTCTTTTCTCAGTGCCATTCTTCCTCGCTCCTCCACCAAGCCTGGGGGCTCCCCCGCCTCAGCAGTAGCAGGTTTCATCGCTGGCAGAGTCCCTGGAGCCACTGGGCACCCTGGTGTACTCCAAGTGCTGCACAGCTGAGTAGGGTCTGTTTGGGACAACTGACCTTTTGACTGGATTAGACAAACTGCACGGTCAGATGCGGTTCGTGCTGAGCAGCTGAGCAGCAAGAGGCTGCGTGGCCGGCTCTTCTCGCCAGCGCTGGCAAGTCCAATAACTAAATAAGTACACTTCAAGTTCTACAATTGATAGGTATCCAGAACTTATCCATTTCACTGGACAGTAAATTTCAGTCTATTTTTTTAGTCACAGAACTAATTACATAACAGAGGAACAAGTCGATGGTAACATAAACTAGCCAGATTTGGAAACGGAGTTTTAAATATTTCTATAATAGTCATTTTCAAATTATCAAAAGCGTCAGAATCATAAGAGTATGAAACAGTTGCATTTCCCTTCAACAAAGATTTTTGAATCATGTAATAAGTGGTAAAGTTTTTAATTCCAAATCTGGAGAGAACCAAATGAGTAAGTGCATGTATCACTTTTCACCTGAAATAATTTGATATACTTCCCCCACCTTGGTATTCATTAAATTGGGTAGTATAAAAAGGTGAAATTAGAACCATTTCACCTGTAATTCTATTGAACTGGCAAGAGGAGGTTTACATTTAAGGTTATGTCCCCCACTCACTTTAAGCACTGGATGCTGAAAATAGATATATAACCTCCCAAATACTTTTGCTTAGTCTGAAAAAAACCTTAGCATTTACAAAAAGCTGACACCACCACTTGGATTGCAATTCCTCAAGTTCTTCTTCATCTCTATCCATGACAATTTCAATCTACCTTCCCAGGAAAAGAGAAGTCTAATATATAATATATAATATAAAATGAAAGTATATTCTGCTCATGCGTATCAAATCACAACCCGAATATAGTCCGCCATATCTAGTAGTTTGTTATAAAGTCTTAAATAAAATCAAAAATGCTAAAACTATGAACAAGCATCGGCCTCTTCTCAGATAATTCATTTTTCCTTGAAAGAAAGCATAATCTAATTAACACTTTTTCAGTCACTGGTAGACTAGAAAATTCATAATAAATGGAAGTCAACAATACAAAAGGCATTCAAGTCAAAGAAATAATCACTGATTATAATGATCAGAATTCTATAATGTGAACAGCTGAAAATGACCAGAGCAGTGTCACCTCCTGGAACATTAGCTTAATTACTTGTACTTTGTACTATACTGTTTGAATAAATACATTAGCGTAAATCCATAGCTCACCAATATTATTACTGTCTTTGAAATGCTACATCTTCCTGTATAATGCCATACTCCTTCATCAAACCTTTTTTAAACAAGTGGGTTTGTTTTGGGGTAGACTCCAGTGCTGCTGCTTTACTGTTTTTAGACTACTTGATCATGGACAACACCTGGTCTTGTACTTAATAGTCTGAATCAAAAACCTAACCCTAACCCCGGGTGGAGGGGGTGGGGGGGGTGGGGGCGTGGGGGGGTGCAGGGTGCAGTTCCTGCTAACACAGGTTTAATTACCTTAAAAGGTCCCCTTAAAATTAGAGGCTGTTGGCGTATGGTTCGCTCCGCTTCTCTGAGAGCAACACTCACTACAAACAATCCTTTTTCCCAATTACAGTACCGTTTCTCAGCATCCCTAAAGCTCCTGGAGTAAAATCTGATTGGGTGGGTAGGACCTTCGGGTCCTTTTTGCCAAAGACGAACGGACAATCCTGAGTGTGCAAACCCCCACTCAATCTGGACAGGTCAGTGGGGTGAACAGGACCCAAAGCGTGGTGGGTGTTGGCTTCGGACACCAAAAGCTGTAACGCTTCATCGTGGGCTGGAGCCCATTCCCAAGCTGCTCCTTTTCGCAGCAGGCCATATAAGAGTCGTGCAATTATTGCAAAGTCTGGGATGTGTCTTCTCCAAAAGAACAATAAGCGTGAGGCATGCTGCAGCTCCTTTTGATTTTCTGGAATTTTTACCTGCTCTAGTGTTGAGAGGGTGTCCTGAGGAATACAGGCTGAACCTCCTCTCCACCGTATCCCTCAAAATTTCACTTCATTTGCAGCAGTTTGTATCTTTCCCTCTGGTACCTGGCGTCCCAGAGACTCTAAGTGCTGTATAATCAATCTTTCCTTGTGTCACCTGTACTGGAATAATTTCATCCCCTCCTATCAAAACATCATCGGTGTATTGATAAACTCTAACTCCCTCTTCTGGGAGAATTTGGGCTAATTCTTGTGCCGAAGCGTGACGTGCTAAGGTGGGAGAATGTTTATATCCCTGAGGGAGGCGAGTGAAGCTATACTGCGGTCCCTCCCATGTGAAAGCAAAACGATCACGGTCCTCCCCTTGCTGGGGACCCATGACAAACATCTCTTTCGCATCAGCTGTGGCCATCACCGCATGAGCCTGTTCCTGGACGAGTGAGATGAGCTCAGCTCCCTTAGGCACTGCTGCTGTCAAGGGACCAGTGTCTGCATTAAGTCGACGATAATCTACAGTCAGTCTCCACTTCCCATTTGATTTACCAACTGGCCACACTGGGGAATTGTATGGGGAGTGGGTGAATGTTAAAATGCCCTGGTGTTTAAGATCCTCGGTCACAGGAGCTATCCCCTCCGGGCCCCTAATGGCAAGGGACAGGCTGTCACATTAGTCATCCTGGAAGGGGGGAGGGTAGGTGCTGCTTGCAACAGGTGCTCTTCTGCCCAGGACGTTTCAGCTAATTCTCTGATCTGAGGCGTGCCAAAGGACCATGAATTCCCCTGGGTATCATACCACTGCCTGCCCTTCAGTACATCTATGCCCAAAAGATTTGTCGGGAAAGGGCCTTTTGCAGCCTGGGTGTTACCTGGGTCTGCCTCCCCCGGCATCCATAATGTTACCAAGGCCACAGGTACTGATTGAGTTTTCCCTAAAGCATTTAGGACAATTGGGGTTTTAGACAAAGTCAAAATTCCACATTGCTCTGCCTCACTCTGCGTCAGTGCAGTGATTTGTGCTCCTGTGTCAAGATTGGTTTTTTCTGTGTTCCAACGGCCACTGTAATCATTAAATCTCCTCTCAAATTTAAGGTGAGTTGCCTAATAAACATTCACCCTCCCTTCCCCCCCCACCTTCGGGGGATGGAGGATAGTTTCTTCACTTCATCAGCTTTTTCCCCGATGCCTATTGATGGTGGGGCACTAGGGGTTGGCTTGAAACTAACTTTGTGCCCTGACCATGTCTGTACAGATTTCTCCAGTTTCTGGGTCGGGAGCCCATCCATTAGATCCCAGTGAATACCTCTCTGGAGCCCCAGCTGCCACCATTCCTGTCGGCTCAGGGGTCTCCCTCCCCTAGGATCAGTACATCGGACCGATTTAGAATTCTGACTTCCCTGAGCCTGTGCTAAGCGTCCCTCAGCTTTTCCCGCAGTTCTGCGGCTCTCATTTCAGGTCTTTGCCAGGACCTACCAACGGGACCGTATTTTGTCCCAAAGTTAATTAGCTCTTGAGCAATTTCCCCTCACATAACTCTGCCTGATATGGGGGTATTTTGTATTTTCCCCCGTAGCTGGATCCCAATGGGTTTTAAAGAATCAGGAAGTCCTCGAATTAGAAGAGTCATCCCTTCTGGGTCCACAGGCATCGTCATGGGGGAGCCCTGGTGAGATTCAAGCCTCCTGTCATACATCATCTGCAGACAAGCTGCCTTTTGTACACTTTCTACCAGCTGATCCACCGTACCTGTTATGGCTAGGGGGTCTCCCCTTCCAGAGGGTTCACTCCCCCGGCCCAATACGCTGCCCTCTGCGTTAATGACCATGGGGCCTGATGGTTGCCAGCAGTTAGAAACACACCTGGGCCCCAGTATCCTTCTGCTTCCTTCTCTGACAACAAAATCCCATCCCCTCCTGACAAGGACGCTTTCCAAACATATTCTGTTTCAGATTCTTTTGGAGTCTTTGCAAAATCCTTCCTTAATTTTACTAACTCAGTTGCTGTAAACGGAGCCTCTTTAATAACCATTTGGGCACAATTTGGGCACAAGTGTCGTTGTCTGTCTCATATAAACACTCAGTCTTAACTAGGGGATACATGTGAGGAGGGTTTTCTGCTGCCTCTTTTTCCCCCGGGCATATATTTGTCTAATCCCTTTCTCTGTTAACTTCAACTCCACCTCCCCAAACGAGTCACTTTGTTTCCACAATTCTTCTCTTAATGTGTCTTTTAACAAAGCATTCTGGTTTCTCTCCTGCTCTAATAGCTGTTTGGTCTTTTCTGACTGCTCTGGCGGTGTTTTAACTGCCATTTTCAAGGAATCTACCACGGCATCATCTTGACACAATCTTTGGCTCCTATCTTCTATGGCTGCTGCAAACTTGCCCCTAAAACTGCACAAATTATGGATCTTTCCCTTGCCAGGCCTAACTTTAGCTTCCTTCTGCAATATTGTGATCCTATCCACTATACTCTGCGGTTGGAACCACTGATTTTTTGCCCATTCTCACCCTCAGGCAGCTGAGCGAGCATGATAGGTTCCCAAAAGTCATCCAGTTTATAGAAATCTTCGCCCCATACTTCAGTGGGGGAAACATCATGAACATCTGTAGAAGTGTGGGCACACACTTCACCAAAGAGGGGTTATTTCATCCTGAGAGGGCCTCACTGTAAATTCTCTTACCACTTCCCACCCCTGCCGCCGCCCTTCACTCTCAGGAGGTCACACTTGTAAACTTCTTTAGAGACTCATCTCTTGTTCAATTCTATCGCTTTGTCCTTCGGCTGTTTTCCTCACGGACAAACAGAACCGCGGATCCAGACTCCGCACTCAGTTCGCACCAAGGCACATCTCAGGCGCACACACACACACACACACAGACACAGACACAGACACAGACACAGAGATACACAGACACAGACACACACAGGTACACACAGACACACAGAGACACAGACACACACACGCATGCGCACTCACACACACACACACACACACACACACACACACACACACACACAGAGTCAAGAGCCAAGGAACTTTATTTGCCTAACAATAAATCTGCAAATGCAAAGGGAGAGAGCGCGAGAGCTAAAGTGAGAGAAAGGAAGGAAAGAAATAAGGGAAGAAAGAGTTCACGGCAATAGCTACCACCCCGGAGCTGCAGCGTCCCAACAGCCTGATTCGTTTCCCAGTCCGGTGGGGGAACGTTCTGTCCCATGTTAGTTGGTTCCATTTTTTATGGAGTTGCTATAAGCTGTTCTGCTTAACCACACCTTCCACCCGGCAATGGTGTACGTGCCCAACATTCCTCAGGGGCCTCTGGGCACCCTGACCCCCCTGACCCCAAGTCTGGGCACATGCACAAGGGTTTGGTTTGGTTGTGCAGGATCAGCCTCCCCCGTTGCTCCATGGTGTCCGTCGGTTTCCTCCTTTAACAATGTATAGACCAATCTCTGCGGTGGCAGTGGTGTTACCCTCCTGCCTTAAATCCCTTCTGTGCCAGTGGTGCTATCTTCCTGCCTTAACAATGTATTATAGATCATTCCCTGTGGGGATGGCATGCGTTTCCTGCCATAGCAATGCTGAGACAAAACATCTGCTGTGGCGATGGTGGGTCTCAGCAGCACAGTCTCTTACACCCAGTCAGAAGGGGTATCTTGAAATTTAATCTAGGGCCCAATATGCTTTTAAAAATTATGAAATTAAATTACAGTCTTGTGAATTTACAGTAACTTTTAATCCATAGTGGATAGCTAGATCCCTGTATGTATGTGGTGGAAAGAAAGCACTCAGGAAAAGTATTTGATGCATTATTGAATTATAACCACCCTGAAACTATTTTCATTGAATCAAACCTGTAGTGCAGTCCAGCTAAAAAATAGGTCATCCCTGAAAGTTAATATTTTTTATGTCATTAATTTACTTTGACTCATTTTAATAAAGTAGGAAAAATAAATGGGATTGAAACCAGAATGTGGACATAGAGTGATGGCCTTGTATCAGTGATACTAAACCAGAAAGCTAGAGGATGTTAGTCCCCGGAGGAGGAAGAGCCTAGGGTGGAAGCTCAGCAGGTGTGAAGGCTGCAGATGTATCTTGACTCCAGGTGAACCGACACTGCAGCCAGCGTAGCAAAAGTGTTGAAAGTGGTGAAAAGGTAAAACATAGAGGAAATGAAGCAGAGCTGAATTTTGGGGAGGAAAAGTTATTTCTGGTGCGGAGGAGGTACGAAAGAGGACTGGAATGGAGAAAGAGCACCACAGATTACCGTTGTGTGCTGAGTGGGGGAATGCCAGTCAGTGGGTGTCAGCTGGCTGGGGCAAAGGATCTCTGCCGATTCCCACCGATTGTAGAGATGTAGCAAAGCAAATGTCTCCTGGGAGATGAGGAGTAGTATTGTCTACAAAAAGCCTGTGCTTTATGCTTTCTGATGGAAAAGTACCCTCAACAAAAAAAAAATAACTCCCTTTTCAGACTTGAAGGCATTTACAGTGGTTCTGCCCACTGTGGCTGGATGACTGAGCTGGTTCCTTGCGGTACGTGAAGAGCCCTGCTGAGGTAGGAAAAGGGTCATCATAGTCCATAGTGCTCTTGGAAACTGTCTTTTCCTGCAAAAAGCCTAGATTAAAGATTCAATCAATAACAGACGATGTTCCCTAAAATCCAATGAGTCCTTGCAGAGTAATAAACCAATTTTACTAAAATGAGTAGGGCAGAGAAAGGTGATGCTAAGGACAAGAAGAAGTAATGCTGAATTGGAGGTAATTGTCATATTCCATTAAGTTTCCTGCATTGCCCTAGGCTGGTCACTTCCTCCTTTTGTTTGTTTAATAGAGATCATGGAGTGAAAGGACGAGTCTTGATGAGTACTGGAAAAGGATGCCTCCAGTGAAATGACTGAGTTGTCTTATAAAAAGATTAGTTACATTCATTTGTTGTGCATGAAGCAATGCAGGAGCCATCTTCTGTGGTCCAAGGGCAACGTCCCTAGTTGCAGTCCATGTGAAGTGCCTCCATGTCCACGTATGTGCTACCAAAGTTCTTCAAATACTGCATGGCCTCTTGGATTGAAAGAACATGGATTCTGTTTTGAGGACTTACTCCAACAGTGGAGAATTTCTGTATGACTCAACCTTTGCTATCAGCTATAGCCTGTCATCCTGAGTTCCTGGAGCATTTATTCTTCAATCCGTTTTATAAGTAAAGCAGCTGAGAGACACACTGAACACACTGTGCTAGAGCTGAAGATACAGTACAGGTGGTTCGTATGATTTCTCATGGCCACTGCTGTACTACTTCCATAGCAAATGTGGTAACATAATTCCACCTCTCAGTCTCTCCTGCAGAAATCTGCGCTCTGCTAAGAATTTTATTCTGCAGATTCATACAGAAATGATCCTAAATGCCAGGGTTGAGTTCTCTGTGCATTGTTAAGAAAGAATTTAATTAATTCCACAGTTAATATGACAAACACCAAGCCATGAGCTGTTGTTCCTTTAGGAATTAAAAGACAACAACAATGAAGGCACTTCTGAAGAAGGTAGAAGCCTTGATTGAAGAGACTTGGAAACTACGAATGTGAGTCACGCCAGTGAAACGTCAGGACGGTTTGTGCTTGCCAGTTACATTTGGTCTGTGGTGCATTTTGGCACCTGTGCATGCAACTCTACTAATTTTTACTAATTGTGTCCTTATTTCTGCTTTCTAGCTGGGGAAACGGCAGTTCCTTGATTAGAATCACAAAAGTAAATCTGTGGATTGTTTTTATTTTAAGTGGAAGAGAGTTCTTCAGTCACGGTAAAGATCCAGTAAAGCTGTGTCACGTAAATCAGTCTTTGCTTCCCTGTTGCTTAAATAATAAGACATACTTCTTATATCGGGTATGCACAGACAAACCGCAAAACCTAGATGTGCCAGAAGGTGCTATCTGTGTGGACCAAGCCTTGAGGGAGGGAGGGAAAACTTGTACCAGGCTTAGGTTAAAAACATATGACAGAAGAGAGCAAAGAGCCAGGCATTTGTCCTGGAAGTCCTGTTCTAACAGCCTCTTCCAGTGTGCTATATTCTGTCTTGGGGACCTTTTCTGGGGCCTTTTTTTTATAGTAGTGTTTAGTTATGGCAGAAATGCTGACATTTCTTCCAGTAGCAATGTTGTCCCTGAAGAAAATAAAAGCTTCACTGACAAAGGTGGAAATGAAAGCTGAAAACACAATAGCATTCAGACTTTTGCCAAGAATTACTTGCTAGCACTAAGGGCCGGACCTCACCCAGGCGTAATACCTTCCTTCCTGGAGCCTTGCAGAACGTTCCAGAAACTCTGGAACTTGAGTGGAACAACGTGCTGCTGCCGTTCAGCCTTACATCAGGCACGGTGCTGCTGAACGCCAAGAAATTTCACTCGGTGCTGAACTCCTTGTCTGCTACTTGCACTTTTTGATAAAAGGTGTTCATTACTCAAGGGAGCACAAGGGCATGTGCATACGCTGGTTTTGTCCACCAAAACAGCTTTACTGGTTGTCCCACCACCATCTTTTTGTTTTGTACTTTAGTTTTATCTTTAGTGTCAATTTTCTCAGCAGTGATTACAGTGCTCTGCATAGAAACAAGCGGAGATTATACAGGCGGAGAAATGAAAGAAGCTGGATTTGAAGTAGTGAAATCCACAAAAAGTAGAAGCAAGCAGAACGCAAACCTGTTGAATGTGGACAAAGTTAGGTTTTAGAGCAGTGCCCATTATAGGGAGGTTTTCTCTAACACAGATACAATTATTGTGCATGTCATTCATATTACAAGAAATACTGAGCAATTGTGAGAAAACATTCCCTACCAAGAAATATTTTAGGGCACTAGAATTTCATATGGAAGCTTTCTATCATCAAATGTTATTTTAAAATGTTGGTTCTTGCTTTGGATTTTTGCGCTTAAATCTTTCGGAACTCTCACTTGTATAATTTCAGACTTCAGCTCTGCTTATGATGCAGATGGAAACCTACCTGTGTGCAGATGAATGCTGTGACGTTTCTGTGAAGTGGCCAGAGTTGCAGGTGGCATATGGCAAGAATCTGCAGTATTTGCACTGACGGAACATGCAGGTGACGTAGTGCCCTCAGATACAGGGGACAGATTGTCAAAATTGCATTTAAAACAACATGCATGCAGAAGACCAGGAAAAAACATGCAACAGTGAAAACCTATTTACAACCATTTCAAACTCATTCACAGCATTTCCAATGAATATAAGCAGTTCTTGCCAACTGCCACTTAAATACCACTTCATCTATACCATTTCATGCACACAGACCAGGTTTGGGGGGGTTCTGTTCTGCAGCAAGTTGCAGTGCCGAGCAGAAGCCAGGGCAGGAAGCGATTATGGCTAAAGAGCCGATGCTGATTGAAAGTGTGTGATGCTGCAGAGGGAATGTAACACTGTAGAACCTCAGCTAGTGTGGAAATAGATTTCAAAACCAGGGCACATGAAGATGTAAACAGTCAATAGGACTGGGGCCCACCTTTCTCCTAACAATCAGGTCATTAGCAGGAGGAGTGTGCAGAATGATTTCCATGATTAAACTGCAAGTGCAAAATGCATGGAAGTGCGTGCTCATCAACGCTGAGCGGAAACGGCCTTGCTTTTTGCCATGTTTCTTCTCCTGCTTGTTCTAATTCATCCTGGATACGAGAGTCAGGCGTAAGGGCAGCTTATGTCTAGCAAGTGCAAAGAGGCCTTTGAAAAGGCTTAAGATTCTTCTGTGTAACTATACTGGGGAAGCATTGTGAAGAACTGTGCTTCTGATTTTCAAGGTTGCTTCCCCGAAAAGTCATCAGCTCGCATTCAATTAAAATTGCCAGGATCTGAGTGGAAAGTGCCTCTGATGAGAAATGGAACAGAATTCAAATATTTGGTAGAGTTAGCTATTGTTATAATGTAAGTGATGATTGTTATATGGGTGAAGGGGACAGCTTCCTTTTTATTTTGAGTGTTATCTAACTTCTGATTCCACCATTTTTTAGAAGTCCGGTCAGTGTAGAAAGCAGTAAGAAAGACAAACTTCAACCTGGGAGACCTTACTTTTTTTTTTTTTTTTGTAAGATGTGTATGATGCTCTACAATCACATTGTGTACGTCAGCAGTTTTGCTTTTCTGCCAAGTGCACGTGCCAGTAGAATTGCTCATAGCCGAAAGGGAATTGCCAGGCTACCCTACTGCTAATGCCATGCTTCAACACACAGATGTACCCAGGGCAATGCCCTTCATCACCCTGGGCCTTTAAGCAGCTGAGCGCTATTTATGAAAACACTGAAGTTTCCCTGCACTCTTCCATGTACCATCTGAGCCACAGTAACTTATTAAAGTGAAAAACTTCTAGAATGACAAAGGTTCTACTACAGCACCAAGAAAGGCTTAACCAGTGAAGATAATCTAGACATAAGGACGTTTAGGTAAATTGCAAAAGCCAGTGATCCATCGTTTTACCCCTGCACTTCTGGTACCTACTTTTCTCTTGTTTGCTCCTGTCTGTATGCCCGTAACATCTACACATCTTGTCTTCCATGTCCAAAATGAAAGCTGGTCTTTCTCACAGTGGCTCGGGCCCCTCCTATGACAGATGGCAAAATACAGGTGCAGGATTTTGTTGCAGGGATGAAGCTGGAATGTAATACAGCCAGTCATTTATAAGGCGAAGATTAAATTCAGCCCATGTTCAAAGTAATTTCTTCCTTGCCCCAAAATAGATGAGTCAAAAAATCCCCCAAGTATGTCCTTTTCTTGATGGGAGAAAGCTCAGCGCCATTGTGGATGCCAAGAAACAAACCAGGTTTTAAACCCCAGCTTCTCTGAGATATTGATGTATTTCTCGGAAGCAGCCCTGCAACTCCTGAAAATTAGAGGGCAGCACAAAACAATTAGAGTTTATGAACAGTAAATACAAAGACACATTGTTGATTAGATTGGTCTGAAGAATTATGTGGAAAAGGGAGCTGGAATGGGCCTGTGTGATTTAGGATTCCTTGGTAAATAATTTCTACTGTGGCTACCTAGTTGCTGTGAAAGGACTGTTAGCTTTGGACAGGGTTATTTTTGCCTTGATGCTCCAGAAATAGGTAAGCATGATGCTGTTTCATGAAGAGCCATTAAAGAGGAGCATTTGAGCTGGGTAATAACTGTCTATTCATTCTTGCAACAGGGAACGCAGTTTTATGCACAGGATTTTGATAATACAGCCGGAGGTTCAAAGTGAACTTTCTCTAAGGCTATGGCCAATTGGCACTTCACCAGCAAGAAGCTGACTGGCAGTAGTATTCGTGTAGATGCCACGGGTGTTCATAGATGTGAAGGAAGCTTGCTTGCTTGTTTGTTTATAAAGGTGCCTAGAGCTCCATTCTGCATGAAGGTATTGCTGTAGACATCTGGGGGTGGGCCTGTGAGGTGGGAGCAGAACTTGTACTCAGTTTCTACAAATAGAACAGAATTTGCAAGGAAGAAAAAAAGTGAATATTGTCCTTGTTGTTTGTGATACACAGCTGTGCTCAAAAGGCCCAACTAGTGTGTGGTCCAGATTATCCTGAATAAAACATGGACTGTGCTGCTTGTCTTCCTAACAGTCACTGTCCTTGTTGTGCTTCTAGCAGTGATTAATAGTAATAACTAATCATTAATAATTCATCATAGTTAACAGGTAGTACAATGATCAGCTATCACAGTAGCCTCAGTTAAAGTAGCGCTTATGCTTGGGGAAAGGCGGTACTATCAATGAAAAGCAATTTGCAAATTCAAGGTTGACTGTGTCAAGAAATACAATTATAAAATCAACTTCATTTGCAGGTGCAAAGAGCCAACACCATCTGCTACTGGCAATATGTAACCAGCGGGCGAGAGGAGGCATAAATCAAACCGATGGTACAGTAAAAGCTGAAAAACTGGTTGTCCACCCCTTGTCCTAGGGGCCTTCTCTAGGTACCCTGATACCTCCCCGCACCTGCACCTTGTGCTGCCATGCTGCTGGCTGTCATGTAGAGGAGCTCTGTTTGATGGTGGTTTCCATAGTCTTCTCAAACTAGCTGTGCTAGGAAAAGGCATGCAAAGACGTTATAATTATAAGCAGATTAAGAAGTTGTCTTTCACACTGCTATTTCTTTAAGCCTTCTGTGATGTTAACCTGTTTTAGAAGTGAAAAGAAATCAGTTAGCCAACAGCAATGTTAAGTTAACAGACACTGGTATGAGGAGAGATTGGGACAGCCAAAGGTCGTCTTGCCAATTTCTTGGGGGTTTATGGGTAAATAACGGGTACAAGTGACACAGTGTGAGAAATCTGACCCACATGAATGCTGGAAGGTGTTGAGGCACTGAGGAGTGAAGTCTTGGGTTACATGAGAAAAGCTGTTCTGCTTGCCTTCACAAAAGAGACAGGGAGACTGTGGTGCAGGTGGGGTGGGACACGGAGTAATACCCTGCTCCAGCTGACCCAGGCCCATCAGAGGAGCTGCCAGCTCTTCAGAGGCCCATCTGCACCAGCTCAGGGGAGCAGAGAGGCCCAAGGCTGGGCGGGAACCCAAATGAAGGACTCAGAGGAAGGGGCTTGCCAAATCCAGTAGGCTGCTAGAGAGATCCACGCTGTGTGTACCTGTATCTAGCTAGGTATCTCCGTCTGCAGACACAGCTACAGGCACGTATCTTCGTATATAGAGCTATACATGTTTCTGCACTGTCACATCCTCAACAGCCTGCTGGATTTAGCAGTAGAATGCCTGACGCTGTGGTCTGGAGCTGAAGGTGTGATGGATAGGAAAGAAACCAAAGCTCATGTTAGAGAAGAAGCTCCACTAATAGGCATAGTTGAAGAGATGTGGTTTGGTAGTGGGAAACATCTCTTGGCATGCTGTTTGTTCAAAGTCTCATACATTTCTGCCTTGCTTAAGAAAGGCATCCTTTGTCTGAACTCCTTGCTCCGGAGTGCAAGGAACACTGGCAGTGGGGTGCAGGAAAAAGCTGAAATTCCCTTGGTCACATGCAATTTGCCTGCACTGTTTGCATTGTGCGGCGAATGAAGAGACGGGACGCAGCTTGATGCAAGCAAATGTCAATTTATTGTACAGAAGCACGAGTTTCTATGCACTTTCAGAAGCTGCGCGTTTGAAACAGATTGGTTCCTGAAGCTAAGCCTTGCATACTAGGCAATCCCTGATTGGTGGTTAACTACCAGCAATTAACAGCAAGGTGTTACCTTTCCTTGGCGCCATCCGTCTCCCACTCCCCTGTGCTCTGCAAACATGCCTCATCATGTTAATTGCTGTCTAGACAAGCTCGAGCACATTCCCCTCAGCTAACTGATTGCCGCGCATGGTCCTAGCTTCCAGCCCGCTCCTGCAGCATTGTACAGACAAAATGAAAAAAAAGCAAAACAACCAACCCTCAGCATGCACTCGCTGTGTGCGAATAGTGCGTGGCCAGGTACTACGACGCTAGGTAACTGGTCCAGACGCTTAGACAGAAATTATGCAAGACAGACACCTGCACAGAAGATCAGTTCCCTGCTTTATAGAACAGGATACAGCTCTGCTTCAGCATGGTGAGCTCGGGTATTGCCAGATGTGTTAGCAGCACGTCCTGGTTTCAGCTGGGATGGCGTTAGTTATCTTCTTAGGGGCTAGCGCAGTGCTGTCTTTTGGCTTTGATGTGAGGCACTGCAGTTCCTCAGGCCTCGTTAGCAAAAAGGCTGGAGGGGCGCAAGGGCTGGGGAGGGGAGACTGCCAGGTCCGCTGACCCGAACCAACCGAAGAGGTATTCCGTGCCATGGGACGGCACGCCTGCTCTCTGTGTGCCTGGGGGCTGGCTGGGCAGGGGGCTTGTTGCCTGGGGACTGGCTGGGCATCAGCCGGTGGGCGGCCAGCAGTTGCGTTGTGCACCACGTGCTCCTTTCTTCCTTTCCCTCTCCCTTTTCATTATAACTATTACTGTCATTGTTCTTGCTATTCTTCCATTTTTATTCTGTTTCAATTACTAAATTGTTCTTACCTCAGCCTTTGAGTTTTGCGTTCCTTTCCAGCTCTCCCCATCCCTCTGGCTGAGGGGGGAGCGAGCGAGCGGCTGCGTGGCACTGGGTTACCAGCCGGGGTTAAACCACGACACCGCACCACTTGCAGGGTAGCTGGGGCTGTTTCCAACAAGCAGCAAGGAGCAGCCACCCACATTTGAGAGCAGGTTTTTCACTGGCAACCAGGAACAGACACGTCATCACTGCAGTGAATGACTGGACTGGGCTTTCCCTTGCTGCTGTGCTCGATGTTAACGCTGGTTTGCCCAGCAGCCGGTAACCTCCGCTTCTCGCTGGGAGCCAGCAGTAAAGCAGCATTCACCACTGGCTTTTCTAGGCACACAGAACGTGCAGCTTCTTTGTTTTTAGCCACAAGTGCTTTATCTCTATATCCAGGGAAGTGTGGCGAGGGGTACCTCTGAGGTAAAGGCAGGATGAAAACAGGACACAGGTGGTCAGCATGCTTACAGGATAGATACCAGAGTTAGGTTCCCTCTGCAGAGCATCAGCGGAACAGAGTGGCAGCGATCAGCAATGAATTATAAGCAAACGCCTGGATGTTTCAGAAGTCAGGACTCACTGGGAAGACATACTAGTGCTGCAGCAGCACTACTCAACCACTACTCTGCCACTGAGAAACTGAAAAACTCGTGTTTTGTAGCCACCATTCAACATGGTATTTTCAAGACAGCAAAACCTGGGAAACTCCTGACACATTTGCTCATGAGGAAAAAGCAACTGGCATAATAAGATTTTCTGGAACAGGATTGTTTATTCCATACAACTGATTGCAAAGATCTGCAACCTGCTTGGAGCTACTGACCCCAAAGGGTTTCTAATGTACCTGAGCAAAGAAATCAAGAAACACGCTTGCTTTCTCCTTTGGAAAGAGATCAGGAAGCTCCTGAACCTGAACTTGACTGTTAGGGCACAAGCCAGAGAAAGCCTTGCTAAAGCCAAGGTAAGCAGCACGCACTGCTCTTCCTCTGTCCACTCAGTTACTCACACATCGCTAGAAAGGTACCAGGTTAGTGCGGCATGATTTCACCCTGTGCAAACCCATGCTGACTCCTCCCTACCAACTTCTTGTCCCCAGTCTTCGGAAACGGCTTCCAGAGTACGTGCTCCGCCACCTTCCCAGGCAGCACGGTGAGGCTGCAGTTCCCAGCTCCTCGGGCTTGCCCTTCTTGAAGATGGGACAGACATTCCCTGTCTTCCAGGCCTCAGAGCCTCCCCTAAGTGCCATGCCCTCTCCTGCTTCATCAGGAGTGTCCCCACAGTGACACCGGGGACGGACTTTCGAGCGCAGGAATTGCCTGGCCTTCTCTGTACCGCCCTCACGCCTCATCATAACTGCTACCAATGCCGGTTATGGCAGATGCCAACACCGAATTTCTGTTCTGCTGCTCCACCAGCCAAGAGCTCTCCCCTCTCACTAAGAGCTGGCAGCAGAGAGCGGTGAAGAAACTTGAGCACAGGTCACGTCTGAGTTTATCACAGTGACTGACAACACAACGTGAACGTCAACATGTTCTGTCCCTGCTTCCTCTGTGGAGACACACTAGAAAGTGGCAAAAGCTGAACTTCTCTTTGACCACTCTGGTGCAGGCTGGAGAAATTTTGTTACGCCTTTTCCCTTTGCAGCTACAAATTGGCTGGCTCCCCATGGGATCAAAACCTGTGGGATTTCCCAGCCAGCAGAAGCCCACCTGCTACCTTCTGCCCAAACCACAAGGAGGATTGCTCTAAAATACAGGAAAAGTCTGGGAACTGATCATGAGCAATACCACAACATACAGCATGCTGGCCTTTTGCCTGGCCTCCAGGACAGGCTGAAGGTGCAGCGGCGAACAGAGCTGAAAGGAGCAGAGCGCTCTGGAGAGCTGTACGGTTAGGGAAAGGGGTAGAAAGCAATGTCAAGAAGGGGAACGATAAAACAAAGACATATACTAGATGACAAAGTTTATTAAATTTCAAGTTGAAACAGAATATCTGAATTAAATACAGTGCATTAACTTCACAAATATGTATTCATATAAAAAGGAACAGCGTCACAGCAACATTCATTGCTTTCCTCACTGCCTGTTAACCCAAGTCCTTGAATTAGTGGGTAAAACCCCCAATTTTTTCCAGTCTTAATTGATCTCGGAACAACCATTCTTCCTTTCCCAGAACTGGGACTTTGTTCTATCATCTTCTGATCACTACTGACTTCTGTGGACAGGAAATGACAACGCAGATCTTCAGTAACAGGTAACTCCCTGAAATAAGTAAACCTGCTTCTTTTATTGACACAAATGTCCCAGAACACTGGCTACCATCTGGGCTACAGCCACCACATCATCAGCTGCTAGCAGCAACAAAAAGATTGGCTGCCCTATCATACAAGGTTTGGAAAGTACTGAGGAGACTGGAAGTTAGTATTTTAACATTCATTTTTCCCGCACATGAAGTGTTTCAGGTACAGCGCAGCTGCTGATGTAGTAACTGGGAATGTCTACAGCTGCAGCGGCCTTTAACACAAACCCCAAGATGAATACCGTGAGGGGCCACGGGCACAAACGGAAACACAGAGGGCTGGGGCTGAACGTCAGGAAATGCCTCTTTCCGATCAGGGTGACTGGGCACTGGCACAGGCTGCCCATGGAGGCTCCATCCTGGGAGATACTCAAAAGCCAGCATGGTCCTGGGCAACCAGCTCTGGGCGGCCTTCCCTGAGCAGGGGAGCTAGAACGGATGACCTCCAGAGGTCCCTTCCAACCTCACCCGTTCCGTGGTCCTGTGATCCAAAACAAACATACCAAACCCACCACGTAACTCTCTTGGCACTGCTACACACTCACAGTAATGTTAAACCTAAGGCGCATAAGGTGACAGCAATGTGAAGTGCCCCGTCCTCCAGCATGACCACTGGTAAAGATTTCACTTTATCGGCAGAAGCAGTCACGGCATCTGGACTGAAGCAGCAGGCTCAAATCACATCAAATGATGTCCTAAGCATTAAAGTAACACTGGAAACATTAAAAACACACAGGGTGAAAGGATTAAGCAGAACAAAGGGAATGCTTTTGTTAAAACACAGAACATCAGTGGAGAAAAAATAATGCTTCTACGTTGATAAGAAACATTTTGACAATCCTGTCAAGCTCAAGAATCAAGGTGAGTCATTCTGCTAGTCCGACAAAAACAGGTGTGCTTCTTATGGCGAGTGCAAAATAAAACACCTATGCATCAATAAGCCAACAGGCAAGTGCAATGTGCTTGACATCCATTTGATAGAATTCACATTCGGACTGCAATAAACACATTTGCACATCTGAACTGTGGGAGGAGAAACTATAGACGCACTACGTAAACAAAATCCTTTCCGGAGCTTTTTCCCCAGCATTTTGTTCAAATCAGGTAATTTTTGGTTAAAACATCACGGTACTCCTGTACTGCCCTGCAAAGGGGATCCTGGTCAACGTGGATACTTTTTGAAGATCCATCAGAAAATACCACGGGAGAAGCTCCAGCAGATCCAGCTTCAAGTTCAGCAGTGGCTAGGGAGAAGAGAAACAAGATTCCCGTGTTGCTTTTACCCTAGACAGGGCCAAATCAGTCACTATAAAAACATTATGGATAACTGGAGAGACTACAGTCCAGAAAGAGATTTAAAAACTTCCAAGGGATCGTAACAATCAAAGGGCTAGGCACAAAGGGAGAAACAATCTTTTTCCACATTTGCCTACCAGTCAACAGTATTTCTAAAGCCAGCGAAAGAAATTCTATAGGCTACACATTGAACATCTTCAGGGAATCCACAAATGACTCCTGCTTACACCAGTGCTAAACTGAGCCCCCCTGCAGACCTCTCGAACCTCCAGCATCTGTTTTCCTTGAATGTTCAAAGCAGTGATTTATTGGAACTCTGCTCCTAAAAACCAGCTTCTGCCTTCTCTGTGACAAACTTAAAAAGAATCCGCCGGTGAAAACGCAAACGCCTTTGCAATGCAGTCAGGCCAGGACAAGTCTCCTAGCCTGGCACTTTCTTTGAGGGGCGTCTTTGTAACTCACCCTGGCAAAACCCTCTTTCCTCCACAAAAACACATACTCACTGAACGCAAGCCCACCTTTACTGTTCTTCTCCAGCCACGTTTTTCAGACAAGGTCCTGAAACCAAGCGCACTCTATGACACCTAGCAGACGCACAGTCAGGTTCAAAATGCACACGGATGAAATGCAACGGCTTTGTGTCCATTCGGACACATGGAACGAGCTGTGAAGCTACAGCTGAACACTCTCTGTATTACCAAAAGCATGCAGGAACAGAAGGAAATTCTCGCAGGGGCTACCTGCTTTGAAATAGCACCAGTCACTGCAAAGCAAAGCAGTGACTCTGGAGGAACGACTACCCTGAAATAGGTGGAATTCCTCTTTGGACACCTGGCTTCATCATGCTATGTGTTAAAAGCATTCAACTCATCTTATGTTTGCCTAAGTGCTACTAAATAATTTTTTCCTAAAGAAAGGGTATCTTTCATCACTGATTCTATTTTCCTTGCTTATTCAAAAAAAGACTGCAACATCTAAGCTACAAATACAAGCAATGAATAAGAAACAGCAAAAATCAAGGTCCAACAGCAGAGAATGTGCACGGTATGATTTAGTGCGGAATGCAACTGATGCACATGGAAGAAGCAGTGATGGCTGAAGTCTATAAACATCTTCTCTCAGGGCTTCTTTTACGTTTGATGCTTGTGCTCAAGGATTCACTCTAGAAAAACGTGACTTCAGCTTAAGCCAAGTGCCACCCGTGTAGAGGAAGTGGGTTAGTTTTCTCTGCACTTGTCTTTTTCAGGCAACTGCATAACATTCTACACAATCTTTTGGTAAGCAGGAAGTTTTCACATTCAAGTCTAAACTGGAAAGCTAGCAGAAAAACCTCCCTGTGCTTAGCACAGGAACTTGACAGCTTTCAAGCCATTATGTTCAAGAGTTAGGAACACTCCTCTTTTTCCTTAAAAATGCCCCTAACATAGTGACACATTACCTTGTTTAAGTTCTTTAGCGATTCTTTCATCTAGTTCCTGCCGTACCTAGAATTATACAGAAAATATAGTTAATATTTTAACAGTTACGTTTTTCTAACGTTAAACTTCTAAAACATTCTTAAAACCCACACATAATGAGAGAAAACCTAAAAATATAATTCCAAATAGACACATCTTGGTTTGGGGTTTGATTTCTACTGAAGAGAAACTTTTGGCCAGTCGGGCTGCAGCTGCCTCATTGCTCAGCAACGTTAACAAAACAATTTGTAACTCGCCAGCTGGATTATTACTGGGCATTTAACAAAATACACAGGAAGAAAGCAAGAAAGCCTAGCGCAGTTATTGCGGTGAAGGTACGGCTGAAGTTTATCATCAAACACACGAACAGAATGTCAGCTACACGCCGAGATATGTACAGATGCCACCCACAGGGACAAATCAGCCAGTTGAGGCTGGCTTCTGCAACTTCACAGAGAGAAGAGCTGCACCAGCAGCTGCTGCAGGATTGACATACACCATTTGTATAGAAAAAAGCGTGTGCCAATATTCTTCTTTTCTCCACCTTAAGATGGGAAATTGAAAGAGCTCCTACAGATGATGCCAAAACTTTTATTGTTATTGCAAATACCATGACACACATTTATAAAAATATAAAAGCACACACAATTTTTTCTTGCAAACTGTGTACTAAGACAGACAACCGCAGCTACAGCTTCTACGCAGCGAGTGCTGTGGGGTTTATTATGTAGCTGGAATCAGCCTGGATCACTGCAAAGGAGCACTTACGCCTCTTCTCCCCTAGAAAGTGGGTATTGTTACCAATTAAGTTATTCTCACTTACGATTCTGCCTTCAGAAGCCTTCACAAGAAGGAATCACATCTCTTAAATTAAGAGTCACAGTCCAAGCGCTATATGCTGTTGTTTACATTTGATGATACTTGCTACTCCTACATTTTTCCCATCAAATTTGTGACACACAGGAGTGAATTTCCAAACGGATACCATACAGCTTCCAGGGCTACGATGGCCATGAAGATGCTGCAGGGCTTGGACCTTGTGAGCTCTATGGAGAGGCTGAGAGCTGCAACTGTTTCTTTACTGGAGAACAGGAAAGCTCAGGGGGACCTTATCTATGTGTATAAATACCTGGTGGGGGGAGTACAGAAGATGGAGCCAGACTCTTCTCAGCGGTGCCAAGCAAAAGAACGGGAGGAGAATAGGCACAAATCCAGACAGAGGATATTTTAACATAAGGATTTTTATAATTATTATTTCTTAAAAAATTGTAAGCATGGACAGCCACTGGAACAAGTTGCCCGGAAAAGGTTGTGGCGTGTCCATCCTTGGAGATGTATAACACCTGGCTGGACAGAACAGTGAGAAACCTGCTACGGCTGACCCTGCTTTGAGCAGGGGTGACGCTGGACTAGATCATCGCTAGAGGCCCCTTCCCCTCACTCCTTCTGCGACTCTCTTGATTTTAGTACTGAATTCCTGGGGGAAGAACCATTTATTTTATGAAATGAGCAGACCCACCTAGCAGCGTAACAACAACAACAAGAACGGAAACACTGCACAGGGTACTCAACAGGACACAGAGAGCAAGAGCCTCAGGAAGGAAACCACTCTGCTGACCCTCACAAGAGGAGCAGTAACAGGCAGTAACTGCAAGGGTCAAAGGAGCGGGGCTGTAAACCAGCGAAGCGGAGGGAAGGGCTCTCTCTCCAGGAACACAGGGAAAGCTGGGACCAAATTCACCGGATCCTGCAGGAGAAGCACCCCTCCGCGATACTTCATTGAAATACTCTGTGCCAACAGAGCCGCATGAACAATGGAAAAGGACCCCCCAAATCTCTAATTGTTTTCCAGCAGGTACAAGCAGAAGCAAAATCCCGGACGAGACACAGGTAACAGAGAAAAGCAGGAAAACTAATGCCTAGACCAAAATACGGCCCAAACCCAGGACCAATCCCAAGCAAATAAGTAGCAGTTGAGGTGTTAGAAGAAACCACTTTCCCTCGTTTCTGGAGTCTTCACAATGACTAAAAGGTCCACAGGACCCTCCGCAACATGTACGAATCAATCAAGAGAAGAAAAAGATCTTGTTTTCCTCTTATTCATTCCATCAACGTCTTTGTGATTCTCATCCGTGTCTGAGGGAAGAGAAACAGGCGGAAATAAAGCCAACACGCTGATTTCTGACAAGGGAATGAATGAAGAGCCAGGCAAAATACACCTCCGAGGACCTTAACTTGCCTCCACTTTTCTCCTTCTCCCCAAACCCCTGGGAAAGGCATCACAGCTGAGTGTCCCAAACCTCCTGAGCAGGTACTTCTCACCTCACTGCACACCTCTTCAGGCGGTAACACACCAGGTGTTCATTTGCAGCAGGCACCTTCTCAACAGTTCTTTTTCAGAAAGTGGTGTTGACTTACTACTTGGCCACACAGGCTGCTTTAGTGCAGAGTAAGCTGGATCCTGTAAGACTCCGTGAGATGATGCTCAACTTCAGAACAGTACTGGTACTCCAGACACAACTGTTGTGACCACCAAGAACTTTTTGAATACCAGAACTGGCAAGGAGGGTAAACCAGCCTACTCCCAGAGCTCAAAGAAGTTCCATTGTAACAGATTAAATCCATAGACTATCATCTCACAGATGGTTAACTACCACAGAAGCCACTGCATTACAAACACATAAAGCAGAGAAGTCCCCTGCAGCAGTCATTCTTTCCCTTGGACAAACTAAAGTTCAAAATATGCGCAGTGTTAGGAAAATGTGAATACATCAGTAAGTTTTAATCAAAACCTAAGAGCATAAATAGACAACATTTCCAGTATAAAAAAATACCACCCAATATTAAACAATGCTGGCTGCAAACCCTGCCATGTATCTGGCTGCAGAGAAGAGAGAGACGGGCAGGTTTTTGATGAAGGAGCTGAAGAAGAAAGAAAAATGGCCTTAAGTTCACAGGTCTTCAGCGAGAAACAAGAACGTGGCCTACATGTAAATGAAGAAAGTAAAAAAGCTAACAACAAAGACTGCTACAAGAGTGCAGAAAGCCAAATCAGAAACGGAACAGAAATTGAAAGATGAAGTAGGAAGCAGACATTTCCCTTCCCACATTAAACTGGTTTCATTTACCCACTGATTCACCCTGGTTGCAGAGTTCACTGCTCTTGTCTGTCAAGACACCCATGTTCATTTTCACCAGCCTTTGGCACAGCTCTTAGGATTTAAGCTTGACATTTGTTAAACCTAACAACAGGACTCCAGTCCCAAAACCTCCTTGCAGCACTTGCAGGAGACGTTCCTTGCCTTAGGACTAAGGGAGCAGGTCTGAAATACTGAATTGCTAGTTGCTACGGTCACTGTCTAATGACATGCACAGAATTTGTCAAGTACTTGTAATTTATTCCACATCACTGAAGCTCTAATAAAAATAAAAACCACCAAAAAAACCTGAAGACATTTGCATGGGATTGGGATTCTGCTGGTTAATAAGCTTGTGCCAATATGAACTTTTTGGTATTTTTAAAGATCCTTTTGCACTTCAAGGTGATTCTTTTCTGTCGCGTATATATTTGATAAAGGGGAAGGGGCTATACTGTAATGGAACACATTTCTTTATGCTTTTTTAAGAATAACATGCTCGGTTTTTGCTGAACTTGCGACATGACCATCTTCAACATGTACGGCTCTATGTGTAATCACTGATAGTCATGCCTCATGTTTAGGAAAACGGTGCAATCTTTCAAGCCTTTGAACACCAAATTCCTTAGTTAAGTCTAAAGAAGAAACTGTGTCCACTTGCTAGTGGAGCACTCCTTCCTCTTGTCAGCATCATTTACCAGTGTTTCTTCCAGCAGCTGCAGGACCAATGAACACCATCATTCTGAATAATAGCAGTGTGAACTATTTTCACCTCTTTGCCCCTGAAGCTATTTCAAAGCTTCTGCACAAACGAAATGTACACAAACATCTTCCTCTTCAGAATGGCTGGCATGTTCCCTACTTCCAATAGCCCTTCTCACCTTGAGGAAGCTACTACAAGGAACACCAAATCTGCAGAGAGCTTTGACTAAAAAAAGCGGTGCAAAAGGACTGCCTGAGGCACACTGCAATTTCAGCTTCTTAACTCCCTGTCATCTAGAGCTTCAGTGGCAGAAGCATTTGTCATCTCCAGCCAAGGCAGCACTGCGCATCCTGAATTTAAAGGCAAGGCAAATTCTGTAGAAGGGAACCAGGTTAGTGGGAAAACAAAGCTGAGGCATAACTGAAGTAAACAGTGAAGTGAAGAAAAGGCTTGGAGTCTAGAGAAATTCTTCTGCTTTGAAACAGTCTGGTGAACAGACAGAATACTAGGCAGCACAACCAGCAAAGCATTTCAAAGTAGACTAACACTATAATCTCTGATTTCTTCCCTCATGCTCCAACTTGCCTCCTGAATGGCACGGGACCCCTGTGGAAATGACTGCACAGACTGTGCATCTGGTGATTTTGCATTTGGAAACTGATTGAGATTTGCCACCCATTATTGTATGCAGAGGGATACATGCAGTTTTTCCCCTTTTGTTACTTCCTGACTTCAAAGTCTTACGTTCCAATTCAATCCTCTTTTCTCAGATGCATGCTATGCACGTGACATACTGCACCCGACTGAGAAAAATTAAGCCCGCAGCTCTAAGCGAAATACTCACTTAGATGCACGCCCTCCAGCAACTACTGCACCTCTGAGAACTCAGTTCCTTTCTTCTGAAGGACTCCAGAGAAGATCAGGTTTTAAGACTTCCCTGAATACACTGAACGTCAGGTGACTTGAGGCTACAAGCAGCGCCACTACAATTAGTCTCAGTCGTTCCCTAACTGGTGATTACAGGAAGAAATATCATAAAGAGATGTGCAGCTGGATTTAGTAACAGGGAGGTTATTCTTTTTTTCCTGTTTCTTCTTCAAAAAAAGAAACCACAACTGTTAAACCCTTTTCTTTTAAACTAGGACAGCTTTTTTCCTAGAAGCGGGATGGTTTCCTCCTTTGCCTTTTTCTTCTTGTAACATCTCGCTCCCATCTCTCTCTCATTTTCCCCTGCCCTCACTTGCTCCCTGCTCCCTGTCCCTCTTGTTCCCTTGTCCTGGCTTTCTCCTTACTTCAGTTTTGCAGTGGATCCCTGAATTTTGCCTCCTTTCTGCTGCTTGCGTGCAGAATAATCCCTGCAGATGGTACAGTACTAATTGCCTCCCATGTTCTTTATGCAGCGTTATGTCCACCCCTCTGACACAAAAAACACATTCGCAACGATACAGAAAAGTTCATCTCTAACTGCCGCTGCTACGCACTACCTACACACCGCTTTGTCCATTTTTGTTTTGTTGTTTGGTTTGGTTTTTTCTTTTTCTTAAACCAGGCACAGTATGCAGACACGCTATTTAAATGGATTCTTTCCAGTGTAGGTGGGACCAGCGAACCGAGACAGACTTAAAAGTGAGCGAATGCTTCTCACATCCATTCAACAACAGAATATGCGAGGGACAGACACTGACTGAACAGGCAAGCTTGCCCATGCCTCAGTCCTATGCTAGGTGGGAAACTGATTACAACGACTGACATCTGGTTTCCAACTCTCATGATATCACGTTTACCATTCTGTGAGGGATGTGCTAGCATGCTGACTGCTAATTACAGGGCATACTTTGACCAGAGGTACGCAGAGGTTGCAGCTTTTGTACAAAATCAGAAAGCTCTGTAGACTTCCTGAGGAGCAGTTACATATAACACCACATAGCAGGACCCCCAAAAACAAATGCCTCCTATGCACAGCATACGTCCCGCACTCCAGTGAGAAGTTACGTGTCCTGTTCATGCCATCCTACTTTTGAAGCATCCCTTTGTTGGTATTGCACTAAAACAAGTTCCGGTGAAGAAACTGCTAAAATGAAGATCAGGGAAGAAGGAAAAGGTGTCTCAAACAAAGATGTCTGATGGGATTTTGCACTCATCATGAAGTTAGCTGTTTTAAAAAAGGTCATCCACAGAATGGCTTGGGTTGGAAGGGACCGTAAAGATCATCCAGTTCCAGCCCCCCTGCCATGGGCAGGGACACCTTCCACTAGACCGGGTTGCTCCAAGCGCCACCCAGCCTGGCCTTGAGCACTGCCAGGGATGGGGCATCGGCACTAAATTTTACTGAAGAGCTTATTTGGCAGCTTCCTATGCCACAGTATTCTTTATCACAGTTTCTCTTGCAAAAGAATGCTGTTACGCAGTCCATCATTTAGATCTCAGTATTTTTTGGTCTTTGAGCACTTCTGGAAATTTGTATAACCCTGATGACCAAAAGTCTTCGTTTCTACCACCTAGTTGTGTACTGTTTTGATGAGCAATTTGGTTTGGCATATTAGAGCATATGGTTTGGAACTAGAAATGGATTCTAACTTTAGACTGAAAAGCACAACCTTGCTTACAGATACTCTTCAACACTAGTTGAGAACAGTATTTAAAAACGCTTACCTTAGCCACATAGGCTTCAACTCTGTTTCTGGATGGTAACGTATTCCCGGTCGGGGTTAGGAAGCTTCCTCCTAGATTTAGACTTCTATTCAGTGCCGGATTGTTGCTAATATGTCCCAGTTCAGTTGAATACAGAACTGGACCACTGACAGCGCTGCTTGCAATTAAAGGTTTGCTTCTATGGCACTCCTGAAGGAGCTCAGCGTTGGCTTCTGCTAGTCTCTCATTAGCTCTGAAACATTCAGAAGCATACAAAGAATTATCTTTGGTAATAACACTTCCACAAAGTTACCCTCCAGGTCTTTGACTATTATCTGACTTCGGAAAGTGGAAGGGATTAAGAGAGTCCAAAAAAATCTCCATAACTGGATCTGGGGGTTTTCTGGAGAGCCTATTTCTAAGTAGTCACTCTACCTGCAAGAAGCAGCAAGAGTTAACCAATACTTTGGACTTCTCAGCATTAAGGCCTCAAAGCAGTCTGTGCACACCGTGGGTTTACATAGCTTTTTCTGAAAGGTACATCACCTGCGTAAGAACTCTGGGCTACCCTTCCCTTCCCAAAGAAAGCTGAAACCTATGACATGCGGCTAAAATGGAAGCCAAAAGATTTTTGTTGTTCTTCTTCATAGCACCAAATGCCGTTCTCTGAAGGGCCTATCCTTATTCAAGCAGTAAAGGACGTGACATTCTCTTTTCTGCCATACTTAGAAGAAGCAGCGCAGATTAGAGACTGGCAAAAAGGCTGCCTGTTAAAACAAACTCAACTTCAAAAATATCCTATTAACGCCCATGATCGGTGGCGTTACTGCTGGAACACTGAAGAGAAGCGAAGATAGTTCCAATGAACAGGGGGGAGCCTTAAGGTACTTTCATCACAAATATGCTATCTTATGCATAATGCTGACCAGATGTAGAAAAGGTATTTAATGAAGAAAACTGCTTGAGGAAAAAGTAGTATCTTATTATCACCCCAAAAGAGCAGGGACTTACCTTTCCAGTTTTTTTGCTAGGCACCTTCCATTTTTAACTTCCTCCAGATACAGGTCTTTGTACTTTTCCACTTCTGCCTGTGCGGATTCTTTTTGAAAAGTACTGTCTCGCTGGGTATTTTTTATCCTGTCTAATTCACGTTCAAGGTCTCCAATTCTCTGTTCTAGCTGGCTTGTCAGCAAAGCGTGATGACTGGCTCTGATTTGTTCTAATCTGTCCTGGGAGGCTGCCTGCATCTGAAGTAGATACACACTTTCAACCACCGCAAAGAAAAAGAGAACTCCCCTCGCCAGTCAATTGCACGTACCCAGTTTCAAGGGCCCAGCTCTATTCAGCGAGGCAGCTGTGCCTCCTCACTGCCATCAGCGACCAGGGCAGAACCCTGGAACTACCACACTGAATGATTCTTTTCATTCAGAAAGAACCCCCATCTTAGCACTATTACTCATCAAAGCTACTGATGAAGAAACACTATCTCTGTAGGACAGGGCATAGCATTCCTCAAAGAAATTATGGAGATGCCGCACCCCCACCCCGCACCCTGCAGCTTTGGTGACTTCTTTTCTGAGCGTTGCCCCTTGTGCAATGACTAAGGAAGATGCGTATGCCTGGCTGTGACAACTCTAAGTTGCAATACCCATTCAAGGATAAACAATGAGAACAAGACCAGTGGACAGTGATACCCCTCCAAGAACTGCAAAATGAAAATCCACACCTTGGGCAAGTTTTTGATTCAGGGCCTGCAGGCACACTGCATGCACATGAAAGCATCTTGCCCAACCATATTCCCTTCTCCCACTGCCCTTCAGGAAAAACAGAAGTACAGCGTAACACATGGAATCAGGCACCACCACCACCCCTAAAAATGACAACCAAAACAGAAGTCTATAACAGACACACATAAGAAATTAACTTACCTGCAAAATCAGGTTGACTTCTTGCAGTTTTTGTCTTATTTCTTGTGCAGCTCGTTCTTCCACCTCTCTTTTGTATTGTTCTATTTGGCTGCGATCCACCATGTTAGTCTCCATATGGTGTTTGAGATTAGCCACCTCTTCTTTCAGCTGGCTTTTGCTCTTCTCCAGTTCTTCATGGTTCCCACGCATGGTGGACAACTCCTCTCGCAAATCATGATTTTGTGCTTCTAGCTGCATGCCTTTTTTAGACTTTATCTCCAGCTGCTGGGAAAGTTCATCAACCTGTACACAGGAAAGGGGAAAAAAAACAGGGAACTCGGAGGGATCTAAAATTAGTCAGATCTGTGAAAATTGGTAAAGGAGTTGGCCATCAACACTGTATTTACCATCTGCTGATTCAGTGTTAAAACAAAAGTGAAACCAGGCTCTTCTTTCAAAACAAGAACAGCTTTCACATAGTTTCTGACAGCATTCCTCAGGTTCCCATCCTTCCTCAGTTCTGCAGTGGGTCACGGACCGAGAGGTACCAAACCAGCGGCATGACACCCGCAGGGCTAGGCTGAAAAGCACCAGGGCTATTCTTCTGCGAGGTGTTCATACGATCATAGGAAATCAAACACACCCATACCCAGTTACATCACAGCCACATTCTGGTTTCATCAGAAAAAAACCATGTGTCACGCTTCAGAGGAATTGTCACATGCTCTCACACGGTCAAAGCTTCGTCACAGAACTGACAAGACAAGAAACGGATACCCTTTCCTTCCATTACGCTAATGGATCTGGAAACAGTGGTTCAGAACACCGCTTTTACAGCACTGGTGGCAGAAGACAGTCTCTTTAGGTCAAAGCTACGGTTTGTTTTCAAAAGATTTCCAGGAAATATCAGACTTCCCATAGGTCCCAATGGTCAACTACAGCTTCTATCCCCTTCTTTCCCCCTCCAGAAACATCCATTGTCTATACCTATTAACCATAAAACATGATATCCCATCCTCTTTTGTTTTTAAAAAAGTGGGGGAAACCAGCAGAGTCAACACTTGAAAGAGTCTCTAAAACAAGTAGAAACTTTACACTTATTTAAAATTGCCCAAACGTAATTCCATTCCCTGTCATTCAAAATAACTCTTCCAACAGGAACACAAACATGCTGCTAACCTGTGAACTAAAAATGAGCCACTCTCAAGGCAGTTGACTCATTCTACAATATCATCTTCTAAAAAGGAGCATAATTTTGAAACACAGCTACTTTAGCAACAAATCTCAGTAATGAGCGGAGAAGCAGATAAAAGGTTCCATGCTACCAAACAGCCAGAGCAACCTCAAAAGCGTTTCTGGGTCTCCAAGACCAGGAAAGACGGACTGAGTCAGCTACTAGTAAGCAATAAGTTACTGCAGTCATTTTTTCTGCATCACCTCACACTGCATTGTGCCCTGGGAAGCAAAGACACCATTCCGAAAAGCAAACCCTCACCTGCCTCCTGCTCAACTCGTGCCCGAGACAGGCTTCAGGGGGTGACCTTGGGCAAGGCCAACTGCACAGAGCTGTTCCGAGTGATGGTGGCGTTACTCCCCTCTTCCGAGAGGGAATGCATCCGTCGGAGCCCGACGATGCTGCCACGGCCTCAAGCTGCAGCCAGGCCTGCGCTGGGCCTTCACTGCTCTCAGCCCTGACCCTCACCCATGGACGTGACGGCCCAGTAGGACTGCAGACCTGCCCATCCCTATGGACCGGCCTGGTGATCTGCACTCTTGGAGCACTCTGCTTACTGTCCCCAGAACTCTTCTGCTCTTCCTGGTGAGAGCCTGTGGGGCTGATCCCCGGCCTGTGTGGTCACAGACCCTGCCAGCCTTGCTGTGGCTCTTGCTTTGCCCTTCCTCTGCACGACAGCCTGCCCTTGACGTGCCCTCGCAGATACTGCTGTATACGTAACACTTCCATCTTTACCCTTAGGAACTACATCAGTATCACAGCCGTCTACTACTGTGACCATAGAGGGAACATCAAAAACCAGTCAAATCAATTCAGAAATACAGCCAAGAAAACAAAAGTCAAAATCAACAACATGAAAAGAAGTACAAAGAAAGAACAGAGGTTCCAAAAGAAAAACCACCACCACCAAAATAACCCAAACAAAGCAAAGCTCACCTTTGTTCTTAATCTGTCAGCTTCATTGACCATTTCAGAATACCTGTTCTTCATTTCTGCCTGCAAATTAAGCTGGGACAGTCCCCCTCTCTCCTCATACACCCTTAGTTTCTTCGTAGCTCTGCTCAGCAGCCTCTTCAACCTGCACAGCAAATGAGTCACAAAAACAATGAAGCAAAGGAACAAAACTGGACTTTTTCACATACTCTCATGTAAACAGCACAGACACCGCTTGCTTCATCTTTAACGTGCTTGACACACCAGGAATTACCAGGAAAAACCAGTATTCCTGTGCCACATACACTTGGGGAGTCCAGATTTCACCTGAAAAGAGGAATGAAAGACTCCCTTTTTCCCAGGAGAACCGCAGGGCAACCTGCAGCTGCAGTTGTTTTGGCAGCTATTGAAAACTAGGGGCTGATGTACAGAAGTACCTTGCAAGAACTAGCACGAGGCCGGCATCTGCTCACAGTTAGGTACACCTATTTTTACACTAAAGTTTAATAAAACATGACTTCTATGCAGGGATACCTCTTCACCATGCTAAAAAGCCATACCTCTTACAGTCTTTCTGCAGATCGAGGTTTCTTTTCATTTCTTGGTCCAGACGTAGTTCAACTGGGTGTTTCAACTCTACCAGCTGCTTTCCTTCCTTTCTTTCACTCTCGCACTTTCAAAAGAGAAAAGAAAGATGTATCACACACACAGAGCACAGGAAAAATACCTACGTACAGTCTGTGCATCTAGCGTTCTCCACAGAGAAGCTGCCGGACGTCTCTATCCGTTAGCCACGTTCCACAGAATGGCATGGGACAGAATTCCTGAGGATATTCCATCCCTTCAGGTTTCACATCAAACAGACCAATACGTAACTACAGAAACAGATGCCCTCGCTGAAGCAAAGGCCATCCTCTTCTAGACAAAGAGGTGGAAAAGATGCTGGAGAACACTTTTGGCAGTGCCTCTGCTCACAGTAGGGATTACGTAGGAATGCACTTCATGGGACAACGCTGACCCATCTAAAGCTTTCATGGGATCTCCCACCAACCAGCAGGCAGGGGCTTCTAGAGGAATCTGATCTTTTGGAGTTCTTCAACATTTTATGAACTAAGTAAGAAGAATCACCTTTCCTGATCAAAGCTTAGACTTGGATACCTTTTTTCTGTTCTCTGCTTAGATCTGAGGACTAATACCCCGTTTGCCAAAACCTTCCGCAATTCCGAGAGAAACATAACAAACCAGAACAAATCGGTATTCTTTGGTCCCATGCACATAACATACCAGGTGCACTGTAGAAACAAAATAATTTCAAGAACGGACAAACTTTAAATTGTTCTTTCTAAGCATATCCTTTACCTCTCTTTCTACTTTGTCAGTCTCATATTCGAAGACTTGTTTCCTTAAATCAGTACTCTTGGCATTTAAATCCTTGTTCTGCTCTTCTATGAGATAAATTTGCTTTTCCCTATCAGCTCTGAGTTTGTTCAGAGTATCATTCAACCGGTCCTGCACATCATTCACTACTTCTTCTTTCATGATCCTCTTGCTCTGTGCATCTTCCAGCTGCTGACGCAGGAAAAGGTTTTCACTCTGGAGCTGGGCCAATCGCTCCTGCAAGGACTCCTGTTTTATTACAAGTTCGCTTACTGGATCTTTCTCAAGTTGTTGAGCACGATCACATTCCTTTGCCTGACGCTGGGCTTGACTTAACTCTTTTTGTGTCATTTCTACAAGCAAAGTTTTTTCTCTGAGGGTTTGCTCCAACTGGTGAAGCTCATTTTCTAGCCTATTAGCTTTGCTTTCAGCTTTACACAGCTGCTGAGACAAGCTCTTGTTGGTTTCTTGCGTGTCGGAGAGGTCATGATGGAGCTTGCCTTGCAAGCGATGCCATTCATCACGTTCTCTGTGAAATCTTTGTTCAGCATCCTTTTCTGATGACCGATGACGTTCAAGTTCTTGAACAGCAGCATTCAGGCGGGAATGAAATGATTTAATTTCTGCCTCTAGTCTGTCTTTACTTTCGTTTGTCTGCTCAAGTTTGGAAGTCAGCACTGCAGATTCTGTCTTTAGGAAGTCCAGCTGCGCATTGTACTGAAGAACCGTTTGTGTTAATGCTTCCTTGTTCAGTTTAAGTTCCTTTTTGAGAGCTTCATTTTTTTCTTTCAAGGTCTCATTTTCCTCTAAAGATTTTCCTTCTTCCTCCTGGTGCTTAAGTCTTACTTGATTGATTTCTAGCCTTAGCACAGCAATCTCATCTTGTAGTAACTGATTCTTGTACAACAGATCCTTTTCTCTCTCAGTGTTGGATTCCTGAATGACAGGGAACATGAATAAAGAGCCAATTGGGAAACGAATCTACAAAAAAAACTTCAGCAATAAACTGCATTTTAACATTTCTAATACTGAAGGGTGACTTCAAAGATGAAGTTTCAGGCAATAAGCTACTCTGTGAACCCACGCGCATGTACAATGTACGTACACAACGGAAGTGTAACATCTCCTTAAAACCTAAGTGAACATCCCAAACACACAATACCCCCTTAAACCTACAACCAAATAATAAAATTATTTAAAACATCTCAAGTGTAAAGCTTTTAAAATGACAGTGCTTTCTTGTATGTGCATGCCTTTATAATATTGCCTTTAAGGTTGAATTACTTGTGCTACAGATCTGATAAAAACAAGGCTAGAAAGGGTATTTTCCTTCTCAAATGTCTTCTGAACACTTATCCTTTTGTGTTACTGGAAGTTAGCTATAAAACTCAATCACCCCCAGAATGCAATAGTCCTGGATATTTCCTCTTTATTGTATGTGTAACTTTTTTCCACTTGAACACATTCACCCTACATTTATTGGGCAGCACAGCCAGGAACAAACGAGGCTTCCAAGCACTGCACATTCTTAGGAAATTCAGTAAACTCTTTTCAAGATCTTTTTTAATACAGTGTTGATGGTTGCTTTTTCTCCTCCAGTTACTCTAACTCCTACAGAGAGTTGAATTCATTGTTGATATTCGATCATAAAATTTCAGTATGTGGAGGTGGAAAAGAAAGGCATACTTGAAGTAAGTAAGTTCAATAAGGGAATAACTAATTAAAAAAAAAAGCAATGGAAACACAAACACTGTCAAACAACTTTCTTCCTGGTCAACCTTGACATAGGTAGCTAGGTGTCTCGTTGCTAGAAACCCTAAAAAGTGATAATAAAATGTCTGTGAAATGACAAATAACAGATAGGTTACGAAACGGGGTAAATAGTGTGTTCTATTAGTTTCCGACTTGCACAAGTCATTCAGGTCCATACAGGAGTGATGCTGCTTTCCAGAACTTTTAAAGACATAAGAGAAAACAGGAAAGGTATTTACACAGTTAAGTTCCACTGGTAAGTTGTAAATAATCTGTCAAGAAACACGGAAAGTTATATAAGATTTATGATGACTTTAAAACAAACATGGTGAAATCTGACTTATTAGAAAAAAAAATATCTGCTTACCTCTGAATTTTTTCCTACAGATCTTCTTGTCTCTTCTTCTAGTTCCATTTGTCTCCCAAAGTGGTTGTTCAAAATTCCTTCTTGAAGGGCTCCGGCACTCTTTTCCTGAGAGCGCTGTGTCTGTGTTTCATCACGTTCCTCTTCAACCTACAGTAATACAACTGCTTGCATCTCGAGAAAAATCAGAGCTAGCAATACACCTTCCCACTCTCCCCAGAATACTTGAAAAGATTTTTGATTCCCCACAGCTATGATAATCCACCTATAAAGAATAAATTTTAATTTTCTTCTGAAAATATAAGAAGAAGAAATACAGGATGTTTTGTAGTAATTTAGAAAAAAGTCAGGCTTTGCCCGAAATACAAATGAAACCTAAATTCTGAAAAAGAAAAAAAAGGATTAATAAACTGCAAAGCCAAAAAAAAAAAAAAAAAAAAAAAAAAAAAAAAAAAAAAAAAGAACAGACCAATTGTGAACCAACTGTTCTCTACTGCCCTCAAAATTTGGCAATAGTTATCCAATGCCTCTTCCATGAACAAAGCCCCTCCTTCTCTAGGCATACTGGAATACAAGTGAAAAGAAGCAGAAAAGAAAGTGTTTAATTCATTATTTAATATACCCGTTTCAAGAGCTTTCTCAGTGTTCTTATCTCCATTTCTAAATTCCTTGAGTGTAACTCAAGTTTCTGTTTCCCCTCCCTTTCTTTACAATATTGATCTTCTTTCCTTTGGAGTTTTTCTCTCACTTTCTCACAGAGCACTTCTACTCTGAGTCTCTTTGCTTCTTCTTGTTTCAAAGAACACCTGGGATTTAACAGAGTATTTGAGAAACAAAAGCACTGATATAAAAGTAGATGTTCCACATGATGAACTTGCAGAGACAACTCAAACCATAAAAAAACTTAAATGTTTCCAGATTCCATATTTTCACTGTACTTTTCAACTTTTTAAAGAATTCTAACTTCATTCCATTGTCCACGATATCAGTTGTACAAGATACGGAAATAAACCATTGATTGATGTACCAGTTTTCTGTAAGGTTACACAGGGAAACGCACACTAGTGTGTACACTTCTATAATAAAAAAATAAATCCTCTTCATATTAAAGCCATTGTGTTGAAAAAGGAGTTTGTTGTCTCATCGGATCAAAGCATCATAAACTTTTACTATGGTTAATATACATTTTCTTGGTATACTGAGGCTACATATTACGGATTCAGTGACTAGAAGCAATACTGGTGAATCAGCACGCCACTTATCTATGGCAGACCCAACAATTTTTCAGCAAGCCTTCTGTAAGGCTGCCCACAGACAGAACAAGCAGCTTCTATTTACTCCAGAAGGATGTCAGTGTTCAAAACCAGATTCAGAAATGCATGGGGTTTAAGCTGGATACGATTAAAACCAGTTTTAAACCTCAGTGGATCTACCTCTGGGAGAAACTACAGCAATTTCATTTTGAAGCTGATCTATAAGGAAAGCCTTATGGAAGGTCAGCTTCTTTACCAACTGAAACAATCAGCAATGAGCACTGACATGGTAAAAAACGGTCCATGGTGTGCCCACGGTACCCAAACAAGAAAGCAGCTTTGTGTTTGATCCTTATTTTGACTATTTTTTCCGATATACTTGCAATGATGAAGAAAAAAATAAAAACCAAGTACCAACGTAAGGAAAGAACTGCCAATTGAAAGCCTGCTTTAGAAATTCTGCAAAACAAGAATCAACCACCACTAAAATTACTTGAAAGACTGACAGAAACATTTGTATTTGAATGGCGTATATTGCAAGGAAAAAGCTTTACATATAATTTCTAGCGTAATTTCACAAAAAGTGTAACTTTTGAAAGTATAAATTTAACGCTGCTTGGAGAATTCACTTAGAATGAAAATACTACTTCTTTATACTTGACAGATGCTTGAGGATTTTGAACACCTGCTGAAGTCAAACCCAGGCCAAGCTGGGACAGGCCTCGTCTTCCTCGTACTCCCCTCCCCCGCGCTGGGAGGCCCAACTCCCCCAGGCCCAGCTCCCGCAGCCTCCCCTCACAGGGCTGGTGCTCCTGCCCCCGCGCCAGCCCGGCATCTCCCTGCCGACCTCACACGGGCTGGGCAAGATCTCCTGGGCTGGGCGGCCAAAAACCGGACCCCGGGCTCGAGACACAGCTCAGCAAGCCCTGAGGAGGGGTGGGCACTCACTGCCCCCAGTGCCCTGGCACTGCTGCCCCCCAGACAGCCCAGGCCGCTGCGGGCCGCCCCAGCTGCCAGCTCACGGTGGCTCCTGCTGAGCTCGCTCTCTGCCTGGGCCGCCTGGCCCTGCTGGGCCAGCTCCCCAGCCACGCCATCCCACCGGGGATCACCACGAGGAGATCTCCCCTCCCAGGCCAGGGCTCTGCAGTTGTCCTTGCTCAACTGCCTACGGTGCCTGCTGGCCACCCCTGTCTGACGTGATGTCAACAGCGATGAGAAACCTCACACCTCCGGGTCTAGCTCAGGAGTGTGGGGAAAGGGGCGATCCCAAACTTGACCTTTCCAACAAACAAACAGGTAAGCAAACAAATGCTCTAAGCTCTGGTTTGACTTGCACTGGGTGGAGTTACCAGAAATCCTAGTATTATAGGCCAACTGAAGCCGCGAGGACAAAATGAAAAAAAAAACCAAAACCCAACCATCTCTCAGATCTCTCTTATAAATCCGATTTCCCCATACACACTCTCTTGTCCTCTTCTCTTGCTAGAAAACAAAGTTAAAACATCATCCAGAACATTGTACATGGAGCTGATATCCGGCCATTTTTCCCCTCTCACATTATGTACTTCATAGCATAACTGGCCCACGGGATTCAAAAAACCCAAACCCAAAAGACTGGAAACTTCTCACCCTGTTGCCCGCACCATCAGAGCCTTTTGGAATAAAACCACTGACAAGATAATACATTATCAGACCACAAGTTTACATACTTAAGGCTTTGGATGTCACTTTTCCATTCTGCTTCTTGGTGAGCCAATATGGATTTCAAATCTTGAGTCTTCTCCGCTCTGAACCGTGACTCCCTCTTTTCACCTTCCAATTCCCTTACTTCGCGTGAGAGAGCTGTATACCGATTTGTCCCACGTTCTATTCTCTGTTCATATTCAAGAAGTATGTTTTGCAGTTTCAACAAAATAGCAGAACCTGCTTTGAGACAGAAAAGACACAAAGCTGCACAAATACTGCCCAATGTATAAGCTGTTCAACGCTTTGCTGCATTAGGTGCAGGTGGCAGGTCTCGGTAGTGGGAAGGTCCCTCTGAGAAGCAGCCAGGGGTCGCCCCGTGCTGGACATGGACGGTTTCGATGGACCCACCGCAGGGCACAGCTGAGCCTCTCAGCCGTGCTGGCAGCACCTCAGGAAAAACAAATGCAGGAAAGGGCGAAACGGGCAGAGAAGGGGAAAAGCATGTGAAAACCAGCCCCGCAAACGAACACCCAGGTCAGCGAAGGAGGAGGGAGAGGTGCTGCTCCAGGTGCCAGAGCAGAGATTCCCCTGCAGCCCCGGAGAGAACCATGCTGGAGCAGATACCCACAGCGCAGTGCTGCGGAGGACCCCGTGCCAGAGCAGGCGGATCCTTCCCGAAGGACCTGCGACCCATGGAGGGCCCAGGCTGGAGGAGATTTTCCCCAAAGGACTGCAGCCTGGGGGAGGACTCACACTGGAGCAGGGAAAAGGGACGAGGACGGAGCAGCAGAGAAACTGCTACGTCCCGACTGCAGACCGCAGCCTCCCCGCGCTGCCTGGGGAGGTGGCAGGGAAGGAGCGCAGCAGAGCTTGAGCAGGGGGGGTGCCGACGTGTCCTTCTCAGGTTTGGGGTCTTTGTTTCTCACTATCCAAATGTATTTTAATCGGTGGAGTCTGTTTTGCCAGTGACAGTCACTGGGAAGTGACAGCCCTGCCTTCACACTGACCCACAAGCTTTTTCGCCCCATTTTGTCAAGGAGGGGCAGTGGCAGCACTGGGGGGGGAGTTTGGCCTTCAGCCAAGGTTAACACTTGCCTAATGAAATTTTAGCATAGTTTAAGAGCCCTAGTAAGTGATGCTTATGTTTATATAATGCCTTGTGCATATATGCAAGCAACTTGATTCCTGTTATACATTTATTTATTTATTATTTTTAAGCAAAGCCATTATTTTGCTGTACTCTTTGTCATTAGCTGTTGAGGGGTGTGCTGGTTGTGGCTGGGATAGTGTTAATTTTCTTCGCAGTCGCTGGTACGGGGCCATGTTTTGCAGTTGGGCCGCAAACAGGGTTGGTAGCACGGGGATGTGTTCCTTATGGCCCAGCAGCGCCCACACAGAGCCAAGGCCTTTTCTGCTCCTCACCCCACCCCACCAGCCAGCAGGCTGGGGGTACGCAAGGAGCCGGGCCGGGACACAGCTGGGACAGCTGACCCAAGGGATGTGCCATGCCACGCGGCATCATGCTCAGCATATAAAGCTGGGGGAGGACGAAGGAAGGGAGGGACATCCAGAGTGATGGCACTTTGTCTTCCCAAGTATTTGTTATGCGTGACGGAGCCCTGCTGTCCTGGAGATGGCTGAACACCCGCCTGCCCATGGGACGTGCTGGATGAATTCCTTGCTTTGCTTTGCTTGCGTGCGTGGCTTTTGCTTTTGCTATTAAACTGTCCTCATGCCGACCCATGAGTTTTCTCACTTTTCCCTTTCCGATGCTCTCCCCCACCCCACTGGGGTGGAACAAGTGAGTGGCTGTGTGGTGCTTAGGTGTTTTGGTGTGGCTGGGCTTAAACCACATCAAGGGGATATAAAGAAGAAAAAGCTCTTGCTGACTTTTGATGACCCCATTAGAAGGAGCTGAACTGTACTTTGCAAGAAGCTGCTTCTCCAGCTCTGACTAGACAGAGAACCAATGATAACATAAGGGCACATCGGCTGGTAATGCAGGCAACGTCTCAGGTCAGGTGACAGTCTCACAGCTTTTGAGGGGGATCTCTAATCATAAAGAGATATTATATCAAAATACGAAACTAAAATACTTAGGAATGCATACAAAGAAACCATGTTTTAAGGGGAACTTGTAACAGCTGAAGACGGTGACTTGAAAACATACCCGTATGATCCACACGAAGCTGTTCTAACAGCAGCATAGCCTCCTTGTAGGTTGAAGTTCGTAATTCCACATCCTCTGAAGTTGGGTCAGATGAGTGAGTTAAACCAGGGTCATCAGTTACTTCCGTTGGTATGCTGACCTACAAAAAATACAGTACTTTCTGTAATTCCACTGTCTAGGATTACAGACCATTACAAATGCAGGAATGATTCATTCTCTCCTTCACAGCCCACAGATTTGTCTCAAATACAATAAAGCTGCATACCAGCAGCAATCCGTACATCTGGTTGATCACTACATAAACACTGCTCCCATCTACGTGATTAAAAGTTGACAGAAACTGTTTATCAAGAACTTAGTTTACAGTACCTTGCTCTTTTCACTCCCAGTTGTTGCTGCAGGTCTAGAAAACAGAAATATATTTCAGTACTGGAATGCTTACATTGCATTATGAATAATACCTGAAGTTCGTTTGAAAACTTCATTTCAGAAGTGAATTAAATGAAAATCTAGTATAGTAGCTTCGCTAGATATAGATCAAGACTGAAACAATTATTGTGTACTATTATGTCTATTGGAAGGCTATTTTTTCCGCAAGATATTAAGCAAATAGTTGAAATAACTGTTCTCTCAGCTTCACACAAAGTGACAGAAATCTTACAGCTACAGACATGGAGCTATACGGTTACGTGCATTCCCTGTTTAACACCAGGGGTTTAGCTCTCTTCAGTACCGAGAATCCTTCTCCTACAGGTCAAAGAACTGTAATTTTGGATTCTCTGGTGTCCTGGGTCTGGCTGGGATGCAGCTTATTTTCTTCACAGCAGCCCACACAGCGCTGTGTGTTAGATTTCTGACCAAAACGGCGTTGATAACACACCAGATTTTTAGCTAGTGCTGAACAGTGTCAACAACTTCTCTTTCTCACTTTGCCACAACCCACACAAGTAAGTTCAGGGTGGGCAAGAAGTCAGGAGGGTACACAGCTGCAAGAGAAAAGGTGGAGCGGGGAGCAGGGCAAAAAATCCCGAGACACCTGCAGTGAAAGAGTGATGTTGCTTTTCTGTAAGTCTCTCCTCGCCCTTTTTAAACACATAAAATACTTCTATGCCTGTGCACACACTCATGTAATTAATCAGAATTTGTGCACAGTGACCTTATCATTAACTTGGCCAGCATGCTCAAAGCACTCTAAACAAAAGCAAAGTGTTTGTCAAAAGCAAAGTGCACCAGGTAGTGTGGTCACAAGAAAGAACGAGAATCTTCATATGCATCAGGTTTACAAAAAACCTCAACACACAACAAAAACCCAAACTTGCCTCTAGCTCTTAGGTCAACTTACATCATTAAGTAAGTTTTTGTTTTCAGCATTCCTTATATGCATACCTTCCTTCATCCTCAGATGTTTCACTGGAAGTGCTCTCATCCCGTACTTGACCATGATTGCCACTGGAAGAGCTCATCGGCTGATGAGCCTTCTGCTTTGAAGGCTGCCTTCTACTTTTCTTTGCAACTTTGGCATTCAGGGCCATTTTACTGCATTAAACAGAAAGGGGGGGGAAAAAAAAATCACCAAGTGAGTAGGCTTACAAAAAATATCTCTGTGAAACAGACATAAGATGATGTCCAGAAACGACTGAGACAAAAAATATCTACTATAAAAACACAGACTTGACTGCAAAGATCGTGGAAGATACCCAAGTACTTAAAACACCTGCCCCTAGGAGTGGGGGGGACACGTGGAATCTGAGCTAGATCCAGGTTAAGCTGGAATACCCGTAATATCCATGTTACAGAAAGCATCTAGAGCAGAGATTCCTTTGAAGGACAGATAGGAAGAAACTCCTGCTTTAGGTTTACATAAAAATACGTGTGCCTTCTTTAGGCTTTTGAGATTGGTTTGGTAATATCATCTTTTCCCCTCTCCCGACAAAGGGCATATTAACTTAATGAAAAGGAAAACACCAACCGCACGGAGATCACTAAAATCACCTAGAAAAGGGAGTAGCAGCAAACCCCAAGCTCCTACTTTTCTTTTCTAGGTGGCCATTTCCTACAAAAATAACTGCTTTTTCCAGTCTTCAGTTCTGGTTTTGAAGATGCATTTTGCCTCAGTATTGACAAGGAAAACACAGCAATTTGGGTGGGGGGTTTATTTTTTTTCCCCTTTTCTTTTTTGTAGAGCAGGCAATAAATTTGAATATCGTGAGCGTCGTGTTTTCTAAAAAGACATTTTCTTCACTTTTTGAGAAGCAGTGGACTACTCACTATGGCTTTCACCACTGAGGAAACTACTTCAACTACTACAATATTAGAAAACCTAAGACACTTACGTAGTACTACAAATAAGAATTAGAGATTATTTCCTTAGCTTACCATTTCATTGGCATTTTAATCAATTTTGAGCTCTCCTCAGATGAAAAACTCTTTTTGTCTTTTTCTTCTAGAGTGTTTTCATTCTCCATTTTCAAACAGTCATTCTTCCTTACAGTAACCTTTTGTTTCATTTGCCGATTAGTGATGTTGTCTGATGGTATATTTAATTTACCAAGACATTCCTGTTTTGCCACCGCCTGCACTTTTGAAATTCTTCGTTTGCTTTTTTCCTTCTCAACCTATAAAAAGAAAGTTAAGCTTCATGTATTTCTTAGTATTTCTAAAAGACAGAAACACCACATCCAAGACTGATTAATTCAGGGTTTACCCCTGAAATAATATAAAATTAGAGAAGCATTTTCACAAAATTACACTACAAAGCATATTATGTCATTGAAAGTACTTTGAATTCACTCATGATTAAAGATAACAAGAATACAGCCCTTAGAAAGAAAACAATGGCGTCTCTTAAAACATGAGAACAACAAAAAAGGGAAAGCATTACTGATGGACAAAGAGTTAGGAGGACTGCACAATGTCAGTTGGAACACCGCCAGAAAAGAATATCAAGTGGAACTGTACTGGGCTACTGCTCCCTGAACAAGGGGAGGAAAGAAAAAAAAAGATCCCAAACCCACAAACACAAATGGTTTCACAGGGAAGAGGAATTTTAGTGAAAGGCAATGAAGACACACCATGCAGATATCACAGCACATGAATTATTAGTCAAGACCCTGTTCAGAAGCTATTTTCATTCTTTGACTCAGAATCAGAACAGACGGAATTGTATGGATTTCTTTTTAAGGCAATGTAGTGATAACTACTTGCACTGGAACCAAGTGCCACCTACTGTTACACTGGAGCAATAATGCATTCCGTTTTCCAAAAATGGGGAAAAAGACAACTCTCCACTGCTCCCTTTGTTCACCAGTCACCTATTTCCATTAGAACAAAACCCAATTTGTAGGAAGCATCCTCCTTTAACGATGAATAGCTAAAGTGAACAGGACCCTTGATCCAGAGTGAGATTAAAGAATAAAGAGCAGCAGGTGAACTACCTCTTCTGGCAGCTGTACCTTCTCTTTCTCCAAAGCCAGGAATACTATTTGCAGCATTCCTACCTCACCCTTTAATCTTCCCGTATCTTGTTTTAGTTCTTCATCAAGATTCCTTTTCAGCATGACGTATGATTGCTGAGCATTTGCAAAAAGACTTCCCATTTCTGCTTCTCCTGTTTTGTTGATAAAGCAGTCCCTGGGAAAAACATCACTAAATCCAGAGTCTTTTCCAAGTTCCCTCTCTGTTACAAAAAGTCCATTTTCACCACGTGGAGAAACTGTCTTATTGTAGGAATAATATTAGAAATGTCATCCAAAAGACTGGGTTTTAAGCTGTATCTCGGGGAGTATTCAGGACCTCCCACTACGTTTCTACTGCTTCCATTTGCTAGAGGCACCTTCGTATCATCCATATTATACGTGCAATCTTCTTCATCTGTACTCCAGGTATCTTCCATGTTTGCATTTCAGTTATCTTGATCAGAAAGGACACCAAGACTCGGATTACAGTTTCCATTTTGGGTACTTTTCCACCTAGCGTAAGTTTAATGTCTCCAAATTCACCTTTACTTTCTAAGCTGTTACTTGATTCTGTTGCATGAGATGAAACAACATGAGAACTCTTCAACTCGGCACTGAAGCCATCTTCTGACATTTCTTCCACAAGCGAAGGAGTTTTCCCAGTTTCATTAATTTCACCAAGCAGCTGCTTTAGTTCTGCTGTAACGTTTTTAAAACTTGTTTTCAATTCCCCCTTCTCATTTTCAACCCACATTCTTGCATCTCTTTCTTTCCAAGGTTTTGGACTTAGAACTGCTTGTCAGCACTGGGCAATTCCTCATTTTCTGCTGTGAAATTTCTGCCTTATCAGTGTGATTTTCATGTGCTGTTTTTTCTATCAAGTTGATAGTTTCTAAAATATATTTATCCTTAAGTAAACAGGTACAGACAGAAAGATTATCAAGAAAAAAATATTACAGTTGATCTATGCAACTTCTGTTGCAAACTCATCATATAATAGAAATAAGGCATTTTGAAAGCCATTTTTATAAGAACAATCAAGGGACGCTAAATGAAAGGTTCACTGCACACCATCTTCTTAACAAGAGAAGGACTCAGAGACAACAGTTTCTTGGGTTAGGTTTGCCTAGGCATTAGGGTTGCTTTTACCTTTTAGCCTGCTGGCTTTCTGTAACTGCCGGCGCTTGTCACAGAGCATGTTTATTTTTCACGGTTTATTGCTGTAATACCGTTTTTCATTAAAACTGCCAACATTTTTCTCACCCACCCTCCTCCCTCCATCGCGCTCTACCGTCTGGCATTGCACAGTCCCCGGCCACCTAAGCTAACCCAACGGGAATGAACATGACAAGCTTCTGACCGTTCACCACACAGAGAACTGGCTAAGGGAGGATTATTTCTTCACCCAAGCTTCAGAAATAATAAATTCCACTCCAAGGTGCAAAGGAAAGGATTTATTAGGGAAACCTGCCTGCTCCTGCCCTCATCCCAGGAATCAGGAACCCAAGCTCGCAGGAAAACCGCACCACGCCTTAACCCTACCCAGCCCCCTCAAGTCCCTGTCCCCACGCTCTGTTTCTGCTTCTGCCCCGTGTCACAGTCCTGCCCACACGCTCCTTCCCCTCACGGTGCCTTCTGAACAGGGCCTGCAGCCTTGGTGTCCCAGCGGGCTGAGACCGTCACGCTCCTCGCGCTCCTCTCGTCAGCCAGGCCCTGTTCTCCCGCGGCAAAGACCCCTCCGCTCACAAGAGGGAAGGAGCACCTCAGCCAGACACCACCTGTCTCACCCTCCCCCTTCCCAAGCTCACTGGCCAACTACTACCACCTTGCAACAGGCTTAAGTCCTGCGCTTTGCCTCCTAGAATTAGGCACGTCCCTCTCTCGTGATGCCCGGCTGTGGGGTGGAAATCATTTGCTACGCTGTCCCTTGGGTGTTCCAGAGGACGCCAGACCCCTCTGTGCAGCCCTGCCCCGCACGCCCAACACAAGCGGGACGCCTGCCTTATTCCCCTCTAGGATACCCTCTGAGAAAACCCTTTTCAAACACTTCACGTGGCCAAACAAGAGCGTATTTTGCAGAGGCTGGGGAAGCCTCAGAAAGGTCACCACATTTCAAGGTGCTCTCTTTGATCTTTGTCTTACAAAGAGGAAGACCGGCATGTTTCATCAAACAGATCAGCATGTTACAGACAAATCTCCCTCTTCACTTGAATGTGCATTTTGCACAGGCAAAAAAAACCCCACATGTGGCCGCACATTTGTTTCTCAGCAGTGCACAAGAGGAAAAACACCCCTCAAAATTTAAGCAAACCAACTGAAAACAAATCAGCATAACAGCAAGCATCCGACATAGGGACAAGGATTTTACCCCACCATAAGACGACTGTATCCAACTTTCCTTCAGACTGTAACGCAGCCTTCACCTACAGGACTCTCCCTTCAGCATTATTCACAGACTGGTAAGTTTTCTTTACCTTAGTGTATAATACAACTTACTGAATCAGACTGTAATCCAAAATATTTGGGCTTACATACCTGCACCCCATAATATTCAATGGCATCCTTCACGTTGTCTTTTTCAGCTGATGATGACATATGAAAGGTAGATCCTGAGTTCTCACCTGCAGTGAAAAACCACACATTTTTATAACCAGCACGACTTAATACTACTTATTTACACCTAGAGTGCATCTTGAATCATCCTACTTGTGACAAAAATCTTAACATAAAATAAATCCCCTCAAATTTGTGCACTCCGAGAGAAAATTATCGTAACACAGATTTAAGATGCATCTGGGTGAATTCCTTTCTTCCAAGGCATTCTACCTTTTAATGTATAAGGGAAATGTGCTGAAAATCACTACACATTGTCACAAAGAGGCCATTCCTGTTTCTTAAACATGCACAACAACTCTCTCTCATACGCAGATATACACCTCTGTATCTCTGACACACTGTGCGCCACACAGTATTCCTCCCGCAATTTCAGTTTCCCTATGTGTTGCGCACAGAAAATCACGAACAACAAAGCCACAGGCTTGAAATCTTGAAGACCCCAGCTTTATTCCTTGCACGACACAAATCTGTCTCTAGACATGGATCTAGACAGAGTATTTCAGTCAAACTGCTGCCCCATCTGTCCCAGAAGACATGGACGGGCCGCTGAATGAAAGACAGGCTTGTGAAATGTGGAGAAATCACCCACGATCCGGATGTTTTTACCGTTGAAAACTGGATTCCATCCTTTCCTCTCTCAGAATTTCTACGTAATACTGGACAGGTCACAAACTCCTCGGAAGCAGTCACTCACTCAGTCTGGGCTCCCCATTCTGGGGTGCCTACCTTGAATCTCTGTTATATCTGAGAACTGGACTCCAGATAGTTCCAGACACAATTTAGAAGCAGCAACTCATTGTATTGTTTGTGTGGAAGGCACACGGAACATTTTGAAGGAACAAGTATTCAGAAAGAAACAAGTCCCAGCAGGTCAAGTGTGGCATCTAAAACCAGAGATGGATTCTTTTCACCTTAATCACTCTGCATCTCCTTTCCTGCTCCATCATCCTATGGCTTCTACCTAACAGCCTTTCAATACACAAAGCTTCGCTGCTGGAGAGGGACACAACATTCTTCCCACAAGAAAAGCGAGCAAGACAGGAAGAACATAGATAAAATCACAAAAATACAAAAGGGCCCGCTATTTATGAGTCACAAGGCCAACCTCACTCTTGGCATTTTCTCCTGTAGGTGACTCCTTTTACAAACTTTCATTGTCTACGTGCTACTCCTAGAAGCCTCTCCACCCAAGTACAGCAGCGGGTGGTCAGTCGGTCAGACAGACGGGGCTGCTCCTACTCTGCTTCCATGAAGGTACGCTTACCAGATTTCTTCTGTCACTTCACCAATGTTCACTCAGGTCACAAACAGCAAAAAGCAGGCAGCTTCCTACCATACAATTTGATATGCGCCATCACCCCCATCATGTAACATGGGCACCACAATTTTGCTTAGAAGATAGACTTCAATATTTTGTGGATGCAGGAGAGCTGTGACACCTCTCCGGTCTGCACAACACAGACCGAATAAGCTTTTCTGCTCAACTGTATCTGCCTGAAAACTGGATAAAAGCAGACCTGCGAGCACCCAGAGTTTTGTACTGCCCTTCTAAGGCTGCAAGTCACATTCTCTGTTCAGAGTACGTAGGCGTCTTCGTCTTTTGGATTCTGTTTCAGAGTGCAGTCACTTTCAAATTAGGCACCATGCTGCTAGAATGAAAAGCAACCCTAACTCCTGTTCAGCCTTGCCCATCACAGTCAACAGGAAAGATTTCAGCAGCAGCTATTTGAGTCTGATGTCTCCCTTTTGAGGTAAGATTTTGATAACATTGGAGCCCCTAAGAACCCTTTTCCATAGGGTTTAATCAATCTTGACATTTCTGTATGATGGGTACAGAACAAGGAAGAAGCAGGAAAGGTGAAAGGCTACAGTGTTCTCCTACCTGCAAAATCCCCGTTCTCATCGCGTCAGTAACTCTAGTCAGTAATTATTTTTCCAACCACTGGAAAAATAACTCAAAAAACATCAACTAAAAAGCTAAGGACTCCTCCCATTAGCTGTTGCAAGTAAAATTTCTTCTTTTCTTGGAGCAGTAATTCACGAGTCTATTTTCTGTGTTATTGGCTTCTGTCAACACTGTGAAAGAGGATGACTCCTCATCGTCAAGAGTTCTTCGCTTTTAGCACAGGGAGAAATTCTGAGTTAAAACACTGGTAGAACCCTACTCCAAGGCTTCTGAAGAGCCCGTCATTCAAAAAAATGTATATAAAAAATTCACAGGGTAAACCAGATTCCAGTATTTTTGCCTGTCATTCCCCCACCTTTTACTCTGTCTGCTCTCTAGCTAGCACTGAAAGATGACTTCTAGTCATCGCCGTTCTTTCCACTTAGTCTTTACCTCTCCACTCTGTTCTGAGACTTCCCTCTTCATAAATTGTACATAATGTACATAACGACTTTTTGCAGATTACAGTGGAGAGCACCTACTTTGCTATACAGAAAACATGAGAACACCGCTATTTTGTTTTGACTCAAAAATAATTTTAAGAATGTATTCCTATGAGTCAGTAACAAAGTAAATAGAATGGGAAATTCCATCTCTCATTGGATATTTAATTATGCAAGATACTGTACCTGTTCTCCAGATTTATCAAATAAAGTTGTCACGGATGGCATTCAAGCCCTTTAGAGTCAGAACTATTTGTGCTGCAGGAATCAGGATGCTTTGCTGAAGCAATCTAAATTGCTTAAACCCAAATCCCAACATAAAATGTTTGAAAGAAAGAAATTTTTACATCTACTTCTTAGCACCTGACCTTCAAGATAACATATGGGTAAAAACCAGCATGACGCAAATGAATAAAGCCACACAGGAAAAACAGCTGACATGAAACGAGCCATGAAAAGGCAACCTTTCCTTTCTGTGTTTGTAAAATTGTAACGTACTGGTCCATTATGGGGCTACACTCCACATTACTGTGGAATACAGACATAACCAAAACTCACGTTTTAACTGAACAACCTCTAACAATATCTGTGTGTCTTACCAGAACACCGTCAGTGCAAAATAAAGGGCAAAAGGGGACCTGTTGCTTACCCATTGCAAACACATGAAAGGGAGAAGAGCGAGAGGAGAAGGAGGGACATACTTCTAGAGAGAAGCTGCACCTCTATTATTGTCAAAAGATCAACAATCCTTTTTTTCTTTCTTCCCCTAAAGCGAAGATGCCAAAGAACTTGGAACTATTTGTATTCTATACTTAGAAGTTACAAGTCCACTTACTTGTCTACATATCTGTTCACCTCTCTCTGGTTTATATTGTCAATAGCCAATTGTAGAAACTCTAAAACCTGAGTGGCAAATTGTTTCTCATCTGATTAACAAGTGTGATTAATACAAAATACAACACAAATCATCAAATATGCAAATTGATAAACATGAGAACAAAGACATTAAAAACCCATTCAGGTTACATATCCTCTCTCCAATACATAGCCGACCAGCTAGCCGCTTCAACTTTGGCCTTGTTTCCGAAGAAAAGAGAATTCCTGAAACACGCTGACACTCATTTCCTCCCGTCTTGTCTCTCTTCCTCACTTCCTTCCCCTGCCTCTGAGCCTGCTGGTCATTTTCCATGAAACAAGAGAGGGAAGCCTCGGAGGAACGTGTTTGTACATGATTCAAAACAACTGCCAGGCAGGTAGAGAAAAGCCAGGCAAGTAATAATTCCTGAAAACTACAGCTACGGCACGAGCCCAAGAATTACCCTTTGTGGCTCACCTGCAGCTCCTGGACAGCCTAGCCTACAGATCCCTAGCCTGGAATCAGCCACAGCACATGCTCAGAGACCCAGGAAAGGCAGGAAGGGGGGGGTTGAGAAACTGAAAGAGAAGCAAACTTCAGGACTGCCTGAAAAGGGGAAATGACAGCAAGTACGGTGTAGGAAGCGTACATCATGGAAGGGTATGGACAGTGCGGAAAAGCAGACGAGAGGAGGGAGCAAACACATACACCGAGGTATATTTCAGTAGACCACCTGCTCCCGGGATGCCTTGCTAGAGCCATTAATTTAGTATTAGAAAGAAAATTGCAAGTACAATGGGTCTGTCCATAAAAGAACACTACAAAGAGATTGTTATGAATACCTTCAACATCTTCTGCATCTCCTAAGCCGAATTCCTCCAAAAGATCTGCAAAACAAATCAGATGCCTTAATAAATACTCCTGTCTAGAAAGATTATGAAGCTAAACCCAGAGCCACATGAAGTGAACATTACCTGATTTCTGTTGCTTTTTGTTAGGAGAGGTTTCACTCCTTTCCAAAACAGATTCAGGGGCCTTCAGCTATGAAAGACAATCCAATGACAAAAAAAAAAAAAAAAAATCAATCACACTTAAAGTAACTCCATAATATTTAATGAGCAGAACAAGCAGTCAGTCTGACATGAACAAATACTTACCTGGGAATTGTTGGGTTTCTCCAAAAAGCCTGGAAGTGAAAAATGTTTCAGAAAGTGTTATTTTATTCAATTTTTATTTAATTTATAAACTTTTTACTCCATTCAACATCAGTAGTTTCTACAACTAAGTATTAGTTGCAAGCATTATTTCATCGAGACTGCGATACTTAACACTCAATTTACCTTATCCTCCAGCATTGGTATCGGTATACAAGAAAGGGACAGTGCATGCTTCCCATCATGCACCTTGGATTTAAGAAATAATACTCACAGAACTAGGACAATCCATAGGAAGCAATAAGGATTTGCTTGTTAACAAAACAAGATCAAAATACTTATTTGGAGGAGCTGAATCCTGCTTTCTACAAAGATTATTTCAAAAGCCAACGCTGGTCTGCTGTAATGAATTATCATAAAAGAACACTACGAATTATATAAAATAACAGCTCTATGACCCTGATGTTGAGGGATATTTTCCTTTCCATCGATAGGACAGAGAAAACATGGGTGCAGACATAGAAATCTCATACACATCATTCAATGAGGAAGAATCAAACTAGTTCTTATCAGGTTGTTCTGGTTCAGCTTGCAAGAAAAGAAAAAACCCAAATGACAATTGGTTGTAATCTGCATTTATAGCACAGTTCCAAATAGTTTCATTTTTTTTAAGATTCTTTTCCAACATTAAATCACTTACAAACCCACACAATCTACTGGCCCACCTATATTTTTCAGGTCCTCTGCTTTAGCCATCTTACAGTTTGAGTCCTCTCATGAAAGAAGTGTATGGAACGTTATTAAGAATGGCTCCATAGCAAAACTTTTGTATTTAAAAAAATAATTAAAAAACAAACAGCATTTGATTTCAGGAAACTTGGTGGTCTAGCAGTATGGAAATACCTTAGCAAGATTATCATAATCACCTTTTATCCCCTTTTTACACTGATTTTAAACTCATCTTAGTAGATTCATACAAAGCAGACTTTCATGACAACTACTCGACAAGTAGATTTACAAACTCCCAGGAGCTTTTAAAGTTTTGCTTCCAGCTTACTGGATTAGCTTCTTCAGCTATTCTATTGTACTTACACTACAAGCAGGACTGACCATCTAGTAAAAAAGAAATCCTTCAGATGAGAGTTCTACCCCAACAGCAAAACTTCCCTGCCATTCTACACTCCAGATGCTCAAGAGACAGCATCACAAAGTACAGGCAGAAACCCTGAACTCACATTTTAGCTCCTAGGCAAAGCATAACAGAAAGGTATAAAAAAAAATTAAGGCGGGGGGAAAAAATGCTTGGCCAGATCATAGCTTTCTCCTGCTACATCATCATCCAAGGATGTTTAGGTGTTCAGACAGGTCAGCCCTAAACCACATACACTTTCATCACTATGCCACAAGAACCTGAATCCAAAAAAATAAAAACACATCCAAAGAACACACATCATGCAAACAAGGTAACTTCCTTTACAAACTTGCCAGCAAGCGCCGTGGGAGCTGGTGTTAATTAACAAATACTAAGCACTTCATTGCTATAGCGCGCACCCACACCGTAAGCGCATTCCTAAGGCAGACATCGATAACAGCTCACTTCAGCCTATACGTGTTTACAGACAAACATTTAGTCCACCAGGAAGTTACCAGTCTGGCGCTCCCCTGAAACAATCCGCGAGCGTGCTCCGTGTCTGTCTGCAGCTGGAAGCAACACACCAGGTGATCCTTCCTCCGGGCTTTCAGAATCCGTCTGTGTAACATAAAACACGGGCGTGAGCATCGGTACAAATTCTCAACTCATTTCTACGCAAAATGTTCCTGCTAAGCCAACTTGCACAGCATGGAATCACAAAAGCCTTTGATAAGCCCCTTGGAAAGGGCACGTCAAGACACAGTCTATTGGAAAATCACAGCAGACTTGTGTGTTTTCAGATCTTAGGCAAAAACCTCACAACTCATCTAAACTATTCTGTCACGTTGGCAAACTGCACAGCCGCAAGAGAGAATTAACACGGTAACTCGAGCTGTGGGTTGTAACTGCAGGTCTGGGGGGGACCCAACTTTCGGACTGAACTGGCACCCGACACTCAAATTTGTGCTGATGTTCCCCAGGCACACATCCTGCAGTGGGGAGCGAACACGTTGCTACTCCCAGTTGCACGGGCTGAACAAAGACGAGCAAGACAAAGCTTACAGAAACCAAAGCTACCTAAACCCCCCCAATAATATTTTAGCCTTGTATTTGTAAGAAGGAGATGGGGAAGAGTTCCTTCTTCCTCACAAGAAAAGTCAGAGGGGGTAAGCTACAGACTCTGCTCGTTTTCTTCTAACCCATTACCACAGACAGGAAGAACTAAAAGGGCCAACACAGCCAGCACGTGTGGTATCTCTGTTGAGCATTACTTTCAAAAAGGGCCAAAACGGTAGAAAGGCTCTTTTCCGAAGCAGCTAATCATCTAGGCTGCAGACCCTAAGGGCAACCACTGAACACGTCAGCGGAACAGAGTTGTGTGGTGAAAAAGCAACAATCCCGCCAGCCCCCGTGAGGAGCTCAAGAGTATTTTAAGCAGCAAGAAACTTCACTGCCGCAATACTGTACTAGAAACCCAACTGCAAGGGCCAGTTGCCATGAGACCCAAATCATTAGCTCGACCTACCAGCATCCCAAGCCTCGCTGAACAGCTAGCACACAGCACAAGTATTTCAAGGGCCCCCAGTTACAAACATACAGCAGAACCAGGAAGAGAGGAAATAAGCCTCAGCCGCGGCCGGGCCCAAGCTCCGAGTGCTTCTGGATCTCACTCCCCACCCCCACCACTGGGAACCCTGGTCTCCTTCACAGGAAATACCTCAGAATCCCAGGGAGATTCAGCATCTTCCTCTTCCTCTGCTCCCACTGCTGTCAGGGCACCTACAAATGCAGGAAGAGGGGAGACACTGAGCCCTTCTATTTCACTCTGCTTTTCCCCATCACCCCTGCGCCCAAAAGGTGCACAGCGGTTCTGTTGCTGAGGACAAACTAAGGAGTGAGTGTTATTCAAGGGTTTCTTCACACCCAGCACACAACATCATGGTATTTCCTTTAGATCGCCACCTCTCTTGCCTCCTCTCCAGCAGGAGATGGCTATGCACAACAGCTGACACAGCTACAAGCAGCACTGAAGACGTGTTTGGGTCACACTCAGGAAAAGGCTCCAGCACGCTGCAGCCCTGTGGCATACGGAGTTTAGGTCACCTGCTCTCCAGTCCACAGCTCCAGAAATTGCCATTGACTACCACCATCCACTGTGCAAGAAGTACCATAGAAACACCACCCGACACATCTTCATGCTAAAATCACCAAGAAACAATGCTCCTTTTGTAGCACTACCAGAAAAGATCTTCCTTGACTAGCAGTTTTTACCCTGCACCTTCCCAGAAGGTAGACACCTAAGCATTGCCATTTAAAAAGAGGAGAGGCTCACAGCCCAAAAACTCACCCCAAACACACAACTTGTCTCTGTCTCAGGGGCTAACATCCCAATCTCTTCTCTACTAGACACACGCAAGGCTCAGTCTCAGTAGGTTCCTGGCCAGATTAAACTATCTTCATTTCTCTGTTTTAAGCTAGTCCGTTAGGTAAAACTGATTCAGGATTCGCTCTCGTGGAGACATGCGCACAAAAAACGGGAAAGGAGCTAGAGACCAGTGAGGGCACCCGTCCTAGCAGAGGGGAACTGCTGGTTCCAGCCTCAGCTAGGACTACTTACACTGTGCCAAACGCAGGCTTATGCTAAAATGCACAGACAGAAGAGCATGTATAGGCACAACACCTGGAATACAGCAGGTTCTGCCAGGCCCGCTCTGTAGCATTTGATCAGCAGCTACACACGCTCTGGTAACACCTACCACACCACTCTACTCTCTGGAGACAGACAGTGGAAAGTGTGCCTTCTCCTCCTGCTCCAAGACCTGAGGTGAGCACCAGAGTGCTCAGCCCTGACTGACGGGGCAATGCTTTCAAGCACACTCAAGCGTGGCACTGGAGAGACTTTCTACGTTTTAAAACTGGACAAGGTGAGGCACTGGAACAGAACAGCTTTCTCTCAGATTGACTCAAATCTTTCCCAGGCTTCAGCCAAGAGCAATCACAACTTTTCAGTCTGACAGCACGGGCCAGAAAGGGCAATACTACTGTCACACCAAGACACTCTAATCGTCCTCTTTTTCAACTGTGCATTTTGTTCTGATCGCTTCAGGGAGAACACAGCAACAAAACCAAGAATGACACCTGCTCCATTTAGCCTCGTTTGGAATCCAAGGCCACAATTTGTTCTTCAGGAACGAATGATAAGGAACAAAAGCTACTTTCCTCCTTGCCAATGCCCACTAGGGTTCACAGGCAAGGGAAAGACTTACTGTTTCAGAAGTCAATCACCATTTCAGTTCATTTACTGTGCATTAATATTTATAGAGGAAGAACTGGGAGCAGTATTCACTAACTCACTTCTCTCACCAGTGTTGTCTTTGGAAGCACTGTGGACTTGATGGCTATCATTACAAATAGAGTTTTTCACACCCTCAACAACTGCAGTTTGTAGCTCTTCACCAGCGTCTTCCTTTTCCTGCTCCTTCTCCTCTTCTTCCTGTTCAGGTGATTTTTCCTAAAAGAGATTGACCAAACAGCTGGAAATAGCAGAAACAAGCACCTTCTTAGCCACCCATCGACAACAACTTTAAAAATGCTTCTCCTGTGTAAGACAACAGGGAAACTTTGTTGAGCTTTGTTTTACAAGGCCTTCAGTTTTTCTGGGAATCTCTGAGGAGACAGCAATGACATTAGCCCTAAGTCATTAGCCCTGGCTCTGCAAAGCTCCTGAGAAGCAATTCTTCCTGTCAGCCTAACTCTAGCTTTCATTTCAGTTACATTGTTTTGGAACACGCTCCTTTTCCTCTACTTTGCTCCAGGAAAATCACTAACTTCCTGCTCTCAATCTGACTCAAACTTTTTGGTTCCTCATTTTCAGCCATCACACCAGGTATTTTACTAAATGGCAATAAATCTTGACAGATAAAAACTGTACATACAACTGAGAAAAAAATTAATTTATTTCAGAAAAATTATACTGCCTATTTGTTTTCCTGCAAAACCACTGCAACCAATAAAAAAAACATTGAAAATACTGCCCAATATTATTCTTATACCTAAGAAACTGCTTTGGTTAGGAGTAAAGGCATTTTCTATTATAAAAAAAGGATGATCAAAAGATGGATATACGTGAAATATTAACAGAAATCCAGTTTACCTTTTGGTTCTTACCTTTATCACCCTTAGAAAATACCTTTGTGATTGAATCAACCTTATATAACTAACTTTGGTGCCTGAGTGAAACGCTGCTCTTACATTTTCTTCATGCCTATTCAAGCACAAGTGTTCACTTTCTTGTTTCAGTGCTTCACAGACTTTATTATCTACTTCACATTGCTCTTCTTCTGTATCTTCATCATCCACTTGTTCAAGACAGACAGAGTTTGGTCTTTGACTTTCAAGCCTTGGGCTTTTTCCTGCTGACAAAGAACTATTATCACTTTCAAAGCCATTACTGAAGCTTGACTTTTTCTCCTTAAGACCACAACTATCTGAGAGAAGCTGAGGTGTCTCTTTTTTCCAGTTTGTCATCTTAGACTCTGCAAAAAGGGAGTCATCATTTCTGTGAAACTTCGCCTGAATCATGCTTTTCTTGTTCCAGCTTTCTTGTTTATCTTGCAAATTATTTAGATTCTGAAAGACAGTTTGCTTTGGTACTGACTTGCAAGATACTTCATTATTCACCGTCTTTGGAGACATGGCACTTATGTCAAAACAACAAAAGGAGTTATGGGAATGGCAACAGGCATGTTACCAGATTAACGGAGTAATCTGGGAATGTCTGGAAAAGGAACCAAGTCAAGGATGGGCAGGATGGAGGAAGGACTTCGCCAGGGACAAAGGCTTAGGAGGGGATTAATACCTTCATTTTAACAACATGACTTGTTTTTTCTGAAATGCCTAAGTGCTGTGTTTTCAAAGTGCTACTTTTCTCATTTACTATAGGAAAAGAATTGTTTAAAAAACTACTTAGCAAATCTACTTTTATATATTAGTATACTATGCAATCTTTTCCAAATAGCTTACTGTTTTTCCTGAACTGCTGGGAAACATTCATTAACAATGTCAAATTTGGCTTCTGCAGCTTCTGTAAATAAATGATTATTTTCTTTTAGAACACTAACGACAACAACAAATCCTTTGGTCACATCAAACCTTGAACACTAAATGTAATCAGGCTGTCCTTTCGACAGCGGTCAGGTGCTGGCTCCATCCTATACTTCTAACTACAAAAACACTCCTCACATATGCAATTCAGTGAGTATTTCACCCCCAAAATACCATGCAGGCACCCTTCTGAAAATTGTTTCCAAAACTATGGTTACATGCATAGCAGTTTGAAAAATCTGGGTTTAATATTTGTAGTACTTCAGTAAAACTCAGTTATATTTAAGATCGCAGCTTCTGGATGCTTACCTGCAAGTGTGCACAAGGGAAGTAACTGTTAAGAACCCTAGGTTTAATGCATTAATTAGTCCCTGCAAGTACACTTACCAGAATATCCTGAAATTTCAAAAACATGCCAAAAAATGCATAATTTGTATTTAAATCGGTGCAAGAAAATGAAATCATGTTAAAACTGAACATGCTTGCACCTCCAGTATTAGAGTAGGTTGAACTAGAACACTGGTTCCTCATCGCTGCAGAATCCCAGAGCAACAGAACAGATGCTCCAGACATCACTGCAGAAGTTAATAATGCTTCAGAACACTAGCAAAAAAAGCAGGCCTGAGAGCTTGTAGCTGACAAAAAGAATACTACCTAAGCATTCAAAAAAAGGAGGGAAAACATGCAGTGTGAGATTGCATGCAAGCACAGAATGCCATCTCAATAGAAAAAAAAAAGATGACCCATTTGAGTAACTCATCGGCTGAGCACTCTTGAGTAACCTGATGAGGAGGAAAGGAGAACTAGGTGATGAAGGATTTCAGTACATCTTCATTAAAAAGTGCCCTTTATCGGTTAGGATTCTATCACGAAATTTACAGGAAACATTAACAGTGTTTGGGGAAGAACAGAACAGGTTATATTAGTAACTTATAAACTTAAAATCTGACTCAAATGACCAAGAACAAATAAAACTGTGGCGATTTATCTCGTCGCCTATTGCTCTTTTGCCTCAAACCACAAATCTACTGCATGATCTGCCACAGCTACAGGTCTTTTAGGAAAAACTCACAGCAGAAGAAAGGCTGGCAGGTCAGAGAGTGCTTCTAAGGAGAAAACAATATTGGCTAGAACTGTAGTTTCTTTCAATCCCCCAGAAAACTTGCCTTCAGATCACTTATTTTTATAGGACATTTACTGTAAATACACCGTACCTCGGGAGTAAAATCGAGTTCTTCCTCAGAAGTATGCCAACTGACATCGCTCCCCTCTTTCTCCAAGCTTCTTAAAAAGTAAAGCAAAATGAGTACCGTGTCTCTCCAATCATTCCTCAGGTATGTGCTGGGTATGTTTAAAGTCTTACCCGATTGAGTCTCCTTGCGACAAGCCGTCTATTGCTGTTCAAACACGAATTGACATGCTGAAATTAGATTTGGCATGCTAAAAATTAACCAGCACATACAAACATTTAACCTGGACAACTCTACATGTCATAACAGAATGAAACTTTGGGGAGTCAACTTAACGTAAGACAGCATGAATGAATGCATGCATTTCCAAACAACTGCTTTTTCAAGCCACACTGAATTGACAAAACAAAAAAGACTAGAGTTTTAGATCCTTTGAACTTTTATACCTAAAAGTTTAAGAACTACCTCTAAACTAAAAAAGCCCAGCATAGCATGAATATGCTGTGTTAATAAACAGTTATAAAATACTGGTGCTTTAGCAAGACGGTAAATAAATGAACTGCTGAAGTACTCATACTGCACACACAAGCACACCCTGTTGACAGAGATTTTACTGGTTTATATACTATACTAGCTGGTGCTCTACCCACTTACACGTTATCCTGAAAAGGTAAAAAACATCAAAAAGCATAACCAAGATCTAAAGCTTATCCTCACGTAGAAGAATCCCCAGCAGTTCTCTACGCTGCACCAAAAAGGGTATTCAACAGGCAAAACAGGCGTACCCAGGGCACTCTATACTACACTCCAAGCTTTCATCCATGTTAAGACAGCAACTGGCACATAGGATCACAGGATAAATCAGGTCACAAGGGACCTCGGCAAGTCTCTCAGCCAACCGCCTCCTCAAAGCAGGCTCGGCTCTGAGGTCAGATGAGGCTGCATAGAGCTTTATCCAGTCTGATCTTGAACCATTCAAGGAGGGAGACTGCACAACCTCTCTGCTTTACTGTTCTCACCATGGTGAAGCTGCCCACATTCCGTTAGAAATTCTCTTCTTTCCATTTATGCCTCTTGTACCTTTGCTTCATGTGACACACCACTGGGAGGCACCTGTCTCTGTCTTCTCCTCACACGTACTGGAAGCTGCTGCTGGGTCCCCTTCAAAGTCATCTCTTCTCTAGACTGAACAAGCCCGGTTCCCCCAGTCTCTCCCCCAAAGGCAAGGAGTCCTGCTCCTGGCAAAGCTTGATGGCCCTCCACTGAACTCGCTCACGGATGAAAGACCACTCTCTCTTGCACTGGGGGCTCAAAATTATACCCAGGGAGCTGGACACAACCCAGGGACTGCCAAGAAGCGGTGTACAATCCCCTCCCTCAGTCTCCTGGCTATGCTGCTCTTCATACAGCCCAGGACACCGTTAACCCTCTCAGCCGGCAGGGCACCCTGCTGGCTCATTCTCAGCTCACTGTCTGCCAAGACCCGCTGGCTATTCCCAGCAAAGCAGCTCTCCAGCCAGGCAGCTCCAGCACGTGCTGTAGCAAATGGTTGTTCCTTTCCATGTGCAGGACTTGGCATCTGCCCTTGCTGAATTCTGTTAAGACAGGCCTGACAGCCCATTTACCCAGCTTGTCAAGATCCCTCTGAACGGCAGCGTGGCCCAGATGCACATGTTGCAAACTCAACCATAGCGCACTCTAGCACACCACCGATGTACTAAAGAAACCTGAACTCTAGGAATCCAGCCTGAAGAGTGCGAAAACCTCTCAATTATCAACACCTAAGATGAAATAAAAGGCCTCTTCAATTCCCAGGACAGAAAGGAAAAAACCAAACAGAGCCTCCACATCGTATCTATTTCAGCATTCCTCAAGTCCTCGATAATTAGTTCTCGTTAACTATCATCACAAAATGAAGTTGCTTATAAAGAGGAGATTGGTGGCCTTCCATAAAGTTGTATGATGACAGCCAAACCGAGGTCTTAGACAAAATCATTAAACGGAAAAGAAAACAAAGGGCATATCATGTTGAGTAAGTTATCTGAACTTTTGCTTTCCATGGATAGTAACTTTAAGCAAGGATCAAAACCAGTTCCCATTCTCCTTTAAAAAAGCAAGAGAGAAAGTTTATGAGCTAGTTTTCAGACAGATCTTGATGCCCTACTGTAGAAACGGGATCTAGAAAAGTAGTATCTAGGGATCACTTGTTTCTACTTTAATTGAAGTCCATTTTCATTTTGGAGTAACAGAAGAGCATATATATTTTTTTTTAATATTATTTACTATCACTAATGACACAAAGCAATCACTCAATTCAGTAATTAAGGACCCGTGCAAAACACGCAAACAAAAAGCACCCAAAGCCTGCTCTCAAACCTAATTTATAAAACCAAAACCATCAGAATAGAGACCTCCAAGATAATAAACATCACAGGTGTGTTAGTATTTGTACATCACACAGCATGTTCCATAGTTGAAATGCTACTGTATAGAATACCTTTCTTTGGTTTTCCCGTTCTTGATGTCTGGCTAGGAGATTGTGGCATTCCTATATCCATTTAGGGAAAGGCGTGTCAAGGACAGACCAAACAAGGGCACCAGAATAAATGTGAATCCCCCGAAATTTGGAAAACATAACCAGTACATTAACAAAGCTATAGCAATGGGAGAATGTACTGTGACCATCAGCCTACTCTACAGTTACAAGAAGTAGAAGCCAAACCTATCACAACCTACAGAACTCTACTCTTAAGGGACAGTGTCAAACACTGTAACTTAATTTACTTGCTCCATTGTAGAATACCTATATTCCAATATTTTGAAACACTGAAACAGATTCGTGGCAGTTTACTGTACTGCCAACTTTGCATTTCTCTCAGCTTGACTAGTCCTTGCCCAGCACTGACTGCCAATGCAATTCCTTCATATTTGTAGAGTGTTTTATACGTACGGCACACGTAAAATCCCTCCGTCTAAGCATCCCAAAAATCTGTAGGTGCCAACAAACTTTGGAGGTACACTAGCCAGTTGTGTCAGATGGTGCCTGATGCAGACACAGCCCCCTCCTACCTCAGTTTGAAGGTAAAAGCCCTGCATATATTGATTTGACCATGCTGAACTGCTCACGTAGAGAAGCTACGCCACCAGCCAGAACGCAGGCTTGACAAGCAGTCGGAGTGAATACCCTGTTCCCCCAGGGCTATAGGGCAGGCCACAACTGGACCAAAACGGGTGCACTGACTGCTGTGAGTGTCATGCATGTGTGCTTGTGTGTGTACGCGTGTCTATGTGCTGTGGAACAGAAGCTTTAGAATACAAATCACCATCCACCCGCTCTACCCATCCTACTTAGTAAAATGTTATTTTTTATATCAATGAATGGTGTGGTTCTGTTATTGCAGCTACCCAACACCAAATGTCTGTGTGACAAGGCCGTAACATTTGCCTCAGAGCAACAGGGCGTCCTGCTTATATTGATGTTACCACAAATACACGGAATGGATGTGGCAAGAGGACTCCTATCAAAAATACACATGTAAGAGTTAAAAAAGGACCTCAAGATTGTTTCTCATTCCTTCTCCATTTCTCAGTTTTCTTAAAAGGTGATACAGCAGATAAAAAGCACACTGAAGCACTCGTTTCTTTTCCAAGAGCTCTATGATGAAAAACCAATGGTTTCTGTAGGAACAACACACCAATACGCAGTGCAGCAGCTAAAAAAAGCTGCCACTGAAGACATACTAGAAATCTGAACCCTCGCTTTTAGAAAAAATACATAATTACTTTTTGCCAAAGAAATTCCAACTTCAAATCTGAAAAGTCTGTCATTCGATATGCTAGAGGTGGAAGCCATTCATTTGGAGGTTTTTGCCAGTCTGTCTGTAATCAACAAAAAGGTTCATGTTCTGACAAAAAGTAAACACTCAAATAAGCATGAGCCAACTTCTTAAATGTACCGACTTGCTCACTAGAGGCGAATATTTTGAACAATGTTCAACAAGTGCAAAAGTAGCAGCAAAAGGAGGAAGGACTACATTGAAGATCCCAGAAAAACAGGAATGAAGAGCAAGATTAAAACAAAGAATTCAAAGTGGGTATTCCTCCGTTGTCCCACGATCAGTTGAGCTTCTCCTCTAACAGGGGCTTCAAAGCTTTTACTGCAGCCTGTCAAAGGGACTCATGATGCAGGACCTGCGCTTTGTGTGTGCAAGCAAGAGACTGCAGAATCAATGCCACTAAGCGTTCCCTGCATGCTACTAATCCCTCTCACTCAACAGGCCGGGGTCATTTTCCAGGAAACTGAGCACAAGGAGAAAAAGATTCGTACTACTCAAGAAAAACAAGCCCTACTATAAACAGTTTGAGAACACAGCACACTCTTTCTCCTCCCAAGTCCTTAACCCACATAAATATGCTCTTCACACTTCCTATGCCTCTTCAAGTGAGGATTTCCCATAACGTTGTGGACTTATGCTAGTAGTATTACTGTCTTCAAGGAACTGAGCAAATTACTTGGTTCAAGAACCCATATTTCCCTGAGGGCATATTAATTTTGGAATCACACAACAGTATTATTCTTCAAGCCACATATTTTAAAATAACCCAGGCCTGCCAGTCATCACAATGTGGTACCACAGCAATTATCTATGTGCACAGGAGGCAGCCACAGAGTGCTGTTTGGGTAAAAGCAACATTTTGTTGATTAAACTACCTGTACCAAGCCCTTTCCAAAAATAAAATAAAATATAAAAACCTCCGCATCTTCCTTCAGTCTATCAAGAAACTTTACACATCGCTGACTAGATCAAAATAACTAGTCCTAAGTCAAAGGAACAAAGTTTGGCTCTAAACTAAATTCCCCTACCTGGGAAAAGTGAACTCGGAAAAATATCTCACGTTTTGCTCATATTTCACGACATATTTTAAAAAGGAGTAATAAACTGTGTTTGAACGCTGTCTGCTGCCCATTTGCCACAAAGTTCTGATGTAACACCCTTAAAAAAAAACCAGAAAGGATAGAACTTCCCACTGTAGGGCCTGAGATGTAAAGTACAAGAAGTTCGATCTATATTAAAAGATTAGTTTTCTAAGATTCCTCTAGGGCTATATGAGCTCATAAGCACAGACTGGATCTTAAAAATTAAGGAGTTGTGGGGTTTTTTTTTATTATTTTAAAATGAACTCACTGAAGGAGCTAATTTTTTGATAACAAGGCAATTCAATTGTTTTTCTGGATCACAAGTTAATATGGACTTTTTAACGTTTATTTCATACAATTACTGGAAGTAGAAGTGTTATCTATTTTTACTGGAATCAAACTATGTCCATGAAGATACAGTACACACAGAAGTTGCATTATTGTTCCTAACCAAGTGACTTTTCCAAGACGATTTTTCCTAAGTATGTCTCTACAGCACCTACACAGAAACAATCGTAACTGATGCTGAGAAATAAGACAACTCACTAAAAGCAGCTTAGTGCAGGTGAAACTATTAATATTAAAACACCACTGCACAAACTCAGTGGCTATCAACAAGACATGTACAGTCCTGCTAACTCATCTGTTGCTTCCCAGCTACAGGAAGATGCACAACTACTCAGGATGAACCTACTGCTTTTGCAATTCATTTTCACAATCTGACTGGCCATCTAAGGTACAAGTACACACCCCAAAACCAAAACCACTCTCACCTAGTTCCTTCCCTGTCCCCCTTCTCTCTCGGTATGAAAACCTATACAGATGGGCAATCTGGCAGGCAGAAGGCAACAACCCGGTACGTGGGCCCGTAGCACACAAACCGCAGCTGCCTTCACCCCTGACAAGAAGCACCTCCAACCAGCAACAAGTCAGCATATTCACAAAGCTTCTTGCGCTACCCCACCTGATGCCTCCACTAAAGTCAACGGTGAACACAGCGAGCGCTGACAACACAAACCCCCTAAAGAAAAGGCCACAGCGATTTTCCTCGTGAGCTCCTGCGTGATTAAAGATCCTACCTCCTCTGTCCACAGCAGGTGCACCCAACGTCAAGCCAGCAGCTCCGGCCCGGTGAGGAATGCCAGGTACTGTGCCGCCTTGTGCACCACCTTCGTCTCTGTCTCCCCGGAATGCGTATGCCACCAGTTGTTTACAAAGACTATATAGGGAAAGAGAAGAAACGTATTTGGTAAAAACAACCACATACTGAAGGGAATGATTTGTTTAATCCTGGAAGAACCCCCAGTGAAACTCACCTAATTGAAGGAGGCCTGTGGGAACTCATGAAGAACGGACCACGGGAGAAAGAACATAACGCAATACAACTAGTGGGGGTTTAGGCCACAAGGGCGTTGCGACCCTGAAACCTGTGGTTATGCAGTAGCAGGATGAAGATCCGGTTAGAACCGATACTGTTAGCAAGCATGAAACTGAGGCGTGCAGTGGAAAAGTACCAAAGCAGAACTTGTAACCCTAAGAAACGAAGTGAACAGGGTAAGAAAGAACAGCAAATAAGGAACTTAGCTTTTGCAATATGTAATCACTTTTGTAATATGTAACCAATGAGCTTTGTGCACGATTATCTTAGAATATGTATGCAGCCTTATAAAAGAAGCATGTTAAGAACAATAAAACAGATCTGATTTCCACCTGACCAGGTCTCCTTCTCTCAATCGCAGCAAATTGGTGACCCCGACGTGATGGGTCGACGAACCGCCTAGCTGAGCGGCTTGCTGCGACTCCCACAGAACTTTGAATGATCTGCTGAAAGGAAGCAGGAACGACCGGTCTGAAATCCCTCCGGAATAGAGAGGTGAGCTGTGGGAAACATGGGGAATCAAGCGTCGTCCCCTGAGAGAGACGTATATGAGCTTATGAAGGCTCTTTTTAAAAAACATGGGAAGAATATCTCTGGGCATGATCTTAAGACCATTCTTAAGTGGGTTCAAGTTAAATTACCTGCTGTAACCTCATCCACTATTTTTACACGAGACCTTTGGGACAATGTGGGAGTGAAGTTATGGGATGCAGCAACTACGGGGAATGTTGAAGCACAGCATATGCTCCCGTGGTGGAGAAGCATTTTTGAGGTTTTAAAAGCCCAGGAAAACAGTCATAGAAAAGACTCAGACAAAGAGGAAGACCCACCCCCGGTGTCCCCACCGTTACCGAAGGAAACAAAGCCTTCGGCACCACTGACAGTATGCGCCGCGGAGTATCCTCCTGAAGATGATCCCTTTGACCCAGGACCCGTAGACCCTGAACAGGAGCCAGATTTATACCCCCCCGATCCACATGATGTGTGGGCCAACATTAGACGTCAAGCTTTACAGGAGGGGGAACTGGAGATTGCCAAAACGATAGTGGCTCCTGTACTTTATCAGCGAGGCGGAGGGCGAGGCGGGGGGGGGGCAGTGGGAAGCTTTATCTTTTTCGGTAGTTAAGGAGCTGCGCCGTACTGTTACTGAACATGGACTTTTTTCACCGTACTTTGCGAGTTTGTTATCCTCTGTTTTTGATACATATGTTATGACTCCGCATGATTTAAAATCTTTAGCACAGTTGCTCCTAACACCGACTCAGTATACTTTATGGGAGGCCCATTGGAGAGGGGGACTCCAAGCGCTCCTTCTATCTTATGTGGGTCATAATAACAACGCAATTGCTGCATTGACCTTAGAACATCTTACAGGCACGGGTCGTCATACTAACCCGGCAGATCAAGCCCGAATCCCACGAGAAGCTCTTGAAGCGACCCGTGAGGAGGCAAAAAAGGCCTTTTTTAAAGTCCCCGATTCTCAAAGGCCACAGAAAGCTTTTACCACTATCACACAAGAACCTCGAGAACCCTATATGCAATTTATTGATAGATTAAAACAGGCTTTGGAACGTCAAATTGATAATATGGAAGCGCGGGAAATTTTGTTATTAAAATTAGCTGTGGAAAATGCTAATGCAGATTGTAGAAAGCTTTTGAAATCTCTCCCGAATCAGAACCCTACTTTAGTTGAAATGATCGAGGCATGTAACAGAATCGGCACTGTAGATTATAAATTTGAAGCCATGGCTGCTGCTTTCGCAGCCATGCGCGGACAGTCGGGAAATTGCTATGGTTGCGGTAAACCTGGTCACCTAAAGAAAAATTGTCTAGCTACTAAAGCTGGCACTAGGCCCCGAGTCCCAGGAATTTGTCCTAGGTGTAAAAAGGGTCGTCATTATGCTAATCAATGTCGGTCCAAGTATGACTTGCAGGGACAACCGATCCAGGGAAACCGATCTCGGAGCGCGGGACAGCGACGCGCGCAGACACAAATAACGCCGTCACCTTTCAACAATTCCCAAAGAGGAGCAGCGGCGATGCCTCAAGTCTTCGCCCAGCAACAACCGGCAGCGCAGGATTGGACCTGGCAACCGCTCACACAGTAACGTTACTTGATTCCTCGGTTCACTTATTGGCAACAGATATTTCAGGACCCTTACCCCCGAAAACACAAGCCTTATTAATAGGAAGGTCTTCTACGACATTATCCGGGCTCTTTGTATTACCAGGCGTTATTGATTCTGATAGTTCCGAAAACATTAAGATCATGGCATGGACCCCGTTCCCTCCCTGCACGGTGCCGGAAGGCAGCCGTATAGCACAATTGATCCTTATACCTACAAGCAAAAACTGTTCAAATTTGGATCAGCTCCAACAAAGGCAGGGTGGGTTTGGTTCGACTGGGAACCCACAAATTTTATGGGTACAGTCTCTTTCTCAAAAACGGCCTATGTGCCAATGTACCCTTGTTCGCGGGGAACAAAAAGTAGTTTTGAATGGAATTATTGACACTGGGGCCGATGTTACGGTAATATCTCAAGTTAAATGGCCGCCACTGTGGCCGCTAGCCAATATTCCCCAAGCGTTAGCTGGAATTGGCGGAACTGGTAAAAGCCACCAGAGCCTGGAGCTTATCCAAGTTCAAGGCCCAGAAGGGCACATTGCTTCTGTTAAACCTTTTGTGTTACCTGTTCCCATGGTTTTATGGGGACGGGATGTGCTATCACAGTGGGGAATGACAATTCGTACCCATTTTTAGGCGGGGCCATTGAAATGCGCGACACCCTAAAATTAACCTGGAAAACTGATACTCCTATTTGGGTAGATCAATGGCCCCTACCTTTAGAAAAGCTTCGCGCCCTTCAGGAGCTGGTCACAGAACAGCTCGAAAAAGGACACATTGTGCCTTCTACCAGCCCATGGAATTCTCCTGTTTTTGTTATCAGAAAACAAACTGGCAAGTGGCGCTTGCTCCATGATCTCAGAAAAATTAATGATGCTATGGAAGATATGGGAGCCCTTCAACCCGGGCTCCCGTCCCCGACTATGATCCCTCGACACTGGCATTTAACTGTCATAGATCTTAAAGATTGTTTTTTCAGTATCCCGTTACACCCAGATGATGCCCTGAAGTTTGCTTTTTCAGTTCCAAGCATCAACATGCAAGCTCCATTGCAGAGATATCAGTGGGTTGTACTGCCACAAGGCATGAAAAATAGCCCTACAATGTGTCAATGGTATGTTGCAAAAATACTCAGTCCTGTCCGAAATGCTATGCCTGCTGTGTTACTGTATCATTATATGGATGACCTTTTAGTGGCAGCACAACATCATGAAGTCATGGAGAAAGCTGTAGCCCTTGTCACCGATGCCGTGAATTCGGCAGGTCTCTGTATAGCACCAGAAAAAGTCCAAAAGTTTCCCCCTTGGAAATATCTGGGCTGGCGAATAAGAGCACAGACTATTGTTCCTCAACCATTGCAGATCAATACCAATGTAAGAAACCTGCATGATGCACAAAAATTACTGGGAACAATAAATTGGGTTCGGCCACTATTGGGAATTTCCAATACAGACTTGGGTCCTCTGTTTGAACTACTAAAAGGGGACACTAATCTTTGTTCTCCACGTAATCTTAACTCTGAAGCAGATAACTCTTTGCAAAAGGTTGCCTCAGCTATCGCTTCTCGACAGGCCCACCGATGGGCCCCTGAACTACCTTTTTATTTGATTATTTTAACCCCTGCTCGACAGCCTCACGCCCTGATATTTCAATGGGACCTTCAGAACTCAGACCCCTTATTAATTATTGAATGGATCTTTTTACCCAACCAGTCTACGAAAACTATTTTGACACAACATGAAATGTTTGCCTCTCTGATTGTTAAAGCTAGATCACGCCTGTTAACCTTATCAGGGAAAGATTTTGTCTGTATTTGTTTACCAGTAACAACAGTATATTTACAATGGCTTTATCAACAATCAGACACCTTTGTTATGGCACTTGCTGACTATACAGGCCAAATAACTTTTCATCCACCTTCACATAAACTGTTTAACACTGACTTTCGTCTGATGTTAAAACCCAAAAGAAGCGAGCAACCCCTACAGGGACTTACTGTGTTTACAGATGGATCAGGCAAATCACATAAATCTGTTCTCCTGTGGTGGGATGATCACAAAAAACAATGGAACTCTGACATAGAGACGGTCTCCGGTTCATCTCAAATAGTAGAATTAAATGCAGTTGTTCGTGTTTTCCGAAAATGGAATGTACCAATCAATCTTGTCACTGATTCAGCTTATGTTGCAGGAATTGTTACACGAGCAGAAGCTTCAGTGCTACGGAATGTTTCACATTTACAACTCTTTACCCTGTTACAAGAACTTGTCTTCCTTTTAGACACCCGATCTACGCCTTATTTTGTTATGCATATTAGGTCTCACACCTCACTACCTGGTTTTTTTGCAGAAGGCAATCGACAAGCTGATCTATTGACGTTACCAGTTCAAGTACTGCCAGACCGTATCGCACAAGCTAAACTAAGTCATTCCTTTTTCCATCAAAATGCTGGAGCTCTTAAGTGACAATTTAACCTTACTTCTCAACAAGCAGCAAATATTATTGCTGTCTGTCCCGATTGTCAAAAACATTCTTTTCCATCAATTGCTGCAGGAATTAACCCTAGAGGATTACAGAGCCTAGAATTATGGCAAACAGATGTCACACATTATTCTGAATTTGGTAACCTTAAATATATCCACTCTTCTATTGATACATTTTCAGGTGCCTTGTTTGCTTCTTGTCATACAGGAGAAAAGGCACGAGATGTTCGTAGACATCTCATGCGTGCTTTTGTTACTTTGGGTATTCCCTCAAAAATAAAAACAGATAATGGTCCAGCTTATGTTTCAACAACTATAAAAGCTTTTCTTACCTTATGGGGTATATCTCATGTCACTGGAATTCCTCATTCCCCCACTGGTCAATCTCTCATTGAACGGTCTCATCAGTCTCTAAAACGTCTATTACAACAACAAAAAGGGGGAATAGGAGTTGCTACTCCTGATGAACGATTACAGAAAGCCTTATATGTTTTTAACTTTTTGAATTGTTCTTTATTAGACAGTAATCCCCCAATAATCCGACATTTCAACGCAAATGCTTCACTCGAGATGCGAGTTAAAGCTCCAGTATTGGTCCGTGATCCAGAAACGGGTAAGATAATGGGGCCTTATCCCCTTGTCACGTGGGGCAGAGGCTATGCTTGTGTTTCCACAGAGGGAGGTCCCCGATGGATCCCAGCAAAGAACGTGCGACCATTCCGTGAACCTTTATCACAAACTTCGTCCAAAGATTCTGAACAGCGTTTAGAAGAACCTCTCACAAAAGAAGCGGAGCCTGAAGACTCAAGTATTTTAAATGAATAGTTGCTATACGCGTGAGTGTCGCGAAGTACTCCTTAGGGAAATTTTTTGTAATCTGTGTGAACATTGTGACCCTTGGGTGCTATGTGTATGTTATACCTGTGGAAAGGCGTGGTGGCGTCGTAAAAAGCTTGCAAGTCGCTGGTGTGGAAGTTGTCTAAACGAACAGTTTTTATTAACTAGACTCTTGTTTGTAGCAGGGCATGAACCTTTAAATAGCAACCAATATCCTCACTATCGAACTTGTTGGGTGAAACTAGTAATCGAACAGGCAAAGATAATATTGGTTGGCAGTATTGAATGTAGTAAAACTAATTTAGTACCTGTTATCTGGCAAGTCTCAAAAGAAGACTGGGAACGTACAAAGCAAAAGTGTGAAAGGCGGTTTGCCTGGAAAAAGAAAACCAGGCGGCGGGACCAATCTTTTAAAAAAGAAAAATGAAAATGATTAGGAGTAGCTTTGGCATGAAGTGCCTCTTAACAGGAATCATTACTTCTATCCTCGTTAGTAGCACGAAAGCTTGGGAAACCCTCAAGCACATAGAGGATAGAAAAAATCTATGGGTCACCTGGGCAGAGAAAATCAATCAGAGTAGCCTTTGTCTCTCGATGGCTACTCCTTCTGACCCTTTTAGAACGTGTTTATTAGGAATCCCTATTAACATGAGCCTAGTAAACAACTCTACTATAACCCTTGACCCTTCTGTTGTCACATGTGGTCTCCGGTTAATTGGTAGGGAACCTCCGTGTTGTGACAAAAATAATATTACCTTTAACGCTTCTTCCCCCTTTATGTCATGTAATAGCTCTTTGTGTACCACAGCTAGGGAAATACAGGAGTTTAACCTTTTAGGCTCTGCCCCCTCAGATCAATGTTTTTGGTTTAATTCTCACATTAGTCAAGATGATCCCGTTGATGTCACATCATATAGGCCATACAACGTAACAGCATACTGTCAAAAAAATGTTAGCCTCACAGTAGTTACATCCAAAGCAGGACGACTACCAGAAGGAATGTTTTTAATTTGTGGAGATTGAGCTTGGCAGGGAATCCCTCGAAGTGCTAAGGGAGGGCCTTGTTATGTTGGCCGTTTAACGCTATTTACACCAAGCATTACTAATATCTTTCAAGCCAACCACACCCGCAGGAAAAGAGCTCTTGTAGAATTAGGTAATGATTGTAAGGACAATGTAGAACTTTGGAATCCTCCTGAAGTTATTTTAGCTAGTATATTTGCCCCCGGGATAGCTACATCACAGGCACTAACACAACTAAGGAAATTAGCATGTTGGACCGGAAAACAGGTTAATATAACGACAAACGTTTTATCTGAATTAGCCAGTGATGTCCAAGGAATAAGACATGCCTTACTACAAAATCGCGCCGCAATCGATTTTTTACTTTTAGCACAAGGGCACGGATGTGAAGAGTTTGAAGGAATGTGTTGTATGAACCTTTCTGATCACTCCCAATCAATACACAAACAACTCTCTGTTTTGAAAAATAATATGAAAAATCTTCAAGAAAATAGTGATCCTTTTACAGATTGGTTATCTTCATTGGGTTTGTCTGGATGGTGGATTACAATTTTAGAAAAAATAGCTGTTGTAATAATAATAGTGTTGTTGTTAATTTTGTTTTTGCCATGTATTATGCAATGCTTACAGAAGCTGGTAGCTAACTCTGTGAAACGAGTTTTTATGGTGCAACAAGAAGGGGGAAATGAAGGGAATGATTTGTTTAATCCTGGAAGAACCCCCAGTGAAACTCACCTAATTGAAGGAGGCCTGTGGGAACTCATGAAGAACGGACCACGGGAGAAAGAACATAACGCAATACAACTAGTGGGGGTTTAGGCCACAAGGGCGTTGCGACCCTGAAACCTGTGGTTATGCAGTAGCAGGATGAAGATCCGGTTAGAACCGATACTTTTAGCAAGCATGAAACTGAGGCGTGCAGTGGAAAAGTACCAAAGCAGAACTTGTAACCCTAAGAAACGAAGTGAACAGGGTAAGAAAGAACAGCAAATAAGGAACTTAGCTTTTGCAATATGTAATCACTTTTGTAATATGTAACCAATGAGCTTTGTGCACGATTATCTTAGAATATGTATGCAGCCTTATAAAAGAAGCATGTTAAGAACAATAAAACAGATCTGATTTCCACCTGACCAGGTCTCCTTCTCTCAATCGCAGCAACATACTTGCTTATACAGTTTAATAGAACAGTTAACAGCCACTTATCCACCCTACACGTATTCATAGCCGTAGGAATTCATATGCTTGTATGCATTCACCGAGAGTAATACACACAGAACTTACTGCACGGCTACTACCTACTTCAATATTCAGTACAGTCATGTTCACTCTAGAGGTGCATATCCACACCTACGAAGCCATTAGCTCCAGCTCGGCACAGTATTTTCAGCCTAGCTGTTAAGCACACATAACCACCTTAGAGAAGGGACACGCACAGGTACAAAGCTATCCATAAGAGGGGTGAAACTGCTTAAGACTTTAACAAAAGGGATATGTTAGATCTCTGAAAGAAAAGGCTGGTAGTTCCTGCTCATTGTAGTGGAAGTCAGTAAGGGCAATGGTGCTGGTCTGAGGAGAGGACCGACATGCATTTCAGTTTGCCACGTTCTACCTCTGGGTAACTGTAGGATGCAGACATGTTTTAGAGTTTGTATTGGGCAGGTGCAAGTTTAGCATCAAAACTTGACATCTAACAGACCATTCGGGGCGGAAATTTTCTTCAACATCCAGATTAATACTAGACACAGGGAACGATACGTATCAGAAGACGTCACTGAGCACAGCTTCAGGACAGCTTTCAACACACCATTAAACCTTGCTGCTATTACCAAAACCATTCAAAAGCCACACTGACAACTGACAACCTATTCTAACAATAAAGTCAAAAATTTACCTAGAATATCCATGAGTAACAGCATAATCCTCAGCTGTCCATCCGTTAGTGTCTTTATGGAAAAGATCAGCACCATATCCAAGAAGAACTTTTATTAAATTAAGCTGTCCACCAGATGCTGCAGTCATAAGTGGGGTTCTGAAACACCAAAAATATGTTACGAAGTAGATCATTTGACACAGACACTGTAATTATTTTTATTCCTGTTTGCTCTCAAAAACTACTGTCCTCATTACTGAATGAGCAAAAGAAAAAGCAGTTTTCATTAAATATTAAGAGCAACCATAAAATGCAAGAGGGAGTCAAAACAACCAAACCTTCAATCTTCAGACAAAGCTTCCACATAGACAACGCTCACGTACAAACTACGCCACTATGCAGGAGATGTTTTTTTCAAATCGAGGCAGTGCTGCTGAGCTAACAGCATGTTTCCTGCCAGAAGGGACACCACAGGCAATGCCTTCTTGTAATCCTCAACGAGGAAAGCACCCACTGAGGTATGACAACAGCCAAGCGCAGATGTGCTTTCACAAGCCACACAGAAATAGCTGCTATGTGGCTCCCCGGTTTTTTTTTTTCAGAGCTCACTCTCATGCCTCTGATTAATCCAACCTAAAGAATACTAAAGAGACCCATGCAGAGTTTTGACAAACCACTCACCTTTCACAGTGATCTCGAGCATGCACATCAGCTCCTTTCTGCAGAAGAAACTCTGCTATATCTTCATGATGTTCAGAGATAGCAAGAATAAGCGGAGTGTTTCCCTCCTGAAAGGGCAGATAAATAAATTTAAAAATAAAAGTAAAAAAATAAAAAACCCTACAAGAGAAATACTAATACAACTTTTTGAAAGAACTTCTTCAACAAATACAAAAATTTACCTTATTCCGAGCATCAATATTGGCATTATGCTCAAGTAACAGCCCCGCTACGGTTGTATTAGGAGATCGGACAGCAAGGTGAAGGGCAGTGTTGCCGTCAGCATCCGCCAGATGGGGGTTGGCACCGTGCTCTAGCAGAATAGCTACACATTCTTCTTGCTGGCACTGTACTGCCTGGGAACAACACGCAAAAAAGGAAGAACTGCCAGCACTCTGTTACAATTGCCCCGGCTTCCCAATGCTGGAAAATAAGAGCACCTTCAAAGCTGAGCTAACATATGCCTATTCCACGCTGATTACCAGATGCATGCTTCTATGCAGAGCTGTGTAAAGAATCCTTCCAGCCACCTCTCATTTAATGCACAGTTGACAAGCCCCACTTGAAAGAGCATGACATATTCCACATACCTTCATCAGTGGCGATCTGTTATCACTGTCAGTAAGATTTAGCTTACACTTGTTTTCTACGAGATATGTAACAACATGCACATGGCCATTCGCAGAAGCAAGATGCAGCGGTGTCCTAAAAATTAAACATATTAAATTAGCACAGACAACTAGAGAAATAATTTCAGTCTCTGATAAATTGATATGACCACAAGTTTCACTTTGCACAAAGCAAGCTTAAGAAACGATTTCTCATTCTGTTACCAGTAACAGCAGTTGTGCACCAAACACCCGAGACTGGCCAGCAAAACCCCTCCGCAGCATCTGCTTAGTAAGGTGCCATTTCCTTCACTCTAGAACTTAATCTGCACAGATTCCCGTGCCCAGGTGGTGGTCACTGCCTCCAGCAGGACTACACCTGTGACACAGCAAAAAAGACCAAAGCTTGGGAATCTGAGAACTATGGCAAGCAACCCTCTAAGTTCTATAATTATTCATGTGCCAGAAGTATCAGAGATGTAGATGGGCTTTATATAAAGAGTATCAGCGTTTCCCTGCACTTTGAGGATTTCTGCTTTTTCTCTAGCCTGCTTACTACTGCAACAAAACCAAGTACTCACTTGCACCAAAGTGCCCCCCATCACATGCAGCAAACCAGACAGCAGAACACTGTAATCCTGAGTACAGGAAAGTAATACCTGATCCTTCAGATATGTATAACTATGATAGTCATAATAAGCCTACTACAGAGGAAGTCCTCTCCAGGGACGGAATACTGTGTTTCCATAATACACGACCAGCATAAGAAAATGAAACTCTTTTCTTCAAGTTAAAGCCTTGCCAGAGGAAAAAAAAAAAAAAAACCACAAAAAACCACCCCAAAAAACCCCTCCTTCAAACCACAGATCATCTTAGGTCTGATGTCAATTAACCAGCCTACTTATACTGAAAGAAATTGCCCAGAAAGTCCTTGCATGTGTTTCCCCCTAAACCAGAGGCACAAATCAGCACAAGCTTCACTCTGTGCAGAAGCAAAGCACCTGCTGCTCTGCAGGACACCTGTCCCAACAGAGCAGAAGACAAGCTAGAAAACAGCTGGGACCTTCCTCCCTTGAAGGTGATGCAGTAACAATCCCACAGTTCCTCAAGAACTGAGGGGAACACCAGCACTGGTTCTGAACCACATCGCTGCAGGTAGGTCCTTCTCTGTATTTAGGAAAGCTCAGCTAGCCTTGCAATTGTTTGGGTACCTTGCTGAGACAGGAGCACAACAGCTCCCTGGCTAAGGGGGAATGGAAAGGGAGAGGTACACAAATGCAGTGGCAGGTGATGCAGAAACACAGTAATCTGTAACACAGATACTTGCTACAGGGCAGCTGACATCCTCCTCCACTGCAACAAAGATGAGGATGAGAGAAATACAGAAAACTTCAAAGAATTTGTAATGTCTTGCTACAGACAGGGAACAGACTGGAGCACTGACAGAGGAGTAGCTCAAGAGCAACTACCACCACTTTTTGAGAAATTTCCATGGAAACATGCGGGATTCTTCATCTCTGAAGAAATGACTGACTGAGATTATCTGAAAGCTAACCAGGACCGGTTATGAAGGAGTCCACAACCATCTGAAAGCTGCTACTACCAACCGCCAGGAAGCATGACAGACGTGAAGTAGTCACTATCAGCTCTGCAAACAGAAAAGCCTTCAGAAAACTTGTGGACTTGCTGCTGTCCTCCTCATCCAAGCCTCTCAGTCCGTCAACAGGAGACGGCTCTGCTTGGAGCAAGGCCTGCTGTGCTCCACAGAAGATCCACTTCAGGGAACAGGCTGGCAGAGAACACCAGGGCTCAGGGTTGCCTGTCCCTGCAAGAGGCCTCCAGTAACACCGAAGTTCTTCTGCCACCCAGCCCTGGGGACACTGCCCAGATTCTGTTCCTGCTCCTGCAATGCTACGCTGATCACCTACAGAGTAGAGGAGAACTGCTGATGCCTGAGCAGCCACGAAACAACCCCACTGGGAAACAGCAGGTTGGCAGTACACACTTTGAATGGCCCTTGAGCCGACAACCCAGCAGCTACAAGCCAAGCAATGAAAGCGCTGGAGTTCAGTCTGACAGGCAGCTGACAGGGTCAATCTCCCTTAGCGATGAGCTCTGACCCAGGATCCATGACTAGCCGGCATTGTGCCTGCAGTGCTTCCAACTCTGTGCTGACTTTTGCCCGTCTCTGTCAGTGAGGCTGAAGGTTTTGCTAGACCACCTCTGAAAGCTGCCTGCTCCTAACTGATGCTGTATCAGGCACACTTTCGGGAGGTCTTATGGGCTACAGGACCCACTTTATGGAAGGAACCTGTTGGTGTGATCCTTGCCATGCTCCTGGTGCAGGATTTTGCTTTTGGAAATCCTGAGCAGCAAAACTGAGATATTCATACAACCAACGCACACATTGTTGCCGTTACTTTGCATTATTTCCTACTCTTCACCTCTATTTCCAATGATACCAAGTCTTCCAACACGAAGCCCTGAAACGCAACTGCATCTGGTGGTCACTCACAACACACATCACACCCACAAGCACTAAGAGGGCACAGGTGGCCTTGCAACCCTCATGGCTGGTACAGAGGGCAGTGGCTGCAGCAAGTAGGCAGGCTCTGGCCACCGAATTGCTCTCAGCCTCGCTTTTCAGCACTGGGCATTATCACGGCAAAACCACCACCGTGCTCATCATAGTATGCTGCCTTTTCTTTCTTCCCTCCCTCTCCCCCCCCCGCCCCCGGCTTGTTTTTTTACAGTTTGTGACTGTATTTGTCCTCTTATAACACTGATAATTGCCTGGCACACAGAAGGAAACCCTTCAGAGGAAAAAAAGCTTTCTAGACAAGATGAACTTGAAACGCAAAAACTAGCGAAAATTCATACCAGGGTCTGCTAAGAGCTGGTGACTGACTGCTGACTGAATCAGAAAGCAGTAAGAAGAAAGAGAGAAAGGTTCCAAACTATTTCCATAAATGCCATCGGGCACCTTGACTCTGGCAGCTGAATTATGCACAAAAGTGCACTCAAGCCACCTTAAATGGCACCCCCCACCTCCAGCTGCATAAACAAATACTGGCTGGCAACACTCAGGCACACAGCCCACATGCTGACTGACTGCACTCTTCATTGCCTTCCTACAAATCTAGACAGTTTCAGGTGTTTTCAGGGCAATAAGCTAGCTGGCTGGCAAAAGTCCAGTCTTCAGAAAAGACAGCCCAGGATGCTGAAGTACTCTGATTAAACCAGCATCTCCTCTGAATGTCATGGATGTTTTGACTCAGTCTTTTCAGAAAAGGCATTAACAGCTCGACACATCCAAGACCCAAAAACCTCAGCTGATTCCCTTATGCTTACGGTGGACCATGAGGAGCTATGCTGCAGCCCAGGGCTTCTCCCTAAGATATAACTGCCAAGTACTTGCTGTGCTTGACTCAAAAGCACACATCCTACCACCTGCCAGAAGCAGCAGCTTCCTCTGCATGGCACTGCCCAGATCTTCCAAACCAAGGCACTAATTAGCTGTACCAAGGCCACAGAGCAAACAGCAAAGTAACTGCCACCTAAAATCAGACTGATGTTGCTTTGGCTGCAACACCACAGTCACAAAAGGCACATCAGGCAACCGTCCACACAGCACCAATACACAGCACACTTACCCTTTCCTAAACACAGCGCTTACCCCTCTTTTACTCCCAGCTGAGGCAGTGCAGCTTGCTCAGCTCAACTACTAACCCCGCACGCCGAGGCCTCCGAGGTGCATGCACTCTGCCTTCCAAGCCTGCCTGGAGAATGGCCCTGAGGCTCCTTCTGCAACCCCCCTGGCCAGGCTGCTGCCGGCCCCCTGCCGCTCCTGCGCCCCCAGGCAAGGCAGCACCCCCGGGAACGAGGGCACGGAGGGGGCCGGGGCAAGACGGGGGATGCTCGGCCGACTCCAAGGGCTCCTGGCAGCACAGGCCTGGCTCCCCGCCCAGGCTGAGGCTCCCCGCAGCGATGCTGCCGTTCGCTCCCAGCGCCCTTGAGCTGCCGGCGGCTGCAGCTGCACCTGCGGGTCCCGGCGCTGCCCGCAACCCCCCCCGCACCCCGCCCCAGCACCGCCCGGCGCTGCTGCCCCCCGCCGCTTACCGCTCCGCCATGTCCCGCTCGTCGATGCCGCATTTCTTCAGTCTCTGCCGCACCTGACCCAGGTCGCCACGGGCGGCCGCACGGTGCAGCTTGCCCAGCTCCTGCAGCCGGAGCTCGTAGGCACCGGTGGGGAAGGGCTTGGCGGCGCTGCCGGCCGCTGCCGGCCGCCCCTTCTTCTTCCTCCCGAACCCGAAAAACCTCTTCATCCCGCGGCACGGTCCCGCCTCAGGGAAGAGATGGCGGGAGGCACGCGGCGGGCTGCGGCAGGCCCCGGGCAGGGCCGGGGGATGGGGGGGTCCCGGGCAGGGCCGGGGGGTCGGGGGGCCCGGGGCTGGGCATCGGGGGGTCGGGGGGCCCCCGGGGCAGGGGCATCGGGGGGCCCGGCGCTGGGCATCGGGGGGTCGGGGGGCCCCCGGGGCAGGGGGCCGGGGGATCGGGGGGCCCGGGCAGGGCATCGGGGCTCTCGGGGCAGGGCATCGGGGGATCGGAGGGCCCCCGGGGCAGGGGGATCGGGGGGGCCCCCGGGGCAGGGGGATCGGGGGGGCCCCCGGGGCAGGGACGGGGGGTCGGGGCCCCGGGCAGCGGCCCGGTACGGCTGTCTACGGAGCGAACCACCAGAGGGCGGGAAGCCGAGCGCACAGGCTGCTCCTCAGCGCGGCAGCGGCGGACAGCGCCTCCCTCAGCGGCGAGCGCGGCGGTTTAAACGGCCGGCGGGCTCTGCTGGCGGGGGCGGGGTCTGCTCCGGCGCGTGTCCCGCGCGAGTGACGTCACTTCCTGCCCCGCGGTGCCCGGCGGCTCCTGCGCGGTGCCCGGCCGCGGCGCTGCCGAGCGGGGCCGGGGGCAGCGAGAGGCGCGGCGGGTGGCGGCGGCGCTGCGCCCCCCGCAGAGCACTCGGGCCGCTGCCGGGAAGCCCGGGGGGTGCCGGCGTACCGGGCAGCAGCAGCTCCCCGCTGGCCCCGGCGGGGCCCGCGCTGCGAGCTCGCGGGGCGGCTCGGGCGAGTCGGTTTTAAAAGCAAATGGCTCAAACTGGGAAAGCGCTTGTCGTTCAGGGCAAGGGCATCTCGTCGGGGAGTTATGGCCAATACAGTTCTCCGACAAGTCTTAGGGTTAAGTCTTAAATTTAAGACCTAGGGTGAATTCTTAGGGTTAAAATCTTTAAGTCTCAGGGTTAAGTCTTAGGGTTAAGTTTTAAAGTGAAGTCTAAACGTTCAGTATCAGGGTTATGTCTTTGGGTTAAGTCTTAGGGTGAAGTCTTAAATTTAAGTCCTAGGGTTAAAGTCTTAGGGATAAGCCTTATAAGGTTAAGTCTCAGGGTTAAGTCTTAAATTTAAGTTTTAGTGTTAAAGTTTTAAGGTTAAGTTTCAGGGTTAAAGTCCTAGGGTTACTTCTTAAGGCTAAGTCTTAGGGTTGAGTCTTTCTTAGGGTTGAGTCTTAGGGTTTATTTTAAAGGTGAAGTCTCGGGGTGAAGTCTCGGGGTTCAGTTTTAAGGTTAAGTCTTAGGGTTAAGTTTTAAGGTTAAGTCTTAAATTTAAGACCTAGGGTCAATTCTTAGTGTTAAAAACTTTAAGTTTCAGCTTTACTTCTTAAGTTTAAGTCTCAGGGGTCTTAAGGTTAAGTCTTAAGGTAGGATTAAGTCTAAGGGTTAAGCCTTAGGGTAACAGTCCTCAAATGCATGAAGAACACGAGAACGGTGGTGCTGGGTCAATGGGTCTGTGCTTTCCTCTAGTGCTCTCCTTGCTACCACCTAGCACTCAGCTGGCAAGTTCATGGCCACAGCCAGGACCAGCCCAGCCTCTTGTTTTCCAGGGAGCCGATCACCACACATATGGGAAACAGACAGTAGACAAGACATAGTTCTTCATATCCTTTCCGTTGTTTTGCTAGAGAATCTAAAGTTTGATATACCTTCTTTTGTTTATATTTACATTGGCACTTCAGTGGGTCCAGACTAAATGGCAACTCTCTACCTGACTGCTCCAAAAATTGGTTTGAGCCCTCGGTTAGTAACCAGCCGTTGGTTAACTTTGTCTTTGAAATACAGCAACCTATGGTGGAATAGGAAACTGAGACAGTTAGGGACATCGGTTGTATTTACTCGAAGGAGGTGAAAAATTTTCTAGGGAAATTTTTCAATAGTGTTAGCATAAAAATCCTGTATGTGGCACATGAGCGACTGCTCTAGGCAAATGGCTTTTTAGAATAAGAAGCCATCCCTGCCTTAAGTGACACATCTAGAAAAATGTGTCACTATGTGAATAATAAGCTCACACAGCAAAGCTGCAGCTACCTGATAGCACAGTATTTTTCCTGGTTTGGAGGATTTTTTTATTCATCTAAAACTTTCCAACGGTCGTCACTGCTAGTTTACTCCCTGTATGACAAATAAGTAGTAAATGAAGGTGTTTTCATACAATGGAACAATCTGTCTGTTTGCATATTTTTAACAGCTGTTGCAAAGATATACTTGAAACCCTGAAGAGCTTTTGCTTTTTATACTACTGAAAACCACGCTACACAGCTTTTTGCAAATTTCCAGTTTGGAGAATCGCACAGTAATTGTTGGTTTGTTTCCATGAAAGAAAAAAACCCAACACATCTTCCTTTAGAGGCAATATTTTGCTGCAGATTTTAGATCTATCTTTTCTATTTCATCTACCTCTTCTCCAGCTCAGAAAGGTCTACTTCTTTAGAAATTCTTTTCGTTTGATATGTTAGAACATCTCTGTGTATTAGTGAAAAAGGAACTGGACCTGCCCTTTGTCTCACTAAATTCTCATTTCCATAATACATGCAGTTTTCCTTTCCTTATTAAAGAAAATTACCAAATCCCATACAGCTGCCTGGGATCATGGATCAATCTGAATATGCGTGGCCCAGAATTACTTTTTGCAACTGATCTAAAATTCTGTGCCAAATTCGATCATAACCCAGGAATGGAAATAATAGGGATGGCGTACTTTGCATATCTTCTCTGCAGGTTGTTATGACCCACTGCAAGTAAATAAGAAAAAATACACGCAGTGGACATTTCTAAACAAACCTCTGACATCTGAAGAAGTCATTTTGATATCAGATTTATTCTCACCATACTTTCTGCATGGAAGACCAGAAGAATCTATGCTTTTAATACAATTTGTGCAGGAAAGCATTGGCAAAAATACTAGAGTACTTGTTACGTTTGTTCCTACATCAAACATGCTGAGGTGAGGCTTAAAAGCCCACCAGTGAATTCACATTTGCCGCAGTGCTGTTAGTAAAAGCTGTAATTATCCGTATTTTTTTGAGAATGCTTAAAATGAAAACACAACCTAACTCTCAGTTATAGAACAGTGTAGCACAGCAAAGATGTTATCATCTAATTTTTTCATTATAAGATGTGGGTGCATAACCAAGAAGAACACTAACAATTATTTCTTAGTAAACCTTTGCAGCATAAAACCATTTAGTGGGGCAGTGCAAATCAGAACATACTCTGCCTTTAACACGAAAGAACACTTCTGCTGTATAGGTAGACAAAAAAATTGACTTAGTGGGATATTTTCATTCTCCCAGTGCTGTTTCCTCTCCTTTCGTTGTCAGTAACCTAGCTACCCAGTGATTTTTGTGGGACACTAGGGTTAGCATAGATGTTAGGTTACCTTTAGATGCTTTACATGTTAGAGATGCATTCCTCGTGATTCTGCTCCACGCACAAGAAAAAGCCCGGTTTGCTTTTGCCTGGAGCGGGACTCAGTATGTTTTCAAACAGTTTTCTGCAAGGATACAAACACTGCCCCGCTATCGCTCACAATGCTCTGGCCACAGCCTTAGCACAGATCACCATTCCACCTGGCCTCACAGTGTATCGATACATTGATGGCATCCTCAGCGGGGCAGAAGGGCCACAAAGCATTACAGATGCAATGAAAAACATTTGGGCAACACTAATCAAGTTGGGACTGGAAGTCCCAGAGTCAAAGTGCCAAGGGTCAGCACGAGAAGTTAAATCCCAAGAAGTCTGGCGGGTTGCAGGAGCTGCCTCTCTTCCACCAGACTCACTAGAAAAGAAAGAATCTGGGCACAGTCCATCCAGTACGCTGGAACTACAAGAAGTTCAAGGGACTGTGAAGTACTGGCGTAACCATATTCCTGCCTTTTCTGCCATTGCTTGTCCCTGGTAGAATTTGTTATAAAAGGGAAAATCATGGCAGTGGACATCTCATCAGCTCTGTGGTACCGTCCAGTTCCCCTTCCTGCAGGAGCATAACAGAGCCTGGCCGCGGGGTCTCCACTCCGCTCCAGCCTCCGTTACTCCTGTCAGCACGTGCTGAGGTTGCAGGCTGCGTTGCTTAGGGAGCCGTGGCAACACACATTTAGGATGGTGAATGCCGGCCATCCTGAAAGCGACAGCTGTCTTTTACCCTAAAAAGCTTCCTGTAATACTATGCTTCTCTGAGGTCCCAGGTTTCTCGAATTGCCCCCACCCCAAAGCAATTTCCCCACAGGGTCCCTAAGCAAGGCAGTGGCTCTCTCAAACTCCCTCCCAGCCCTGCCCTGGCTGAAAGAAGGCAGAAAGAAGCCTTCAAATGAGGGAAGTTCTGGCTGCAAGAGAACACAAGCTGATCAGGTCTTGGGATCCACTGACATCAACAGAAAATGAATTTAAAATAGGACAGAGATAACTGTGGCAGTGGGAGATGGTGACCTCTAACTGAAATAGTTCTGCCCCAAAGAGGCCAAAATCCCGCTTGGGGAGCACGCGTAGTCCGTAAAACACTTCAGCAGTGCTACTGAGGATGCGTACACATTTGCATTAGAAGCCAGAAACCAGTCACCAAACCTGTGTATGACACATGACTATGCAACGTGTGGCGCTCTGAGAAAGGCCCTGAACCCCTTCTCAGTGTTCCAATTGGACCTAAAAACTTTGCATGCACTTTTTAATCGCTGCCCCCAAAGTGATTTCCCCACAGGCTCAGTAAGCAAGGGGGTGGCGGAGTGGCTCTCTCAGACCCCCTGCCAGCCCTGCCCTGGGTGCCGGTGCCTCCGGCCCTGCCCCAGCAGACGTTGCTGTGCTGATGGAGGGGCTCCCTCCCTCTCCACTGCATTTGCAAAGGGAGTGGCTGGCTCACCCTTTGCTGCCCACGCAGCCAGCCCTCACCTTTAGCTGCTGTCATTCCCAGGGGCGCCGGCTCTCTCCCAGCACCCTCACACCTTCTCCCTGCAACACCGCGAGAGAAGCGTTCGCCAGGCACACGGGTGCCGTCACTGCCCTGCGCAGCTGGGCACCCCAGACTGGCACTGCCTGACTGCCTCCCTCACCAAGCACCTCCACCTCCACAGTCTCAAGCTCCATCCCTTTAGACGGAAAGGGGATCACTATTGAGAAGTAACCGTTCCTCATGAGGAACACAGTCTCTTCAGGAGGCAAAATACTTTAACAGCACTTAGAAACAAAGCTGCGGCATTTGGGGGGCCACCTCATCACTACTCCAAACAATGTGACCTTTGTGGAGGAAAACTGAAGAGCTAGAAAGTTTCCAGAGGACAGCAAAACCTGACCTGCTGAGAGCTTAGGACAGTGCACGTCATGTTCTTCTTCACACTTAGTGCACGTTTGACAAGCTGCGAGATGATGGTAAATTACTTCCTTCAGAGAGGACAGCAAGACACTGTTGCCAACTCAGCTTAGTTTTTTTTGGTTTTTTTGGTTTTCTTCTGGTTGGCCAAGCAAAGAAACGGAGGCAGTTTCGAAGTGCACAGAAGCACAGCTGCAGACATAATTCCTGCTGTCACGCAGGCAGCAGGAGTGAACTTCATCCCTTTGGGTCCTTTTGAGAACACCAAGCACCCAGATGGTGCTGAAGGATGTTTTTTTTACATAGGGGACCCTCGGAGAGAATCAGACATGTCCAGTTTTATTCCCTGGGAAAATGCCCTGACACTGTCCTGCCCCTCAGGTGGCGCAGGACAATTAAACGTATTAGTAAGCATGGGCTGATTCCTGGCCCACCATGATTCGAACAGCAGCCCACAAATCCCTCAACTAGTTTTGTTCTGCCGGTACTTATGACAGTTACATTGCTCTGTGTTGTGGGGGGAAGAAGATCACACAGCTTGCCCCTTTGATGCGCAGGGCTGCGTTTCAAAGAACTACGACAAGCCCAGAAGAGCACAGCACAGTACGGCTTACGAATCAAGTAAATATTGCATCACAAACCATAATGCATGTGTCTGTCCGAGAAAACGGGGTTTATGTAGGCACGTGGGAAGTGGGTCTCTTGCTCAAAACCCAGCAAATCCTGTTTAGAAAAGTTCATATACTGAAACGATAAGGCAACATACTTCTGGATTTCTCTCTAAATCCCCACGGAGATGTAATTCCCTCACTGCCATCTGAAATCGTACAGCTTGAGGCACTTTTCATGTAAAGCCAAGAAAGCTCAACTCAGAAGGCAAAGATCCTTCTTAAGGGAACGGATCATCTGTAACTACAAGACACCTTCCTGCCCACTGAAACATAGCAGCAGAGTTAAAAGCAGTTTTTAAATTCCAAGTGGAGACATTCAAAGTTTGAAAAGTACAGGACATTCTCTTCCTAGCACAAAATAATCAACTTTTTCCCACTTCTCTGCAAACCTTAACCCCAGTGCTTTGTATTTTTCACGCTACAGCACAGAAAGCCAGTACCCACAGTTGCACAAGGACTTCCACTGCCAGAGTGCAAAGCATTGAGGAGTCTGGGCTCAGTCTTGGCAGTACAGGAGTGATCCACCTCAAATGCACTGCACAGCCTGCATCTGGGGTATCACAGGTCAATAGTTAATCACTGCTTTTCCTCCCAGTGACAATAAAAAGAGAAAAAAAATAAAATCTCCTTACTTCCACGGCTCTTCTTTACAGGCTAGAGGTTTATGGAAGTGATGACCCATTTCATCCAACATACAAGAAACCTTTTGAACAATTTTCAGAGCTGTCCAAAAACCCCCAGATCTTATACAACAATCAGTCCAAAGAAAGTACAGAGGTCTCTGCGCTACTGGACACATGCAGGAACACTTGTGTTTACTGGACACCATTGTAAAAGGGAAAAGGCATTACACCAGCGTACCAGACCCTTGCCCAAAAGACTTTTCAAACCACCTGTTTGTTGATGCAGTCACTGCACTTCAACCCTTCCACCCATGACAACATCCTCTCAGGGGGCAGACTTGCCTGCCCTTGATTACAGAATCAGCCAGCAGAGTTCATACTGAACCAAGCTAAAAACCGGGCCCAACCTCTACGTTCACGGTTGGGATACACGGCTCCTATCACAGGGCACACACGGCGGTCCCACCTGAGTTACGTATCTGAAGTTGCAATTCCCACGGGTCAAATATTCCTCTTCAGATCTGCCTTGAAACTGAGGGCTCATGGTCAGCGAGAGAAGGGAGTTCCTTGCCTCCTGTGCAGTCAGGTCACGTTCCCCTGCTAAAAGCAGCCTGCTCAGGCCTCCCATTTGTGTACAATCTGTTAAAAGAGTAAAACCAAGTCTGAAGGTTATTCATTTGCTTCCTTAAACATCCTACCATTTGCAGCATCCAGCCCGCAGAAGACGACTTCTGACATAGCAACTTCTCCAAGCAACCTGCTATAAAAGGCAGGTCAACAGAATCACCAACAGCCAGGTCTGTACCCTCGGGGACAGACTTTCAAAGCTCTTTGGAGGATTGCACTGGATCTGCGTGCTTTAGACCCCACTGCATGGATTTACTATTTTACTGGCAAAGGTTTGATGTACCACACGTGAACATCTTCAAAACACCTACTGTAATGATCTCATGCATAAACAGACACAATGATTTTCTAATATCACACAGGAAGAACTCAATGGATGCTCCTACCAAGGCAGTGGCTCCCTTCTGTAGCCACTGAACAAGCAAAAGGATGGATCAGAACAACATTATCAAGCTCTGAAGCAATATTTCTCTCTTCCTTTAGCTGTAATTTAGAGCGTCATTGAGTGCTGAAGAGTGTCAGCCTGACAGCTCTGAAGCATGAAGCGCTTGATCCTCTGTGCCAGAACCGCACTGGCACTGGCCACACAAGCTGCCTGTGTACTCACAGGGTCAGGGTCAGGGTCCAGGTCCGGGTCTTTACTGCCCTGCCACCAAAACATAGAAGTGAGGAAAGTAAAATGGAGATAGAAGTGTTCTTTCTCCGCATAATTGATGCTGGCAGCTTCTTGCCTCCAGCATTCCTGCACCTCAGGAGCTTGGGAAATGACAACAAATATGAAAGTTCCTGAAAATAATTTGCCTGACACACCACAGTGTAGCACTTCCGTATGCCCACACCACACTTCTGGCTCCCAGCTGCTCTCCTGTGCCTCCCTTTAGCTACCTGGGAGGCACCTTTTCCATCTCCTCAGATCTGGCCAGCTGAAGAACACCCAACTCATGGCTCTAACATTCTTCCCCTTCCTCTCAACGTCTTCCTGGTGGTCTCAGCTTTCTGCCCTCTAGATTAGGGGTCTATCATAACAGGACAAGGATAGCACTGGGGTTTTTTTTTTCTGTAAGGAAGCCAAATACTTAAAACTCTTAATTAAAATATAAAAATTAAGAGGAAGGGAATAGCCAAAATGACAGCCAAGTGGAAGTTTCATTTGGTGCTCAAACTACCTGAATACTTATGCTGCAGCTGCAGCCAAGAGCTGGCCCTTAGATGGCTGATCAGGATAAAGCCCCAAATCCTGCCACTAAGGTTTCAAATTACAAAAGAACATCATCTAAGGGAAGGCAAAATGGATAAACACAAACATTGCCGTATGTTTACAGGGCCTTCACAGCACAATGGTTCTCTTATGGCACCGAGAACTTAGCAGTATGAAGAATTACAAAGGTCAAGTGCTATTTATAAGCAACGTACCCTTAAATCAACACTAGTGAGAAAAGAGCCAAGCACTTGACCTGCAGAACGGCAGACGATTCGCGACTTTCTCCACAGCTTCTACTACTGATGAAGCTTATAACTACCTCACCATTTGGGAACGACATCCGTTGCTAGTGTTGCTCTGGGTGGAAACTCAGCAGGTTGGCATGTCCATTCCTTCAGAGCCAGAAGGAATTTGTCATTACAGGAATTCTCATGCCACTGAACTGGCAGCAAGGTACACAAGCCTCTTAATCCCTTGTTATACTTCTACACTTGTGCCATAAAACCATTCTCCACTCTCCATCTCACCACCTCTCCAAGCAGAAAAGTCCCATCTGCCACACACCTGTCACAAACTACACAGGGTATGACACAGGTTTCAAATACATCAGAAAGTATCAAATCAGAAACTTTAAAACATAAAAGAAAAATAAAAAAAGGTGGCAGTGGGACATTATTTTCTACCTTGACTGTTAGGTTCACAAGCTGCTAGTAGTTAACATTAATGGCTCACTATTTCAAGGTCATGATGGCAACAGTTCTGCAATGTGTGGATACCAGAGAGAGAATTCCTGCCTTGCACTAGTTCAGGTGCTCCACCTATACCTCTTCACAGATTTGATTTTTTTTAATTATTTTTTTTTTAAATGCTTGTCAGGGTAGGATCTGCCTACCGAGACCAGATTTTAAGTGAAATTACATTACGCACCTCTTGATTTAAATACAGCAAGATAGCTCCACTGCTACATTCAGCCGCAAGAACGTAAACACCTCCAGCTTCATAGACACCCATACACTATTTTTGTAAGGAACAAATGACTAAACATGGAACAACACTATGAAAAAGCAAAAGAATGCACATAATCAGCATTTCCCTATTTGGACCAAAAAAAGAAAATCTCTAACAGCAGATAAGTCTAAATTAAAAATCAGCCACATCCAGATCCCAAATGGGGGAGGGGTTATTGTATGCCACAGACCTGGACTTGACTGTTGAAGGAAATGACGCACTAAGGAAAATTTGAGGTGGTTCTGCAGAAGTTCCACTACAGCCTTGGCAACTTCACTTGGGACATGAAAGGTACGTGCGCTATAGTATCACCCGCAATAAAGGAAACTAGTCTCGTAGTTTGAGTTCAACACCACATCCGCAAACAAAATGAGGCTGCCACATTTGAGGAACACTGATGAAAACCTCACCTGCCATCCCAAAGTTATGCTATGGCATTTCTTCCCTTTTTGCCATTTTCCTCAGCCTTGGTACATCTTTTGCAGAATCTGAAGCAAGGGCCCATAGCTTTTTCCTGTTTCTAACAGTGAATGTCTGGGTATCACACGTTGGTTTCTTGTGCGGCGCCAATAAGACCCAACACTTGCCTTCATAAATGCATCCGTACACTAGGGAAGAAAAGGAAAATTACCAGTCTTGACATTGTACTGCCCACAGGGCAGCAGAGTGCCCCACTCGTAAGTGGATTTAAGACAGTAAATAACCCTCAAATATCTTGATAAACAAGCACAGTTTAATCATGTCCTTTTAAACTAACCACCAACACAATCTAACAAGAAGACACATTAAGGGAAGCAGAGCTGTAGTTAAAAAAGTGGGGTTTCTCTTTCCTCTCCTGAGGGTTTACCACCCAGAGCAGGCTCAAGTTCTGAACCTGCAAACTGCTCCCCCATGCTTCTATGCTCATTCTGGGAAAGAAAGACGGCTGTTTGAATTCTTTTGCAGGTACAGTCTTTCTTTACTTTTGAGTTGGAATGAAATGAAAAGCTGCCATCAGTCCCACTTATGGCACAGAGACACACCCATGTTCCATGCACATGCCTGCACAGAAACGCATGCAGAGGGAAACCATCCCTTGGGTCTCAAATACAGAAACAGCACTGAAAACCTTGACTTCTGAGAGTCCCTGCAGCGTTCTCCCATGTCAATACACAGCATGCTTGTGGCACGATCACCACCGCATGTGCGTCACTTGCTTTCATTTCCATCTTCATCTCTCACCTGGCACTTGCCACCTCCAGACTGCAGCATGCATAAAAGCAATTCTGTTTACTAGAAGCACAGCACCGTGTGAAACTTCTGCATGAAGTCTGGTATTTAAAGAAATTGCTGTAAAGAACAAAAATCTGCCGGCACCACTGACACACATACACGCTGTGTTTTCTGAACAGGGACAATACATTAAACCTGCAAACTAAGGACTGCGACAACTCGCTCCTTGCCCCTCTTCTTTTGCCCTCAGGCTGGCGCAGGAGCTCCTTTCACCAGAGCAGGCACACCACAGACACAGCCTCACCGAGGGGAAGGGTGGGGAGGGGATAAGGGCAGAGGGGGAAAGGAAAGACCCACAGAAGCAGCTTTGCCACCCACTGCCAAAGCCACAGCCTGCTCATCCTGTCCCCTCGCCCTGCCTGTGCTGGTCTGTGCCTCTGTCCCCCTTCCCGCCCCTCCGCTCCTCTCCCTGTCCCTCTCTCCTGCTGCTGATCCTGCATTCCCTCCGGCACCCCCCTGCCCCTCTGTCTCTGTCCCGCTCCCACCCTTTGCCTGCTCCTCACCAGTCCCTGTCCTTTCTCCATCCCTGCCTAGCCCCTCCCGCTCCCCCTGCCCCTCTGGATGCCTCCTGTCCTTCTCCGGCCACCCCACTGCCTTGACCCACCTCTCCCTGTCGCTCGGTGCCTCTCTCCCCCTCGTCCCTGCCCCACGGGGGCTCCAGGGCCTGGGCCTGTGCTCAAGCAGCCCCGGGCAGTGGCTGTGGGGCCTGCAGGGCAAGGGCTGGGGGCTGGTGTCCCCACAGGGCCCGACTGCAGGGCAGGGGCACCCCAGGGCCTGCTGGGAGAAGGCGTGCCCCGGGGCATGCTGGGAGCTGTAGGCCCGGGGCTGCCACACAGCCAGGTTGTTCCCGGGGCATGCTGGGAGCTGTAGGCCCGGGGCCATCCCACTGCCAGGTTGTTCCCGGGGCATGCTGGGAGCTGCTGTTGCCTACCCTCAGCCTCCTGGCAGCCATGTTGGTCTGGGCAGGCACAGCCTGGGCTGGGCTGTGTCCCAGCTGAGGGGGGCCTGTGGCCGGCCGTGGGGCAAGGGAGGCCCTTAGGCCAGCGCAGGGATGTCTGCTGCCTGCTGGCTGCCTGGGGGTGCGGTGGGGAGGCTCCAACCCCCCGGTGTGCCGGGCCCCCGGAGCAGCTGGAGTCAGGCCCAGCCGGGGCAGCCCTGGGGGTGAGCTGAGAGCTAAGGAGGGAAAGGTGCCGGCACATGCCCTGGGCACAGGCACCAGGCACCCCGACTCGCAGAGCCCCCCGCAGCCGCCCTGGCGTTTGTAGTTCCTGCAGGAATAGGGCTAGCGTGTTTTGCTGCTGACTCCGGCAGGGCCCTGGCTACACCTGCCCTGCTGAGGGACTGGCAATATGCAGCTGCCTGGGAGAGTCACCAGCCGGAGTATGAGTGCTCAAGCCTTGTTTCCCTTGCTGGAAAACACTTCATTTTTAAATACAGCCTGTCAGCGGCGAGATCCAGGCAGTCGGGATTGCTTCCTGTAGGGAGCAGCCTGGTGACTCGAGGCTGCTGCCTTCAGTGGCACAGCTGGACGCTTCTCCTCGCTGATGGGATGAAGTTATAAAGAATCACTAGGAGAGGCTGCAACTAAAGCAATGATTAACTCAACCTATTGCATAAGCTCAGTAAGGGGTGGCAAGCCTTCTGAGGCACCTGGGCTATACCAATAGACGAGGGAAGTGGGGTAATGGTGTGTTGCCACCAAAACCATATAGCACAGAGAAGAAATGAAGTTCTATAACAACAAGTAGGGTGCAGGTGCCCCAGGAAAGTTCAGCTGAAGTTCACCAAGTTGTTGACCACTAACGATCTCTAAAGACCATAAGAAAGGCCCCCAGGATCAAAGTGACATACCCAAGTGCCTTATGCATATGTAAATAATTTTGAGGAAGTAGGTAGTACAAAGTACATCTTCCCATCTGAACATGCTCAGAACGGACCCTGAGGGGCTGGATATCGAACAGTGGAGCGTGTTGATGGGTCGTAGTTTGGTTTTTTTCCTTCCCACACAAAATTCCATTTTGTTTTGTGGGGAAGCAAAACTGCGTATTGCAATGTGTTTCCTTGACTGGTAGTTTTTTCATAACAGGTGGGATCTCCAGGTTTAAACCCTGGTGCCTGAAAACCCCAACAAGGACACATGCTTGGAATAAGGGTTCACAAGTCTGGGGTATGCCATGCTCCATCGTTCTATTCCACGATTCACAGCAAATGGTTCACAAACAATTCCTGAGGGGAGTGTTTTGATGGGGTGGGGGATTTATTCCCATGTTTCAACCCTATTATCTAGATTGGACAAAAATGTTTAAGGCACCAAGCCCATACCCCATTTGTTAGCCATTTGAATATGCCAACCTGGGGATAACATGCCTTTCTATTTGTGGTGTATGGATTCACCGTGGGGTCTCAATACATACCAGTTCCTCCCTTTGCAAGGGGCACAGATCCCCTGCCCAGCAGGCAGCTCATTGAGGAGCCCAGCAGGACCTTCTTTGCCAAGCTGCTTTCCAGCAAGGTGGCCCCCGCCTGTGCCGGGGCCTGGGCTTGTTCATCCCCAGGAGCTGGACTCAGCACTTGTTGGACCTGATAAGGTTCGTGCTGGCCCCTTTCTCTAGCCCAGCCTGGTCCCCCCATTCTAGCACAGCCACTGTGGTACCAGACACCCCCATGTCCCATTTTGTGGGTGCCAGCAGCGCCCACATCTCCACTGGGTTCAGGCACTGAGGGTGACACAGCCCCAGATGCGGGATGGATGGATGAGCCCCAGCACCAAGATAGAGGAAAGATTTTGTGGCGAATGAAGAGACGGGACGCAGCTTGATGCAAGCAAATGTCCATTTATTGTACACAATCACAAGTTTATATATGTTTTCAGAAGCTGCGTGCTTTAAACAGATTGGTTCTTTAAGCTAAGAATTACAGACTAGGCAATCCCTGATTGGTGGTTAACGACAAAGGACACTTTCATCAATTAACAGCAAGGTGTTACCTTTCCATGGTGCCATCCTTGGCGCCATCTGTCTCCCACTCCCCTGTGCTCTGCAAACATGCCTCATCATGTTAATTGCTCTCTAGACAAGCTCGAGCACATTCCCCTCAGCTAACTGATTGCCACGCATGGTCCTAGTTTGCAGACCGCTCCTGCAAGATTTAACATTTCAGATGGGGGTGCACCCCAGAGGGTTCCCAGCCCTGCACCCTGCAAGCTGCCCACTGGCAGGGGAACCCATTGCTCTTGTGGGAGCAGCGCTGCCACCACGGGGGCTTGCAGAAACAGACACAGTGGTGCCGGCAGTCGCATCTCCACCAAGCCTTTGGGCAGCCCCACAGCTGGGAGCAGCCCTCCTGCAGGCACAATCCTGCCCAGCATGGTCCTGAGGCTGCCTGCCCACGTGCCCTGCCCATGGGGACATGGTGCTGGGGCCTGGGCTCTGCTGGGGTGCTGCTGCCTGGCCCCACGTGGATGGTGCTGCCCAGGCCCATGGAGCTGATTCTGTCTGGAGTCATGGGGCTCCTCTTCCTCATCCCCATTGGGCTCCTTCTGCCCACCTGCACAGGGCTGCTTCTGCTTGGCCCCATGTCCTCCCCTTGGCCTTTGTCCCCATCTGCCATCTTCTCCATGTGCGCATCTGCCCCCAGCAGCTCTACTCGAAGGCCCTGGAAAAACCCTCTGGGCTCCAGCAGCCCTGGATAGAGCTGATCCTCTTTCCTGCTGCTCCTCTTTCCTGGTGGCGGGGGAGGGAGAGAACTGTGGGGTGGTGGTGAGCGTGGTGTGTGTCCCACTACAGACCGCCTCTTGCCACTTGGCCATCATTACTTGCAGAAACTTTTGGTACTGCCTGGTTACTATGAGGGTGTCCTGGACGATATGGATGAGCTCCTCGGTGAGGTTCTGTGTGACCGTGGCCATGGCTGAGGGGCTGCTGGGGGTGGCTTCAAATCGATGGGGCTCTACGCACTGTCCCTGCCGTCCAATGGGGAATTCCTCATGCTTTGGCATCCCTGCCATCCACAAGGAATTCCTCCTCTGGCAACTCCAGGGAGAGGGCCTGGCCAAGGGCAATTCCCAGCTTCCTCACTGGCACCCAGGTTGCCCTGATGGACCGGGAAGGTGCAGAGCCGGGTAGTGCCACTGGCTCTGCCATCACACCAGGCCAGTGGTGTGGGACACAGTAGCGGGAGCCCGGGGTAGAAGAGCCGCTGCATGACAGCGACAGCAGCAGGGCCTGTGCAGACTGGTGCTCCCTTGGCAGAACATCTGCGCTCGCCCTGCAGTAGAGGACGGGGAAGAGAGAGAAGGCTGTTGCCCTGCAGTGCTCATGCACATGTGCAAGCCCACGTGTGCAGGTCCAACTTCTGTTAGTGAGGACTGGCAGGTTTCTTGGACAGACACTGGGAAGGCAGTCAGGTGTCGGGTGGCCTGAGGATCCTGACCTCTTCTTCCTCAGCCAAAGTGCCACGAGTCCCAGAATCACACAATGGTCGTTGTTGGAGGGAACCTCTGGAGATTATCGAGTCCAACGCCCTGCAAAAGCAGGCTGTGCTAGAGCAGGTTGCACAAAATCATGTGCAGGTGGTGCTGGAATGTTTCCAGGGCCTCTCTGGGCAGCCGGTGCCAGTGATCTTAAGCTGGAGTGCTGTGCAAGGGTCCCTGTGCTGGTGGGGGGCAGTGCCTGGGCTAGCTGCAACATCAAGGCACCGCAAAGGGGCAAGGAGATGATGAGCACAACAAGCCCATGCCACGCTCCCTGCCTCCCCACATGACAGTGCCTGTGCCCAGGTCCCTGATGGCTGTGGAGGCCACCTGGCACTGGGCACCCTTTCCCCTGGCTACCCGGAGGCTGCCTTAGGCTCTCTCTAGTCCACTCAGGCCCCCTTCTGAGGCCTTCGTTGCACCCCAGACCCCTCTGCAGAGCCTCAAGCCCTCAAAAAGACACCGGACTGGGGGCCCGGTCCCCTAGTCTCGACCATTCCACTCGAGTCCCCGCGGCACCCCTCCATAGGGGTCTGGTATGCCCCAGGCCTCCGGTTGCTCCTCTAGCGTGGCCGCTACTACAGCCAGAAGGCAGCCAGGGAGGGGGGCAACTGCCGAGCAGCAGCAGCAGCAGCCTCTTTGCTCCCACTCAAAGCTCATGGCGCTCCCGGCAGCCACTGCAGCCGTAGGCCTGGCCTTGGAAACATGGTGCAGCTGTGAAAGCAGAGCAGCCTGGGGAAGCCCAGGAACTCCGTGGCGTGAGCAAAGGCCCCAGCTCGTGGATTTCCCCTGAAGCCCAGCTGGCCCTGAGAGGCCACTTTCAAGCTGGCTTGCGCCTCGTACAGAAGCCCACAGGGATGCCAGCAGGAGCCAGCCTAAGGCATTCTCTGCTTCCAACTGCCACCCCCAAGGCCCTGAGCCCTCCTATGACCTGCCTTCCTTCCTTCCACTGTTCCCTCATGCTTCTCTCGGAGCAGGCAGAGCTTCAGCCCTTTGCGGTGACCCTTTGTGCCCGACTTGGCAGCCTGCCTCCTTCGGCAGGTGCCGGCTCTGGAAGTCCTTGCCTCGCACAGGAGACTGCAGTGCACTGGCGCGTGGTTAGCCATGCCAACGGAAACACTTTATTGCAAGAAGGCAGCCTGCTGGGTTCTGCCGTTGCGAGGAGCGTGGGCAGGACAGAGCAGGCCTTTGTCACTGAGGCTGCCTTTCGTCAGCAGGCATTGCCCCAGCAGGAAACGGTCGTTGTGCGCTGCAGCCTGCCCTGGATGCTCCTCATGGTGCTGCTCCAAGCTATTTCGCTCTTAGGTACTGCAGGAGCTCCTGCAGCCGAGTAAAGAAGTCCAGCAGCTTCTGGACTGGAAACGGGCAGGGTGGAAACCGGCTCGATTCTGTTGGCCTTGGCCTTGGCCTCGGCCTCTGAACGGGGGTGTAGGTGAAGACTGGCTGTGGCCTTGCAGTAGTGGTTACTGCTGGGCGCAGGCCCATCTGCGCCAGGATCCAGTCGTAGAAGTGCTGGGTGGAGGTGTAGACTCCGGGCTTCCTTGCTCTCGCACAGCCCGTCCCCCAGCTGGTCACGCCAACAAGCCAGAAGTAGTCGGCGCTCTTGTCTTGGCACACGAGAGGCCCACCGCTGTCCCCCTGCAGCACAGGAGAGAGGACGAAGGGGTTGTTGGGTGGCCACCGTCAGCCCGGTGGCTGGCTCCTTCTCTCTCACGGCACCTGCCAGAGCTGCATTCAGTGGCCAGCCAAGCTCTGTAGAAGCTTGCCTGGCAGGGGGCGGTGGGCCTGTAAGGCAGGGCTCGCTCTCACCGCTCTTCACGGTGGTGGTGAAGGTGTGTCAGACGGCTGGGATGGTGAAGCTGTGGGCTGCCAGGGGCACCGGGCGGGCCTTCTGGGCAGCGTGCCAGGCCTCTGGGACAAGGCGGGCAGGCCCTGGGCAAGGTCTTGCCCATGGGGAGGGGCGGGTAAGGCCCTCAGCGGTGGGGACCCAGCCATGGGAGTGTGAGTGGCCAGCAAAAGGCCGTGATGGCGCACGTTTGGGCGGTTGTGGCGGGGCTGCCTGCGCTGCCAGGGCTTGGCTTGTAGCACGCTCCTACCTGGCAGGTGTCGATGCCGCCCTGCGGATAGCCAGCAAGATGTTGTGGCTGTGGATGGCCCCCCTGTACCAGCCGCTGCTGTTACAGACCCTGGCATCAATGAGGTGGACCTGGGCCTCCTGCAGCGCGTATGCCGATCCTCCAGCTGTGAAGAGCACAGAAAGGAATGAACACCCAGCAGCTCATTGCCAGTTCTCCTCCCCCGTCTGGCTGAAGCCCTCCCCCGGGGCTTGGCTTTGCATGCGGACAGGCGCTGGACCGCTCTTGCCTTTCTGCCTTGCTCTGGGTCAATGGCGCCGGCCCCTCTCTCGAAGAGAGAGGCTTACGCCCCCACAGCCTGACTCTGGCTTTCGCCTCTGCCGTCAGGAAGCGCATCCTGCTTCCCCAAGCTGGCCAAGCTTGCACTGGCGCCGCCACTGCGTTTGGGCCACTCACCTCTTGCTTTCCTGGCACCCCAGCCACTGACGTAGCAGGCTGTCAGCTCTGAGACTCTCAGCGAGGCGTCGGGCACACAGGCAAGCTGTACGTAGCTGTTGCACTGGACAGGCTGGTCCAGTTCCAGCAAGGCAATGTCGTTCCTCTGTGTGACGTTCCAGTAGTGCTGGTGAACCAGCAGCCGCCTGACGGCACGCACCTGAGCCTCAGGTCCCAGCTGAGTCAGCTGGGTAGCACCGAGCACCACGCGCAAGACGGTGATGTGCCTGGAAGGCAGATGGAGAGAGGGCTCAGAGGGAGCGCAGCCACGTGCTGCAGCAGCCCGGCACTTGCCCTGCCTTCTGCTCGACGAGGGAGAGAGGCAAGCAGCGCTAGGGAGGCTGCGACTGCCCTCGCGTGCCTTGGGCTCAAGCAGTGTCGAGCGGGAGGCTGCTGGGAAGCGGTGGCACGAGCCCAGCCTTCTCCTGAGCAGCCTCTCGGCGGGGCTCCGGAGTGCCCAGGCACTGGGCGTACTGCAGGGCAACGGGACGGCAGTAGCACGTGCTGCTGCGCTCAGGGCACCTGCTAGTGTTGTGGGGCTAGCCCCGACCCCTGGTCCTCCTTACCTGACCTCGATGAAGCAGTGGGCTGCTGTGAGGACCCACTGTGGGCTGATGAGGGAGCCCCCGCAGATGTGCGCCGTGCCTCCTTCCACGAGAGCCTGGATGCTGACGATCCAGGGCCAGGCCCCTGGCTGGGCATCTGTGCCACCCACGACGCGCGACATGCCGTAGTGCAAAGCCATGGGACGAAGCCCGCAGCTCCCTCTGTAACCAGAAACTCCTTACTGTGCTGCTGGATGGCTTGCGCCGTTGCGGCTGAAGGCCAGCCGTCTTCCCTCCCCACAAGGCATGGCCAGACGGGCCGAGGAAACCCGTGGGGCCAAAACCCGCTCCCCTCGCCCCGCTTTCTGCTTCAGCCCGTAGACGAGTTGTGCCGGCAGCCTGGCTGCTGTCAAGGCACTGAGCCTCCCACATGGCTTTCAGGAACCTGGGGGGTGGCCATGGGGGACAAGCAGGCCCCCTCCAGTGAAGCCCACAAGGCTTGCCCAAGCTCCCTCCCAGAGCCTCGGGCCACTTACCCACAGCTGTCCCATGTGCCGTGCACAGGACAGCACACGGCCAGCAGGACAACGAGGAGACGCAGAAAACCCATCGCTGCCAGCGACATGTGGCAGCTGCAAGGACGAGGGCTTGTCGCCACCAGTACGGCTGCTGACGTACTGCCCGCAGGATTCCCGTTGCCCGGGGTTCCCTTGGACGTGGGACTGATGTCACAGAGTGCCTGGTTCCGGGTGCTGGGCGTGGTGGCGTCGGGGGGGTGGGGGGGGAGGGGAGGGAGGGGAGGCAATAGGAGGGGTCCCAAGCAGGAGTGGAGGCAGAAGCTGGGATCGCGCACCCCGACAGAGCCTTGTGGAATGCCCTGCTTGCGCCATCAGGGTGGGCAGGCCCCATGGCAGGCAGCGGCGCCTGGCTCCCAGCTCTGCCTTCTAACAGCTCACAGGACAAAAGCGAGCTTGGCCTCACAGCCTCTTTGGGAAGTTCCCTGCCGCCCTGCTCTCCGCAGCCCCATGCCACCAGCTCCTTCCCAATAAAGAGACGCCAGAGAACGGGGCTACTACAGGCAGCACGCGCATGCCTGGGTGTCCAAGAGCCAATGTCTCTTACGGCTGCGGCTGGCAACGGTGCTGGGCAAGCCAAATAAGCCAAGCGTAGCCCAGCAGTGTCAACCTTGCTGCACAAAGAACAGTGAAATGCAGGTGCAGCACAGTCCTCGCTGGCTATGTCAGTGACAGCAACGCCCTCTGGCAGGCCTCGTGTCCTCCTTGCTATCCATGAGTCTGATTGCAGTTCTGGGCGCACACTGAGCAGGGCATTTGTGGCAAGGACAAGCAAGGTGAAGCTCTCGAGAGACAAGGATGCTCCTGCTCTTAGCCGTACGTGCCATTGCTGTCCATGGCTTTGGTAAATCCTGCATCAGCCTTGTCTCAGGAGTCTGCCTTCTGCCACTGCCTGGGGGAGCCTTGCTCACTCACATGCTGGAGTGCAGCAGAGAAGCAGGATCCAGGCACGTGCACTGCATTTAAAGCGCAGCAGGGCTAGGTCCGTGGGGGGCGAGGGCAGTGGCCTGAAGCATGGCAGCCTCAAAGCTTGTGAAAGGTGCGGCAGCTCCCTGCTGCCACCCTGGCTTGTGTGGCGAGGCATAAGGAACACAGCGGAGGGAGCAACTGGGTCCCAAGGAGGAGGAGCGGGCAGGCTCCGCCTGAAAGTTGAAGAGCTGCTCTCAAGGCGCTTGAGGCGCACAGGGCTTCCTAGGCCCCAGAACTGGGCCTCCAAGCCAGCGGGCTCAAGGCTGCTTTGTGTTTTGACAAGGGACCTGCTGCCGGTTCCCGTGGGTCTGCGGAGAGCAGGCAGAAGGCGTCCTTGGAGAAGACAACTTGTCTGCTGGGGATACGCTGCTCTTCCAGCACCACATTTGGCAGGTGGTTAGCGGGGAATGGCGTCAGAGGTGGCCACGCTTCACAGCTGCTTGACCTTCAAGAGCTTGGGGTCATTTTGCAGAGAGGACTCTGGCAGGGACAGCAGTTCCCAGGCAAGCCCGTCAGCAATGGCACGCAAGTGCAAGGGGACCTAGCTAAGAGCACCCAAAGGCCACATCTGTGTGTTGACAGATGGGGCAAACCTGGGAGCACGGTGGGGCAAAATAAGCGGGGTTGGCCTTGTCTTGGCCAAGGAGAGCAGGGCTGAGAAAGGGAGGAGCCAGGGAAGATGAGGGGCACGTATAAGCACGGCAAACGGAGAGAAGGGGGGATCAAGGAGCCAGGCACACAGAAGCAAAGCGCTGGCTGCTTTACTTGCTTAGCCCTGTGCCTGATCACCACAGGACCCGCTGGCCTCTTCTGGAGAGCCACCCCAAAGCCCCTCCTGTGTGGGCCCACTCTGCACCCGCTGCGCGGTGGGTCCCCTGGCCTGGCTGCTAGCAAAGGCTGACGGCAACACAGGCCATAGGCAGCCAGCGCTTGGAAAGCCCCAGTGTCTCGGGCCAGCTACTGCTGGGAGCCCTGTGTGTGCGCGCAACTCACTAGTGAACCTGAAGCTGGACTAGGTGACCAGCAAGAGGGGTGAGAGAGCCTTTCAGGCATGTGGATGGCCTGTGGCTGCAGCCCACGTGCTTGCTCATCCCCAGCATCCCCACCTTGCAAGAGGACCAGGCCTGCCAACCACTGGCCACCTCTCCACCTCCTGGAGGCAGGAAGGACTTGGAGGTGCTTGAGCACGCATGCCCTCAGCTGCTGCCCACCTAGGCACGCCCCCTCTGCGGGAGCATTTGCGTGTGTCTTGGCTTCATTTGCAGTAACACACTTCACAGTGGACAAGTGTGGATTCAGTGTTGTCCAAGTCTGGAGGTCAGTCTCGTTCCAAGGAGCGTATCCTGGTCTTAGCCACAAGTTATTCCCGTTAGTCCCAAACGGAACGGGGATACCAGCTAGAGGAATTCCTGCCTGAGTATATTCAGGGAAATGGGTACGTACACAACAATCACTCTTCTTAACATACATTATCAATGTTCCCACCGGTTTCAAATGAGCATTCCGTGTCCGTGAGTCCTCCTGATCCCACCAGAGTTGAGAATGTAGCACACCACATCACAGGTCAAATCCTATACACTTGTAAAACATGTTTCAACAAAGAAGAACAAAAGAGTTCAGGGACGAGTTGTCTGGACTGTATGAGTAGTTTATTTTGAAAATGTTGTGATGATTGTTAAATACCTGTTAAATACGTAAATAAATACAATGAAATGTTAAGAAGAACAAGAAAAAAGAAAAGAAAAAACCGGGGGAGAATTGTAGAGGAATTATAGAGGAATGAAGGCAGGTTAATTATATTGATAATATACAGCTGTGGGCATGCTTCAGGGGTGGTGTGTTGGCGGCTGACGTGGATAATGTGCAGCTGTGGCTGCTTCCTGCACCCGCTCCCCACCCCCCCACCCCCTCCCTCCCCTCCCAAGATGGCGGAGAGACAAGGAGAGGCCCCGGGAGAAGCAGGGTAGACTGGCTTGAAGAGGCTGAAGAAACAGCATGGCCCGTAGATGAACTTCTGAAACCTTGTAGGGGACTGGTGGCTGTGCCGGGGCAAGGCGTGGGAACTACTTATTGAAGTTAACCTGGCATATGATGGTAAAAGCCTTGGAGCAGCCAGCTAGTTTTTATAGTGCTTTGACAGTGTTGGAGCAGTGTGACAAGCTGCCCAAAGAGGCTGTGGAGTCTGCTTCTCTGGAGACATTCAAAACCTGCCTGGACGCGATGCACAGCTTCTCCCCGCATCTCTGTGGGGAGCCCCCCGGCAGGCTGAGAGCTGCCCCTGGCAGGTGGCAGAGCCCCTGCCCCAGCACACAGCCCCCTGGGCTGCAGGGACCCTGCTGGCAAGGACAGCGCTGGGCACCCCTGCCTGCACAGCCACCTTCGCAGCCCTGCAGCCGGCCCTGGGAGGAGGGGTCCACCATGCTCTGTCCTTCCCGTGGTGCAGCAGGCCAGTCCTGCCCTGGAGCACGTCTTCTGCCCCACAACAGAAAATGCAGGAGAGCCATCAGGACAGGTCCTCTCAGCTGTGACATGTTCCAGGACCTCCTCTGCATTGCCCTGCTGGCCGAGACTTACCCTGTCAAGGGCTGTGACGATTCCTGCCCTGGTCAGCTCGCACCTATCTTCCCACCCCAGACTGACTGTAACACCTTGCTCCTGTCCCCTTGTCTGCCTTTGGTGCTACTGGCAGTGCAACGTTGTGGGCTCGGTGCCGAGCAGGGCGGGGACCGGAGGAAGCTTCTGGGGAGGAAACACGGCAGTTTGCTACAGCCCCCGGGCAAAGAGAGCTGCTCCCTTGGTCCAAAGCTTGCTGCCTCTCCGTTTCTGCCATGCAATTTCATGTAGCCGTCTCAAAGGAAGGTTTCACTGCCAGCTCCTTTGATTTTCTGGTGAGCACCGAGATGTTGAGGTTTGTTCCTGTCAAGCCCCTGGACCTTGGAGTCATGTGGCTACATCAGCATCTCCGCTGCTGTGCAAAACCAGTGACCTTGCCAGGTCCTCGGCATAACAGACTCGAAAGGCAAATGAATATGTGTGGTTTGATACACTCTTCCAGAAATCTCCCTGCAGTGTTGCCTGTGAAAAGCCACACTTGTGCTGGCATTCGAGACACCTGTGAACGTCGACCCTACAGCCCTGTGGCAGCCTGTAGCCGTGGGAGAAACCTGCATGAGGAGGAAATCGGCGTTTCATCCTCGGCGTAAGCTTGGGGTGTTGTTCTGTAGAAGGAGGAGTGCTGCCTTATTGCCCCAGCATGGGGTAGGGGAGCGCGGAGGTGGCGGCTCCTGAGCCTGGGACAGTGCGCTCCAGCCTGGAGGCAAAAGCCATCGGTGGGAGTCTTCCCTCCAGCCTCCTGCCTGATCTCTGCAGGGGGCAGGGGACGTGTGCTGGGGCTGCAAACACTGCCATAAAGCCAAGAGATGTCGCCAGGGGCTGCTCCCAGCTCTGCCTGGGCGCTGCTGCTGTCAGATTCAAGCACTCGCAAGTGATTCCTGGCCCAGGAGTACATGAAAACGTCTCCATTACTTCCACCACCAACCTGTGTCCACCTTGACAACACAGAACCTTTTGCATCAGCAGTACCTTGCCAAAAATGTTGGGAGGAGGAAAACAACTCCTGGTTTCTCATGAAGGTCTCTCACATCGGCTGAGCAGGTTTGATGTGAACTTTTCTTCTCCACAGGAGTTTGCATCGTGCCCAAAAGCCATTTTCTGTCAAAAGGGTTTTTGATGGGAAATGTTTTACTAAACCTCTTTGAAGCCCATCCTAAGCATTGCCAAGAAAGAGGGAATGACTAAAGCCTGTGTCAGCTACTTGGCGCAGTAAAGGAAATATCACCCGCCTTCCCAGAGCCTCAAGAGGGTGGCTGGGTGGTCCTGGTGCTGGGATGGTGGGGCCGGGCACATCACAGCCCCCGGCAAAGGTGAAGCTAACAAACCAACCTGCTTCCCTCAGCAGCCAGAGCGTAGCCTCCAAAGTGGCCTGAAGCTTTCTAGTGTTTGGCGTGTTTCCTTGCAAGGAAGGCAGGCTCTGAAGTCCAGCATTCCAACCCAAAAGAGACATCTCTAAGAAGAGCCCTTCCGCATGGTGGGACAGGATGCCGTCAGGAGGAGGAAGGCTTGGAGGAAACAAGAAGTGCTTCCCCTGAAGAGGCAGGCTGTAATTGCCAAGCGATGGGTTTCAGTTCTGCCTCTGGGTGATCGCCCCTGGAGTCTCCAAGCCCATGGAGGTGGCTTGGAGCTGCCGATGGCTGGGGACCTGAGTGGCTCACTGGCTCCTTGGATTGACGGATCCCTTCCTTAGGGACCTGCTGGCCAGCCTGCAGTGGAGCTTTGGCTCTGCACAGGTTCAGAGATATTTATTACCCACCTGGCGGTCCCAGCCCTGGGCTTTTCCTGGTGTCACCCTTCTCCGTACTAGCCCCACTTAGAATGGACCACCAAAGCGTGCAGATACACTCATGCCCAAGGACGCCACGTCTGAAGTCCCCTTTCCAGCAGCCCATCTGCACAGAAGCCCTTGCGCTTGCCTGCTAGATTTCCCTTCCCCTTACTCTTCGATCATTCAGACACCTTCCAACACTCCACTTGCTTCTTGGAGATTCAGGCAGTTAAAAGCTTGCCTCTCCTTCACTACTGCGTCCAGTTAAGCCTTTAGCCAGCTCTTGCTTGATATGTCTTTATTTTATCGTTTCCTTTTCGTCTGGAAGATTTCCTGCATGGTGATGCCTTGTGGAAGATGAACCTCATTGGTGGCAGCTTGTCCTTGGCATAGGCCTGAGGAGTGTGTTTTGTTTTAATGGTGTGTGTTTTTAACCAGTTGCGGAGATGTTAGCCATGCCCGCAGGGATCTGGTCCACTCTCTCTGCCTGAGCAGGGCTTGCTCCAGAAGAGCCCTGGGTGCGGGAGCCAAGTGGGAGCTACTGTGGGAAGGCCATTGCGTTCTGTTGTTGCTGGGAGCACGGTCCTGTGTTGGAGGACCAGTTCTCATCCCCGCTGCTGAGGGGTGGTACTCTGTGAACTGCCTGTGGAGATCATAGCGGTGCCACAGGGATCGGCTCCGCGCTCTCTGCGTTGGCAGGGTTTGCTCCCTGGGAGCAGCCCTGGGTGCAGGAGTATACTGGCAGCTGCGTTTGGAGGGCCCTGGAGCTGTGTTATCCCTGGGAGTGTGGTGACAACTTGGAGGACTAGGTCTCCTCCTCCTCCCTGTGGAGCGCTTGCAGTCTGTGGTTTCCACGAAGCAGCTGTGGAGATCATTTCTGCGCTGCGGGGATCTGCTCCGGGTTCTCTTCCTGGCACCATTCCTCTGGCAGCGGGAAGAAGGGCTGAATCTGTGCTCCTCTTGGTGGCTGTCTTCTCGCGCAGTGTGCAGCACATGGTCAAATGGTGGATGGCAGTGTGGGCATGCAGCTCTAGTGCAGGACTCCAGCCTCCTACAGACGCAGGAGTGATGCAAGGGCATGTCCACATGGGAGGTGATGCTGAGCCCGCCTGGCCAGGAGCTGCTGTCCTCTGCAGAGTCCTCCATGCCCATCGCCATATCCTGCCAAGAGAGCTGTGAAAAGGTCCTGTCCTTTCCTCCTGGAGGGGATGGAGCAGTGGGAAACCTCCAGAGCGCTCTGAGGCGACAACTAAAGACCTCCCAGAGGCCCTCCTGGAGGGCTGCAAAGGCAGAGGGGCCGAAGGCACACAAGTAGGTTGGATCTAGGGGCGATGCTTTGAGACGGAGCAGCGTGGTGGCTCTGAAGAAGGCTGCAGTGTGTGGGGGCAAGGAGAGCAATGCCAAGACCCCCGAAAGAAATCCGCTGTCCATCTGCTGCCCTGACCCACCTCCCCAGAGTTACCTTAGTCCAATCAGGCTGATCCCGTGGTCCCACAGGGTCTGCCTGCTGCCTGCCGCCCCGCTGCTGACCAAAGAAGGAGCGGGCATATGATGGTGCTGGTGACATTGACGCCTGTTGACTAGATTTCCCATCAGAGCATCTGGGGAAAATAAGAAAAAAGAGTGATGTCCACTTAGGGCTGCTCTTGCAACCTCCACTGGCCTTCACTCATTGACTTGGAGCGGTTTGTATGACAGAGAGAAGACATGTCAGGCTACAAATGGGGACTTCACTTGGGGTCTTCCCACCAACTCTGCCCCTGTCACAGCAAGACCTCCTCTTCATACCCGCTATGGCCTCCATTTCGTGGAATCGTAAAATCACAGAACAGTTTGCGTTGGAAGGGACCTCGGCGAGCATTTAGGTCATGTCCCTTGCCACAGGCAGGGACACCTTCCACTAGACCGACTTGCTCAAAGCCCTGTCCAAGCGCGCCTGGAACACTTCCAGGGAGGGGGCATCCACAGCTTCTCTGGGCAACCACTTCCACGGTCTCCCCACCCCTGCCATAAAGTAATTCTTCCTAACATTAAATCTAAATTTACATTCCTTAAGTTGAAAACTAATGGCCCTCGCCCTATCACTACGCTCCCTGAGCAGGAGTCCTGTCCTCCCCCCCCCCCCCCCCCCCCCATCTTCCCTGTAGGCCCCTTCAGGGACTCTGCTCTCTATCAGCCACCTACAGAGAGCAGACAAATAGCAGTTTACATGGGGGCAGCAGCCTAAAGCCCAGCAAGGGAAGGGAAGGACTGGCGGCAGGTAGGTCACCTTCGACAGCCCTGAGTGGTGCGGGTAGTAATTGCCTCCTGGGACGGAACAACTCAGGAGGATCAGAAGAGAAATAGCAAAACCCTGAAAAGGAAACGTGTTCTGAACAGCTGTTAGTCCTGGCTGTTACCTGATATAAAACAGTAAGTAGGCTTGCTGCCCGAGAGCTGTGTTGCGGTCACAGTAAGCCACAGACGTATCATCCATCTGGTACCAGAGTCCATTGCTGGCCTGTCAAAGAAAGGCAAGGACGTGTGGAGATGAACTGCATGGTTTCTCTCGAACGACACAGGCAGAAAACTACACAAGCAAGAGTCCGCCAACGCAAATCCCACCCAGCTGGTCAGGAGACCTTCTCCCCCAGAACCTTGGCTGCCAGAAAGAGCGCCGCCAAAGTTTGCCTTCCCCAGCACACATAGTCCCCGAGATGAAGGAAGTGGCTCTTTACCTTTGTGTAGCAGAAATAGTGTCCTGCCAAGGAGCTGCCACCGCTGTGCACCAGGACAGCGTATAAGGTGTAGAGGGGCGGTGCTGCTGCTCCCTGAGACATGTATGGCTGGAGATCCAAGTACTGGGGATACTGCACAAACTGTGGAGAGACCAAGAGGGCTCATAAGGGATCCTGGCATACGACGTGAAAGAGCCTGGCAAGACCGGGGCCCAGCTGTGTAGAAATACATCTCTGGGGCTCGTCAACACTCGCTTGTCCCTGAAGCAGCAGGTGACGCCTTGGGTGGCAGGAAACTGCTCTCGGCCAGAGCAGCTCTGTCGCAGCAGAGCATGTGCTTGCCTTGCCACAGGAGCTCTCCTCTCCCCAGAAGGGAACACCAAAAGCTCCACCTGAACAGCTTGTGACAGAGTGTGCTGCTTTGGGAAATCTCCTGCTCCAGGACGAGAAAGAAAGTGGCCCTCCAATTGCGTACACACCTTGCCGATCTTCTTGCCGGAGAAATCAAAGCGTTTCAGGCACAGCGTGAGAACCCTGGGCGCGCGCTCGATTGTAAACCTCTTGAGGGCGGTAACCTTCTTGCCACAGCTTGAAAGCAAGCAGAGAGAAAAGCGCTGAAATGCACCCTAGCTTGCCCCACGGCGGCCAGACAACCTTTTCCACCTCACACGTCCTCACGCCATTTCATGGCTCTTCAGAACCATTAGGCTGGAAGAAAGAAAAGCTGTGCCTCCTGATTGTGCATCGAACCTCCTGAGGCTCGATGACACGCAGCATCTCCACACAGCTACAAGTCTTAATCTGGTGTTAGTCATCCTCTTACCTGTTACATCGAAAGCTGTTTTCACCAGCCAGATGCTCGGGTTTGACAAAGTCCTCCAGAGCTGCGGTGACAGATGAGGCTGCCTGGAGGGGTGAGAAAGGAGAGCTCTGAGCTGGTGGAAATGCCCTCGCCCAAGCACTCAGGAGGAGTTGCCCACAAGACCCAGGGAGCTGCCGCTGAGGAGATCCACTGTGACCCTGCAAACCTTGGCCAGAGGGAGGCAGAAAGAGGGTATGATGCCGAACATTTCCCTCCCTTCCCAGAGATTCCCGGCCGGCACTATTAAGAGCTACCTCACCGTGCCACCGCTCAGTTCAGCTACCGATGGTGTGCAGGGTCATCAGGAATGAAAACAACACGAGCCATCAGCCTAGGAGCCAGTTGGGTGTTGAGGGAGGGCAAAGAGAAGGTGGCTGAGAGTCCCTCAGGGGTGCAGAGAGGATAATGCGTGCTTGTCCAGCTTTAAAGCCAGCATCTACAAGGAGTCCACTGCCACGGCCGTTGCAGGAAGACACCACCCATACCACTTCCCACCACCCCCACAGCTCTCCTGTGTTCACAGCGCACTTTTCAAAGCCAGCTGCACAGATTCTGGGAAGCCACAAGGAGCTTGGGACGACTTGAAGCACAGTGAGAAACCCTCTTACTTGGATATCCAAAGGCACATCCAGGAAGGCCTCGTAGGAATCGGAAACTGCTTTGCAGCTGCAGCACGTGACTGGAAGGCAAACGGAAATGATCAGCGACAGGCGAAGTCGATTGACCGTGTCCGTTTATGCTCTTCATCCCTACTCGAGCCAGCCCCACGCTCAGCTGTCTCTCACAGACACACAGCAGGGCACAGGCAAGTGTAAGGAGAGCAACAGTTGTGGAAACATACCTCTGGACCTCAGGAAGCCCCCAAATATTTGATGGACAATGGTAGTATATTGAGAAGAGATGTCCCAGCTGGAAGGAAATGGTAAGGCAGAGAGTTATCTCCTCCAAGAGTTTTCCTGTGCCTGAAAGCCCTGGGCATAGGCTTTCCTTGATGGGGTACGTCAAGGAGGCCAAAGCGCTGGGCAACATTGAAAGGTCGTTTGCTTGTGCTTACGCGCTGCTTCCAGCCAGACAAGCTCTCTGCATGGCAGTGACAGTACAGCGTAAGAAGTCGTGGGCGTCTTCCTGCATGCCAAGCGTGAAATGCCCTCCTATTCCTAATCAAGAGGAAGGTAGTACTTCAGTCCTCTGCCAACAGAGGATAGCAAGTCAAAGCAGCTGAGATGACTTACGTGAGAGGGCATTGATGACGGCCCTGGGCTGGATGGCACAGTCTGAGGTGGACAAGGCATCGTTAACGTGCGCTTCCATGATGCACATCATGCAGAAGCCTTCCTGCTGACCTGAAGAGGGAGGGAGGGAAGGAGGGAGGGAAGGAAGCAAGCTGGTCAGGTCAGTCAAAGAGCCATTGTGATGGGAAACCTCATGGAGACCTTGGAGTTCTGCTAGGACAGTCTCCTAGTCGTCCCCAGGTGCCAATGGCCCAGCAAGCCCACGACATCTCAGCACACAGAAAACATTCTTGAGAGGGATGCCTCGCTGACAGAAGTTTTCTGTGCAACCAGCAAATATGTAGGTTAGATGCAGGAATAGGGAACGGCAGGCAGCACTAGAAAGAGGCATCTTTGTGACAGCAAACACGCCTCGATAGGCCAAGCGGCTTGTAGGCTTGAGCGTCCCAAGAGCACCACCTTGGCGGTGGCTGAGAAAGAAGGGCTGCTTTTCTCCTGCATCCAGCGGCAGGTTCTGGGGGTCCTTGGGAAGTGCCCAACAGACTGACAAGGAGATCTTCCAAAAAGTACTCACAGGAGTCGCTGTGCTCACAAGAGAGCAGGTAGTTGGCAAGAGGTGGGGTGTATGTCAGGCACTGCAGCACGGAGTTGAGGAAGCACGTATTGCCCAGGTTGTAGAGGCCTGCTCCAGCTCTCTGCCTTTGCTGCCAGCCCATGCAAATCTTCTCCGGGGGAAAGAGGATCCTTTGTGGTGGAGCCATTCCCTTGGCAACGACTGCAGGGAAATGATGGTTTTGTTGCACAAAACCCCTGGGTAGGCCTGGCTGCTCTCAGGAAAAGCCCCAGAATTCCCTTGAGGTTGTCCCCACAGCAACGTTGCGGGATGGATCACCAGCCGTGCCCATTGCATTTGGGGATTCACCAAGGCCAAGCCTGCTGGTGAAACCGTTACTCACAGGAGTTGCTCCCCATTGCGGCCATCGCTCCTCTCAGCAGCACAGCGGGAAGCTTTGGCTGACAAAGGATGTCCGGACGCAGTCCAGAAAAAGAAGATCAGCTCCAATCCCGTCACCTGGTTGCAATGAAAGAAGCGGAGCTCAAGAAAATCATTCAAGCACCAAAAAACCCAGAGGCCAGCAGTCACCATCAAACGTGTTCCAGTGGTCGTTGTAACTGCCTGTAGCGCCTGTTGGCAGCAGAGCCCTCTGGCTCTCCAGCCCACATTTGCCCACCCTGTCTGCAGGAGTGACTGCCTTTTGGCCGCTCCTTTAACGGTTGCCATTGCTGGGCTGTGTTTCTGGTCTCCCTTCCTGACCCATCAGTCAAGGTGGGCTTCGGGTCAGGCTATGCTGAAGCTCAACGCCTCGGGCTGCCCCCTCCCTACTTTCCTAGCCTAGGCGATGGGAAAGACATAGGAATTAGCCAAGAGGAACGCTCCCCATAGCGCCTGTCTGGCCAGCCTAGAAGGGTGGAAGAGCTCAGCCTAGAGGTTGGGAGGCAGAGAGCGGCCTCCACTTTTATTCCCGATCTACCTCCTGTAGGATCTGTGCCAAAAGTCAAAGCCAACTTACCTTTGAAAGAGGGTGGAAGGTGAGGAGGGGTCAGCAGGAAAGGAGAAATGTTTAGAAAGAGGTAGCCACGCAAGTAGCTCAAGAAGGAGTTATCCCAACGGGCAGCTCGGCCCAACTGGCCCGCTGCTCAGGATGTCCAGCCCTGGCCAGGTGAGGTCACAAGTTCCGGGTGGGTGCCGCATCACTGCCCCTTTGTGACACGAGGCTGCACGGCAACACACGGTGGCCACGCAGCCACCACCTCCCCTGCAGCCAGCAGGCGGCTGCCGCTGGGCTTCCCCACGTGCTGCTGGTGAAGGGCTGTTTGGCCGCCGGCACAGCTCCCACCTCTTCCCTGCGCCGCACAGCCAGAGGAGGAAACTCCTGCCCAGGGCTGGAAGCTGCCCGTGCACAGCTGTGGCTGGCACCGGCCATTGTGCAGGGTTTCTTTGTCACTCTTCTCAGCTACAGGACTGTGCACGTGAGACTCGTGGAACAAAGCACCTGGGCTCGGACAGGTGCGCTGCCAAGGAATTTCACCTACCCGCCGAGACAAACCCTGACCTTGAGGCATCCAGTTTGGCCACCAACTCGCTTGGGTGGCTTTTGTTGACCCCTGCCCCTGGGGACGGCTGGTGTTTCCCCTCTCTTGCCTGGGGAGGCTGCTGGGAGAAGGCGTGCCCCGGGGCATGCTGGGAGCTGTAGGCCTGGGACAGCCCCATCCATGGCCATGTTGTCCCCAGGGCATGCTGGGAGCTGTAGGCCTGGGACAGCCCCATGGCCATGTTGTCCCCAGGGCATGCTGGGAGCTGTAGGCCTGGGACAGCCCCATGGCCATGTTGTCCCCAGGGCATGCTGGGAGCTGTAGGCCTGGGACAGCCCCATGGCCAGGTTGTTCCCAGGGCATGCTGGGAGCTGTAGGCCCGGTGCTGCAGGGCAGCCATGTTGTTCCCGTGGCATGCTGGGAGCTGCCATTGCCCACCCTCAGCCTCCCAGCAGCCATGTTGAGCTGGGCAGGCGCAGCCTGGGCTGGGCTGGGGCCCTGCTGGGGCTCTGCCCTTCAGCGGCAGAGCTGGGCGCTTCTCCTCGCTGATGGGATGAAGCTATAAAGAATCACTAGGAGAGGCTGCAGCTACGGCAGTGATTAACTCCACCTATTGAATTAGCTCACCAAGGGGTGGCAAGCCTTCTGAGGCAGCTGGGCTATAACAGTAGCCAAGGGAAGTGGGGTAACGCAGCGTTGCCTTCCAAAGCATAGAGCACAGAGAAGAGATGAAGTTCTATAAGAACAAGTAGAGTGCAGGTGCCCCAGGAAAGTTCATCTGAAGTTCACCAAGTTGTTGACCACCAGCGCTCTCCAAAGACCCCATTAAAGACCCCCCAGGAGCAAAGGGCCATAGGCAAGTGCCTTATGCATATGTAAATAATTTTGAGGAAGTAGTTAGTGCAAAGTACATCTTCCCATCTGAACATGCCCAGAACGGACCCTGAGGGGCTGGATATTGACCGGTGGAGCGTGCTGATGGGTGGTAGCTTGTTTGTTTTCCCTTCCCACACAAAATTCCATTTTGTTTTGTGAGTAAGCAAAACTACATATTTCAATGCGTTTTCTGGATTGGTAGTTTTTGCATAACACATACGATCTCCAGGTTTAAACACTGGTGCCAGAAAACCCCAACAAGAACACGTGCCTGGAATAAGGCTTCGCGCTTCTGGGGTAGACCGTGGTTCTATTTCACAACTCACATCAAACTGTTCATGAACAATTCCTGAGGGGAGTATTCGGATAGGGTAGGGGATTTATTTCCCATGTTTCAACCCTATTATCTGGTTTGGACGAGAAGCATTCAAGGGACCAAGGCCATACCCCATTTGTTAGGCATTTGAAATGCCAGCCTGGGGATAACATGCCTTCCTATTTGTGGTGCACGGATTCACCGTAGGGTCTCAATACATACTGGATCCCCCCTTTGCCAGGGGTCCAGATCCCCTGACCAGTAGGCAGCTGCCTGAGGGGCCCACCAAGACTTCTCTGCTAAGCTGCTTTCCAGCAAGGTGGCCCCCGCCTGTGCCGGGGCCTGGGCTTGTTCCTCCCCAGGGGCTGGACTCAGCACTTGTTGGACCTGATGGGGTCCCTGCTGCGCCCTTTCTCCAGCCAGACTCGGTCCCCAGCTGCCAGCACACCCACTGTGGTACCAGACACCCCTACCCCCCATTTTGTGGGTGCCAGCGGTGCCCAATGCCAGACCATCCCCGCTGGGTTCAGGCACTGAGGGTGATGCAGCCCCAGCTGCAGGATGGATGGATGAGCTCCATAGATAGAACCATGGATAGAGAAAAGATTGAACATTTCAGATGAAGGGGCACGCCAGGGGTGTCCCAGCCCTGCACCCTGCAAGCTGCTCACTGGCAGGGCAACCCATTGCTCTTGTGGGAGCAGCGCTGCCACCACGGGGGCTTGCAGAAACAGACACAGTGGTGCCGGCAGTCGCATCTCCACCAAGCCTTTGGGCAGCCCCACAGCTGGGAGCAGCCCTCCTGCAGGCACAATCCTGCCCAGCACGGTCCTGAGGCTGCCTGCCCACGTGCCCTGCCCATGGGGACATGGTGCTGGGGCCTGGGCTCTGCTGGGGTGCTGCTGCCTGGCCCCACGTGGATGGTGCTGCCCAGGCCCATGGAGCTGATTCTGTCTGGAGTCATGGGGCTCCTCTTCCTCATCCCCATTGGGCTCCTTCTGCCCACCTGCACAGGGCTGCTTCTGCTTGGCCCCATGTCCTCCCCTTGGCCTTTGTCCCCATCTGCCATCTTCTCCATGTGCGTATCTGCCCCCAGCAGCTCTACTCGAAGGCCCTGGAAAAACCCTCTGGGCTCCAGCAGCCCTGGATAGAGCTGATCCTCTTTCCTGCTGCTCCTCTTTCCTAGCGGGGGGAAGGGAGAGAACTGTGGGGTGGTGGTGAGCGTGGTGTGTGTCCCACTACAGACCGCCTCTTGCCACTTGGCCATCATTACTTGCAGAAACTTTTGGTACTGCCTGGTTACTATGAGGGTGTCCTGGACGATATGGATGAGCTCCTCGGTGAGGTTCTGTGTGACCGTGGCCATGGCTGAGGGGCTGCTGGGGGTGGCTTCAAATCGATGGGGCTCTACGCACTGTCCCTGCCGTCCAATGGGGAATTCCTCATGCTTTGGCATCCCTGCCATCCACAAGGAATTCCTCCTCTGGCAACTCCAGGGAGAGGGCCTGGCCAAGGGCAATTCCCAGCTTCCTCACTGGCACCCAGGTTGCCCTGATGGACCGGGAAGGTGCAGACCGGGCAGTGCCCCTGGCTCTGCCATCACACCAGGCCAGTGGTGTGGGACACAGTAGCGGGAGCCCGGGGTAGAAGAGCCGCTGCATGACAGCGACAGCAGCAGGGCCTGTGCAGACTGGTGCTCCCTTGGCAGAACATCTGCGCTCGCCCTGCAGTAGAGGACGGGGAAGAGAGAGAAGGCTGTTGCCCTGCAGTGCTCATGCACATGTGCAAGCCCACGTGTGCAGGTCCAACTTCTGTTAGTGAGGACTGGCAGGTTTCTTGGACAGACACTGGGAAGGCAGTCAGGTGTCGGGTGGCCTGAGGATCCTGACCTCTTCTTCCTCAGCCAAAGTGCCACGAGTCCCAGAATCACACAATGGTCGTTGTTGGAGGGAACCTCTGGAGATTATCGAGTCCAACGCCCTGCAAAAGCAGGCTGTGCTAGAGCAGGTTGCACAAAATCATGTGCAGGTGGTGCTGGAATGTTTCCAGGGCCTCTCTGGGCAGCCGGTGCCAGTGATCTTAAGCTGGAGTGCTGTGCAAGGGTCCCTGTGCTGGTGGGGGGCAGTGCCTGGGCTAGCTGCAACATCAAGGCACCGCAAAGGGGCAAGGAGATGATGAGCACAACAAGCCCATGCCACACTCCCTGCCTCCCCACATGACAGTGCCTGTGCCCAGGTCCCTGATGGCTGTGGAGGCCACCTGGCACTGGGCACCCTTTCCCCTGGCTACCCGGAGGCTGCCTTAGGCTCTCTCTAGTCCACTCAGGCCCCCTTCTGAGGCCTTCGTTGCACCCCAGACCCCTCTGCAGAGCCTCAAGCCCTCAAAAAGACACCGGACTGGGGGCCCGGTCCCCTAGTCTCGACCATTCCACTCGAGTCCCCGCGGCACCCCTCCATAGGGGTCTGGTATGCCCCAGGCCTCCGGTTGCTCCTCTAGCGTGGCCGCTACTACAGCCAGAAGGCAGCCAGGGAGGGGGGCAACTGCCGAGCAGCAGCAGCAGCAGCAGCCTCTTTGCTCCCACTCAAAGCTCATGGCGCTCCCGGCAGCCACTGCAGCCGTAGGCCTGGGCTTGGAAACATGGTGCAGCTGTGAAAGCAGAGCAGCCTGGGGAAGCCCAGGAACTCCGTGGCGTGAGCAAAGGCCCCAGCTCGTGGATTTCCCCTGAAGCCCAGCTGGCCCTGAGAGGCCACTTTCAAGCTGGCTTGCGCCTCGTACAGAAGCCCACAGGGATGCCAGCAGGAGCCAGCCTAAGGCATTCTTTGCTTCCAACTGCCACCCCCAAGGCCCTGAGCCCTCCTATGACCTGCCTTCCTTCCTTCCACTGTTCCCTCATGCTTCTCTCGGAGCAGGCAGAGCTTCAGCCCTTTGCGGTGACCCTTTGTGCCCGACTTGGCAGCCTGCCTCCTTCGGCAGGTGCCGGCTCTGGAAGTCCTTGCCTCGCACAGGAGACTGCAGTGCACTGGCGCGTGGTTAGCCATGCCAACGGAAACACTTTATTGCAAGAAGGCAGCCTGCTGGGTTCTGCCGTTGCGAGGAGCGTGGGCAGGACAGAGCAGGCCTTTGTCACTGAGGCTGCCTTTCGTCAGCAGGCATTGCCCCAGCAGGAAACGGTCGTTGTGCGCTGCAGCCTGCCCTGGATGCTCCTCATGGTGCTGCTCCAAGCTATTTCGCTCTTAGGTACTGCAGGAGCTCCTGCAGCCGAGTAAAGAAGTCCAGCAGCTTCTGGACTGGAAACGGGCAGGGTGGAAACCGGCTCGATTCTGTTGGCCTTGGCCTTGGCCTCGGCCTCTGAACGGGGGTGTAGGTGAAGACTGGCTGTGGCCTTGCAGTAGTGGTTACTGCTGGGCGCAGGCCCATCTGCGCCAGGATCCAGTCGTAGAAGTGCTGGGTGGAGGTGTAGACTCCGGGCTTCCTTGCTCTCGCACAGCCCGTCCCCCAGCTGGTCACGCCAACAAGCCAGAAGTAGTCGGCGCTCTTGTCTTGGCACACGAGAGGCCCACCGCTGTCCCCCTGCAGCACAGGAGAGAGGACGAAGGGGTTGTTGGGTGGCCACCGTCAGCCCGGTGGCTGGCTCCTTCTCTCTCACGGCACCTGCCAGAGCTGCATTCAGTGGCCAGCCAAGCTCTGTAGAAGCTTGCCTGGCAGGGGGCGGTGGGCCTGTAAGGCAGGGCTCGCTCTCACCGCTCTTCACGGTGGTGGTGAAGGTGTGTCAGACGGCTGGGATGGTGAAGCTGTGGGCTGCCAGGGGCACCGGGCGGGCCTTCTGGGCAGCGTGCCAGGCCTCTGGGACAAGGCGGGCAGGCCCTGGGCAAGGGCTTGCCCATGGGGAGGGGCGGGTAAGGCCCTCAGCGGTGGGGACCCAGCCATGGGAGTGTGAGTGGCCAGCAAAAGGCCGTGATGGCGCACGTTTGGGCGGTTGTGGCGGGGCTGCCTGCGCTGCCAGGGCTTGGCTTGTAGCACGCTCCTACCTGGCAGGTGTCGATGCCGCCCTGCGGATAGCCAGCACAGATGTTGTGGCTGTGGATGGCCCCCCTGTACCAGCCGCTGCTGTTACAGACCCTGGCATCAATGAGGTGGACCTGGGCCTCCTGCAGCGCGTATGCCGATCCTCCAGCTGTGAAGAGCACAGAAAGGAATGAACACCCAGCAGCTCATTGCCAGTTCTCCTCCCCCGTCTGGCTGAAGCCCTCCCCCGGGGCTTGGCTTTGCATGCGGACAGGCGCTGGACCGCTCTTGCCTTTCTGCCTTGCTCTGGGTCAATGGCGCCGGCCCCTCTCTCGAAGAGAGAGGCTTACGCCCCCACAGCCTGACTCTGGCTTTCGCCTCTGCCATCAGGAAGCGCATCCTGCTTCCCCAAGCTGGCCAAGCTTGCACTGGCGCCGCCACTGCGTTTGGGCCACTCACCTCTTGCTTTCCTGGCACCCCAGCCACTGACGTAGCAGGCTGTCAGCTCTGAGACTCTCAGCGAGGCGTCGGGCACACAGGCAAGCTGTACGTAGCTGTTGCACTGGACAGGCTGGTCCAGTTCCAGCAAGGCAATGTCGTTCCTCTGTGTGACGTTCCAGTAGTGCTGGTGAACCAGCAGCCGCCTGACGGCACGCACCTGAGCCTCAGGTCCCAGCTGAGTCAGCTGGGTAGCACCGAGCACCACGCGCAAGACGGTGATGTGCCTGGAAGGCAGATGGAGAGAGGGCTCAGAGGGAGCGCAGCCACGTGCTGCAGCAGCCCGGCACTTGCCCTGCCTTCTGCTCGACGAGGGAGAGAGGCAAGCAGCGCTAGGGAGGCTGCGACTGCCCTCGCGTGCCTTGGGCTCAAGCAGTGTCGAGCGGGAGGCTGCTGGGAAGCAGTGGCACGAGCCCAGCCTTCTCCTGAGCAGCCTCTCGGCGGGGCTCCGGAGTGCCCAGGCACTGGGCGTACTGCAGGGCAACGGGACGGCAGTAGCACGTGCTGCTGCGCTCAGGGCACCTGCTAGTGTTGTGGGGCTAGCCCCGACCCCTGGTCCTCCTTACCTGACCTCGATGAAGCAGTGGGCTGCTGTGAGGACCCACTGTGGGCTGATGAGGGAGCCCCCGCAGATGTGCGCCGTGCCTCCTTCCACGAGAGCCTGGATGCTGACGATCCAGGGCCAGGCCCCTGGCTGGGCATCTGTGCCACCCACGACGCGCGACATGCCGTAGTGCAAAGCCATGGGACGAAGCCCGCAGCTCCCTCTGTAACCAGAAACTCCTTACTGTGCTGCTGGATGGCTTGCGCCGTTGCGGCTGAAGGCCAGCCGTCTTCCCTCCCCACAAGGCATGGCCAGACGGGCCGAGGAAACCCGTGGGGCCAAAACCCGCTCCCCTCGCCCCGCTTTCTGCTTCAGCCCGTAGACGAGTTGTGCCGGCAGCCTGGCTGCTGTCAAGGCACTGAGCCTCCCACATGGCTTTCAGGAACCTGGGGGGTGGCCATGGGGGACAAGCAGGCCCCCTCCAGTGAAGCCCACAAGGCTTGCCCAAGCTCCCTCCCAGAGCCTCGGGCCACTTACCCACAGCTGTCCCATGTGCCGTGCACAGGACAGCACACGGCCAGCAGGACAACGAGGAGACGCAGAAAACCCATCGCTGCCAGCGACATGTGGCAGCTGCAAGGACGAGGGCTTGTCGCCACCAGTACGGCTGCTGACGTACTGCCCGCAGGATTCCCGTTGCCCGGGGTTCCCTTGGACGTGGGACTGATGTCACAGAGTGCCTGGTTCCGGGTGCTGGGCGTGGTGGTGTCGGGGGGGCGGGGGGGGAGGGGAGGGAGGGCAGGCAATAGGAGGGGTCCCAAGCAGGAGTGGAGGCAGAAGCTGGGATCGCGCACCCCGACAGAGCCTTGTGGAATGCCCTGCTTGCGCCATCAGGGTGGGCAGGCCCCATGGCAGGCAGCGGCGCCTGGCTCCCAGCTCTGCCTTCTAACAGCTCACAGGACAAAAGCGAGCATGGCCTCACAGCCTCTTTGGGAAGTTCCCTGCCGCCCTGCTCTCCGCAGCCCCATGCCACCAGCTCCTTCCCAATAAAGAGACGCCAGAGAACGGGGCTACTACAGGCAGCACGCGCATGCCTGGGTGTCCAAGAGCCAATGTCTCTTACGGCTGCGGCTGGCAACAGTGCTGGGCAAGCCAAATAAGCCAAGCGTAGCCCAGCAGTGTCAACCTTGCTGCACAAAGAACAGTGAAATGCAGGTGCAGCACAGTCCTCGCTGGCTATGTCAGTGACAGCAACGCCCTCTGGCAGGCCTCGTGTCCTCCTTGCTATCCATGAGTCTGATTGCAGTTCTGGGCGCACACTGAGCAGGGCATTTGTGGCAAGGACAAGCAAGGTGAAGCTCTCGAGAGACAAGGATGCTCCTGCTCTTAGCCGTACGTGCCATTGCTGTCCATGGCTTTGGTAAATCCTGCATCAGCCTTGTCTCAGGAGTCTGCCTTCTGCCACTGCCTGGGGGAGCCTTGCTCACTCACATGCTGGAGTGCAGCAGAGAAGCAGGATCCAGGCACGTGCACTGCATTTAAAGCGCAGCAGGGCTAGGTCCGTGGGGGGCGAGGGCAGTGGCTTGAAGCATGGCAGCCTCAAAGCTTGTGAAAGGTGCGGCAGCTCCCTGCTGCCACCCTGGCTTGTGTGGCGAGGCATAAGGAACACAGCGGAGGGAGCAACTGGGTCCCAAGGAGGAGGAGCGGGCAGGCTCTGCCTGAAAGTTGAAGAGCTGCTCTCAAGGCGCTTGAGGCGCACAGGGCTTCCTAGGCCCCAGAACTGGGCCTCCAAGCCAGCGGGCTCAAGGCTGCTTTGTGTTTTGACAAGGGACCTGCTGCCGGTTCCCGTGGGTCTGCGGAGAGCAGGCAGAAGGCGTCCTTGGAGAAGACAACTTGTCTGCTGGGGATACGCTGCTCTTCCAGCACCACATTTGGCAGGTGGTTAGCGGGGAATGGCGTCAGAGGTGGCCACGCTTCACAGCTGCTTGACCTTCAAGAGCTTGGGGTCATTTTGCAGAGAGGACTCTGGCAGGGACAGCAGTTCCCAGGCAAGCCCGTCAGCAATGGCACGCAAGTGCAAGGGGACCTAGCTAAGAGCACCCAAAGGCCACATCTGTGTGTTGACAGATGGGGCAAACCTGGGAGCACGGTGGGGCAAAATAAGCGGGGTTGGCCTTGTCTTGGCCAAGGAGAGCAGGGCTGAGAAAGGGAGGAGCCAGGGAAGATGAGGGGCACGTATAAGCACGGCAAACGGAGAGAAGGGGGGATCAAGGAGCCAGGCACACAGAAGCAAAGCGCTGGCTGCTTTACTTGCTTAGCCCTGTGCCTGATCACCACAGGACCCGCTGGCCTCTTCTGGAGAGCCACCCCAAAGCCCCTCCTGTGTGGGCCCACTCTGCACCCGCTGCGCGGTGGGTCCCCTGGCCTGGCTGCTAGCAAAGGCTGACGGCAACACAGGCCATAGGCAGCCAGCGCTTGGAAAGCCCCAGTGTCTCGGGCCAGCTACTGCTGGGAGCCCTGTGTGTGCGCGCAACTCACTAGTGAACCTGAAGCTGGACTAGGTGACCAGCAAGAGGGGTGAGAGAGCCTTTCAGGCATGTGGATGGCCTGTGGCTGCAGCCCACGTGCTTGCTCATCCCCAGCATCCCCACCTTGCAAGAGGACCAGGCCTGCCAACCACTGGCCACCTCTCCACCTCCTGGAGGCAGGAAGGACTTGGAGGTGCTTGAGCACGCATGCCCTCAGCTGCTGCCCACCTAGGCACGCCCCCTCTGCGGGAGCATTTGCGTGTGTCTTGGCTTCATTTGCAGTAACACACTTCACAGTGGACAAGTGTGGATTCAGTGTTGTCCAAGTCTGGAGGTCAGTCTCGTTCCAAGGAGCGTATCCTGGTCTTAGCCACAAGTTATTCCCGTTAGTCCCAAACGGAACGGGGATACCAGCTAGAGGAATTCCTGCCTGAGTATATTCAGGGAAATGGGTACGTACACAACAATCACTCTTCTTAACATACATTATCAATGTTCCCACCGGTTTCAAATGAGCATTCCGTGTCCGTGAGTCCTCCTGATCCCACCAGAGTTGAGAATGTAGCACACCACATCACAGGTCAAATCCTATACACTTGTAAAACATGTTTCAACAAAGAAGAACAAAAGAGTTCAGGGACGAGTTGTCTGGACTGTATGAGTAGTTTATTTTGAAAATGTTGTGATGATTGTTAAATACATGTTAAATACGTAAATAAATACAATGAAATGTTAAGAAGAACAAGAAAAAAGAAAAGAAAAAACCGGGGGAGAATTGTAGAGGAATTATAGAGGAATGAAGGCAGGTTAATTATATTGATAATATACAGCTGTGGGCATGCTTCAGGGGTGGTGTGTTGGCGGCTGACGTGGATAATGTGCAGCTGTGGCTGCTTCCTGCACCCGCTCCCCACCCCCCCACCCCCTCCCTCCCCTCCCAAGATGGCGGAGAGACAAGGAGAGGCCCCGGGAGAAGCAGGGTAGACTGGCTTGAAGAGGCTGAAGAAACAGCATGGCCCGTAGATGAACTTCTGAAACCTTGTAGGGGACTGGTGGCTGTGCCGGGGCAAGGCGTGGGAACTACTTATTGAAGTTAACCTGGCATATGATGGTAAAAGCCTTGTAGCAGCCAGCTAGTTTTTATAGTGCTTTGACAGTGTTGGAGCAGTGTGACAAGCTGCCCAAAGAGGCTGTGGAGTCTGCTTCTCTGGAGACATTCAAAACCTGCCTGGACGCGATGCACAGCTTCTCCCCGCATCTCTGTGGGGAGCCCCCCGGCAGGCTGAGAGCTGCCCCTGGCAGGTGGCAGAGCCCCTGCCCCAGCACACAGCCCCCTGGGCTGCAGGGACCCTGCTGGCAAGGACAGCGCTGGGCACCCCTGCCTGCACAGCCACCTTCGCAGCCCTGCAGCCGGCCCTGGGAGGAGGGGTCCACCATGCTCTGTCCTTCCCGTGGTGCAGCAGGCCAGTCCTGCCCTGGAGCACGTCTTCTGCCCCACAACAGAAAATGCAGGAGAGCCATCAGGACAGGTCCTCTCAGCTGTGACATGTTCCAGGACCTCCTCTGCATTGCCCTGCTGGCCGAGACTTACCCTGTCAAGGGCTGTGACGATTCCTGCCCTGGTCAGCTCGCACCTATCTTCCCACCCCAGACTGACTGTAACACCTTGCTCCTGTCCCCTTGTCTGCCTTTGGTGCTACTGGCAGTGCAACGTTGTGGGCTCGGTGCCGAGCAGGGCGGGGACCGGAGGAAGCTTCTGGGGAGGAAACACGGCAGTTTGCTACAGCCCCCGGGCAAAGAGAGCTGCTTCCTTGGTCCAAAGCTTGCTGCCTCTCCGTTTCTGCCATGCAATTTCATGTAGCCGTCTCAAAGGAAGGTTTCACTGCCAGCTCCTTTGATTTTCTGGTGAGCACCGAGATGTTGAGGTTTGTTCCTGTCAAGCCCCTGGACCTTGGAGTCATGTGGCTACATCAGCATCTCCGCTGCTGTGCAAAACCAGTGACCTTGCCAGGTCCTCGGCATAACAGACTCGAAAGGCAAATGAATATGTGTGGTTTGATACACTCTTCCAGAAATCTCCCTGCAGTGTTGCCTGTGAAAAGCCACACTTGTGCTGGCATTCGAGACACCTGTGAACGTCGACCCTACAGCCCTGTGGCAGCCTGTAGCCGTGGGAGAAACCTGCATGAGGAGGAAATCGGCGTTTCATCCTCGGCGTAAGCTTGGGGTGTTGTTCTGTAGAAGGAGGAGTGCTGCCTTATTGCCCCAGCATGGGGTAGGGGAGCGCGGAGGTGGCGGCTCCTGAGCCTGGGACAGTGCGCTCCAGCCTGGAGGCAAAAGCCATCGGTGGGAGTCTTCCCTCCAGCCTCCTGCCTGATCTCTGCAGGGGGCAGGGGACGTGTGCTGGGGCTGCAAACACTGCCATAAAGCCAAGAGATGTCGCCAGGGGCTGCTCCCAGCTCTGCCTGGGCACTGCTGCTGTCAGATTCAAGCACTCGCAAGTGATTCCTGGCCCAGGAGTACATGAAAACGTCTCCATTACTTCCACCACCAACCTGTGTCCACCTTGACAACACAGAACCTTTTGCATCAGCAGTACCTTGCCAAAAATGTTGGGAGGAGGAAAACAACTCCTGGTTTCTCATGAAGGTCTCTCACATCGGCTGAGCAGGTTTGATGTGAACTTTTCTTCTCCACAGGAGTTTGCATCGTGCCCAAAAGCCATTTTCTGTCAAAAGAGTTTTTGATGGGAAATGTTTTACTAAACCTCTTTGAAGCCCATCCTAAGCATTGCCAAGAAAGAGGGAATGACTAAAGCCTGTGTCAGCTACTTGGCGCAGTAAAGGAAATATCACCCGCCTTCCCAGAGCCTCAAGAGGGTGGCTGGGTGGTCCTGGTGCTGGGATGGTGGGGCCGGGCACATCACAGCCCCCGGCAAAGGTGAAGCTAACAAACCAACCTGCTTCCCTCAGCAGCCAGAGCGTAGCCTCCAAAGTGGCCTGAAGCTTTCTAGTGTTTGGCGTGTTTCCTTGCAAGGAAGGCAGGCTCTGAAGTCCAGCATTCCAACCCAAAAGAGACATCTCTAAGAAGAGCCCTTCCGCATGGTGGGACAGGATGCCGTCAGGAGGAGGAAGGCTTGGAGGAAACAAGAAGTGCTTCCCCTGAAGAGGCAGGCTGTAATTGCCAAGCGATGGGTTTCAGTTCTGCCTCTGGGTGATCGCCCCTGGAGTCTCCAAGCCCATGGAGGTGGCTTGGAGCTGCCGATGGCTGGGGACCTGAGTGGCTCACTGGCTCCTTGGATTGACGGATCCCTTCCTTAGGGACCTGCTGGCCAGCCTGCAGTGGAGCTTTGGCTCTGCACAGGTTCAGAGATATTTATTACCCACCTGGCGGTCCCAGCCCTGGGCTTTTCCTGGTGTCACCCTTCTCCGTACTAGCCCCACTTAGAATGGACCACCAAAGCGTGCAGATACACTCATGCCCAAGGACGCCACGTCTGAAGTCCCCTTTCCAGCAGCCCATCTGCACAGAAGCCCTTGCGCTTGCCTGCTAGATTTCCCTTCCCCTTACTCTTCGATCATTCAGACACCTTCCAACACTCCACTTGCTTCTTGGAGATTCAGGCAGTTAAAAGCTTGCCTCTCCTTCACTACTGCGTCCAGTTAAGCCTTTAGCCAGCTCTTGCTTGATATGTCTTTATTTTATCGTTTCCTTTTCGTCTGGAAGATTTCCTGCATGGTGATGCCTTGTGGAAGATGAACCTCATTGGTGGCAGCTTGTCCTTGGCATAGGCCTGAGGAGTGTGTTTTGTTTTAATGGTGTGTGTTTTTAACCAGTTGCGGAGATGTTAGCCATGCCCGCAGGGATCTGGTCCACTCTCTCTGCCTGAGCAGGGCTTGCTCCAGAAGAGCCCTGGGTGCGGGAGCCAAGTGGGAGCTACTGTGGGAAGGCCATTGCGTTCTGTTGTTGCTGGGAGCACGGTCCTGTGTTGGAGGACCAGTTCTCATCCCCGCTGCTGAGGGGTGGTACTCTGTGAACTGCCTGTGGAGATCATAGCGGTGCCACAGGGATCGGCTCCGCGCTCTCTGCGTTGGCAGGGTTTGCTCCCTGGGAGCAGCCCTGGGTGCAGGAGTATACTGGCAGCTGCGTTTGGAGGGCCCTGGAGCTGTGTTATCCCTGGGAGTGTGGTGACAACTTGGAGGACTAGGTCTCCTCCTCCTCCCTGTGGAGCGCTTGCAGTCTGTGGTTTCCACGAAGCAGCTGTGGAGATCATTTCTGCGCTGCGGGGATCTGCTCCGGGTTCTCTTCCTGGCACCATTCCTCTGGCAGCGGGAAGAAGGGCTGAATCTGTGCTCCTCTTGGTGGCTGTCTTCTCGCGCAGTGTGCAGCACATGGTCAAATGGTGGATGGCAGTGTGGGCATGCAGCTCTAGTGCAGGACTCCAGCCTCCTACAGACGCAGGAGTGATGCAAGGGCATGTCCACATGGGAGGTGATGCTGAGCCCGCCTGGCCAGGAGCTGCTGTCCTCTGCAGAGTCCTCCATGCCCATCGCCATATCCTGCCAAGAGAGCTGTGAAAAGGTCCTGTCCTTTCCTCCTGGAGGGGATGGAGCAGTGGGAAACCTCCAGAGCGCTCTGAGGCGACAACTAAAGACCTCCCAGAGGCCCTCCTGGAGGGCTGCAAAGGCAGAGGGGCCGAAGGCACACAAGTAGGTTGGATCTAGGGGCGATGCTTTGAGACGGAGCAGCGTGGTGGCTCTGAAGAAGGCTGCAGTGTGTGGGGGCAAGGAGAGCAATGCCAAGACCCCCGAAAGAAATCCGCTGTCCATCTGCTGCCCTGACCCACCTCCCCAGAGTTACCTTAGTCCAATCAGGCTGATCCCGTGGTCCCACAGGGTCTGCCTGCTGCCTGCCGCCCCGCTGCTGACCAAAGAAGGAGCGGGCATATGATGGTGCTGGTGACATTGACGCCTGTTGACTAGATTTCCCATCAGAGCATCTGGGGAAAATAAGAAAAAAGAGTGATGTCCACTTAGGGCTGCTCTTGCAACCTCCACTGGCCTTCACTCATTGACTTGGAGCGGTTTGTATGACAGAGAGAAGACATGTCAGGCTACAAATGGGGACTTCACTTGGGGTCTTCCCACCAACTCTGCCCCTGTCACAGCAAGACCTCCTCTTCATACCCGCTATGGCCTCCATTTCGTGGAATCGTAAAATCACAGAACAGTTTGCGTTGGAAGGGACCTCGGCGAGCATTTAGGTCATGTCCCTTGCCACAGGCAGGGACACCTTCCACTAGACCGACTTGCTCAAAGCCCTGTCCAAGCGCGCCTGGAACACTTCCAGGGAGGGGGCATCCACAGCTTCTCTGGGCAACCACTTCCACGGTCTCCCCACCCCTGCCATAAAGTAATTCTTCCTAACATTAAATCTAAATTTACATTCCTTAAGTTGAAAACTAATGGCCCTCGCCCTATCACTACGCTCCCTGAGCAGGAGTCCTGTCCTCCCCCCCCCCCCCCCCCCCCCATCTTCCCTGTAGGCCCCTTCAGGGACTCTGCTCTCTATCAGCCACCTACAGAGAGCAGACAAATAGCAGTTTACATGGGGGCAGCAGCCTAAAGCCCAGCAAGGGAAGGGAAGGACTGGCGGCAGGTAGGTCACCTTCGACAGCCCTGAGTGGTGCGGGTAGTAATTGCCTCCTGGGACGGAACAACTCAGGAGGATCAGAAGAGAAATAGCAAAACCCTGAAAAGGAAACGTGTTCTGAACAGCTGTTAGTCCTGGCTGTTACCTGATATAAAACAGTAAGTAGGCTTGCTGCCCGAGAGCTGTGTTGCGGTCACAGTAAGCCACAGACGTATCATCCATCTGGTACCAGAGTCCATTGCTGGCCTGTCAAAGAAAGGCAAGGACGTGTGGAGATGAACTGCATGGTTTCTCTCGAACGACACAGGCAGAAAACTACACAAGCAAGAGTCCGCCAACGCAAATCCCACCCAGCTGGTCAGGAGACCTTCTCCCCCAGAACCTTGGCTGCCAGAAAGAGCGCCGCCAAAGTTTGCCTTCCCCAGCACACATAGTCCCCGAGATGAAGGAAGTGGCTCTTTACCTTTGTGTAGCAGAAATAGTGTCCTGCCAAGGAGCTGCCACCGCTGTGCACCAGGACAGCGTATAAGGTGTAGAGGGGCGGTGCTGCTGCTCCCTGAGACATGTATGGCTGGAGATCCAAGTACTGGGGATACTGCACAAACTGTGGAGAGACCAAGAGGGCTCATAAGGGATCCTGGCATACGACGTGAAAGAGCCTGGCAAGACCGGGGCCCAGCTGTGTAGAAATACATCTCTGGGGCTCATCAACACTCGCTTGTCCCTGAAGCAGCAGGTGACGCCTTGGGTGGCAGGAAACTGCTCTCAGCCAGAGCAGCTCTGTCGCAGCAGAGCATGTGCTTGCCTTGCCACAGGAGCTCTCCTCTCCCCAGAAGGGAACACCAAAAGCTCCACCTGAACAGCTTGTGACAGAGTGTGCTGCTTTGGGAAATCTCCTGCTCCAGGACGAGAAAGAAAGTGGCCCTCCAATTGCGTACACACCTTGCCGATCTTCTTGCCGGAGAAATCAAAGCGTTTCAGGCACAGCGTGAGAACCCTGGGCGCGCGCTCGATTGTAAACCTCTTGAGGGCGGTAACCTTCTTGCCACAGCTTGAAAGCAAGCAGAGAGAAAAGCGCTGAAATGCACCCTAGCTTGCCCCACGGCGGCCAGACAACCTTTTCCACCTCACACGTCCTCACGCCATTTCATGGCTCTTCAGAACCATTAGGCTGGAAGAAAGAAAAGCTGTGCCTCCTGATTGTGCATCGAACCTCCTGAGGCTCGATGACACGCAGCATCTCCACACAGCTACAAGTCTTAATCTGGTGTTAGTCATCCTCTTACCTGTTACATCGAAAGCTGTTTTCACCAGCCAGATGCTCGGGTTTGACAAAGTCCTCCAGAGCTGCGGTGACAGATGAGGCTGCCTGGAGGGGTGAGAAAGGAGAGCTCTGAGCTGGTGGAAATGCCCTCGCCCAAGCACTCAGGAGGAGTTGCCCACAAGACCCAGGGAGCTGCCGCTGAGGAGATCCACTGTGACCCTGCAAACCTTGGCCAGAGGGAGGCAGAAAGAGGGTATGATGCCGAACATTTCCCTCCCTTCCCAGAGATTCCCGGCCGGCACTATTAAGAGCTACCTCACCGTGCCACCGCTCAGTTCAGCTACCGATGGTGTGCAGGGTCATCAGGAATGAAAACAACACGAGCCATCAGCCTAGGAGCCAGTTGGGTGTTGAGGGAGGGCAAAGAGAAGGTGGCTGAGAGTCCCTCAGGGGTGCAGAGAGGATAATGCGTGCTTGTCCAGCTTTAAAGCCAGCATCTACAAGGAGTCCACTGCCACGGCCGTTGCAGGAAGACACCACCCATACCACTTCCCACCACCCCCACAGCTCTCCTGTGTTCACAGCGCACTTTTCAAAGCCAGCTGCACAGATTCTGGGAAGCCACAAGGAGCTTGGGACGACTTGAAGCACAGTGAGAAACCCTCTTACTTGGATATCCAAAGGCACATCCAGGAAGGCCTCGTAGGAATCGGAAACTGCTTTGCAGCTGCAGCACGTGACTGGAAGGCAAACGGAAATGATCAGCGACAGGCGAAGTCGATTGACCGTGTCCGTTTATGCTCTTCATCCCTACTCGAGCCAGCCCCACGCTCAGCTGTCTCTCACAGACACACAGCAGGGCACAGGCAAGTGTAAGGAGAGCAACAGTTGTGGAAACATACCTCTGGACCTCAGGAAGCCCCCAAATATTTGATGGACAATGGTAGTATATTGAGAAGAGATGTCCCAGCTGGAAGGAAATGGTAAGGCAGAGAGTTATCTCCTCCAAGAGTTTTCCTGTGCCTGAAAGCCCTGGGCATAGGCTTTCCTTGATGGGGTACGTCAAGGAGGCCAAAGCGCTGGGCAACATTGAAAGGTCGTTTGCTTGTGCTTACGCGCTGCTTCCAGCCAGACAAGCTCTCTGCATGGCAGTGACAGTACAGCGTAAGAAGTCGTGGGCGTCTTCCTGCATGCCAAGCGTGAAATGCCCTCCTATTCCTAATCAAGAGGAAGGTAGTACTTCAGTCCTCTGCCAACAGAGGATAGCAAGTCAAAGCAGCTGAGATGACTTACGTGAGAGGGCATTGATGACGGCCCTGGGCTGGATGGCACAGTCTGAGGTGGACAAGGCATCGTTAACGTGCGCTTCCATGATGCACATCATGCAGAAGCCTTCCTGCTGACCTGAAGAGGGAGGGAGGGAAGGAGGGAGGGAAGGAAGCAAGCTGGTCAGGTCAGTCAAAGAGCCATTGTGATGGGAAACCTCATGGAGACCTTGGAGTTCTGCTAGGACAGTCTCCTAGTCGTCCCCAGGTGCCAATGGCCCAGCAAGCCCACGACATCTCAGCACACAGAAAACATTCTTGAGAGGGATGCCTCGCTGACAGAAGTTTTCTGTGCAACCAGCAAATATGTAGGTTAGATGCAGGAATAGGGAACGGCAGGCAGCACTAGAAAGAGGCATCTTTGTGACAGCAAACACGCCTCGATAGGCCAAGCGGCTTGTAGGCTTGAGCGTCCCAAGAGCACCACCTTGGCGGTGGCTGAGAAAGAAGGGCTGCTTTTCTCCTGCATCCAGCGGCAGGTTCTGGGGGTCCTTGGGAAGTGCCCAACAGACTGACAAGGAGATCTTCCAAAAAGTACTCACAGGAGTCGCTGTGCTCACAAGAGAGCAGGTAGTTGGCAAGAGGTGGGGTGTATGTCAGGCACTGCAGCACGGAGTTGAGGAAGCACGTATTGCCCAGGTTGTAGAGGCCTGCTCCAGCTCTCTGCCTTTGCTGCCAGCCCATGCAAATCTTCTCCGGGGGAAAGAGGATCCTTTGTGGTGGAGCCATTCCCTTGGCAACGACTGCAGGGAAATGATGGTTTTGTTGCACAAAACCCCTGGGTAGGCCTGGCTGCTCTCAGGAAAAGCCCCAGAATTCCCTTGAGGTTGTCCCCACAGCAACGTTGCGGGATGGATCACCAGCCGTGCCCATTGCATTTGGGGATTCACCAAGGCCAAGCCTGCTGGTGAAACCGTTACTCACAGGAGTTGCTCCCCATTGCGGCCATCGCTCCTCTCAGCAGCACAGCGGGAAGCTTTGGCTGACAAAGGATGTCCGGACGCAGTCCAGAAAAAGAAGATCAGCTCCAATCCCGTCACCTGGTTGCAATGAAAGAAGCGGAGCTCAAGAAAATCATTCAAGCACCAAAAAACCCAGAGGCCAGCAGTCACCATCAAACGTGTTCCAGTGGTCGTTTTAACTGCCTGTAGCGCCTGTTGGCAGCAGAGCCCTCTGGCTCTCCAGCCCACATTTGCCCACCCTGTCTGCAGGAGTGACTGCCTTTTGGCCGCTCCTTTAACGGTTGCCATTGCTGGGCTGTGTTTCTGGTCTCCCTTCCTGACCCATCAGTCAAGGTGGGCTTCGGGTCAGGCTATGCTGAAGCTCAACGCCTCGGGCTGCCCCCTCCCTACTTTCCTAGCCTAGGCGATGGGAAAGACATAGGAATTAGCCAAGAGGAACGCTCCCCATAGCGCCTGTCTGGCCAGCCTAGAAGGGTGGAAGAGCTCAGCCTAGAGGTTGGGAGGCAGAGAGCGGCCTCCACTTTTATTCCCGATCTACCTCCTGTAGGATCTGTGCCAAAAGTCAAAGCCAACTTACCTTTGAAAGAGGGTGGAAGGTGAGGAGGGGTCAGCAGGAAAGGAGAAATGTTTAGAAAGAGGTAGCCACGCAAGTAGCTCAAGAAGGAGTTATCCCAACGGGCAGCTCGGCCCAACTGGCCCGCTGCTCAGGATGTCCAGCCCTGGCCAGGTGAGGTCACAAGTTCCGGGTGGGTGCCGCATCACTGCCCCTTTGTGACACGAGGCTGCACGGCAACACACGGTGGCCACGCAGCCACCACCTCCCCTGCAGCCAGCAGGCGGCTGCCGCTGGGCTTCCCCACGTGCTGCTGGTGAAGGGCTGTTTGGCCGCCGGCACAGCTCCCACCTCTTCCCTGCGCCGCACAGCCAGAGGAGGAAACTCCTGCCCAGGGCTGGAAGCTGCCCGTGCACAGCTGTGGCTGGCACCGGCCATTGTGCAGGGTTTCTTTGTCACTCTTCTCAGCTACAGGACTGTGCACGTGAGACTCGTGGAACAAAGCACCTGGGCTCGGACAGGTGCGCTGCCAAGGAATTTCACCTACCCGCCGAGACAAACCCTGACCTTGAGGCATCCAGTTTGGCCACCAACTCGCTTGGGTGGCTTTTGTTGACCCCTGCCCCTGGGGACGGCTGGTGTTTCCCCTCTCTTGCCTGGGGAGGCTGCTGGGAGAAGGCGTGCCCCGGGGCATGCTGGGAGCTGTAGGCCTGGGACAGCCCCATGGCCATGTTGTCCCCAGGGCATGCTGGGAGCTGTAGGCCTGGGACAGCCCCATGGCCATGTTGTCCCCAGGGCATGCTGGGAGCTGTAGGCCTGGGACAGCCCCATGGCCATGTTGTCCCCAGGGCATGCTGGGAGCTGTAGGCCTGGGACAGCCCCATGGCCAGGTTGTTCCCAGGGCATGCTGGGAGCTGTAGGCCCGGTGCTGCAGGGCAGCCATGTTGTTCCCGTGGCATGCTGGGAGCTGCCATTGCCCACCCTCAGCCTCCCAGCAGCCATGTTGAGCTGGGCAGGCGCAGCCTGGGCTGGGCTGGGGCCCTGCTGGGGCTCTGCCCTTCAGCGGCAGAGCTGGGCGCTTCTCCTCGCTGATGGGATGAAGCTATAAAGAATCACTAGGAGAGGCTGCAGCTACGGCAGTGATTAACTCCACCTATTGAATTAGCTCACCAAGGGGTGGCAAGCCTTCTGAGGCAGCTGGGCTATAACAGTAGCCAAGGGAAGTGGGGTAACGCAGCGTTGCCTTCCAAAGCATAGAGCACAGAGAAGAGATGAAGTTCTATAAGAACAAGTAGAGTGCAGGTGCCCCAGGAAAGTTCATCTGAAGTTCACCAAGTTGTTGACCACCAGCGCTCTCCAAAGACCCCATTAAAGACCCCCCAGGAGCAAAGGGCCATAGGCAAGTGCCTTATGCATATGTAAATAATTTTGAGGAAGTAGTTAGTGCAAAGTACATCTTCCCATCTGAACATGCCCAGAACGGACCCTGAGGGGCTGGATATTGACCGGTGGAGCGTGCTGATGGGTGGTAGCTTGTTTGTTTTCCCTTCCCACACAAAATTCCATTTTGTTTTGTGAGTAAGCAAAACTACATATTTCAATGCGTTTTCTGGATTGGTAGTTTTTGCATAACACATACGATCTCCAGGTTTAAACACTGGTGCCAGAAAACCCCAACAAGAACACGTCCCTGGAATAAGGCTTCGCGCTTCTGGGGTAGACCGTGGTTCTATTTCACAACTCACATCAAACTGTTCATGAACAATTCCTGAGGGGAGTATTCGGATAGGGTAGGGGATTTATTTCCCATGTTTCAACCCTATTATCTGGTTTGGACGAGAAGCATTCAAGGGACCAAGGCCATACCCCATTTGTTAGGCATTTGAAATGCCAGCCTGGGGATAACATGCCTTCCTATTTGTGGTGCACGGATTCACCGTAGGGTCTCAATACATACTGGATCCCCCCTTTGCCAGGGGTCCAGATCCCCTGACCAGTAGGCAGCTGCCTGAGGGGCCCACCAAGACTTCTCTGCTAAGCTGCTTTCCAGCAAGGTGGCCCCCGCCTGTGCCGGGGCCTGGGCTTGTTCCTCCCCAGGGGCTGGACTCAGCACTTGTTGGACCTGATGGGGTCCCTGCTGCGCCCTTTCTCCAGCCAGACTCGGTCCCCAGCTGCCAGCACACCCACTGTGGTACCAGACACCCCTACCCCCCATTTTGTGGGTGCCAGCGGTGCCCAATGCCAGACCATCCCCGCTGGGTTCAGGCACTGAGGGTGATGCAGCCCCAGCTGCAGGATGGATGGATGAGCTCCATAGATAGAACCATGGATAGAGAAAAGATTGAACATTTCAGATGAAGGGGCACGCCAGGGGTGTCCCAGCCCTGCACCCTGCAAGCTGCTCACTGGCAGGGCAACCCATTGCTCTTGTGGGAGCAGCGCTGCCACCACGGGGGCTTGCAGAAACAGACACAGTGGTGCCGGCAGTCGCATCTCCACCAAGCCTTTGGGCAGCCCCACAGCTGGGAGCAGCCCTCCTGCAGGCACAATCCTGCCCAGCACGGTCCTGAGGCTGCCTGCCCACGTGCCCTGCCCATGGGGACATGGTGCTGGGGCCTGGGCTCTGCTGGGGTGCTGCTGCCTGGCCCCACGTGGATGGTGCTGCCCAGGCCCATGGAGCTGATTCTGTCTGGAGTCATGGGGCTCCTCTTCCTCATCCCCATTGGGCTCCTTCTGCCCACCTGCACAGGGCTGCTTCTGCTTGGCCCCATGTCCTCCCCTTGGCCTTTGTCCCCATCTGCCATCTTCTCCATGTGCGCATCTGCCCCCAGCAGCTCTACTCGAAGGCCCTGGAAAAACCCTCTGGGCTCCAGCAGCCCTGGATAGAGCTGATCCTCTTTCCTGCTGCTCCTCTTTCCTAGCGGGGGGAAGGGAGAGAACTGTGGGGTGGTGGTGAGCGTGGTGTGTGTCCCACTACAGACCGCCTCTTGCCACTTGGCCATCATTACTTGCAGAAACTTTTGGTACTGCCTGGTTACTATGAGGGTGTCCTGGACGATATGGATGAGCTCCTCGGTGAGGTTCTGTGTGACCGTGGCCATGGCTGAGGGGCTGCTGGGGGTGGCTTCAAATCGATGGGGCTCTACGCACTGTCCCTACCGTCCAATGGGGAATTCCTCATGCTTTGGCATCCCTGCCATCCACAAGGAATTCCTCCTCTGGCAACTCCAGGGAGAGGGCCTGGCCAAGGGCAATTCCCAGCTTCCTCACTGGCACCCAGGTTGCCCTGATGGACCGGGAAGGTGCAGACCGGGCAGTGCCCCTGGCTCTGCCATCACACCAGGCCAGTGGTGTGGGACACAGTAGCGGGAGCCCGGGGTAGAAGAGCCGCTGCATGACAGCGACAGCAGCAGGGCCTGTGCAGACTGGTGCTCCCTTGGCAGAACATCTGCACTCGCCCTGCAGTAGAGGACGGGGAAGAGAGAGAAGGCTGTTGCCCTGCAGTGCTCATGCACATGTGCAAGCCCACGTGTGCAGGTCCAACTTCTGTTAGTGAGGACTGGCAGGTTTCTTGGACAGACACTGGGAAGGCAGTCAGGTGTCGGGTGGCCTGAGGATCCTGACCTCTTCTTCCTCAGCCAAAGTGCCACGAGTCCCAGAATCACACAATGGTCGTTGTTGGAGGGAACCTCTGGAGATTATCGAGTCCAACGCCCTGCAAAAGCAGGCTGTGCTAGAGCAGGTTGCACAAAATCATGTGCAGGTGGTGCTGGAATGTTTCCAGGGCCTCTCTGGGCAGCCGGTGCCAGTGATCTTAAGCTGGAGTGCTGTGCAAGGGTCCCTGTGCTGGTGGGGGGCAGTGCCTGGGCTAGCTGCAACATCAAGGCACCGCAAAGGGGCAAGGAGATGATGAGCACAACAAGCCCATGCCACGCTCCCTGCCTCCCCACATGACAGTGCCTGTGCCCAGGTCCCTGATGGCTGTGGAGGCCACCTGGCACTGGGCACCCTTTCCCCTGGCTACCCGGAGGCTGCCTTAGGCTCTCTCTAGTCCACTCAGGCCCCCTTCTGAGGCCTTCGTTGCACCCCAGACCCCTCTGCAGAGCCTCAAGCCCTCAAAAAGACACCGGACTGGGGGCCCGGTCCCCTAGTCTCGACCATTCCACTCGAGTCCCCGCGGCACCCCTCCATAGGGGTCTGGTATGCCCCAGGCCTCCGGTTGCTCCTCTAGCGTGGCCGCTACTACAGCCAGAAGGCAGCCAGGGAGGGGGGCAACTGCCGAGCAGCAGCAGCAGCAGCAGCCTCTTTGCTCCCACTCAAAGCTCATGGCGCTCCCGGCAGCCACTGCAGCCGTAGGCCTGGCCTTGGAAACATGGTGCAGCTGTGAAAGCAGAGCAGCCTGGGGAAGCCCAGGAACTCCGTGGCGTGAGCAAAGGCCCCAGCTCGTGGATTTCCCCTGAAGCCCAGCTGGCCCTGAGAGGCCACTTTCAAGCTGGCTTGCGCCTCGTACAGAAGCCCACAGGGATGCCAGCAGGAGCCAGCCTAAGGCATTCTTTGCTTCCAACTGCCACCCCCAAGGCCCTGAGCCCTCCTATGACCTGCCTTCCTTCCTTCCACTGTTCCCTCATGCTTCTCTCGGAGCAGGCAGAGCTTCAGCCCTTTGCGGTGACCCTTTGTGCCCGACTTGGCAGCCTGCCTCCTTCGGCAGGTGCCGGCTCTGGAAGTCCTTGCCTCGCACAGGAGACTGCAGTGCACTGGCGCGTGGTTAGCCATGCCAACGGAAACACTTTATTGCAAGAAGGCAGCCTGCTGGGTTCTGCCGTTGCGAGGAGCGTGGGCAGGACAGAGCAGGCCTTTGTCACTGAGGCTGCCTTTCGTCAGCAGGCATTGCCCCAGCAGGAAACGGTCGTTGTGCGCTGCAGCCTGCCCTGGATGCTCCTCATCGTGCTGCTCCAAGCTATTTTGCTCTTAGGTACTGCAGGAGCTCCTGCAGCCGAGTAAAGAAGTCCAGCAGCTTCTGGACTGGAAACGGGCAGGGTGGAAACCGGCTCGATTCTGTTGGCCTTGGCCTTGGCCTTGGCCTCTGAACGGGGGTGTAGGTGAAGACTGGCTGTGGCCTTGCAGTAGTGGTTACTGCTGGGCGCAGGCCCATCTGCGCCAGGATCCAGTCGTAGAAGTGCTGGGTGGAGGTGTAGACTCCGGGCTTCCTTGCTCTCGCACAGCCCGTCCCCCAGCTGGTCACGCCAACAAGCCAGAAGTAGTCGGCGCTCTTGTCTTGGCACACGAGAGGCCCACCGCTGTCCCCCTGCAGCACAGGAGAGAGGACGAAGGGGTTGTTGGGTGGCCACCGTCAGCCCGGTGGCTGGCTCCTTCTCTCTCACGGCACCTGCCAGAGCTGCATTCAGTGGCCAGCCAAGCTCTGTAGAAGCTTGCCTGGCAGGGGGCGGTGGGCCTGTAAGGCAGGGCTCGCTCTCACCGCTCTTCACGGTGGTGGTGAAGGTGTGTCAGACGGCTGGGATGGTGAAGCTGTGGGCTGCCAGGGGCACCGGGCGGGCCTTCTGGGCAGCGTGCCAGGCCTCTGGGACAAGGCGGGCAGGCCCTGGGCAAGGGCTTGCCCATGGGGAGGGGCGGGTAAGGCCCTCAGCGGTGGGGACCCAGCCATGGGAGTGTGAGTGGCCAGCAAAAGGCCGTGATGGCGCACGTTTGGGCGGTTGTGGCGGGGCTGCCTGCGCTGCCAGGGCTTGGCTTGTAGCACGCTCCTACCTGGCAGGTGTCGATGCCGCCCTGCGGATAGCCAGCACAGATGTTGTGGCTGTGGATGGCCCCCCTGTACCAGCCGCTGCTGTTACAGACCCTGGCATCAATGAGGTGGACCTGGGCCTCCTGCAGCGCGTATGCCGATCCTCCAGCTGTGAAGAGCACAGAAAGGAATGAACACCCAGCAGCTCATTGCCAGTTCTCCTCCCCCGTCTGGCTGAAGCCCTCCCCCGGGGCTTGGCTTTGCATGCGGACAGGCGCTGGACCGCTCTTGCCTTTCTGCCTTGCTCTGGGTCAATGGCGCCGGCCCCTCTCTCGAAGAGAGAGGCTTACGCCCCCACAGCCTGACTCTGGCTTTCGCCTCTGCCATCAGGAAGCGCATCCTGCTTCCCCAAGCTGGCCAAGCTTGCACTGGCGCCGCCACTGCGTTTGGGCCACTCACCTCTTGCTTTCCTGGCACCCCAGCCACTGACGTAGCAGGCTGTCAGCTCTGAGACTCTCAGCGAGGCGTCGGGCACACAGGCAAGCTGTACGTAGCTGTTGCACTGGACAGGCTGGTCCAGTTCCAGCAAGGCAATGTCGTTCCTCTGTGTGACGTTCCAGTAGTGCTGGTGAACCAGCAGCCGCCTGACGGCGCGCACCTGAGCCTCAGGGCCCAGCTGAGTCAGCTGGGTAGCACCGAGTACCACGCGCAAGACGGTGATGTGCCTGGAAGGCAGATGGAGAGAGGGCTCAGAGGGAGCGCAGCCACGTGCTGCAGCAGCCCGGCACTTGCCCTGCCTTCTGCTCGACGAGGGAGAGAGGCAAGCAGCGCTAGGGAGGCTGCGACTGCCCTCGCGTGCCTTGGGCTCAAGCAGTGTCGAGCGGGAGGCTGCTGGGAAGCGGTGGCACGAGCCCAGCCTTCTCCTGAGCAGCCTCTCGGCGGGGCTCCGGAGTGCCCAGGCACTGGGCGTACTGCAGGGCAACGGGACGGCAGTAGCACGTGCTGCTGCGCTCAGGGCACCTGCTAGTGTTGTGGGGCTAGCCCCGACCCCTGGTCCTCCTTACCTGACCTCGATGAAGCAGTGGGCTGCTGTGAGGACCCACTGTGGGCTGATGAGGGAGCCCCCGCAGATGTGCGCCGTGCCTCCTTCCACGAGAGCCTGGATGCTGACGATCCAGGGCCAGGCCCCTGGCTGGGCATCTGTGCCACCCACGACGCGCGACATGCCGTAGTGCAAAGCCATGGGACGAAGCCCGCAGCTCCCTCTGTAACCAGAAACTCCTTACTGTGCTGCTGGATGGCTTGCGCCGTTGCGGCTGAAGGCCAGCCGTCTTCCCTCCCCACAAGGCATGGCCAGACGGGCCGAGGAAACCCGTGGGGCCAAAACCCGCTCCCCTCGCCCCGCTTTCTGCTTCAGCCCGTAGACGAGTTGTGCCGGCAGCCTGGCTGCTGTCAAGGCACTGAGCCTCCCACATGGCTTTCAGGAACCTGGGGGGTGGCCATGGGGGACAAGCAGGCCCCCTCCAGTGAAGCCCACGAGGCTTGCCCAAGCTCCCTCCCAGAGCCTCGGGCCACTTACCCACAGCTGTCCCATGTGCCGTGCACAGGACAGCACACGGCCAGCAGGACAACGAGGAGACGCAGAAAACCCATCGCTGCCAGCGACATGTGGCAGCTGCAAGGACGAGGGCTTGTCGCCACCAGTACGGCTGCTGACGTACTGCCCGCAGGATTCCCGTTGCCCGGGGTTCCCTTGGACGTGGGACTGATGTCACAGAGTGCCTGGTTCCGGGTGCTGGGCGTGGTGGCGTCGGGGGGGTGGGGGGGGAGGGGAGGGAGGGGAGGCAATAGGAGGGGTCCCAAGCAGGAGTGGAGGCAGAAGCTGGGATCGCGCACCCCGACAGAGCCTTGTGGAATGCCCTGCTTGCGCCATCAGGGTGGGCAGGCCCCATGGCAGGCAGCGGCGCCTGGCTCCCAGCTCTGCCTTCTAACAGCTCACAGGACAAAAGCGAGCTTGGCCTCACAGCCTCTTTGGGAAGTTCCCTGCCGCCCTGCTCTCCGCAGCCCCATGCCACCAGCTCCTTCCCAATAAAGAGACGCCAGAGAACGGGGCTACTACAGGCAGCACGCGCATGCCTGGGTGTCCAAGAGCCAATGTCTCTTACGGCTGCGGCTGGCAACGGTGCTGGGCAAGCCAAATAAGCCAAGCGTAGCCCAGCAGTGTCAACCTTGCTGCACAAAGAACAGTGAAATGCAGGTGCAGCACAGTCCTCGCTGGCTATGTCAGTGACAGCAACGCCCTCTGGCAGGCCTCGTGTCCTCCTTGCTATCCATGAGTCTGATTGCAGTTCTGGGCGCACACTGAGCAGGGCATTTGTGGCAAGGACAAGCAAGGTGAAGCTCTCGAGAGACAAGGATGCTCCTGCTCTTAGCCGTACGTGCCATTGCTGTCCATGGCTTTGGTAAATCCTGCATCAGCCTTGTCTCAGGAGTCTGCCTTCTGCCACTGCCTGGGGGAGCCTTGCTCACTCACATGCTGGAGTGCAGCAGAGAAGCAGGATCCAGGCACGTGCACTGCATTTAAAGCGCAGCAGGGCTAGGTCCGTGGGGGGCGAGGGCAGTGGCCTGAAGCATGGCAGCCTCAAAGCTTGTGAAAGGTGCGGCAGCTCCCTGCTGCCACCCTGGCTTGTGTGGCGAGGCATAAGGAACACAGCGGAGGGAGCAACTGGGTCCCAAGGAGGAGGAGCGGGCAGGCTCCGCCTGAAAGTTGAAGAGCTGCTCTCAAGGCGCTTGAGGCGCACAGGGCTTCCTAGGCCCCAGAACTGGGCCTCCAAGCCAGCGGGCTCAAGGCTGCTTTGTGTTTTGACAAGGGACCTGCTGCCGGTTCCCGTGGGTCTGCGGAGAGCAGGCAGAAGGCGTCCTTGGAGAAGACAACTTGTCTGCTGGGGATACGCTGCTCTTCCAGCACCACATTTGGCAGGTGGTTAGCGGGGAATGGCGTCAGAGGTGGCCACGCTTCACAGCTGCTTGACCTTCAAGAGCTTGGGGTCATTTTGCAGAGAGGACTCTGGCAGGGACAGCAGTTCCCAGGCAAGCCCGTCAGCAATGGCACGCAAGTGCAAGGGGACCTAGCTAAGAGCACCCAAAGGCCACATCTGTGTGTTGACAGATGGGGCAAACCTGGGAGCACGGTGGGGCAAAATAAGCGGGGTTGGCCTTGTCTTGGCCAAGGAGAGCAGGGCTGAGAAAGGGAGGAGCCAGGGAAGATGAGGGGCACGTATAAGCACGGCAAACGGAGAGAAGGGGGGATCAAGGAGCCAGGCACACAGAAGCAAAGCGCTGGCTGCTTTACTTGCTTAGCCCTGTGCCTGATCACCACAGGACCCGCTGGCCTCTTCTGGAGAGCCACCCCAAAGCCCCTCCTGTGTGGGCCCACTCTGCACCCGCTGCGCGGTGGGTCCCCTGGCCTGGCTGCTAGCAAAGGCTGACGGCAACACAGGCCATAGGCAGCCAGCGCTTGGAAAGCCCCAGTGTCTCGGGCCAGCTACTGCTGGGAGCCCTGTGTGTGCGCGCAACTCACTAGTGAACCTGAAGCTGGACTAGGTGACCAGCAAGAGGGGTGAGAGAGCCTTTCAGGCATGTGGATGGCCTGTGGCTGCAGCCCACGTGCTTGCTCATCCCCAGCATCCCCACCTTGCAAGAGGACCAGGCCTGCCAACCACTGGCCACCTCTCCACCTCCTGGAGGCAGGAAGGACTTGGAGGTGCTTGAGCACGCATGCCCTCAGCTGCTGCCCACCTAGGCACGCCCCCTCTGCGGGAGCATTTGCGTGTGTCTTGGCTTCATTTGCAGTAACACACTTCACAGTGGACAAGTGTGGATTCAGTGTTGTCCAAGTCTGGAGGTCAGTCTCGTTCCAAGGAGCGTATCCTGGTCTTAGCCACAAGTTATTCCCGTTAGTCCCAAACGGAACGGGGATACCAGCTAGAGGAATTCCTGCCTGAGTATATTCAGGGAAATGGGTACGTACACAACAATCACTCTTCTTAACATACATTATCAATGTTCCCACCGGTTTCAAATGAGCATTCCGTGTCCGTGAGTCCTCCTGATCCCACCAGAGTTGAGAATGTAGCACACCACATCACAGGTCAAATCCTATACACTTGTAAAACATGTTTCAACAAAGAAGAACAAAAGAGTTCAGGGACGAGTTGTCTGGACTGTATGAGTAGTTTATTTTGAAAATGTTGTGATGATTGTTAAATACCTGTTAAATACGTAAATAAATACAATGAAATGTTAAGAAGAACAAGAAAAAAGAAAAGAAAAAACCGGGGGAGAATTGTAGAGGAATTATAGAGGAATGAAGGCAGGTTAATTATATTGATAATATACAGCTGTGGGCATGCCTCAGGGGTGGTGTGTTGGCGGCTGACGTGGATAATGTGCAGCTGTGGCTGCTTCCTGCACCCGCTCCCCACCCCCCCACCCCCTCCCTCCCCTCCCAAGATGGCGGAGAGACAAGGAGAGGCCCCGGGAGAAGCAGGGTAGACTGGCTTGAAGAGGCTGAAGAAACAGCATGGCCCGTAGATGAACTTCTGAAACCTTGTAGGGGACTGGTGGCTGTGCCGGGGCAAGGCGTGGGAACTACTTATTGAAGTTAACCTGGCATATGATGGTAAAAGCCTTGTAGCAGCCAGCTAGTTTTTATAGTGCTTTGACAGTGTTGGAGCAGTGTGACAAGCTGCCCAAAGAGGCTGTGGAGTCTGCTTCTCTGGAGACATTCAAAACCTGCCTGGACGCGATGCACAGCTTCTCCCCGCATCTCTGTGGGGAGCCCCCCGGCAGGCTGAGAGCTGCCCCTGGCAGGTGGCAGAGCCCCTGCCCCAGCACACAGCCCCCTGGGCTGCAGGGACCCTGCTGGCAAGGACAGCGCTGGGCACCCCTGCCTGCACAGCCACCTTCGCAGCCCTGCAGCCGGCCCTGGGAGGAGGGGTCCACCATGCTCTGTCCTTCCCGTGGTGCAGCAGGCCAGTCCTGCCCTGGAGCACGTCTTCTGCCCCACAACAGAAAATGCAGGAGAGCCATCAGGACAGGTCCTCTCAGCTGTGACATGTTCCAGGACCTCCTCTGCATTGCCCTGCTGGCCGAGACTTACCCTGTCAAGGGCTGTGACGATTCCTGCCCTGGTCAGCTCGCACCTATCTTCCCACCCCAGACTGACTGTAACACCTTGCTCCTGTCCCCTTGTCTGCCTTTGGTGCTACTGGCAGTGCAACGTTGTGGGCTCGGTGCCGAGCAGGGCGGGGACCGGAGGAAGCTTCTGGGGAGGAAACACGGCAGTTTGCTACAGCCCCCGGGCAAAGAGAGCTGCTTCCTTGGTCCAAAGCTTGCTGCCTCTCCGTTTCTGCCATGCAATTTCATGTAGCCGTCTCAAAGGAAGGTTTCACTGCCAGCTCCTTTGATTTTCTGGTGAGCACCGAGATGTTGAGGTTTGTTCCTGTCAAGCCCCTGGACCTTGGAGTCATGTGGCTACATCAGCATCTCCGCTGCTGTGCAAAACCAGTGACCTTGCCAGGTCCTCGGCATAACAGACTCGAAAGGCAAATGAATATGTGTGGTTTGATACACTCTTCCAGAAATCTCCCTGCAGTGTTGCCTGTGAAAAGCCACACTTGTGCTGGCATTCGAGACACCTGTGAACGTCGACCCTACAGCCCTGTGGCAGCCTGTAGCCGTGGGAGAAACCTGCATGAGGAGGAAATCGGCGTTTCATCCTCGGCGTAAGCTTGGGGTGTTGTTCTGTAGAAGGAGGAGTGCTGCCTTATTGCCCCAGCATGGGGTAGGGGAGCGCGGAGGTGGCGGCTCCTGAGCCTGGGACAGTGCGCTCCAGCCTGGAGGCAAAAGCCATCGGTGGGAGTCTTCCCTCCAGCCTCCTGCCTGATCTCTGCAGGGGGCAGGGGACGTGTGCTGGGGCTGCAAACACTGCCATAAAGCCAAGAGATGTCGCCAGGGGCTGCTCCCAGCTCTGCCTGGGCACTGCTGCTGTCAGATTCAAGCACTCGCAAGTGATTCCTGGCCCAGGAGTACATGAAAACGTCTCCATTACTTCCACCACCAACCTGTGTCCACCTTGACAACACAGAACCTTTTGCATCAGCAGTACCTTGCCAAAAATGTTGGGAGGAGGAAAACAACTCCTGGTTTCTCATGAAGGTCTCTCACATCGGCTGAGCAGGTTTGATGTGAACTTTTCTTCTCCACAGGAGTTTGCATCGTGCCCAAAAGCCATTTTCTGTCAAAAGAGTTTTTGATGGGAAATGTTTTACTAAACCTCTTTGAAGCCCATCCTAAGCATTGCCAAGAAAGAGGGAATGACTAAAGCCTGTGTCAGCTACTTGGCGCAGTAAAGGAAATATCACCCGCCTTCCCAGAGCCTCAAGAGGGTGGCTGGGTGGTCCTGGTGCTGGGATGGTGGGGCCGGGCACATCACAGCCCCCGGCAAAGGTGAAGCTAACAAACCAACCTGCTTCCCTCAGCAGCCAGAGCGTAGCCTCCAAAGTGGCCTGAAGCTTTCTAGTGTTTGGCGTGTTTCCTTGCAAGGAAGGCAGGCTCTGAAGTCCAGCATTCCAACCCAAAAGAGACATCTCTAAGAAGAGCCCTTCCGCATGGTGGGACAGGATGCCGTCAGGAGGAGGAAGGCTTGGAGGAAACAAGAAGTGCTTCCCCTGAAGAGGCAGGCTGTAATTGCCAAGCGATGGGTTTCAGTTCTGCCTCTGGGTGATCGCCCCTGGAGTCTCCAAGCCCATGGAGGTGGCTTGGAGCTGCCGATGGCTGGGGACCTGAGTGGCTCACTGGCTCCTTGGATTGACGGATCCCTTCCTTAGGGACCTGCTGGCCAGCCTGCAGTGGAGCTTTGGCTCTGCACAGGTTCAGAGATATTTATTACCCACCTGGCGGTCCCAGCCCTGGGCTTTTCCTGGTGTCACCCTTCTCCGTACTAGCCCCACTTAGAATGGACCACCAAAGCGTGCAGATACACTCATGCCCAAGGACGCCACGTCTGAAGTCCCCTTTCCAGCAGCCCATCTGCACAGAAGCCCTTGCGCTTGCCTGCTAGATTTCCCTTCCCCTTACTCTTCGATCATTCAGACACCTTCCAACACTCCACTTGCTTCTTGGAGATTCAGGCAGTTAAAAGCTTGCCTCTCCTTCACTACTGCGTCCAGTTAAGCCTTTAGCCAGCTCTTGCTTGATATGTCTTTATTTTATCGTTTCCTTTTCGTCTGGAAGATTTCCTGCATGGTGATGCCTTGTGGAAGATGAACCTCATTGGTGGCAGCTTGTCCTTGGCATAGGCCTGAGGAGTGTGTTTTGTTTTAATGGTGTGTGTTTTTAACCAGTTGCGGAGATGTTAGCCATGCCCGCAGGGATCTGGTCCACTCTCTCTGCCTGAGCAGGGCTTGCTCCAGAAGAGCCCTGGGTGCGGGAGCCAAGTGGGAGCTACTGTGGGAAGGCCATTGCGTTCTGTTGTTGCTGGGAGCACGGTCCTGTGTTGGAGGACCAGTTCTCATCCCCGCTGCTGAGGGGTGGTACTCTGTGAACTGCCTGTGGAGATCATAGCGGTGCCACAGGGATCGGCTCCGCGCTCTCTGCGTTGGCAGGGTTTGCTCCCTGGGAGCAGCCCTGGGTGCAGGAGTATACTGGCAGCTGCGTTTGGAGGGCCCTGGAGCTGTGTTATCCCTGGGAGTGTGGTGACAACTTGGAGGACTAGGTCTCCTCCTCCTCCCTGTGGAGCGCTTGCAGTCTGTGGTTTCCACGAAGCAGCTGTGGAGATCATTTCTGCGCTGCGGGGATCTGCTCCGGGTTCTCTTCCTGGCACCATTCCTCTGGCAGCGGGAAGAAGGGCTGAATCTGTGCTCCTCTTGGTGGCTGTCTTCTCGCGCAGTGTGCAGCACATGGTCAAATGGTGGATGGCAGTGTGGGCATGCAGCTCTAGTGCAGGACTCCAGCCTCCTACAGACGCAGGAGTGATGCAAGGGCATGTCCACATGGGAGGTGATGCTGAGCCCGCCTGGCCAGGAGCTGCTGTCCTCTGCAGAGTCCTCCATGCCCATCGCCATATCCTGCCAAGAGAGCTGTGAAAAGGTCCTGTCCTTTCCTCCTGGAGGGGATGGAGCAGTGGGAAACCTCCAGAGCGCTCTGAGGCGACAACTAAAGACCTCCCAGAGGCCCTCCTGGAGGGCTGCAAAGGCAGAGGGGCCGAAGGCACACAAGTAGGTTGGATCTAGGGGCGATGCTTTGAGACGGAGCAGCGTGGTGGCTCTGAAGAAGGCTGCAGTGTGTGGGGGCAAGGAGAGCAATGCCAAGACCCCCGAAAGAAATCCGCTGTCCATCTGCTGCCCTGACCCACCTCCCCAGAGTTACCTTAGTCCAATCAGGCTGATCCCGTGGTCCCACAGGGTCTGCCTGCTGCCTGCCGCCCCGCTGCTGACCAAAGAAGGAGCGGGCATATGATGGTGCTGGTGACATTGACGCCTGTTGACTAGATTTCCCATCAGAGCATCTGGGGAAAATAAGAAAAAAGAGTGATGTCCACTTAGGGCTGCTCTTGCAACCTCCACTGGCCTTCACTCATTGACTTGGAGCGGTTTGTATGACAGAGAGAAGACATGTCAGGCTACAAATGGGGACTTCACTTGGGGTCTTCCCACCAACTCTGCCCCTGTCACAGCAAGACCTCCTCTTCATACCCGCTATGGCCTCCATTTCGTGGAATCGTAAAATCACAGAACAGTTTGCGTTGGAAGGGACCTCGGCGAGCATTTAGGTCATGTCCCTTGCCACAGGCAGGGACACCTTCCACTAGACCGACTTGCTCAAAGCCCTGTCCAAGCGCGCCTGGAACACTTCCAGGGAGGGGGCATCCACAGCTTCTCTGGGCAACCACTTCCACGGTCACCCCACCCCTGCCATAAAGTAATTCTTCCTAACATTAAATCTAAATTTACATTCCTTAAGTTGAAAACTAATGGCCCTCGCCCTATCACTACGCTCCCTGAGCAGGAGTCCTGTCCTCCTCCCCCCCCCCCCCCCCATCTTCCCTGTAGGCCCCTTCAGGGACTCTGCTCTCTATCAGCCACCTACAGAGAGCAGACAAATAGCAGTTTACATGGGGGCAGCAGCCTAAAGCCCAGCAAGGGAAGGGAAGGACTGGCGGCAGGTAGGTCACCTTCGACAGCCCTGAGTGGTGCGGGTAGTAATTGCCTCCTGGGACGGAACAACTCAGGAGGATCAGAAGAGAAATAGCAAAACCCTGAAAAGGAAACGTGTTCTGAACAGCTGTTAGTCCTGGCTGTTACCTGATATAAAACAGTAAGTAGGCTTGCTGCCCGAGAGCTGTGTTGCGGTCACAGTAAGCCACAGACGTATCATCCATCTGGTACCAGAGTCCATTGCTGGCCTGTCAAAGAAAGGCAAGGACGTGTGGAGATGAACTGCATGGTTTCTCTCGAACGACACAGGCAGAAAACTACACAAGCAAGAGTCTGCCAACGCAAATCCCACCCAGCTGGTCAGGAGACCTTCTCCCCCAGAACCTTGGCTGCCAGAAAGAGCGCCGCCAAAGTTTGCCTTCCCCAGCACACATAGTCCCCGAGATGAAGGAAGTGGCTCTTTACCTTTGTGTAGCAGAAATAGTGTCCTGCCAAGGAGCTGCCACCGCTGTGCACCAGGACAGCGTATAAGGTGTAGAGGGGCGGTGCTGCTGCTCCCTGAGACATGTATGGCCGGAGATCCAAGTACTGGGGATACTGCACAAACTGTGGAGAGACCAAGAGGGCTCATAAGGGATCCTGGCATACGACGTGAAAGAGCCTGGCAAGACCGGGGCCCAGCTGTGTAGAAATACATCTCTGGGGCTCATCAACACTCGCTTGTCCCTGAAGCAGCAGGTGACGCCTTGGGTGGCAGGAAACTGCTCTCGGCCAGAGCAGCTCTGTCGCAGCAGAGCATGTGCTTGCCTTGCCACAGGAGCTCTCCTCTCCCCAGAAGGGAACACCAAAAGCTCCACCTGAACAGCTTGTGACAGAGCGTGCTGCTTTGGGAAATCTCCTGCTCCAGGACGAGAAAGAAAGTGGCCCTCCAATTGCGTACACACCTTGCCGATCTTCTTGCCGGAGAAATCAAAGCGTTTCAGGCACAGCGTGAGAACCCTGGGCGCGCGCTCGATTGTAAACCTCTTGAGGGCGGTAACCTTCTTGCCACAGCTTGAAAGCAAGCAGAGAGAAAAGCGCTGAAATGCACCCTAGCTTGCCCCACGGCGGCCAGACAACCTTTTCCACCTCACACGTCCTCACGCCATTTCATGGCTCTTCAGAACCATTAGGCTGGAAGAAAGAAAAGCTGTGCCTCCTGATTGTGCATCGAACCTCCTGAGGCTCGATGACACGCAGCATCTCCACACAGCTGCAAGTCTTAATCTGGTGTTAGTCATCCTCTTACCTGTTACATCGAAAGCTGTTTTCACCAGCCAGCTGCTCGGGTTTGACAAAGTCCTCCAGAGCTGCGGTGACAGATGAGGCTGCCTGGAGGGGTGAGAAAGGAGAGCTCTGAGCTGGTGGAAATGCCCTCGCCCAAGCACTCAGGAGGAGTTGCCCACAAGACCCAGGGAGCTGCCGCTGAGGAGATCCACTGTGACCCTGCAAACCTTGGCCAGAGGGAGGCAGAAAGAGGGTATGATGCCGAACATTTCCCTCCCTTCCCAGAGATTCCCGGCCGGCACTATTAAGAGCTACCTCACCGTGCCACCGCTCAGTTCAGCTACCGATGGTGTGCAGGGTCATCAGGAATGAAAACAACACGAGCCATCAGCCTAGGAGCCAGTTGGGTGTTGAGGGAGGGCAAAGAGAAGGTGGCTGAGAGTCCCTCAGGGGTGCAGAGAGGATAATGCGTGCTTGTCCAGCTTTAAAGCCAGCATCTACAAGGAGTCCACTGCCACGGCCGTTGCAGGAAGACACCACCCATACCACTTCCCACCACCCCCACAGCTCTCCTGTGTTCACAGCGCACTTTTCAAAGCCAGCTGCGCAGATTCTGGGAAGCCACAAGGAGCTTGGGACGACTTGAAGCACAGTGAGAAACCCTCTTACTTGGATATCCAAAGGCACATCCAGGAAGGCCTCGTAGGAATCGGAAACTGCTTTGCAGCTGCAGCACGTGACTGGAAGGCAAACGGAAATGATCAGCGACAGGCGAAGTCGATTGACCGTGCCCGTTTATGCTCTTCATCCCTACTCGAGCCAGCCCCACGCTCAGCTGTCTCTCACAGACACACAGCAGGGCACAGGCAAGTGTAAGGAGAGCAACAGTTGTGGAAACATACCTCTGGACCTCAGGAAGCCCCCAAATATTTGATGGACGATGGTAGTATATTGAGAAGAGATGTCCCAGCTGGAAGGAAATGGTAAGGCAGAGAGTTATCTCCTCCAAGAGTTTTCCTGTGCCTGAAAGCCCTGGGCATAGGCTTTCCTTGATGGGGTATGTCAAGGAGGCCAAAGCGCTGGGCAACATTGAAAGGTCGTTTGCTTGTGCTTACGCGCTGCTTCCAGCCAGACAAGCTCTCTGCATGGCAGTGACAGTACAGCGTAAGAAGTCGTGGGCGTCTTCCTGCATGCCAAGCGTGAAATGCCCTCCTATTCCTAATCAAGAGGAAGGTAGTACTTCAGTCCTCTGCCAACAGAGGATAGCAAGTCAAAGCAGCTGAGATGACTTACGTGAGAGGGCATTGATGACGGCCCTGGGCTGGATGGCACAGTCTGAGGTGGACAAGGCATCGTTAACGTGCGCTTCCATGATGCACATCATGCAGAAGCCTTCCTGCTGACCTGAAGAGGGAGGGAGGGAAGGAGGGAGGGAAGGAAGCAAGCTGGTCAGGTCAGTCAAAGAGCCATTGTGATGGGAAACCTCATGGAGACCTTGGAGTTCTGATAGGACAGTCTCCTAGTCGTCCCCAGGTGCCAATGGCCCAGCAAGCCCACGACATCTCAGCACACAGAAAACATTCTTGAGAGGGATGCCTCGCTGACAGAAGTTTTCTGTGCAACCAGCAAATATGTAGGTTAGATGCAGGAATAGGGAACGGCAGGCAGCACTAGAAAGAGGCATCTTTGTGACAGCAAACACGCCTCGATAGGCCAAGCGGCTTGTAGGCTTGAGCGTCCCAAGAGCACCACCTTGGCGGTGGCTGAGAAAGAAGGGCTGCTTTTCTCCTGCATCCAGCGGCAGGTTCTGGGGGTCCTTGGGAAGTGCCCAACAGACTGACAAGGAGATCTTCCAAAAAGTACTCACAGGAGTCGCTGTGCTCACAAGAGAGCAGGTAGTTGGCAAGAGGTGGGGTGTACGTCAGGCACTGCAGCACGGAGTTGAGGAAGCACGTATTGCCCAGGTTGTAGAGGCCTGCTCCAGCTCTCTGCCTTTGCTGCCAGCCCATGCAAATCTTCTCCGGGGGAAAGAGGATCCTTTGTGGTGGAGCCATTCCCTTGGCAACGACTGCAGGGAAATGATGGTTTTGTTGCACAAAACCCCTGGGTAGGCCTGGCTGCTCTCAGGAAAAGCCCCAGAATTCCCTTGAGGTTGTCCCCACAGCAACGTTGCGGGATGGAACACCAGCCGTGCCCATTGCATTTGGGGATTCACCAAGGCCAAGCCTGCTGGTGAAACCGTTACTCACAGGAGTTGCTCCCCATTGCGGCCATCGCTCCTCTCAGCAGCACAGCGGGAAGCTTTGGCTGACAAAGGATGTCCGGACGCAGTCCAGAAAAAGAAGATCAGCTCCAATCCCGTCACCTGGTTGCAATGAAAGAAGCGGAGCTCAAGAAAATCATTCAAGCACCAAAAGACCCAGAGGCCAGCAGTCACCATCAAACGTGTTCCAGTGGTCGTTTTAACTGCCTGTAGCGCCTGTTGGCAGCAGAGCCCTCTGGCTCTCCAGCCCACATTTGCCCACCCTGTCTGCAGGAGTGACTGCCTTTTGGCCGCTCCTTTAACGGTTGCCATTGCTGGGCTGTGTTTCTGGTCTCCCTTCCTGACCCATCAGTCAAGGTGGGCTTCGGGTCAGGCTATGCTGAGCTCAACGCCTCGGGCTGCCCCCTCCCTACTTTCCTAGCCTAGGCGATGGGAAAGACATAGGAATTAGCCAAGAGGAACGCTCCCCATAGCGCCTGTCTGGCCAGCCTAGAAGGGTGGAAGAGCTCAGCCTAGAGGTTGGGAGGCAGAGAGCGGCCTCCACTTTTATTCCCGATCTACCTCCTGTAGGATCTGTGCCAAAAGTCAAAGCCAACTTACCTTTGAAAGAGGGTGGAAGGTGAGGAGGGGTCAGCAGGAAAGGAGAAATGTTTAGAAAGAGGTAGCCACGCAAGTAGCGCAAGAAGGAGTTATCCCAACGGGCAGCTCGGCCCAACTGGCCCGCTGCTCAGGATGTCCAGCCCTGGCCAGGTGAGGTCACAAGTTCCGGGTGGGTGCCGCATCACTGCCCCTTTGTGACACGAGGCTGCACGGCGACACACGGTGGCCACGCAGCCACCACCTCCCCTGCAGCCAGCAGCCGGCTGCCGCTGGGCTTCCCCACGTGCTGCTGGTGAAGGGCTGTTTGGCCGCCGGCACAGCTCCCACCTCTTCCCTGCGCCGCACAGCCAGAGGAGGAAACTCCTGCCCAGGGCTGGAAGCTGCCCGTGCACAGCTGTGGCTGGCACCGGCCATTGTGCAGGGTTTCTTTGTCACTCTTCTCAGCTACAGGACTGTGCACGTGAGACTCGTGGAGCAAAGCACCTGGGCTCGGACAGGTGCGCTGCCAAGGAATTTCACCTACCCGCCGAGACAAACCCTGACCTTGAGGCATCCAGTTTGGCCACCAACTCGCTTGGGTGGCTTTTGTTGACCCCTGCCCCTGGGGACGGCTGGTGTTTCCCCTCTCTTGCCTGGGGAGGCTGCTGGGAGAAGGCGTGCCCCGGGGCATGCTGGGAGCTGTAGGCCTGGGACAGCCCCATGGCCATGTTGTCCCCAGGGCATGCTGGGAGCTGTAGGCCTGGGACAGCCCCATGGCCATGTTGTCCCCAGGGCATGCTGGGAGCTGTAGGCCTGGGACAGCCCCATGGCCATGTTGTTCCCAGGGCATGCTGGGAGCTGTAGGCCTGGGACAGCCCCATGGCCAGGTTGTTCCCAGGGCATGCTGGGAGCTGTAGGCCCGGTGCTGCAGGGCAGCCATGTTGTTCCCGTGGCATGCTGGGAGCTGCCATTGCCCACCCTCAGCCTCCCAGCAGCCATGTTGAGCTGGGCAGGCGCAGCCTGGGCTGGGCTGGGGCCCTGCTGGGGCTCTGCCCTTCAGCGGCAGAGCTGGGCGCTTCTCCTCGCTGATGGGATGAAGCTATAAAGAATCACTAGGAGAGGCTGCAGCTACGGCAGTGATTAACTCCACCTATTGAATTAGCTCACCAAGGGGTGGCAAGCCTTCTGAGGCAGCTGGGCTATAACAGTAGCCAAGGGAAGTGGGGTAACGCAGCGTTGCCTTCCAAAGCATAGAGCACAGAGAAGAGATGAAGTTCTATAAGAACAAGTAGAGTGCAGGTGCCCCAGGAAAGTTCATCTGAAGTTCACCAAGTTGTTGACCACCAGCGCTCTCCAAAGACCCCATTAAAGACCCCCCAGGAGCAAAGGGCCATAGGCAAGTGCCTTATGCATATGTAAATAATTTTGAGGAAGTAGTTAGTGCAAAGTACATCTTCCCATCTGAACATGCCCAGAACGGACCCTGAGGGGCTGGATATTGACCGGTGGAGCGTGCTGATGGGTGGTAGCTTGTTTGTTTTCCCTTCCCACACAAAATTCCATTTTGTTTTGTGAGTAAGCAAAACTACATATTTCAATGCGTTTTCTGGATTGGTAGTTTTTGCATAACACATACGATCTCCAGGTTTAAACACTGGTGCCAGAAAACCCCAACAAGAACACGTGCCTGGAATAAGGCTTCGCGCTTCTGGGGTAGACCGTGGTTCTATTTCACAACTCACATCAAACTGTTCAGGAACAATTCCTGAGGGGAGTATTCGGATAGGGTAGGGGATTTATTTCCCATGTTTCAACCCTATTATCTGGTTTGGACGAGAAGCATTCAAGGGACCAAGGCCATACCCCATTTGTTAGGCATTTGAAATGCCAGCCTGGGGATAACATGCCTTCCTATTTGTGGTGCACGGATTCACCGTGGGGTCTCAATACATACTGGATCCCCCCTTTGCCAGGGGTCCAGATCCCCTGACCAGTAGGCAGCTGCCTGAGGGGCCCACCAAGACTCCTCTGCTAAGCTGCTTTCCAGCAAGGTGGCCCCCGCCTGTGCCGGGGCCTGGGCTTGTTCCTCCCCAGGGGCTGGACTCAGCACTTGTTGGACCTGATGGGGTCCCTGCTGCGCCCTTTCTCCAGCCAGACTCGGTCCCCAGCTGCCAGCACACCCACTGTGGTACCAGACACCCCTACCCCCCATTTTGTGGGTGCCAGCGGTGCCCAATGCCAGACCATCCCCGCTGGGTTCAGGCACTGAGGGTGATGCAGCCCCAGCTGCAGGATGGATGGATGAGCTCCATAGATAGAACCATGGATAGAGAAAAGATTGAACATTTCAGATGAAGGGGCACGCCAGGGGTGTCCCAGCCCTGCACCCTGCAAGCTGCTCACTGGCAGGGCAACCCATTGCTCTTGTGGGAGCAGCGCTGCCACCACGGGGGCTTGCAGAAACAGACACAGTGGTGCCGGCAGTCGCATCTCCACCAAGCCTTTGGGCAGCCCCACAGCTGGGAGCAGCCCTCCTGCAGGCACAATCCTGCCCAGCACGGTCCTGAGGCTGCCTGCCCACGTGCCCTGCCCATGGGGACATGGTGCTGGGGCCTGGGCTCTGCTGGGGTGCTGCTGCCTGGCCCCATGTGGATGGTGCTGCCCAGGCCCATGGAGCTGATTCTGTCTGGAGTCATGGGGCTCCTCTTCCTCATCCCCATTGGGCTCCTTCTGCCCACCTGCACAGGGCTGCTTCTGCTTGGCCCCATGTCCTCCCCTTGGCCTTTGTCCCCATCTGCCATCTTCTCCATGTGCGCATCTGCCCCCAGCAGCTCTACTCGAAGGCCCTGGAAAAACCCTCTGGGCTCCAGCAGCCCTGGATAGAGCTGATCCTCTTTCCTGCTGCTCCTCTTTCCTAGCGGGGGGGAGGGAGAGAACTGTGGGGTGGTGGTGAGCGTGGTGTGTGTCCCACTACAGACCGCCTCTTGCCACTTGGCCATCATTACTTGCAGAAACTTTTGGTACTGCCCGGTTACTATGAGGGTGTCCTGGACGATATGGATGAGCTCCTCGGTGAGGTTCTGTGTGACCGTGGCCATGGCTGAGGGGCTGCTGGGGGTGGCTTCAAATCGATGGGGCTCTACGCACTGTCCCTGCCGTCCAATGGGGAATTCCTCATGCTTTGGCATCCCTGCCATCCACAAGGAATTCCTCTTCTGGCAACTCCAGGGAGAGGGCCTGGCCAAGGGCAATTCCCAGCTTCCTCACTGGCACCCAGGTTGCCCTGATGGACCGGGAAGGTGCAGACCGGGCAGTGCCCCTGGCTCTGCCATCACACCAGGCCAGTGGTGTGGGACACAGTAGCGGGAGCCCGGGGTAGAAGAGCCGCTGCATGACAGCGACAGCAGCAGGGCCTGTGCAGACTGGTGCTCCCTTGGCAGAACATCTGCGCTCGCCCTGCAGTAGAGGACGGGGAAGAGAGAGAAGGCTGTTGCCCTGCAGTGCTCATGCACATGTGCAAGCCCACGTGTGCAGGTCCAACTTCTGTTAGTGAGGACTGGCAGGTTTCTTGGACAGACACTGGGAAGGCAGTCAGGTGTCGGGTGGCCTGAGGATCCTGACCTCTTCTTCCTCAGCCAAAGTGCCACGAGTCCCAGAATCACACAATGGTCGTTGTTGGAGGGAACCTCTGGAGATTATCGAGTCCAACGCCCTGCAAAAGCAGGCTGTGCTAGAGCAGGTTGCACAAAATCATGTGCAGGTGGTGCTGGAATGTTTCCAGGGCCTCTCTGGGCAGCCGGTGCCAGTGATCTTAAGCTGGAGTGCTGTGCAAGGGTCCCTGTGCTGGTGGGGGGCAGTGCCTGGGCTAGCTGCAACATCAAGGCACCGCAAAGGGGCAAGGAGATGATGAGCACAACACGCCCATGCCACGCTCCCTGCCTCCCCACACGACAGTGCCTGTGCCCAGGTCCCTGATGGCTGTGGAGGCCACCTGGCACTGGGCACCCTTTCCCCTGGCTACCCGGAGGCTGCCTTAGGCTCTCTCTAGTCCACTCAGGCCCCCTTCTGAGGCCTTCGTTGCACCCCAGACCCCTCTGCAGAGCCTCAAGCCCTCAAAAAGACACCGGACTGGGGGCCCGGTCCCCTAGTCTCGACCATTCCACTCGAGTCCCCACGGCACCCCTCCATAGGGGTCTGGTATGCCCCAGGCCTCCGGTTGCTCCTCTAGCGTGGCCGCTACTACAGCCAGAAGGCAGCCAGGGAGGGGGGCAACTGCCGAGCAGCAGCAGCAGCAGCAGCCTCTTTGCTCCCACTCAAAGCTCATGGTGCTCCCGGCAGCCACTGCAGCCGTAGGCCTGGCCTTGGAAACATGGTGCAGCTGCGAAAGCAGAGCAGCCTGGGGAAGCCCAGGAACTCCGTGGCGTGAGCAAAGGCCCCAGCTCGTGGATTTCCCCTGAAGCCCAGCTGGCCCTGAGAGGCCACTTTCAAGCTGGCTTGCGCCTCGTACAGAAGCCCACAGGGATGCCAGCAGGAGCCAGCCTAAGGCATTCTCTGCTTCCAACTGCCACCCCCAAGGCCCTGAGCCCTCCTATGACCTGCCTTCCTTCCTTCCACTGTTCCCTCATGCTTCTCTCGGAGCAGGCAGAGCTTCAGCCCTTTGCGGTGACCCTTTGTGCCCGACTTGGCAGCCTGCCTCCTTCGGCAGGTGCCGGCTCTGGAAGTCCTTGCCTCGCACAGGAGACTGCAGTGCACTGGCGCGTGGTTAGCCATGCCAACGGAAACACTTTATTGCAAGAAGGCAGCCTGCTGGGTTCTGCCGTTGCGAGGAGCGTGGGCAGGACAGAGCAGGCCTTTGTCACTGAGGCTGCCTTTCGTCAGCAGGCATTGCCCCAGCAGGAAACGGTCGTTGTGCGCTGCAGCCTGCCCTGGATGCTCCTCATCGTGCTGCTCCAAGCTATTTCGCTCTTAGGTACTGCAGGAGCTCCTGCAGCCGAGTAAAGAAGTCCAGCAGCTTCTGGACTGGAAACGGGCAGGGTGGAAACCGGCTCGATTCTGTTGGCCTTGGCCTTGGCCTCGGCCTCTGAACGGGGGTGTAGGTGAAGACTGGCTGTGGCCTTGCAGTAGTGGTTACTGCTGGGCGCAGGCCCATCTGCGCCAGGATCCAGTCGTAGAAGTGCTGGGTGGAGGTGTAGACTCCGGGCTTCCTTGCTCTCGCACAGCCCGTCCCCCAGCTGGTCACGCCAACAAGCCAGAAGTAGTCGGCGCTCTTGTCTTGGCACACGAGAGGCCCACCGCTGTCCCCCTGCAGCACAGGAGAGAGGACGAAGGGGTTGTTGGGTGGCCACCGTCAGCCCGGTGGCTGGCTCCTTCTCTCTCACGGCACCTGCCAGAGCTGCATTCAGTGGCCAGCCAAGCTCTGTAGAAGCTTGCCTGGCAGGGGGCGGTGGGCCTGTAAGGCAGGGCTCGCTCTCACCGCTCTTCACGGTGGTGGTGAAGGTGTGTCAGACGGCTGGGATGGTGAAGCTCTGGGCTGCCAGGGGCACCGGGCGGGCCTTCTGGGCAGCGTGCCAGGCCTCTGGGACAAGGCGGGCAGGCCCTGGGCAAGGGCTTGCCCATGGGGAGGGGCGGGTAAGGCCCTCAGCGGTGGGGACCCAGCCATGGGAGTGTGAGTGGCCAGCAAAAGGCCGTGATGGCGCACGTTTGGGCGGTTGTGGCGGGGCTGCCTGCGCTGCCAGGGCTTGGCTTGTAGCACGCTCCTACCTGGCAGGTGTCGATACCGCCCTGCGGATAGCCAGCACAGATGTTGTGGCTGTGGATGGCCCCCCTGTACCAGCCGCTGCTGTTACAGACCCTGGCATCAATGAGGTGGACCTGGGCCTCCTGCAGCGCGTATGCCGATCCTCCAGCTGTGAAGAGCACAGAAAGGAATGAACACCCAGCAGCTCATTGCCAGTTCTCCTCCCCCGTCTGGCTGAAGCCCTCCCCCGGGGCTTGGCTTTGCATGCGGACAGGCGCTGGACCGCTCTTGCCTTTCTGCCTTGCTCTGGGTCAATGGCGCCGGCCCCTCTCTCGAAGAGAGAGGCTTACGCCCCCACAGCCTGACTCTGGCTTTCGCCTCTGCCGTCAGGAAGCGCATCCTGCTTCCCCAAGCTGGCCAAGCTTGCACTGGCGCCGCCACTGCGTTTGGGCCACTCACCTCTTGCTTTCCTGGCACCCCAGCCACTGACGTAGCAGGCTGTCAGCTCTGAGACTCTCAGCGAGGCGTCGGGCACACAGGCAAGCTGTACGTAGCTGTTGCACTGGACAGGCTGGTCCAGTTCCAGCAAGGCAATGTCGTTCCTCTGTGTGACGTTCCAGTAGTGCTGGTGAACCAGCAGCCGCCTGACGGCGCGCACCTGAGCCTCAGGGCCCAGCTGAGTCAGCTGGGTAGCACCGAGCACCACGCGCAAGACGGTGATGTGCCTGGAAGGCAGATGGAGAGAGGGCTCAGAGGGAGCGCAGCCACGTGCTGCAGCAGCCCGGCACTTGCCCTGCCTTCTGCTCGACGAGGGAGAGAGGCAAGCAGCGCTAGGGAGGCTGCGACTGCCCTCGCGTGCCTTGGGCTCAAGCAGTGTCGAGCGGGAGGCTGCTGGGAAGCAGTGGCACGAGCCCAGCCTTCTCCTGAGCAGCCTCTCGGCGGGGCTCCGGAGTGCCCAGGCACTGGGCGTGCTGCAGGGCAAGGGGACGGCAGTAGCACGTGCCGCTGCGCTCAGGGCACCTGCTAGTGTTGTGGGGCTAGCCCCGACCCCTGGTCCTCCTTACCTGACCTCGATGAAGCAGTGGGCTGCTGTGAGGACCCACTGTGGGCTGATGAGGGAGCCCCCGCAGATGTGCGCCGTGCCTCCTTCCACGAGAGCCTGGATGCTGACGATCCAGGGCCAGGCCCCTGGCTGGGCATCTGTGCCACCCACGACGCGCGACATGCCGTAGTGCAAAGCCATGGGACGAAGCCCGCAGCTCCCTCTGTAACCAGAAACTCCTTACTGTGCTGCTGGATGGCTTGCGCCGTTGCGGCTGAAGGCCAGCCGTCTTCCCTCCCCACAAGGCATGGCCAGACGGGCCGAGGAAACCCGTGGGGCCAAAACCCGCTCCCCTCGCCCCGCTTTCTGCTTCAGCCCGTAGACGAGTTGTGCCGGCAGCCTGGCTGCTGTCAAGGCACTGAGCCTCCCACATGGCTTTCAGGAACCTGGGGGGTGGCCATGGGGGACAAGCAGGCCCCCTCCAGTGAAGCCCACAAGGCTTGCCCAAGCTCCCTCCCAGAGCCTCGGGCCACTTACCCACAGCTGTCCCATGTGCCGTGCACAGGACAGCACACGGCCAGCAGGACAACGAGGAGACGCAGAAAACCCATCGCTGCCAGCGACATGTGGCAGCTGCAAGGACGAGGGCTTGTCGCCACCAGTACGGCTGCTGACGTACTGCCCGCAGGATTCCCGTTGCCCGGGGTTCCCTTGGACGTGGGACTGATGTCACAGAGTGCCTGGTTCCGGGTGCTGGGCGTGGTGGTGTCGGGGGGGCGGGGGGGGGAGGGGAGGGAGGGGAGGCAATAGGAGGGGTCCCAAGCAGGAGTGGAGGCAGAAGCTGGGATCGCGCACCCCGACAGAGCCTTGTGGAATGCCCTGCTTGCGCCATCAGGGTGGGCAGGCCCCATGGCAGGCAGCGGCGCCTGGCTCCCAGCTCTGCCTTCTAACAGCTCACAGGACAAAAGCGAGCATGGCCTCACAGCCTCTTTGGGAAGTTCCCTGCCGCCCTGCTCTCCGCAGCCCCATGCCACCAGCTCCTTCCCAATAAAGAGACGCCAGAGAACGGGGCTACTACAGGCAGCACGCGCATGCCTGGGTGTCCAAGAGCCAATGTCTCTTACGGCTGCGGCTGGCAACGGTGCTGGGCAAGCCAAATAAGCCAAGCGTAGCCCAGCAGTGTCAACCTTGCTGCACAAAGAACAGTGAAATGCAGGTGCAGCACAGTCCTCGCTGGCTATGTCAGTGACAGCAACGCCCTCTGGCAGGCCTCGTGTCCTCCTTGCTATCCATGAGTCTGATTGCAGTTCTGGGCGCACACTGAGCAGGGCATTTGTGGCAAGGACAAGCAAGGTGAAGCTCTCGAGAGACAAGGATGCTCCTGCTCTTAGCCGTACGTGCCATTGCTGTCCATGGCTTTGGTAAATCCTGCATCAGCCTTGTCTCAGGAGTCTGCCTTCTGCCACTGCCTGGGGGAGCCTTGCTCACTCACATGCTGGAGTGCAGCAGAGAAGCAGGATCCAGGCACGTGCACTGCATTTAAAGCGCAGCAGGGCTAGGTCCGTGGGGGGCGAGGGCAGTGGCTTGAAGCATGGCAGCCTCAAAGCTTGTGAAAGGTGCGGCAGCTCCCTGCTGCCACCCTGGCTTGTGTGGCGAGGCATAAGGAACACAGCGGAGGGAGCAACTGGGTCCCAAGGAGGAGGAGCGGGCAGGCTCTGCCTGAAAGTTGAAGAGCTGCTCTCAAGGCGCTTGAGGCGCACAGGGCTTCCTAGGCCCCAGAACTGGGCCTCCAAGCCAGCGGGCTCAAGGCTGCTTTGTGTTTTGACAAGGGACCTGCTGCCGGTTCCCGTGGGTCTGCGGAGAGCAGGCAGAAGGCGTCCTTGGAGAAGACAACTTGTCTGCTGGGGATACGCTGCTCTTCCAGCACCACATTTGGCAGGTGGTTAGCGGGGAATGGCGTCAGAGGTGGCCACGCTTCACAGCTGCTTGACCTTCAAGAGCTTGGGGTCATTTTGCAGAGAGGACTCTGGCAGGGACAGCAGTTCCCAGGCAAGCCCGTCAGCAATGGCACGCAAGTGCAAGGGGACCTAGCTAAGAGCACCCAAAGGCCACATCTGTGTGTTGACAGATGGGGCAAACCTGGGAGCACGGTGGGGCAAAATAAGCGGGGTTGGCCTTGTCTTGGCCAAGGAGAGCAGGGCTGAGAAAGGGAGGAGCCAGGGAAGATGAGGGGCACGTATAAGCACGGCAAACGGAGAGAAGGGGGGATCAAGGAGCCAGGCACACAGAAGCAAAGCGCTGGCTGCTTTACTTGCTTAGCCCTGTGCCTGATCACCACAGGACCCGCTGGCCTCTTCTGGAGAGCCACCCCAAAGCCCCTCCTGTGTGGGCCCACCCTGCACCCGCTGCGCGGTGGGTCCCCTGGCCTGGCTGCTAGCAAAGGCTGACGGCAACACAGGCCATAGGCAGCCAGCGCTTGGAAAGCCCCAGTGTCTCGGGCCAGCTACTGCTGGGAGCCCTGTGTGTGCGCGCAACTCACTAGTGAACCTGAAGCTGGACTAGGTGACCAGCAAGAGGGGTGAGAGAGCCTTTCAGGCATGTGGATGGCCTGTGGCTGCAGCCCACGTGCTTGCTCATCCCCAGCATCCCCACCTTGCAAGAGGACCAGGCCTGCCAACCACTGGCCACCTCTCCACCTCCTGGAGGCAGGAAGGACTTGGAGGTGCTTGAGCACGCATGCCCTCAGCTGCTGCCCACCTAGGCACGCCCCCTCTGCGGGAGCATTTGCGTGTGTCTTGGCTTCATTTGCAGTAACACACTTCACAGTGGACAAGTGTGGATTCAGTGTTGTCCAAGTCTGGAGGTCAGTCTCGTTCCAAGGAGCGTATCCTGGTCTTAGCCACAAGTTATTCCCGTTAGTCCCAAACGGAACGGGGATACCAGCTAGAGGAATTCCTGCCTGAGTATATTCAGGGAAATGGGTACGTACACAACAATCACTCTTCTTAACATACATTATCAATGTTCCCACCGGTTTCAAATGAGCATTCCGTGTCCGTGAGTCCTCCTGATCCCACCAGAGTTGAGAATGTAGCACACCACATCACAGGTCAAATCCTATACACTTGTAAAACATGTTTCAACAAAGAAGAACAAAAGAGTTCAGGGACGAGTTGTCTGGACTGTATGAGTAGTTTATTTTGAAAATGTTGTGATGATTGTTAAATACCTGTTAAATACGTAAATAAATACAATGAAATGTTAAGAAGAACAAGAAAAAAGAAAAGAAAAAACCGGGGGAGAATTGTAGAGGAATTATAGAGGAATGAAGGCAGGTTAATTATATTGATAATATACAGCTGTGGGCATGCCTCAGGGGTGGTGTGTTGGCGGCTGACGTGGATAATGTGCAGCTGTGGCTGCTTCCTGCACCCGCTCCCCACCCCCCCACCCCCTCCCTCCCCTCCCAAGATGGCGGAGAGACAAGGAGAGGCCCCGGGAGAAGCAGGGTAGACTGGCTTGAAGAGGCTGAAGAAACAGCATGGCCCGTAGATGAACTTCTGAAACCTTGTAGGGGACTGGTGGCTGTGCCGGGGCAAGGCGTGGGAACTACTTATTGAAGTTAACCTGGCATATGATGGTAAAAGCCTTGTAGCAGCCAGCTAGTTTTTATAGTGCTTTGACAGTGTTGGAGCAGTGTGACAAGCTGCCCAAAGAGGCTGTGGAGTCTGCTTCTCTGGAGACATTCAAAACCTGCCTGGACGCGATGCACAGCTTCTCCCCGCATCTCTGTGGGGAGCCCCCCGGCAGGCTGAGAGCTGCCCCTGGCAGGTGGCAGAGCCCCTGCCCCAGCACACAGCCCCCTGGGCTGCAGGGACCCTGCTGGCAAGGACAGCGCTGGGCACCCCTGCCTGCACAGCCACCTTCGCAGCCCTGCAGCCGGCCCTGGGAGGAGGGGTCCACCATGCTCTGTCCTTCCCGTGGTGCAGCAGGCCAGTCCTGCCCTGGAGCACGTCTTCTGCCCCACACCAGAAAATGCAGGAGAGCCATCAGGACAGGTCCTCTCAGCTGTGACATGTTCCAGGACCTCCTCTGCATTGCCCTGCTGGCCGAGACTTACCCTGTCAAGGGCTGTGACGATTCCTGCCCTGGTCAGCTCGCACCTATCTTCCCACCCCAGACTGACTGTAACACCTTGCTCCTGTCCCCTTGTCTGCCTTTGGTGCTACTGGCAGTGCAACGTTGTGGGCTCGGTGCCGAGCAGGGCGGGGACCGGAGGAAGCTTCTGGGGAGGAAACACGGCAGTTTGCTACAGCCCCCGGGCAAAGAGAGCTGCTTCCTTGGTCCAAAGCTTGCTGCCTCTCCGTTTCTGCCATGCAATTTCATGTAGCCGTCTCAAAGGAAGGTTTCACTGCCAGCTCCTTTGACTTTCTGGTGAGCACCGAGATGTTGAGGTTTGTTCCTGTCAAGCCCCTGGACCTTGGAGTCATGTGGCTACATCAGCATCTCCGCTGCTGTGCAAAACCAGTGACCTTGCCAGGTCCTCGGCATAACAGACTCGAAAGGCAAATGAATATGTGTGGTTTGATACACTCTTCCAGAAATCTCCCTGCAGTGTTGCCTGTGAAAAGCCACACTTGTGCTGGCATTCGAGACACCTGTGAACGTCGACCCTACAGCCCTGTGGCAGCCTGTAGCCGTGGGAGAAACCTGCATGAGGAGGAAATCGGCGTTTCATCCTCGGCGTAAGCTTGGGGTGTTGTTCTGTAGAAGGAGGAGTGCTGCCTTATTGCCCCAGCATGGGGTAGGGGAGCGCGGAGGTGGCGGCTCCTGAGCCTGGGACAGTGCGCTCCAGCCTGGAGGCAAAAGCCATCGGTGGGAGTCTTCCCTCCAGCCTCCTGCCTGATCTCTGCAGGGGGCAGGGGACGTGTGCTGGGGCTGCAAACACTGCCATAAAGCCAAGAGATGTCGCCAGGGGCTGCTCCCAGCTCTGCCTGGGCGCTGCTGCTGTCAGATTCAAGCACTCGCAAGTGATTCCTGGCCCAGGAGTACATGAAAACGTCTCCATTACTTCCACCACCAACCTGTGTCCACCTTGACAACACAGAACCTTTTGCATCAGCAGTACCTTGCCAAAAATGTTGGGAGGAGGAAAACAACTCCTGGTTTCTCATGAAGGTCTCTCACATCGGCTGAGCAGGTTTGATGTGAACTTTTCTTCTCCACAGGAGTTTGCATCGTGCCCAAAAGCCATTTTCTGTCAAAAGGGTTTTTGATGGGAAATGTTTTACTAAACCTCTTTGAAGCCCATCCTAAGCATTGCCAAGAAAGAGGGAATGACTAAAGCCTGTGTCAGCTACTTGGCGCAGTAAAGGAAATATCACCCGCCTTCCCAGAGCCTCAAGAGGGTGGCTGGGTGGTCCTGGTGCTGGGATGGTGGGGCCGGGCACATCACAGCCCCCGGCAAAGGTGAAGCTAACAAACCAACCTGCTTCCCTCAGCAGCCAGAGCGTAGCCTCCAAAGTGGCCTGAAGCTTTCTAGTGTTTGGCGTGTTTCCTTGCAAGGAAGGCAGGCTCTGAAGTCCAGCATTCCAACCCAAAAGAGACATCTCTAAGAAGAGCCCTTCCGCATGGTGGGACAGGATGCCGTCAGGAGGAGGAAGGCTTGGAGGAAACAAGAAGTGCTTCCCCTGAAGAGGCAGGCTGTAATTGCCAAGCGATGGGTTTCAGTTCTGCCTCTGGGTGATCGCCCCTGGAGTCTCCAAGCCCATGGAGGTGGCTTGGAGCTGCCGATGGCTGGGGACCTGAGTGGCTCACTGGCTCCTTGGATTGACGGATCCCTTCCTTAGGGACCTGCTGGCCAGCCTGCAGTGGAGCTTTGGCTCTGCACAGGTTCAGAGATATTTATTACCCACCTGGCGGTCCCAGCCCTGGGCTTTTCCTGGTGTCACCCTTCTCCGTACTAGCCCCACTTAGAATGGACCACCAAAGCGTGCAGATACACTCATGCCCAAGGACGCCACGTCTGAAGTCCCCTTTCCAGCAGCCCATCTGCACAGAAGCCCTTGCGCTTGCCTGCTAGATTTCCCTTCCCCTTACTCTTCGATCATTCAGACACCTTCCAACACTCCACTTGCTTCTTGGAGATTCAGGCAGTTAAAAGCTTGCCTCTCCTTCACTACTGCGTCCAGTTAAGCCTTTAGCCAGCTCTTGCTTGATATGTCTTTATTTTATCGTTTCCTTTTCGTCTGGAAGATTTCCTGCATGGTGATGCCTTGTGGAAGATGAACCTCATTGGTGGCAGCTTGTCCTTGGCATAGGCCTGAGGAGTGTGTTTTGTTTTAATGGTGTGTGTTTTTAACCAGTTGCGGAGATGTTAGCCATGCCCGCAGGGATCTGGTCCACTCTCTCTGCCTGAGCAGGGCTTGCTCCAGAAGAGCCCTGGGTGCGGGAGCCAAGTGGGAGCTACTGTGGGAAGGCCATTGCGTTCTGTTGTTGCTGGGAGCACGGTCCTGTGTTGGAGGACCAGTTCTCATCCCCGCTGCTGAGGGGTGGTACTCTGTGAACTGCCTGTGGAGATCATAGCGGTGCCACAGGGATCGGCTCCGCGCTCTCTGCGTTGGCAGGGTTTGCTCCCTGGGAGCAGCCCTGGGTGCAGGAGTATACTGGCAGCTGCGTTTGGAGGGCCCTGGAGCTGTGTTATCCCTGGGAGTGTGGTGACAACTTGGAGGACTAGGTCTCCTCCTCCTCCCTGTGGAGCGCTTGCAGTCTGTGGTTTCCACGAAGCAGCTGTGGAGATCATTTCTGCGCTGCGGGGATCTGCTCCGGGTTCTCTTCCTGGCACCATTCCTCTGGCAGCGGGAAGAAGGGCTGAATCTGTGCTCCTCTTGGTGGCTGTCTTCTCGCGCAGTGTGCAGCACATGGTCAAATGGTGGATGGCAGTGTGGGCATGCAGCTCTAGTGCAGGACTCCAGCCTCCTACAGACGCAGGAGTGATGCAAGGGCATGTCCACATGGGAGGTGATGCTGAGCCCGCCTGGCCAGGAGCTGCTGTCCTCTGCAGAGTCCTCCATGCCCATCGCCATATCCTGCCAAGAGAGCTGTGAAAAGGTCCTGTCCTTTCCTCCTGGAGGGGATGGAGCAGTGGGAAACCTCCAGAGCGCTCTGAGGCGACAACTAAAGACCTCCCAGAGGCCCTCCTGGAGGGCTGCAAAGGCAGAGGGGCCGAAGGCACACAAGTAGGTTGGATCTAGGGGCGATGCTTTGAGACGGAGCAGCGTGGTGGCTCTGAAGAAGGCTGCAGTGTGTGGGGGCAAGGAGAGCAATGCCAAGACCCCCGAAAGAAATCCGCTGTCCATCTGCTGCCCTGACCCACCTCCCCAGAGTTACCTTAGTCCAATCAGGCTGATCCCGTGGTCCCACAGGGTCTGCCTGCTGCCTGCCGCCCCGCTGCTGACCAAAGAAGGAGCGGGCATATGATGGTGCTGGTGACATTGACGCCTGTTGACTAGATTTCCCATCAGAGCATCTGGGGAAAATAAGAAAAAAGAGTGATGTCCACTTAGGGCTGCTCTTGCAACCTCCACTGGCCTTCACTCATTGACTTGGAGCGGTTTGTATGACAGAGAGAAGACATGTCAGGCTACAAATGGGGACTTCACTTGGGGTCTTCCCACCAACTCTGCCCCTGTCACAGCAAGACCTCCTCTTCATACCCGCTATGGCCTCCATTTCGTGGAATCGTAAAATCACAGAACAGTTTGCGTTGGAAGGGACCTCGGCGAGCATTTAGGTCATGTCCCTTGCCACAGGCAGGGACACCTTCCACTAGACCGACTTGCTCAAAGCCCTGTCCAAGCGCGCCTGGAACACTTCCAGGGAGGGGGCATCCACAGCTTCTCTGGGCAACCACTTCCACGGTCTCCCCACCCCTGCCATAAAGTAATTCTTCCTAACATTAAATCTAAATTTACATTCCTTAAGTTGAAAACTAATGGCCCTCGCCCTATCACTACGCTCCCTGAGCAGGAGTCCTGTCCTCCCCCCCCCCCCCCCCCCCCCCCCCCATCTTCCCTGTAGGCCCCTTCAGGGACTCTGCTCTCTATCAGCCACCTACAGAGAGCAGACAAATAGCAGTTTACATGGGGGCAGCAGCCTAAAGCCCAGCAAGGGAAGGGAAGGACTGGCGGCAGGTAGGTCACCTTCGACAGCCCTGAGTGGTGCGGGTAGTAATTGCCTCCTGGGACGGAACAACTCAGGAGGATCAGAAGAGAAATAGCAAAACCCTGAAAAGGAAACGTGTTCTGAACAGCTGTTAGTCCTGGCTGTTACCTGATATAAAACAGTAAGTAGGCTTGCTGCCCGAGAGCTGTGTTGCGGTCACAGTAAGCCACAGACGTATCATCCATCTGGTACCAGAGTCCATTGCTGGCCTGTCAAAGAAAGGCAAGGACGTGTGGAGATGAACTGCATGGTTTCTCTCGAACGACACAGGCAGAAAACTACACAAGCAAGAGTCCGCCAACGCAAATCCCATCCAGCTGGTCAGGGGACCTTCTCCCCCAGAACCTTGGCTGCCAGAAAGAGCGCCGCCAAAGTTTGCCTTCCCCAGCACACATAGTCCCCGAGATGAAGGAAGTGGCTCTTTACCTTTGTGTAGCAGAAATAGTGTCCTGCCAAGGAGCTGCCACCGCTGTGCACCAGGACAGCGTATAAGGTGTAGAGGGGCGGTGCTGCTGCTCCCTGAGACATGTATGGCTGGAGATCCAAGTACTGGGGATACTGCACAAACTGTGGAGAGACCAAGAGGGCTCATAAGGGATCCTGGCATACGACGTGAAAGAGCCTGGCAAGACCGGGGCCCAGCTGTGTAGAAATACATCTCTGGGGCTCGTCAACACTCGCTTGTCCCTGAAGCAGCAGGTGACGCCTTGGGTGGCAGGAAACTGCTCTCGGCCAGAGCAGCTCTGTCGCAGCAGAGCATGTGCTTGCCTTGCCACAGGAGCTCTCCTCTCCCCAGAAGGGAACACCAAAAGCTCCACCTGAACAGCTTGTGACAGAGCGTGCTGCTTTGGGAAATCTCCTGCTCCAGGACGAGAAAGAAAGTGGCCCTCCAATTGCGTACACACCTTGCCGATCTTCTTGCCGGAGAAATCAAAGCGTTTCAGGCACAGCGTGAGAACCCTGGGCGCGCGCTCGATTGTAAACCTCTTGAGGGCGGTAACCTTCTTGCCACAGCTTGAAAGCAAGCAGAGAGAAAAGCGCTGAAATGCACCCTAGCTTGCCCCACGGCGGCCAGACAACCTTTTCCACCTCACACGTCCTCACGCCATTTCATGGCTCTTCAGAACCATTAGGCTGGAAGAAAGAAAAGCTGTGCCTCCTGATTGTGCATCGAACCTCCTGAGGCTCGATGACACGCAGCATCTCCACACAGCTGCAAGTCTTAATCTGGTGTTAGTCATCCTCTTACCTGTTACATCGAAAGCTGTTTTCACCAGCCAGCTGCTCGGGTTTGACAAAGTCCTCCAGAGCTGCGGTGACAGATGAGGCTGCCTGGAGGGGTGAGAAAGGAGAGCTCTGAGCTGGTGGAAATGCCCTCGCCCAAGCACTCAGGAGGAGTTGCCCACAAGACCCAGGGAGCTGCCGCTGAGGAGATCCACTGTGACCCTGCAAACCTTGGCCAGAGGGAGGCAGAAAGAGGGTATGATGCCGAACATTTCCCTCCCTTCCCAGAGATTCCCGGCCGGCACTATTAAGAGCTACCTCACCGTGCCACCGCTCAGTTCAGCTACCGATGGTGTGCAGGGTCATCAGGAATGAAAACAACACGAGCCATCAGCCTAGGAGCCAGTTGGGTGTTGAGGGAGGGCAAAGAGAAGGTGGCTGAGAGTCCCTCAGGGGTGCAGAGAGGATAATGCGTGCTTGTCCAGCTTTAAAGCCAGCATCTACAAGGAGTCCACTGCCACGGCCGTTGCAGGAAGACACCACCCATACCACTTCCCACCACCCCCACAGCTCTCCTGTGTTCACAGCGCACTTTTCAAAGCCAGCTGCGCAGATTCTGGGAAGCCACAAGGAGCTTGGGACGACTTGAAGCACAGTGAGAAACCCTCTTACTTGGATATCCAAAGGCACATCCAGGAAGGCCTCGTAGGAATCGGAAACTGCTTTGCAGCTGCAGCACGTGACTGGAAGGCAAACGGAAACGATCAGCGACAGGCGAAGTCGATTGACCGTGCCCGTTTATGCTCTTCATCCCTACTCGAGCCAGCCCCACGCTCAGCTGTCTCTCACAGACACACAGCAGGGCACAGGCAAGTGTAAGGAGAGCAACAGTTGTGGAAACATACCTCTGGACCTCAGGAAGCCCCCAAATATTTGATGGACGATGGTAGTATATTGAGAAGAGATGTCCCAGCTGGAAGGAAATGGTAAGGCAGAGAGTTATCTCCTCCAAGAGTTTTCCTGTGCCTGAAAGCCCTGGGCATAGGCTTTCCTTGATGGGGTACGTCAAGGAGGCCAAAGCGCTGGGCAACATTGAAAGGTCGTTTGCTTGTGCTTACGCGCTGCTTCCAGCCAGACAAGCTCTCTGCATGGCAGTGACAGTACAGCGTAAGAAGTCGTGGGCGTCTTCCTGCATGCCAAGCGTGAAATGCCCTCCTATTCCTAATCAAGAGGAAAGTAGTACTTCAGTCCTCTGCCAACAGAGGATAGCAAGTCAAAGCAGCTGAGATGACTTACGTGAGAGGGCATTGATGACGGCCCTGGGCTGGATGGCACAGTCTGAGGTGGACAAGGCATCGTTAACGTGCGCTTCCATGATGCACATCATGCAGAAGCCTTCCTGCTGACCTGAAGAGGGAGGGAGGGAAGGAGGGAGGGAAGGAAGCAAGCTGGTCAGGTCAGTCAAAGAGCCATTGTGATGGGAAACCTCATGGAGACCTTGGAGTTCTGCTAGGACAGTCTCCTAGTCGTCCCCAGGTGCCAATGGCCCAGCAAGCCCACGACATCTCAGCACACAGAAAACATTCTTGAGAGGGATGCCTCGCTGACAGAAGTTTTCTGTGCAACCAGCAAATATGTAGGTTAGATGCAGGAATAGGGAACGGCAGGCAGCACTAGAAAGAGGCATCTTTGTGACAGCAAACACGCCTCGATAGGCCAAGCGGCTTGTAGGCTTGAGCGTCCCAAGAGCACCACCTTGGCGGTGGCTGAGAAAGAAGGGCTGCTTTTCTCCTGCATCCAGCGGCAGGTTCTGGGGGTCCTTGGGAAGTGCCCAACAGACTGACAAGGAGATCTTCCAAAAAGTACTCACAGGAGTCGCTGTGCTCACAAGAGAGCAGGTAGTTGGCAAGAGGTGGGGTGTACGTCAGGCACTGCAGCACGGAGTTGAGGAAGCACGTATTGCCCAGGTTGTAGAGGCCTGCTCCAGCTCTCTGCCTTTGCTGCCAGCCCATGCAAATCTTCTCCGGGGGAAAGAGGATCCTTTGTGGTGGAGCCATTCCCTTGGCAACGACTGCAGGGAAATGATGGTTTTGTTGCACAAAACCCCTGGGTAGGCCTGGCTGCTCTCAGGAAAAGCCCCAGAATTCCCTTGAGGTTGTCCCCACAGCAACATTGCGGGATGGAACACCAGCCGTGCCCATTGCATTTGGGGATTCACCAAGGCCAAGCCTGCTAGTGAAACCGTTACTCACAGGAGTTGCTCCCCATTGCGGCCATCGCTCCTCTCAGCAGCACAGCGGGAAGCTTTGGCTGACAAAGGATGTCCGGACGCAGTCCAGAAAAAGAAGATCAGCTCCAATCCCGTCACCTGGTTGCAATGAAAGAAGCGGAGCTCAAGAAAATCATTCAAGCACCAAAAAACCCAGAGGCCAGCAGTCACCATCAAACGTGTTCCAGTGGTCGTTGTAACTGCCTGTAGCGCCTGTTGGCAGCAGAGCCCTCTGGCTCTCCAGCCCACATTTGCCCACCCTGTCTGCAGGAGTGACTGCCTTTTGGCCGCTCCTTTAACGGTTGCCATTGCTGGGCTGTGTTTCTGGTCTCCCTTCCTGACCCATCAGTCAAGGTGGGCTTCGGGTCAGGCTATGCTGAAGCTCAACGCCTCGGGCTGCCCCCTCCCCACTTTCCTAGCCTAGGCGATGGGAAAGACATAGGAATTAGCCAAGAGGAACGCTCCCCATAGCGCCTGTCTGGCCAGCCTAGAAGGGTGGAAGAGCTCAGCCTAGAGGTTGGGAGGCAGAGAGCGGCCTCCACTTTTATTCCCGATTTACCTCCTGTAGGATCTGTGCCAAAAGTCAAAGCCAACTTACCTTTGAAAGAGGGTGGAAGGTGAGGAGGGGTCAGCAGGAAAGGAGAAATGTTTAGAAAGAGGTAGCCACGCAAGTAGCTCAAGAAGGAGTTATCCCAACGGGCAGCTCGGCCCAACTGGCCCGCTGCTCAGGATGTCCAGCCCTGGCCAGGTGAGGTCACAAGTTCCGGGTGGGTGCCGCATCACTGCCCCTTTGTGACACGAGGCTGCACGGCGACACACGGTGGCCACGCAGCCACCACCTCCCCTGCAGCCAGCAGCCGGCTGCCGCTGGGCTTCCCCATGTGCTGCTGGTGAAGGGCTGTTTGGCCGCCGGCACAGCTCCCACCTCTTCCCTGCGCCGCACAGCCAGAGGAGGAAACTCCTGCCCAGGGCTGGAAGCTGCCCGTGCACAGCTGTGGCTGGCACCGGCCATTGTGCAGGGTTTCTTTGTCACTCTTCTCAGCGACAGGACTGTGCACGTGAGACTCGTGGAGCAAAGCACCTGGGCTCGGACAGGTGCGCTGCCAAGGAATTTCACCTACCCGCCGAGACAAACCCTGACCTTGAGGCATCCAGTTTGGCCACTGTTATAAATTGAGACCACAATAGATCATAATCCAATTAAAATTTTTATTAATTATAGCAAGTAGAATATGAGCAAAAACAGCGCTGGACGACAGGGGAGTCTGCGCTCCGCCAACTGCCGTCCTGAGCAGTTCAAACAGTCCCTTTTTATACCTTTTTTTTTACTTTCGTGTTCATGAAGTAGTGGAGGTGTTGACCCTTCATTCATATGCACAAGCGGCATCCTGGACACCTGGCGGTTATCTTATCTTTCACAAGCGGCATCCTGGACACCTGGCGGTTATCTTATCTTTTGTTGCCTAATCTTTACATTGGGCTTAACATAAATCTTAATAAACAATACCCTAGTCCATAGTTTCTTACAATCCCCCCCTTTTTTTTTTTCTTTTTATCCTATTATTGTTTATTAGACGCTGCTTTCATTCTCGGCACTGCAAACAAACCTTTTTCCACAATCCCAACATTTATCATAACACTCACAAGGTAATACCTCACAATTACAATAGGCATAGTTCTCACGTGGCATAACGCATTCACAACAATCTTCATCCTCATTAATAGATACACTCTTATATTTTGCCCTAGACCTCGTAGTTAAAATAAGCAATTTAGCTATGTCAAACCGTTCTCTAATAAAGTGTAGCGTAATATACAAGGCCCAAATATAAGTCCCAGAATCAACATAATAAGTGGTCCTGCTAAAGCAGACAACAAAGTGGTTAGCCAAGGTGAGATATTAAACCAGTTTTCATACCATGACCTGCCCGCCTCACGATCTTTCTTACGTTGATCTAACCTTTTCCGGAGTTCAGACATGGTGTCCTGGACTACTCCAGTCCTGGGGAAGTTCGGCCATTGTTGCTTTAGTGTCCCATTGTTCTGGTTCTTTTCTCCACAGTTTGTTCCTCCTCTGCCTTGCCCGTCGACTCGGTTGCTTCGAGCCACGGGGTGTACCATCTTCTCGGCAGCAAGGGAATTCTTCAGGAGAACGGCTGCTTCAGGCTTTCTGCCTGTTTACATAGGCTTCCCACTTTGCAGCTTTAATTGCCACCCACATTGTTCCCATTTGTCCGAGTAAATTTGAGTTTCAGTTCTTTTTTATCTGGGGTTACTTTCCACGAAGTTGCAGGGGCTTTCTTAATCCGGGTATGGTGAATCCAAGAATTCTGTCCCTCAACCTTGATTGCAGTGTAGGTGGTGAGTAGGACTTGAAAAGGTCCGGTCCACTGTGGTTCCAGGGTTTTATCTGCAAAACACTTAACGTATACATAGTCTCCTGGTTGTATATCGTGAACAGGTCCATCCAGACCCCTACTGCGGGTTCCCATCACATGCTTCTCAATTCTTATTAATTGTTTGTTTAGTGCCACCATATAGGAAGTCATTGTTTCTTCACCAGTCTGTGAAGACATCCCCTTTTGTACCCCATAGGGTCGTCCATATAAAATTTCAAATGGGCTAAGCCCCTCTTTTGCTCTTGGTCTAGACTGAATTCATGTAAGAGCTAATGGCAAAGATTGGGGCCAAGTTAGATTTGTTTCTTGACCTAACTTGACAATCTGTTGTTTGATTAGATGATTCATCTTTTCCACCTGGCCACTCGATTGTGGTCGGTATGGGGTATGTAATTGCCAATCTATTCCTAGATGGTGGCTGATCTGTTGTACTATTCTGGACACAAAATGTGGTCCTCTATCCAAGGACATTACCGCTGGGACTCCAAACCTAGGTATTATCTCTTGGAGTAGTATTTTGGTCACTTCCCGGGCTTTAGCAGTTCTGCACGGGAAGGCTTCTGGCCAACCTGAAAAGGTATCTGCTAGTACCAACAAATATCGATACCCCCCCTTTTCAAGGAAGTTGCGAGAAATCGATCTGCCAATGTTGCCCTAGAACATTCCCTCTGCTAATGTTCCCTAGTTTTATTTTATTTGCTGTATTGGGATTATTGCGTAAAGACATTTCACATTGCTGAGTCACCTGTTTTATTACAGTATACAAGTTTCGCCCTTTCAATTTCTGATTTAGACTTTTATATAAAGTATCAGCTCCCCAATGCGTCTTATTAATAATAGGGCTGTGGTCCATATTAAATTGGATGGTACCACTATACAACCATCCCTTAAATAAGTCCACTTACTTAATTTTATTTTATAATTCATGTCCTGAATTACCTTTAAGTTTTCTTTAGAATAGTTTGGCTCTTGATCTGTACTTACAGTTTGGATTTTATCATCTGGTATTAAGGATAATTCCTCCTTTCCTACCTCCTCTGTTACTCGTCTGGCCTCATGGTCGGCCAGGCGGTTTCCAATTTCCAAATCAGTGCCTCAGAGTGGGCCATGCCTCACATCAAGGTCTGGCATGGCATATGTTCCCACCGCTCAACGCCTACTGGGTTGCAGCCAACAGCGGAGCTCAAGATTCTTCTTGGTGGCAAACACAGAGGCCAACCCAGTCTTGCCCTTGACTATGGTAGGAGGCATCTGACCAACCTTATTCCTTGTACTTCATTGTCAATGCAGTTTCATCTGCACATCCCATAACAAGTCACTGTCATGGCAAAACACACAGATTTACATTAGTAGATCTACTACAGAGTGTATTTTATTTCACTTTTTCTGCCAATATCCCCACAGCCCTGCTGACCAAGGGATATTGTTTTTATCTGAACTGAGCAAGCCTCCCCCTTATCATTTTACTGTAGCAGGTAAAGCATTTTTCACCTTTCCTGGAATTCATTTTCAGATACACCTGGTTAAAAATTTCTCTTACTTCAGGGAGGTCCTCTTTTCCTCTTTTCTGCTGAATTAAAGATAAGCTCAATATTTCAATTACTTGATCATATTTAACTTTTAATTTCATTTCCCCTTCTCTAAACGTCTAGATGTTCTAATAAATCTCATGCCAACAAAGATTTTAGTGAATTTGGCATTCTTATTTGTTTTTTTAGTTTGTACTTTAAAGGTTTCAGGATGTTTTCCTGGTGGCCAGCAGCTCCCACAACTGTAACAATTTTTTTCAGTTGGTTTTGTATTCACTAAAATTCCACCTCATACCCATTCCCTGCCCTAGAAGGGCCGTTACCGGTCCTGTTGTGCTGCAAATGCTGCAGCAATTGGGGTGACATTGTCAGGTCCTTCTGCTCAATTGTCAGCAACAGCAACCCCCTCCTCCCCACCATCAGAAGGGTTCGGGGCAGGAGATGCTCTTCCTGCTCTGCAGGTTACACAAGCCTGCCTCTGCAGCAGCACTTCTGTTTTAACTCTTTCTTACCCTGAATGCAAATCTGCTACTTGTTGCTTTAAGTCTGTGTTATTACATATCAGGCCTTCGCAGGCAAACAGAAAACATCCTGCCATGCATCCCAGCATGATTCAGTCGCACCTTCGAGGGGGTACAGGGGTTTGTACAAACTCACCCCAACACTTTCACAAGGTCTTTGATTCTACACACACACACACGCCTCAGGTTTTACATACATTAGTACAAGTTTTTATATCTTACAACGTGTTTCATTCTGGTTGCTCCACAGAAGGAACCGCAACCTGAGCTTTTAAACACAGAAATTTCAACAAGAACATCTTTCTAGTTTAGGTCTCAGTTTTTTCCTATCCTTTTCTAGAGCCACAATCAAAGATCAGGTGATGTTAATCCCGCACTCTTTCTAGTGCTAGTACCATAGGATCCCGAGGGGGTACTAATCCACAGTCCTTTTGCCACTCAGGTTTGTCCTGGAGGACAAAGAACATGTCTGCATACGATACTTCGTCCCATTTTCCTTCTTTTCTCAGACACAACATTAATTGCAGGAGAGTGTTATGATCTAACGTTCCTCCCTCCTGAGGCCATTTCGCATCACTCTCCAATTTATACAAAGGCCACCACTGATTACAATATTTAACCAATTTCCTTCTATTTTCGGTACCACCATGTCCTACAATATCACTCCAATGTTTTAATATACAACCCAAGGGCGATTTTTCACAGGGCTTACTCCTTCCATTTCCCATTTTGCAATTTTAATTACTTTGGGTTTTTTTTCTTTTTTTTTTTTCCCGGCCGCCTTAGCCACCCAAGGTCAGAAACGCGGATAGAGCTTCTTACTCGTTTTGCACTCAAACGCCTGTCTCAAGCACTCTTGCACTCACACTCAGTCAAAATAATTAAGCTATACACGGAAAATCAAAATGCGCATCTCAATCACACCATTCACACTCTCCGGGCAGCCCGCAGTCACACAAGCAGTATGTTATACGGTACCGTGCACTTATGTACAAACTCTTAGGAACACTAACAGTTCACAAAGTATGCATTTCAATGAACAATTGCCAAAAACCAAACAATAAACAAAAACCAATTTTTCCTGGTCTTAAGCAGAGTGTTAAGTTTTCCGCTATTTGCCACGAATTACCAGAATGTTAATATTTTTCAACATACATTTCATAACTCCGAGTTTTGAACATATAACAAGACAACACATAGAACAAACAAGACACAGAGCGCTATTTCAGTTGTTACATTCCAGGAACTCCCCAATTCTTAAAACAACCTAAAGGAAGTTTTTAGCTTCCTCTTTTTCCTACGCAAAAGTTTCCCTTTTACTTTTGCTGTGAGGTCCCTCTTGTTCCTGTGAGATTCCGCCTTATTCCGTCCCGCCCCCCGCTTTCCGTCACGAGGCCTCCGGGCTTTTAGGAATGGCAGTAACCTCGGATTTGCTCGATCTGTCCTCAAGATCGCTAGCGGCCACCCCTTGGTCAGCAAACCCCCTCCCAAGGTACCTTTCCTCCTGGGGACTACGCTGCGCGCCGGACGTCTCCGTGCGTCTCACCAGCCGCCCCGTTACTAAACATACCGTTTTATCCGTGGATCCAGGGGTTTCTCTTCTGCTCCCGGGTGAACAGCTGAGAAGAGGAGGCTCCTCCGAGGAAATCTCCCGGGGCGCGCCTAGGAGCGTCCGCTCCGCAGCTGGTCCCTCAGCCGAGCAGAAATCCTCCTGGCTGGCTCGCCAAACTGACGTGCGGAATTAGACTCTATAACTCGAAAGTTATAAAGTAGGTATGCTTATTGCGCGCAGATGCACGGGGGATCGCTCCTCCACAAGCGTGCATGCCCGAAGTGACGAACCATCTCACATTTATACAATAAAACAAATGAATATTCAATTAACGCCTATACATATTTGTTACCTAAACCCCGCTTTGTATGTTAATTAGCTTATCAGTCCTTTGCCTGGAATGTGGTGGTCTTGCAGGTTTGTAGGTGATTCATGTCCTTGTGACCATCCGATCTTCTCCAGCAAGGAGACTTAGCACTCCCTCCCTCTAGATAGCATTGGAATATCTCTTAAATAGCCCCTTTGTTAGAGGAAGAAGGGCAGGCGTCTCCTCAAAACTGTAGTTGTCTCCTCAGAGCTGTGTGCCTATGTGACCAGACATCGCACCCATGACCAGTCACCATACCCACATTCCTTGAGCAGACATATACAATCACAATCGATGTCCATTGTCGCCATTTCACACTATTTCTCCATATCACTGTTAGCTCTTGATTTTTTATTTTAATTTCTAATTGCAATTCAACAATTAAATCTCGTCCTAACAGATTAAATTCTGCTTCAGGGACGAGCAAGAGTTCACCCATTCCAAATTTATTTTCAGTTTCGAATACCACATTTTTGATTTTGCTTACTTTAAAGGGTTCTCCTTTTGCCCCAATTACTTGTACTTTTTCAGGGGAAACTTTACATCCCTCAGGTATTTGCTTAATAGTTGATTTTTCAGCCCCAGTGTCTACTAAAAAGGTGAACTCTTGTTTATGGGGACCTATTTTTAATTTTATCAAGGGCTCACGATGACTCCGGTCCCCTAAGATATAGAGCCCCTGACTCTCCTATTTGCCACAAACTGAGTTTTTAGGAGCGCTTACCCTAAAGGGTCGTCTGGATTTACCCCAGAGTACAGCTGAAGGGCTTTCCTCAGTCGTTCCAGCCACTCAGTAGGGCTTTCATCTTTCTTTTGCATTTCATTAAATGCTTTATTGATATTCTGGCCACGGGGTACTGCTTCCCTAATCCCCTGAATTACTATAGTTCTCAGGTCCTGCATATGAGTTCTATGCACTGGATCCTGATTATCCCAATTAGGTCTTTGGAGTGGCCATTTAATATCTGCTTGGGGTCCCTGGGCATGCTGAGCATCCCACAGTCTCATTCCTGCTCGTCATCATATCTCTTTCCTCGGTAGTAAATAATTGACCAAGGATAGATTACATCTCATCCCAAGTATAAAGGTTTGGTCCCAAAAAATTGATTTAATCTTTCTCCCACTCCGAGTGGGTCCTCAATTAAGTTTCCCATCTCGATTCTTTTAAAATCTCGTAGGTCAGCCGAGTTTAGGGGTACGGAAATATATCCGATCACAGGTTGAGGTCCCCCCATGGGTATTTCCCTTAGGGGGTACATCTGAGCTGCCCCTTTCTGACTTCTAGTTATGCGTCTAGGAAGAGGGGGAGACCCTTGTTCCGACTCTGGTGGGGGAGTGGGCGCTCTGGGGACCTCTGCGGGAGCAGGAGGAGGAATGTAAGGAGGGGGGGTTAGAAGGGTTTCGTCCAACTCTTCCTGCTTTTTCTTTTGTTTAGTTTTTATTTCATTCAGTGGGTAAAGTCTAGCTCCCGGTCTTTCTAGCCACGCTTCCGCATATCGACTCTCCTCCGGGTTAAGGGGTTTTTTATTATTAACCCAGAGGTTTAATTGCTGTCTTACCCAATCTTCTTCTGACCCATAGACTGGCCAAAAGACATTTTTAGAAATTTTCTTCCCTCCCCATATCTTAGTACAATATTCTATCATCTTCTGCTTATCTTTCCCTAGAGTTCCAGGGAAATATCTCCAATTGTCTAAGATATATGCCAGAGGGGTATTCTTAGGTACAATGGGTACCCTTCCCATGGGAGTCAAAGGCTTGCTGCCCTTCGCCCCCATCTTCTGGAATATCCACAAACATACACTCACTCGTTATATTCCAGGAAACCCAATCCCGCCCGAACGGCAAACCCGCGAACAAATTCGCAATATACTTACGCGTCCTGCGTCTTCGTCCGGACTCCCGTGCACAGAATTTTTATGGGATTTTACCGGTTTCTCCTTTGCTCATTATTCTAGAATTTAGGTTCGTCGGTAAGGTTGGAGTAAGCTGTTGGTCGCGGGGCCGCGAAATGTCGCGGGGCGCCTCCCCGGAGGACCAAAGCCCACCGTTCCTTATCCGAGTCACGGCACCAGAATTCTTATAAATTGAGACCACAATAGATCATAATCCAATTAAAATTTTTATTAATTATAGCAAGTAGAATATGAGCAAAACCAGCGCTGGACAACAGGGGAGTCTGCGCTCCGCCAACTGCCGTCCTGAGCAGTTCAAACAGTCCCTTTTTATACCTTTTTTTTTACTTTCGTGTTCATGAAGTAGTGGAGGTGTTGACCCTTCATTCATATGCACAAGCGGCATCCTGGACACCTGGCGGTTATCTTATCTTTCACAAGCGGCATCCTGGACACCTGGCGGTTATCTTATCTTTTGTTGCCTAATCTTTACATTGGGCTTAACATAAGTCTTAATAAACAATACCCTAGTCCATAGTTTCTTATAGCCACCAACTCGCTTGGGTGGCTTTTGTTGACCCCTGCCCCTGGGGACGGCTGGTGTTTCCCCTCTCTTGCCTGGGGAGGCTGCTGGGAGAAGGCGTGCCCCGGGGCATGCTGGGAGCTGTAGGCCTGGGACAGCCCCATGGCCATGTTGTTCCCAGGGCATGCTGGGAGCTGTAGGCCTGGGACAGCCCCATGGCCATGTTGTCCCCGGGGCATGCTGGGAGCTGTAGGCCTGGGACAGCCCCATGGCCAGGTTGTTCCCAGGGCATGCTGGGAGCTGTAGGCCTGGGACAGCCCCATGGCCATGTTGTCCCCAGGGCATGCTGGGAGCTGTAGGCCTGGGACAGCCCCATGGCCATGTTGTCCCCGGGGCATGCTGGGAGCTGTAGGCCTGGGACAGCCCCATGGCCATGTTGTTCCCAGGGCATGCTGGGAGCTGTAGGCCTGGGACAAGCCCCATGGCCATGTTGTTCCCAGGGCATGCTGGGAGCTGTAGGCCCGGTGCTGCAGGGCAGCCATGTTGTTCCCGTGGCATGCTGGGAGCTGCCATTGCCCACCCTCAGCCTCCCAGCAGCCATGTTGAGCTGGGCAGGCGCAGCCTGGGCTGGGCTGGGGCCCTGCTGGGGCTCTGCCCTTCAGCGGCAGAGCTGGGCGCTTCTCCTCGCTGATGGGATGAAGCTATAAAGAATCACTAGGAGAGGCTGCAGCTACGGCAGTGATTAACTCCACCTATTGAATTAGCTCACCAAGGGGTGGCAAGCCTTCTGAGGCAGCTGGGCTATAACAGTAGCCAAGGGAAGTGGGGTAACGCAGCGTTGCCTTCCAAAGCATAGAGCACAGAGAAGAGATGAAGTTCTATAAGAACAAGTAGAGTGCAGGTGCCCCAGGAAAGTTCATCTGAAGTTCACCAAGTTGTTGACCACCAGCGCTCTCCAAAGACCCCATTAAAGACCCCCCAGGAGCAAAGGGCCATAGGCAAGTGCCTTATGCATATGTAAATAATTTTGAGGAAGTAGTTAGTGCAAAGTACATCTTCCCATCTGAACATGCCCAGAACGGACCCTGAGGGGCTGGATATTGACCGGTGGAGCGTGCTGATGGGTGGTAGCTTGTTTGTTTTCCCTTCCCACACAAAATTCCATTTTGTTTTGTGAGTAAGCAAAACTACATATTTCAATGCGTTTTCTGGATTGGTAGTTTTTGCATAACACATACGATCTCCAGGTTTAAACACTGGTGCCAGAAAACCCCAACAAGAACACGTGCCTGGAATAAGGCTTCGCGCTTCTGGGGTAGACCGTGGTTCTATTTCACAACTCACATCAAACTGTTCAGGAACAATTCCTGAGGGGAGTATTCGGATAGGGTAGGGGATTTATTTCCCATGTTTCAACCCTATTATCTGGTTTGGACGAGAAGCATTCAAGGGACCAAGCCCATACCCCATTTGTTAGGCATTTGAAATGCCAGCCTGGGGATAACATGCCTTCCTATTTGTGGTGCACGGATTCACCGTGGGGTCTCAATACATACTGGATCCCCCCTTTGCCAGGGGTCCAGATCCCCTGACCAGTAGGCAGCTGCCTGAGGGGCCCACCAAGACTCCTCTGCTAAGCTGCTTTCCAGCAAGGTGGCCCCCGCCTGTGCCGGGGCCTGGGCTTGTTCCTCCCCAGGGGCTGGACTCAGCACTTGTTGGACCTGATGGGGTCCCTGCTGCGCCCTTTCTCCAGCCAGACTCGGTCCCCAGCTGCCAGCACACCCACTGTGGTACCAGACACCCCTACCCCCCATTTTGTGGGTGCCAACGGTGCCCAATGCCAGACCATCCCCGCTGGGTTCAGGCACTGAGGGTGATGCAGCCCCAGCTGCAGGATGGATGGATGAGCTCCATAGATAGAACCATGGATAGAGAAAAGATTGAACATTTCAGATGAAGGGGCACGCCAGGGGTGTCCCAGCCCTGCACCCTGCAAGCTGCTCACTGGCAGGGCAACCCATTGCTCTTGTGGGAGCAGCGCTGCCACCACGGGGGCTTGCAGAAACAGACACAGTGGTGCCGGCAGTCGCATCTCCACCAAGCCTTTGGGCAGCCCCACAGCTGGGAGCAGCCCTCCTGCAGGCACAATCCTGCCCAGCACGGTCCTGAGGCTGCCTGCCCACGTGCCCTGCCCATGGGGACATGGTGCTGGGGCCTGGGCTCTGCTGGGGTGCTGCTGCCTGGCCCCATGTGGATGGTGCTGCCCAGGCCCATGGAGCTGATTCTGTCTGGCATCATGGGGCTCCTCTTCTTCACCCCCAATGGACTCCTTCTGCCCACCTGCACAGGGCTGCTTCTGCTTGGCCCCATGTCCTCCCCTTGGCCTTTGTCCCCATCTGCCATCTTCTCCATGTGCGCATCTGCCCCCAGCAGCTCTACTCGAAGGCCCTGGAAAAACCCTCTGGGCTCCAGCAGCCCTGGATAGAGCTGATCCTCTTTCCTGCTGCTCCTCTTTCCTGGCGGCGGGGGAGGGAGAGAACTGTGGGGTGGTGGTGAGCGTGGTGTGTGTCCCACTACAGACCGCCTCTTGCCACTTGGCCATCATTACTTGCAGAAACTTTTGGTACTGCCTGGTTACTATGAGGGTGTCCTGGACGATATGGATGAGCTCCTCGGTGAGGTTCTGTGTGACCGTGGCCATGGCTGAGGGGCTGCTGGGGGTGGCTTCAAATCGATGGGGCTCTACGCACTGTCCCTGCCGTCCAATGGGGAATTCCTCATGCTTTGGCATCCCTGCCATCCACAAGGAATTCCTCCTCTGGCAACTCCAGGGAGAGGGCCTGGCCAAGGGCAATTCCCAGCTTCCTCACTGGCACCCAGGTTGCCCTGATGGACCGGGAAGGTGCAGAGCCGGGTAGTGCCACTGGCTCTACCATCACACCAGGCCAGTGGTGTGGGACACAGTAGCGGGAGCCCGGGGTAGAAGAGCCGCTGCATGACAGCGACAGCAGCAGGGCCTGTGCAGACTGGTGCTCCCTTGGCAGAACATCTGCGCTCGCCCTGCAGTAGAGGACGGGGAAGAGAGAGAAGGCTGTTGCCCTGCAGTGCTCATGCACATGTGCAAGCCCACGTGTGCAGGTCCAACTTCTGTTAGTGAGGACTGGCAGGTTTCTTGGACAGACACTGGGAAGGCAGTCAGGTGTCGGGTGGCCTGAGGATCCTGACCTCTTCTTCCTCAGCCAAAGTGCCACGAGTCCCAGAATCACACAATGGTCGTTGTTGGAGGGAACCTCTGGAGATTATCGAGTCCAACGCCCTGCAAAAGCAGGCTGTGCTAGAGGAGGTTGCACAAAATCATGTGCAGGTGGTGCTGGAATGTTTCCAGGGCCTCTCTGGGCAGCCGGTGCCAGTGATCTTAAGCTGGAGTGCTGTGCAAGGGTCCCGGTGCTGGTGGGGGGCAGTGCCTGGGCTAGCTGCAACATCAAGGCACCGCAAAGGGGCAAGGAGATGATGAGCACAACAAGCCCATGCCACGCTCCCTGCCTCCCCACATGACAGTGCCTGTGCCCAGGTCCCTGATGGCTGTGGAGGCCACCTGGCACTGGGCACCCTTTCCCCTGGCTACCCGGAGGCTGCCTTAGGCTCTCTCTAGTCCACTCAGGCCCCCTTCTGAGGCCTTCGTTGCACCCCAGACCACTCTGCAGAGCCTCAAGCCCTCAAAAAGACACCGGACTGGGGGCCCGGTCCCCTAGTCTCGACCATTCCACTCGAGTCCCCGCGGCACCCCTCCATAGGGGTCTGGTATGCCCCAGGCCTCCGGTTGCTCCTCTAGCGTGGCCGCTACTACAGCCAGAAGGCAGGCAGGGAGGGGGGCAACTGCCGAGCAGCAGCAGCAGCAGCAGCCTCTTTGCTCCCACTCAAAGCTCATGGCGCTCCCGGCAGCCACTGCAGCCGTAGGCCTGGGCTTGGAAACATGGTGCAGCTGTGAAAGCAGAGCAGCCTGGGGAAGCCCAGGAACTCCGTGGCGTGAGCAAAGGCCCCAGCTCGTGGATTTCCCCTGAAGCCCAGCTGGCCCTGAGAGGCCACTTTCAAGCTGGCTTGCGCCTCGTACAGAAGCCCACAGGGATGCCAGCAGGAGCCAGCCTAAGGCATTCTCTGCTTCCAACTGCCACCCCCAAGGCCCTGAGCCCTCCTATGACCTGCCTTCCTTCCTTCCACTGTTCCCTCATGCTTCTCTCGGAGCAGGCAGAGCTTCAGCCCTTTGCGGTGACCCTTTGTGCCCGACTTGGCAGCCTGCCTCCTTCGGCAGGTGCCGGCTCTGGAAGTCCTTGCCTCGCACAGGAGACTGCAGTGCACTGGCGCGTGGTTAGCCATGCCAACGGAAACACTTTATTGCAAGAAGGCAGCCTGCTGGGTTCTGCCGTTGCGAGGAGCGTGGGCAGGACAGAGCAGGCCTTTGTCACTGAGGCTGCCTTTCGTCAGCAGGCATTGCCCCAGCAGGAAACGGTCGTTGTGCGCTGCAGCCTGCCCTGGATGCTCCTCATCGTGCTGCTCCAAGCTATTTCGCTCTTAGGTACTGCAGGAGCTCCTGCAGCCGAGTAAAGAAGTCCAGCAGCTTCTGGACTGGAAACGGGCAGGGTGGAAACCGGCTCGATTCTGTTGGCCTTGGCCTTGGCCTCGGCCTCTGAACGGGGGTGTAGGTGAAGACTGGCTGTGGCCTTGCAGTAGTGGTTACTGCTGGGCGCAGGCCCATCTGCGCCAGGATCCAGTCGTAGAAGTGCTGGGTGGAGGTGTAGACTCCGGGCTTCCTTGCTCTCGCACAGCCCGTCCCCCAGCTGGTCACGCCAACAAGCCAGAAGTAGTCGGCGCTCTTGTCTTGGCACACGAGAGGCCCACCGCTGTCCCCCTGCAGCACAGGAGAGAGGACGAAGGGGTTGTTGGGTGGCCACCGTCAGCCCGGTGGCTGGCTCCTTCTCTCTCACGGCACCTGCCAGAGCTGCATTCAGTGGCCAGCCAAGCTCTGTAGAAGCTTGCCTGGCAGGGGGCGGTGGGCCTGTAAGGCAGGGCTCGCTCTCACCGCTCTTCACGGTGGTGGTGAAGGTGTGTCAGACGGCTGGGATGGTGAAGCTGTGGGCTGCCAGGGGCACCGGGCGGGCCTTCTGGGCAGCGTGCCAGGCCTCTGGGACAAGGCGGGCAGGCCCTGGGCAAGGGCTTGCCCATGGGGAGGGGCGGGTAAGGCCCTCAGCGGTGGGGACCCAGCCATGGGAGTGTGAGTGGCCGGCAAAAGGCCGTGATGGCGCACGTTTGGGCGGTTGTGGCGGGGCTGCCTGCGCTGCCAGGGCTTGGCTTGTAGCACGCTCCTACCTGGCAGGTGTCGATGCCGCCCTGCGGATAGCCAGCACAGATGTTGTGGCTGTGGATGGCCCCCCTGTACCAGCCGCTGCTGTTACAGACCCTGGCATCAATGAGGTGGACCTGGGCCTCCTGCAGCGCGTATGCCGATCCTCCAGCTGTGAAGAGCACAGAAAGGAATGAACACCCAGCAGCTCATTGCCAGTTCTCCTCCCCCGTCTGGCTGAAGCCCTCCCCCGGGGCTTGGCTTTGCATGTGGACAGGCGCTGGACCGCTCTTGCCTTTCTGCCTTGCTCTGGGTCAATGGCACCGGCCCCTCTCTCGAAGGGAGAGGCTTACGCCCCCACAGCCTGACTCTGGCTTTCGCCTCTGCCGTCAGGAAGCGCATCCTGCTTCCCCAAGCTGGCCAAGCTTGCACTGGCGCCGCCACTGCGTTTGGGCCACTCACCTCTTGCTTTCCTGGCACCCCAGCCACTGACGTAGCAGGCTGTCAGCTCTGAGACTCTCAGCGAGGCGTCGGGCACACAGGCAAGCTGTACGTAGCTGTTGCACTGGACAGGCTGGTCCAGTTCCAGCAAGGCAATGTCATTCCTCTGTGTGACGTTCCAGTAGTGCTGGTGAACCAGCAGCCGCCTGACGGCGCGCACCTGAGCCTCAGGGCCCAGCTGAGTCAGCTGGGTAGCACCGAGCACCACGCGCAAGACGGTGATGTGCCTGGAAGGCAGATGGAGAGAGGGCTCAGAGGGAGCGCAGCCACGTGCTGCAGCAGCCCGGCACTTGCCCTGCCTTCTGCTCGACGAGGGAGAGAGGCAAGCAGCGCTAGGGAGGCTGCGACTGCCCTCGCGTGCCTTGGGCTCAAGCAGTGTCGAGCGGGAGGCTGCTGGGAAGCAGTGGCACGAGCCCAGCCTTCTCCTGAGCAGCCTCTCGGCGGGGCTCCGGAGTGCCCAGGCACTGGGCGTGCTGCAGGGCAACGGGACGGCAGTAGCACGTGCTGCTGCGCTCAGGGCACCTGCTAGTGTTGTGGGGCTAGCCCCGACCCCTGGTCCTCCTTACCTGACCTCGATGAAGCAGTGGGCTGCTGTGAGGACCCACTGTGGGCTGATGAGGGAGCCCCCGCAGATGTGCGCCGTGCCTCCTTCCACGAGAGCCTGGATGCTGACGATCCAGGGCCAGGCCCCTGGCTGGGCATCTGTGCCACCCACGACGCGCGACATGCCATAGTGCAAAGCCATGGGACGAAGCCCGCAGCTCCCTCTGTAACCAGAAACTCCTTACTGTGCTGCTGGATGGCTTGCGCCGTTGCGGCTGAAGGCCAGCCGTCTTCCCTCCCCACAAGGCATGGCCAGACGGGCCGAGGAAACCCGTGGGGCCAAAACCCGCTCCCCTCGCCCCGCTTTCTGCTTCAGCCCGTAGACGAGTTGTGCCGGCAGCCTGGCTGCTGTCAAGGCACTGAGCCTCCCACATGGCTTTCAGGAACCTGGGGGGTGGCCATGGGGGACAAGCAGGCCCCCTCCAGTGAAGCCCACAAGGCTTGCCCAACTCCCTCCCAGAGCCTCGGGCCACTTACCCACAGCTGTCCCATGTGCCGTGCACAGGACAGCACACGGCCAGCAGGACAACGAGGAGACGCAGAAAACCCATCGCTGCCAGCGACATGTGGCAGCTGCAAGGACGAGGGCTTGTCGCCACCAGTACGGCTGCTGACGTACTGCCCGCAGGATTCCCGTTGCCCGGGGTTCCCTTGGACGTGGGACTGATGTCACAGAGTGCCTGGTTCCGGGTGCTGGGCGTGGTGGTGTCGGGGGGGCGGGGGGGGAGGGGAGGGAGGGGAGGCAATAGGAGGGGTCCCAAGCAGGAGTGGAGGCAGAAGCTGGGATCGCGCACCCCGACAGAGCCTTGTGGAATGCCCTGCTTGCGCCATCAGGGTGGGCAGGCCCCATGGCAGGCAGCGGCGCCTGGCTCCCAGCTCTGCCTTCTAACAGCTCACAGGACAAAAGCGAGCATGGCCTCACAGCCTCTTTGGGAAGTTCCCTGCCGCCCTGCTCTCCGCAGCCCCATGCCACCAGCTCCTTCCCAATAAAGAGACGCCAGAGAACGGGGCTACTACAGGCAGCACGCGCATGCCTGGGTGTCCAAGAGCCAATGTCTCTTACGGCTGCGGCTGGCAACGGTGCTGGGCAAGCCAAATAAGCCAAGCGTAGCCCAGCAGTGTCAACCTTGCTGCACAAAGAACAGTGAAATGCAGGTGCAGCACAGTCCTCGCTGGCTATGTCAGTGACAGCAACGCCCTCTGGCAGGCCTCGTGTCCTCCTTGCTATCCATGAGTCTGATTGCAGTTCTGGGCGCACACTGAGCAGGGCATTTGTGGCAAGGACAAGCAAGGTGAAGCTCTCGAGAGACAAGGATGCTCCTGCTCTTAGCCGTACGTGCCATTGCTGTCCATGGCTTTGGTAAATCCTGCATCAGCCTTGTCTCAGGAGTCTGCCTTCTGCCACTGCCTGGGGGAGCCTTGCTCACTCACATGCTGGAGTGCAGCAGAGAAGCAGGATCCAGGCACGTGCACTGCATTTAAAGCGCAGCAGGGCTAGGTCCGTGGGGGGCGAGGGCAGTGGCTTGAAGCATGGCAGCCTCAAAGCTTGTGAAAGGTGCGGCAGCTCCCTGCTGCCACCCTGGCTTGTGTGGCGAGGCATAAGGAACACAGCGGAGGGAGCAACTGGGTCCCAAGGAGGAGGAGCGGGCAGGCTCTGCCTGAAAGTTGAAGAGCTGCTCTCAAGGCGCTTGAGGCGCACAGGGCTTCCTAGGCCCCAGAACTGGGCCTCCAAGCCAGCGGGCTCAAGGCTGCTTTGTGTTTTGACAAGGGACCTGCTTCTGCTTGGCCCCATGTCCTCCCCTTGATCTTTGTCCTCATTCGCAGTCTTCTCCATGTGCGCATCTGCCCCCAGCAGCTCCACTCTAAGGCCCTGGGGCCACCCTCTGGGCTCCAGCAGCCCCGGCTAGAGCTGCTCCTCTTTCCTGGCAGGGTGGAGGGAGGCAACTGCGGGGAGGTGGTGTGTGTGGTGTGTGTCCCACCACAGGCCACCTCTCGACACTTGGCCATCATTTTTTGCAGGAACTTTTGGTACTGCCTGGTCACTGTGAGGGTGCCGTCAACAATGCAGATGAGCTCCTCGGTGAGCTTCTCCTTGACTGTGGCCATGGCTGAGGGGCTGCTGGGGGTGGCTCCACATGGCAGGTGCTCTACGCCCTGTCTCTGCCATCCAATGGGGAACTCCTCATGCTTTGGCATCCCTGCCACCCACAAGGAATTCCTCCTCTGGCAACTCCAGGGAGAGGCCCTGGCCGAAGGCAATTCCCAGCTTTACACTGGCACCCAGGTTGCCCTGATGGACCAGGAAGGTGCAGTGCCGGGTAGTGTGGAGTGGCTGGAAGACAACAGACATATTATGAGCAATGCAGACCACGTAACATTGTTGTAATAGCAGGCCGAGCAGGCCGCAGCTGTAACAAGCTGCAGGTGTTGTGAAGGACATATGCAAGGCCAAGGGAGACAAAGAGACTGTGTATTCGCAGAGAGATAAGGGAGCTGGACAGAAAGGTGAGTAAAAACAGGACGCCTGCACAAGGGGAGAGCAGCGTGTGGGCGCCACACCAGGACTAATCAAATGGAGCGTGATGCCGCATGGACAACAGCAAGGTGGCAAAAAGACGCCAGAGGAGACTGATGTAACCAAGCGATTAAACAAGATAAAGGACCTCTATGGGTCCCTAGCAGATCTGTCCACCCTGCATGTCAACTCCAGAAGAACGGAGAAAATATAGACGACAGCTTTACCTCCAACCAGTCTTCAACAAACTCCGTGTAGAACTTGAGCCAGTCCCATCCACCATAGAAGATGTGCTGTTGACAGCAGCGAGAAGACAATCATTTGGGCCACGAGCTTGTAATGTTGTGTTGAAAAGATTTTGTAATACCAAAAATGCTCTTTGCAGAAACTGTAGGGAACCAGCAGCAATAATATTAAGTTGTGGTAACTGTAGACAGATTTTTGTTATATATTGTAGCCGCTTGCGAAATGCTTATGTTTTGTGTTTAAATTGTCAAAACAGCTTTGCTAATAGTACTTTTGAAAATGTTTGTAGGGAATTTCTGAACCTTAAGCCAAATCAACATTTTCCAGAAATATGGATGCCAGAAAATTTTGACAGCAGAAGTGAAGCTATCTCTTGGTGGGCCGTGACCAAAGCCTTAACTGTTGTTTTAGCTACAAAGAAAACATAAGCTCTTGGTTTGTGGTGCTTCTTTTGTCAGTTGGGAACAAGAATTGCGAGTTAATGACATTGCTTGCTTTGATTATAGGGCTGGTAGGAATAATCAGCATGCCCTCACAAGAACAGTGTGGGCTCCTGCCCAACCACAAATGACCATGTGGGTTACCTGGGCCAACATGACAGGGCAAGGTCCATTTTGCTTACCGTTAGCTACCCCATCTGGCCCATTTCGTACCTGTTTGACTGGGGTCCCTTTAAACCATATGAAGGAGTCTGGGCACTGGAAAACAGGTAAAATATACTCCGACTACCTCAACCAAGCAACAAATGACTTTTAGACCATCAACAGTGGATCTGTGCAAGCCGATTGGTGCCAATCACTTGGTATTCCACGAAAGCCCTTGGGGGCTCAAGCGTTCAAAATTGCTCAGGGCCGGAATGTTACCGGCATGGAACCTCAGGAGCTTGACATCTTAGGATCTATGCCGGGAAACTACTGTTTGATTTTTGGGTTTTACAAGAAAGACATTGACTCCAGTAATTTTAGGATCCACAAACCAAGAAATTACAATACTTGGATTGCCCCTGGGTCCCCCTGGCATTCTAACATCACCGGTTACTGTAACAATTGGACTTGGCCTGTTTCATGGTCTGGTAAGACAAACGAGAAAGCAAAGATGTTGCCTCCGGGAGTATTCCTCGTTTGCAGAGCTGGTGCCTGGCCCGCCGTACCTGCAAGCGCACAGGGAGGACCATGCTACTTTGGCAAACTAACATTATTTGCCCCTAGTATCCATCAAATGCTTAACATAAGTAACAAGTTTAAACGCGTCAGACGTAGTGTATACCAATTGGGACCTGAATGTAAAGATGATGTTGAGTTGTGGGAACGTCCATCTGTCATTTCAGCATCACTCTTTACACCACAAGTTGCTTCTGCCAAGGCTCTCACTCAGTTGAGACGGTTAGTTTGTCGGACAGGAAAACAAATTAACATTACCTCCAAAGTATTAGATGAGCTCACCACTGATGACAACAGTATACGACATGCTTTAATACAAAATCGAGGTGCTATTGATTTTCTGTTATTAGCACAAGGACACAGCTGTGAGGATTTTGAGGGAACGTGCTCTGTGAATCTTTCTGATCATTCTGAGTCCATTCACAAAAAGCTTTTCCAACTGCAAGATAATACGAAGAAACTCACTGTTGTTGAAAATCCTTTCGACGGTTGGCTTAAGAGATGGGGAATCACCGGCTGGTCGAAAACCCTATTGATGGATGGGTTTCGATTTTTTGTTATTATCTTTGCTGTGCTTGTTATCTTCTGTTGTATTTTCTCCTGTATGAAGAAAGGTTTGGAATCAATTGTTGATCGAGCCTGGCTTGTCCAAAAAGAAAAAGGGGGATGTGATAGGGGAATTCCTGACAGAACAAGGGCATACTGTACCCTGGCAGGAGTTGGACATCCCTAGCCTGCAGATTGCAAAGTTACTTTGAAAATCTTGTACTGTCCTTGAATAGGCAGAATAATGAATAATGAGTATTGTACAAGAACAAGGCCAGATGCCAAGCAAGATATGAAAACCGCTAAGCTAGCACATCCTTATTAGGCGCTTGCAACATGACAGCCAATCAACAAGTAACGTGAATACGTAATTGACAACCAATCAACAAATGGCATGAATACGTAATTGCTGCTGCGTGAACAGTGCATTGGAAGTATAAATAAGACAAAGTTGCTGAATAAAGGAGGACAACATGTAGCCATATTGGTGTAATTGCCGTTACTTGGCTGACTCCTTTCTGGGATCCTCTTTAGCTGTCCTGCCCCTCCTCAGCGCTTACGGCACTGATGTCACAGCTCTGTGGTGGCACAGGGGGCTCCTGCTGCCCGTGCCCCAGGCGGTGGGCTCTGGGGTCCATGTGGGCTGCAGCACCTCAGGTGTGGCACCAGGGCCAAGGGCAGGCTTGTCACACGGACACCGGTACCCAGGGATGGGAGCCCTTGTGTGGGAAGGGTTTGCTGCCCAGCAGAGGATGCTGGAGGGGATGGCAGGGGGCAGCAGAAGGAGGAACGAGGTTGCCACCACGAGAGCAAAGGCTGCAGTGGCCAAGGCCAGGGGGAAACAGGCCTGGGCTGTGCAGCCCTGGCAGGAGAGGGCTTTGCTCTCCCAGGTGACTCTGTAGCACCATGTGGCCTGTGCCAGAGGTGAAGCTCATCTCCAAGAAGGAAAAGCTGCTGCTGCTGCTGCCGAGCAAGTCCCTGGGGGAGGCCAGGCTGTGATCCAGCCCCCCTGTGGCTATCCTGCTGGTGGCATGCCAGCTAGAGAGCAGCTCTGCAGAGAAGGACCTTTGGGTGACAGAGGACAAGCAGCCGAGCATGAGACATCGATGCACCCTCATGGCAAAGGCCAACAGCTGTGGGGACGGTATTAGGAAAAGCATCGCTGCCCGATGGAGGGAGGTGACCCTTCCCCTCCTCTCAGCACCGCTGCGATGGAGAGACGGGACGCTGCTTGATGCAAGCAAATGTCCATTTATTGTACACAATCATGAGTTTATATATGTTATCAGAGGCCACGTGCCTCAAACTGATTGGTTCTTCAAGCTAAGCATTACGTACTAGGCAATCCCTAATTGGGTAACAACAAACAAAGGACACTTTCAGTAAGTTTTTACAGTCATCAATTAACAGCAACTTGTTACTTCTCCTTGGTGCCATCTTTCCTCATCTCCTTATCTTTTCTCTGCATGACTCAACAGTCAGCATTCTGTGGGTTGTTATCTATTCACCCTCCTTGTCCTCCCAGGGTTTGTGGCCTACAAGCTCCAGGACATTCCTCTCAGCTAACTGATTGTTACTTATGGCCCTGATTTCCAGGCCCCCTCCTGCAAGCACTACTAAGGCCACATCTGGAGTGCTGTCTAGGGCTGGGCTTCCCAGGGCAAAAAATCTGTTGACCTACTAAAGCAAGTTCTGCAAAGGGCCACCAGGCTGCTTGAAGGGACTGGAACATCTTTCCCAGGAAGAAAGGGTGAGAGATCTGCAACTGTTTAGTCAGGAGAAGAAAAAAAATCCTTGTGAGGTTCTTATGAATGTATACAGAGGTCCATCTGAACCCAAGAAAACACTTTTGACTCTGAGGATGATCAGCCACTGGAAGAGTTGCCAAGAGAGTTTGTGGAATGTCCATCCCTGGAGATACTCCAAACCTATCTAGCCAAGGCCTTGAACAACCTGCTTGAGCTGACTGTACCTCGGCTAGCACATTTCACTGGATGATCTTGAGAGGTCGCTTCCAATGTCAACATTTCTGTAATTCTGTGAGTATCAAGAGGAAAAGTAGACAGAAAAAATGAACACCACATACCCTTTGAGCACAAAGATGTTGGGGTCCCTGAAGAGGACCCAATCTGGAGAAGGGCAAAAGTGTGAGGAGAAAGGAGCAGTAGAGACGTTCTGTACCATCAACCCCCTCTTTGCTATCCCCCTACTGCCTCCATGGCTGTGGGTGTGTAGATGAACTGGGAACAATGGTGTAATTTGGCCCCTGGAGAAACTGTGAGGGGCATCGTCTTTAATATTTTGGTCCTTGTTTCTCACAATCAAAATCCGGTTGAATTAGCAATAAATTAAGTTGATCTTTGGAAAGACAACACGCCATTGGCTATGACAGTGATGGGTTAATAATCTCTCCGTCTTTATCTTGACCAATGAGCATTGCTGGTTTATTTTCTCCTTTGTCTTGTGCAGTCAGGGGAGTGGATGAACAGCGGGGGACTGACTGGCCACTGCCTAAGGTGAACCCACCACAGGACCACATCAGGACTGCTATGCCCAGAATGGGCTCTCTAACAAAAAAAAAGACCCTGACGCATCGGGGCAAGTCCTGCAGATGCCAGAAGAATGGTTGGGGCCTCGAACGCATTATGGACAAGGACACTCAAAGTTGGGATTTTATCTGAGAAATTGTTAAGAGTGAGAGACTGGAGTACTGGACCCAGGCCATCTGGTGGGACCTCACTCAGTGGCCTGTATCAATATTTCTGAAAACACAGCCATGAGCACATGATGTGGCTGAAGGTGTCTGACCACGCCATTGGCTGAGAGACCAACTGTGGCAAGAGCTATGGGACGTGTGTGGAACAAGTGTCAGCAGGAAACTGGCTCCCATTATATTTCAAAATGGCAATGCAGTTTGATGTCACTAAGTCACAGAGGATGACAGAGGTGATGATGAAGGAAAGGTCCCTTTTTGGGGCTACGATGTATGACCGCAGATGGAAATGAGCAGTGTTTGGGACTTCTTGAGGAAAAATTTCCCTGCTACATCTTCCCCAAGGTGTCCAAGGTACCTGGCACAGACCAGGCTCCTCAGTCCCACTCCTTTGGTGCCTCGCTTCATTCACCATGACCCCTGGGTCTGCACCAGGACCACCCTGCTCTGTGCCCCCACCCTGCACACTCACACAGCTGAGCTCTCACTGGTGTTTCCCTCTCCCAGGCCCTTCCCAGCCCAGCCCCCCCCCCAGCTCTGCCCACCTCCCCTGCCCTCTCCCCAGCCCAGGCAGACACAGCAGCCCACGCTGGGCTGGCCCCATGCAATTGCCCACCCAAAGGGGGCTGCAGAGCTCTGGGCACTCACCCCAATAACCCTAACAAGGGCACAGCAGATGCTAGTGGGCAGAGAGGGGTCTCATCCTGCCAGTCAGCCCCAGGGCTGGCACCAGCCATGGCATGAGGACACAGAGGCCAGTGTCTCCCTCTGTCTGCTGCTCTTCTCTCACAGGGACCCTGATTGCCCACTCCTGGCAGCCCCTCGGGGCCAGTCCCTGTCCCCAGCACCAGGCTGCTGGCCTGGGGGCTCCCCAGGCACCTCCTGCTGCACCAGGGACACAGCAGCCTGCCCCAGCTGGGGCATACACAGAGACACCTGCTCTTGCCCAGGGATGTGGTCTCAGGCATGGCCCTGAGCAGGCGGTGCTGCTGTGCAGGGCAGCGGTGCCTGAAAGCCCAGGGAGATGGTCCCAGGCACATCCCTCTTGGTCACCCACCATTCCCATGGGCACTGGGCACCCACACGCCAAGGCTCAACACAGGCCCATGCCCTAACGTGTTGCCCCATGCCCTCCTCCCCTGAGCCATGGGGAACCCAAGCCCAGCAGCACGCTCCTGGGGGCAATTCCTTCAGCCTCTTCCTGAGCTCAGCTTTGGAAGAAGAGCCAAACCACCAGACATGGGCACTGAGAAAACTGCCTTTTATTACAGAGATGTGAAACAGAAACCAGGCGCATCATCCTCGAAGACACATGTTTAAAGGCTGCTGGGTCAGACAGTCTGGGCTCCTGCCTTTCAGGAAGTGGAGTGGATGCAGACATACTGGGACAAACAGGACTGTCTCAGATAGAATGCTAACAGCACAGGAGGTTCCACACATTAATTAAAAATTCCTTCTGTATATATGTAAACAGTTGATGTCTGCTGAGAGACACCTGCCTGCCTCAGTTTCTTCAGTGCACCCTTGAGCTCCTGGTTCCTCATGCTGTAGATGACAGGGTTCACTGCTGGAGGCACCACTGAGTACGGGACTGACACCCTCAGGTCCAGGGATGGGGAGGAGGTGGAGGGGGGCTTCTGTTAGGCAGATATGGCAGTGCTGACAAAAAGGGAGATGACGGCCAGGTGAGGGAGGCACGTGGAAAAGGCTTTGTGCCATCCCTGCTCAGAGGGGATCCCCAGCACGGCCCCTAAGATCTGCACATAGGACAGAACAATGGAAAGAAAACAGCCAATAAATAAACAGGCACTAACCTCAATAAGCCCAAACTTCCCTAAGGTAGGTGTGTAAGCAGGAGAGCTTGAGGATCTGGGGGATTTCTCAGAGGCGGTCCAGCGCATTGCCTTGGCAGAGCAGCAGTGAAAGCGTATTCACAGAATACAGGAGACAATTGAGGAAACCACCATCCCCGGCAGCTGCTGCCATGTGGACACAAGCTCTGCTGCCCAGCAGGGTCCCGTAGTGCAGGGGCTGGCAGATGGCTGCGTAGCGGTCATAGGCCATGACAGTGAGCAGAGAAAACGCTGCTGAAACAGAAAAGAGAAAGAGAAAGACTTGGGCAACACATCCTGCATAGGAGATGTCCCATGTGTCCCAGAGGGAGTTGGCTATGGCTTTGGGGAAAGTGGTGGAGATGGAGCCCAGGTTGAGGAGGAACAGGTTGACGGGGAAGAAGTACATGGGGGTGTGGAGGCAGTGGTCACAGATTACAGTGGTGATGATGAGGCCGTTGGCCATGAGGGCAGCCAGGTAGATGCCCAGCAAGAGCCAGAAGTGCAAGAGCTGCAGCTCCCATGTGTCTGCCAGTGCCAGGAGGAGGAAGTGGGTGATGGAGCTGCTGTTGGGCATCTGCTGCCTCTGGGCCTGGGGACTGTCCATGAAGGAAAATATAATGAGCTGTTAGGGAAGACTTCTCTGATCAAAACCTAACACCTTTCTCAGAGAAAGCCCACTGAAAGGGCCTCTCTGCTTTTTGGAAGACCTTGGGCAGGTCCATCTCAAGAGTTGGTTCTGACTGAGGGAGCTACAGGAAGCAGGAGGTTCTGCTGTGGGCTCTGGAGGAGTCACTCCTGCCCTATTACAACAGGTAATAGGAACATGGGGTGACAGAAGATTAAATCCACTCATGGCATCAAAGGGCTTTTCAGCATTGTCACCTCCAATTCACCCCACCACCGAGTGGAGTTTAGGGGATTTTTCTCTGTGTATTTTGTTCTGGTTGCCCCACCACAGCTGAGGAGTGGTTTTGGCACTGTCATTCCTGCTGCACTCCAGGTGCCATCATGTGGATCCTGAGAGGCAAAGAGACAGTCCGTTTGTGCAGACTGAGGACAGCCAGGCTGTCCACCCGCCCTGTGCAGGAGCGGGCTGGAAGCTAGGACCATGCGCGGCAATCAGTTAGCTGAGGGGAATGTGCTCGAGCTTGTCTAGACAACAATTAACATGATGAGGCATGTTTGCAGAGCACAGGGGAGTGGGAGACGGATGGCGCCAAGGATGGCGCCAAGGAAAGGTAACACCTTGCTGTTAATTGATGAAAGTGTCCTTTGTCGTTAACCACCAATCAGGGATTGCCTAGTCTGTAATTCTTAGCTTAAAGAACCAATCTGTTTAAAGCACGCAGCTTCTGAAAACATATATAAACTCGTGATTGTGTACAATAAATGGACATTTGCTTGCATCAAGCTGCGTCCCGTCTCTTCATTCACCGCAGCCCATGGCTTTGTGTTTCAAGGAAGAGCCAGTGAGAGTGGAGGTACCTCAGTGAACACATGGAACTGTTGGGGTGAGAGCAAGGCAGGGCAGCGAGATGGTGCCTACAGCCTGCACGGAAACAGGGGCAGTTGTCCAACCATGTAGAACAACCTGCGGTGGAGATGGAAAAGGTTTTTAGCAAGGCTGGAAAGCCTGAAGAGAACCCAGCTCTTTGTCCCCTTGGCTATGGCAGCTGTTTCTGACACTGAGGCCTGTGAGAAGACAAGTTGTCCTCGTGGCACAGGGGCATCGTTGCCTCCTTGCAGCCCCACCGGGAAGCTGGACGTTGTTGTGCCATTGTTGTCCTTAACACGGCATTGGATCCCCCACCTTCCATGGTCCCCAGGAAGAGCCCTGAGCCCTCTGTGAGGGACAGCACTGACCTTCCCACAGGCTGAAGGTCATGGCTTGGCCTTTCTGCTTCATCAAGCAAGCAAGCAAGCAAGCCAAGGCTTTGCTCAGCAGCAGAGCTGCCTGCACAGCGCCTTTGCCTACCTGCACTCACAGCCTCCAAGGATGGGCTCTAACAGGGCCATGGGGAGGCTTTCTCGGTCATGGCCCTCAGCGGGGATTGTTAATGCTTCCAGGGACTTTGGGGTTTGCTCCTGACTTGGTGTTCTCGAGAGGTTTCTTCAGTCTCCTCCGAACACCTGAAGTCCACAGCACCACAGACACCCTGGGCTCATTAGGAGGCAGAAAGCCCTTGGGAGCCCTGTCTCCTCCATCAGGGACACCTGGTCTTCAAGTTTGGCTTGTACACTTAATGAGGTAAGGTTCAGCAGTACAGTGAAAGAGAAAGGCAGGTAATGAGCACTTTGGAGAAGTGATAGAAGGCTTTTCCAGTTGCTATTGATGCACAGTGTCTCCTGAGGAGGTGCGGACAGGTAGGGAAAGCAGTTCCTGGAGCTCAGTACTGTGTGGACAGTCTTGCTCTTCACGTCTCCAGCCTCACTATTTCACCTGAATATAGCAAGTTCTTGGCAATAATTATTGGCTACTTGTAAACAGAACTAAAAGAGGGATTGCTAACAGGGAGTGGTGGATGGTGGTGGTGGTGAGGGGACTGGGATAGAAATTAATAAATAAAAAACACATTTCTCAGCTGTATTATTGCTCGTTCAAGCATATACCCATGAGGTCTATTGCCACAACTGAAGAGTTGCCCATAGGGAATATTAGAGACAATACTGAAAGACAGTCCAGCTGTTCCTCTCTGAACCTTAAAGCAGAAGCTACATCGGTAGAATGGGTTGGAGTGATCATAGAGGAAGAGGAGAAAGGCATCTGGAGATGAACTTCTTAACCCAGAGCTGCAAATCAGGAAACCGGGATGTCAGTGTATTCCAAATTTCTTGAATTCCATAGAAGGTCTCAACTTTCTGGGACTCATGACAAATACTAGGATGTTTCCAAATTTTTTTTATATCTGTAGAAATTCCCCCACTTTAACCTACATATACACCGCAACTGCTATTAACAACAGCACAGACTCTGCCTTCAGACGCCAGCTTCATATCTAATGCCATTCCATTTTGCACAGCTCTAGGGGCTATTCCTCACACTTCTTCCTGCAAAGCCTTCATGGCACCTGCAGGGTCCTTGGCCATCTCTTCCATTCCTGTGCATCTCTTTATCACTGCCTTCTCCAATTCAGGAACCGCTGACCAAGGAGTAACCGAGGCCACAAGCAGGCTGATGATCTGGGCTATCATTATGACACCCATTACATCTGAGAAGCTCATAGGCCACTAGGAGGCACGTGGCCATGAAGGCGAGTTTGAGGTCCCTGGAGTCTCCAGCTTCCTTGGGGGATTGGCCATCAGCAGCCCAGCCGGTTATGGCTGCAGTAAGAAAGGCACTTGGACTCTGAGACAAAGCGTCATTTCAAATGGCCTTGGTTAGAGCAAACTCTCTACACACAGAGACAATCGTGTCAGCTGTATGCCGTCCCTTCCGAGGCCGGGAACACGGAGTTTCCAGCATTGGGAGAGTGGTGCAGCAAGTTGTGCAGATCCTGCCTGCAGAAGGGTTATCCCACATTGTCTTCTGTGGGATCTTGAAGTGTTTTCTGCCAGGGAAACCCATTCTAGTCATCACTTCTCGTGTTCTAAGAGGAGATGTTCACTTGGGAGTTGGTAACTGCAGTCCCAGGTAAAGGTAAGGGCGTGGGGTTGGCCATTCACCAGCAGCTTCCTGCAGATTTCTTCTTCCAATATGGCTTATTCTGCAACCCAGGGACACACTCAGCACAGCACAGCCTGAAGGCCAAGAGGTACGTGGAGCACAGCACAGGCCTGCTCAGGTTTCCTGTGACGCTCATCACTAACTCCTCCATGTACAATGGTCTTCTGCTCAGTATCTCCAAACCTCCTGATGAAAGTTAGAAGGAGGACAATGTCTCCTTTACACCGCTAGAGAAAGGGACCTGTACTTGAAGGCCTTGGTTGAAGGGAAAGTGGAAGATGATCCCTGTCCAACATGGTGCAAATGCTCTGCAGGACTTGTTTTGAACAAAAAGTTGGCAGGAGTGGTGAAAATTCTAGACGACAACTTTGGGTCAAGTATGGGTGAAGGTGGTAGGGTACAAAGCAAGAGAGGTCAGCAAGACAAATTGTAGCAGGGCTGAGTAGAGAGGAAGGATAACCACCAACAACCCTTGGGCAGAGCTCTTCCTAATGCAGCCCAGGATGCCATTGGCCTTATTTGAAAGGTGCAAAGCCAGGAGAAGAGAAGGTTTTTGGAACACCTAATAACAGCTTTCCCATGTGGTCTTGGGTCATATCAGCAAGAAAAGGCAAACAGGTTTACGCCTCTTGCGCATGATGGGAGGATGAGGGCCAATGGGCATCAGCTGAAGCAAGGGAAGACAATCTTTCTCCCTGTGAAGACAGTCAAGCACTGGAGCAGATGTCCCAGAGATTTGTGCCTTGTCCATCCTTTGAGCTTTTCAAGACCCACTTGAAGGAAAGCCTGAGCTACTTGCTCTGACCCTATCGCTGATCCTGCTGTGAGCAGCACATTGGCCTGGACATCTCCTGAGGTCCCTTCCAGCATGAATGATTCTGCATCTCCATCCACCATGGATCTTACCTTCATGATGGGATGGAAACCACTTAGGTTCCCGGTGACTGTTGAAGTTAAACAGAAAGTTGGTCAGATGACATGTGACTTTCTCTTCCCACTCCAAGCTGTGTAGCTCAGATGCAGGGCTGCTTGGCAGGTACCCCCGAACAGCCCTGATTGATTCCTGTTCTTCACCCTTTCCTTCTTTGGTACCTCTTTTCCCATGCACAACTGATTCTCATTGACCACCCTTGTATCCTCCCACGCAAGCAGCCTGCCTCTCCTTTCCCTTTCCTCCCTGGACATTGTCTGTGTTCCTTTGGGGATTCTGAGCTCTTCACCATGGGAGTGCCTACCATGGTCAGCAATGCCACTGAAGCACTGCCTCCCTTCATTATCTGTGGCGTCCTGCAGTTCCTTATGCTGTTACCTTGCCAGAGGCACCACAGGGCAGGGTGAGCCATGTCCATGCACATACCAAAGCTGGTCCAAGTAGCACCTTCCAAAACACTGCGATTGTGAAATTGGGACCTCAGAGGTTTTCCAAGTAGACATGGTCAGCCCTTTAGTGGGGGCAGAATAACCGCACCTATGAGGGCACCTGAGTGGCTGAGGTACAAACCCAAGGAGGAGAAGGACCTGAGTATTATGAGGGATGCATATGAGCTACTGGTGCATGCTCAGCACATCTAAGGCCAACTGCATGTGCGGCTGAATTAGGGGGTGGGTGGCCACTCAGACAAGGGATTGATCATCCCCCTTAACTCAGCATCATCACCCCTGACACAGCACTGTTGTGGCCACATCGGGATTGTCTGTGTCTGGGCTTTGAGTTTTCTCATTCTGGAGGAGTGGGGAAAAACTGGAGAGGCTGTGGAGGATAACCTGCCTGGATGGAGTTTGGAGCCTGTGGAGAGAGACTGAAGGTCCTGGGTTTCTTGAGACCGGCAAAGTGGAGCCTCAAGGCACTACTGTAGTAGTGTGCACCTGCTTAGAAAGGGAGTGTGAGAGATAAAGGAGTGATTCCTGATATCGGCAGGAAGAGAACAACTCCACAAGGTGCAACTTGGAAGGATATGATTGGATGTGAGGAAAAAACCTGTCCCTCTGAAGCTCTGAGGGTTGCCCTCTGATCCCAGTGTTCACCCATAGGGAGCCTGGATCAGCCCATGGCTTTGAGTTTCAAGGAAGAATCAGGGATGAGTGCAGAGTCATCAGTGAAGGCAGACAAGCAAGGGTGTGAGGGCTGGGTGGGAAAGAAAGAAATGTGCCAACCACCAGAGTGGAAAGGGGTACCAGCAGGGACAGTGTAGGGCAACTTGCAGTGGAGATGGCCCAGGGCTGCAGCAAGGCTGAATGGCCCCACAGGGGGCTGAGGCCTCTGTCCCCCTGGCAATGGCAGTTGCCCGTGTCATCAAGGTCTGTGACAGGAAACTTGATTTGGAGGGTCTTATGTTCTGCCCTTCAAGGGCTTGGGGGTCAGGGCTTGGCCTTTCTGCTTCATAAAGAAAACCAAACATAAATGGATTTTGCAGCATTACAACCACTGACACAGTACCCTTGCCTACCTGCAGTTCTGGCCTCTAATTAGCTACTTTAACGAGTCCATGGGGACACTTTGTCAGTAAAGGCCCTCAGCAGGACCCATTAATGTCTGAAGGTATTTTCAGTATTGCTTCTGACTCGCATTCCTTCAGTTGCTGGTTCAGTCTTTACTCAGTAGCTCAGGTTCATGGCAGGAACTCCCAGTGCCCTAATGAGGTATTTATCTTTTTGTCATTTCCTTCCAGTCTTGGAGACCTGTGTAGCTAATTGGAGCTGTTCTATTCAGGTAGATAAGAGAGAGGAGTTCAAATTGCAACTGAAAATAATTAATTTATATTTCATAGGTTATATTTTGCTACCTTTAGGTTAGAGGGGAGGTTCTAGCAGCAATCTCCAAGTGATAATGATGCAGAGTGTCTCCTCAGGAGGTCTGGAGTGGTAGGAAACACAGTCCCTTGAGGTCTGACGCAGGATGGACAACTTTTCTCTGAATGTCCCCAAGCCCACCCTTTTTCTCATTGTTCCCTGGGACTTACATCCCTTCTCCTTACATCAGACTTCTCCCCTCAGTTCTGCTGATGGTTGCTGCAGCTCCTTTGCACCTTCTCACACCTGTTTGCCTTAGAGCTCTGGCTGCACACAGGCGCAGAAGAATTTTTCATATCTGCAAGCAACGTGAAGAATGATCAAGTGTCATAAATAAGAAAACACCTTCCACAAGCATATGCCAAATTCAAGCTCTCTCTTATGAGGTTGCCTTTCTGCAAGGGACACTCTTATAAGAAACCTTTTAGGCTGGTAGATATGGAAATATAGATCTGAACACAAGGAAAGAGTTGGTTATGGAGACAGATCGGCTGTGGGGAGACATGCAAGCTTTTCCTTCCTGAAGCTAAATACAGCAGCACAGGTGAGAGGTACCTAAAATACCAAAGAATAAGGGGAGGACAAAACTGGTGAATAACTGAAAGACCTTTGCTGAGACAGTCTGCTGAAAAGAAGACTTCAGAAGTCATATATGTCTCCTGGTCAGGTGCAAATATGTTGAAGATGAGAGAAATTAAGGACATGGTGTAACTGTAATAATAATGGTGAAGTTCTGGTTAAAAATCACTATTTCTTTGAAGTATCACATTTGAAAGCTCTTTGAATTGTCAGGGGTCACTTGTGAGAAAGGACAAGCGCTGCAGCTGTCTTGGAAGGAGTCCATAAGTGCAGCTGGGGAACCACAGGCTGCACAAACCCCCATGGTGAGGGGTGTGCCACCAGTTAGAGTCCCCTTGGGTGACATTTCTGGCACCTGAGCGGGTAACTGTCCAGGTGGATTTCCCAAGGGTAAATCACACCTCGCCAACCTGACAGCCTGCAGCTGTGCGTGAGGAGCTCCACAGTGGATGTCACTTCCCTCAGCTTCAGCAAAACTCTGCCCATGGTCTCCTTCTGTGTTCTGCCCAAGTGAGGCCGTGACACTCTGGGTGCGTACAGAAAGAGATGGGTAAAACACCAGCGGGATGGTCAGGCTGAGAGAGCAGTGGGGAAGGGCTCACACCCCACCTGGCAGACACTGGGACATACTGGAGCATTGTGGGCAGCACAGGGGACTGTTCTGTGTGTGGTACAGTTTAGGAGCTGTACACATGGCCCAGTGGAGGCAACTGCCACAACGTCTGGTGATGGCCCCGACTTTGGAGGACCATTCTCGGGCCCTAGGGATGCCATCCAGGGAAAACCTGGCAGGTGGGGTGGCCGCCCTGTCAGGAGCTGCACAGATGCAGGACGGACCAAGGGCAGAGCCTGCACCTCCCTCGCATGGACTAACACCCTGCAGCTGCAGGGCCTGGGACCTGCCTGGCTGGGCAGTGTCTGTGCAGAAAAGGCCCTGGTGGTGCTGGGGGACAGAAGGCAAAACACAATCCCACCCCGTGACCTGGTAGCAGAGGCAGCCAGCAGTGTCCTGGAGCATATGAAGAGGTGCCTTGCCAAGGGAGTGCGGGAAGTGATTGTGTCCCCATGCTCATCGCCATTACACCATGTGTAGACTGCTGTGTTCATTTTTGGGCCTTGACTGGTGAGGGACTGAGGCAAGAAGTGTCTCAGTGGCTCGAGACAGAACCCATGACAGCAAGGAAGATGTGTATGACTGGGAGTGAGTTCACTGAGATGCTCAGGGGCTGGAACACTTTCCTAGGAGGGGAAAATGAGGGCAAGGCCCTTGTTCAGCCTGCACAAGGGAAGGCCTTGGGAGCCTCCTAGTGACCTGCCAGTCCCAACGGGGAGGTGGTCAGGAGGATGAAGCCAGTCTTGGAGCTGTGGTGCCTGGCAGGAATGTGATAGGCAATCGTCAGATGCGGAAATAAGAATGTTCTTGGCAGGAGATAACGCAATGACCAGCCTCCACATCATGGGGTGCTTGAAGCTGTAAACAGAATGCAAACAAATGCTCTGCTTGGATAGTATGGACTTCTTTGCTAAAAGTGGGTGGTGGAAGAATGTCAGTGCTTTCCAGTTCTATGGAAGATTTAAGGTCTCTGGGAAAGAGCTGAAGGTAACAGTTTAGCTCCCCCCTTTCAGTCTGTGACACCCAGATGCCTGACCTGCTCTTCCTTCCCCTCTTCCCATCAACTGATGAAGGGATGAGAAGAAAGGAAGCAGAAAGGCCCTAGGACTTGGAGGGCCATGAAGTCCTTTCATTGGTTACCCCATCAAGAATCAAACTGGGATGTGAGCCTGAAAATTTTGATTCAACAAGGTCCATGGACAGGTTAGACTTTGTCTATGGTTGTGCCTAGAGACCCACACACCTACAGCATGGATGATGCTGGGGCCTGTTATAGTTGAATTTGAAATAACTAGAGTCCAAAAGAAATTCACTAAGTATTTATTAAGGCAGGAAAGCAAAAACAGCGCGCTGGGCAGCCGGGGAGGCGCAGCTCCGTCCAGGCTCGCAAATTCTGACAAGTAACACAGCCCTTTTATTCTCAGCTTCAAAGCTGGTTTAAGCAAACAGTTATGCTCTCAGTCCCGTAGCAAGAAGCTGTATATTACAAAACTAATCTATTTTTACACTAAGGTCTAGACGAAGACAAAGGTTGTCATAGTAACATGAGATTATGGTTTAACATTGGCCTTGTGAAGGTACATCTCGCAACCTCATGGTTAAGAGTTAACTCATTTCTCGCCAGACAGAAGGTTCTCAAATCTGTTGCAGCAAGATCATTCCTTTTGTTAAAAGCCCATTTAATCAGCAAATTACCCTTAGTTACTTATTACAATTGCCCTCTTCTTTTATTTATAAGTGATTTGCTGATTAAATCTAGACAATACGTCACAAGCCACATCTAATTCAGGACTTTCATTTGGTATAATTTTCATTTCCATTTCTGATTGTTTCCTTACCATTAGCTGCATTTTTTCTAACCTGCTTTTAACAAAAGTTACAAATTTATTGATGAGACAGGGTCCAAAAGTCAGAGTCAATAACAAAATTATTTGGAAAATTACAATACCTTTTTCCTGGGTTTGAGTTTGGACAAAAGTAATGAGCCCTCTGGTTAAGACATGGTTGTGTGGGCACTGAATCTCAGAGATATACTAAGAAACTTGGAGCACCGGCCGTAACATTGGTTTTCAATATAACAGAACCTTCCCATCGAACCTAAGGTCCAATTGAAGGGTTGATGTTCATTTTCTAAAGTCATGGTAATTAATATTATTACCAGGATAACAGCCTTCATTTCCCCACTGTTAGTACCTCTCTGCCTTTCCTCGTCTACTCTTTTGCAGAGAGCAACGGGATATCAATATCTTCTCGGTAGCAGCAGGTAGTCTTCAGGGGAATTTTGCTGTTATTCTGTCAATAATTTCCAAGGTCTAAAGAGTTAGTTATCTCTCAAATATATTTCCACCTGTTTGGTTGTTGTGGCCGTTTCCAGGATCTTATAGTACACTGTCCTAAAACTCTATACCAGTCTATTTCATATACTTCCCAAAGTTCAGGTATTGACAGTTCCCATCCACAAAATAATTTACAAATTGTCTCTTAATTGAAACGCAAGATCACTTTTTATCACAATTTAAACACTGGCAAACAACCCAGCATAAATGTCCGGAAGTAGGGTGTTTTAAACAGGGTATTCCACGGATGTCTCCTGTACTGGGTGATTTGGGTGTATCTGTCTCTGTCTCACAGCAAAAGGGAAAAACCTGAGGAGTTCCTGTCAGTTTGTATAGTCCAGCTCGCCCTGTTTGGTCAGGTATTTGTTCTTCACTCCAGGGTGCAAAATGTACCTTTCGTAGGGTAATTCCAGGTAGTATTTGGAACCATTGATATCTCTGGGAAGATAGGTCCCTTAATTCTGCTGGCGTGAGTCCATCCTTTTTCCGCTGTTCGTACAGCTGTATCTGTGATAAGTAAAACAACAAAAGGTCCTTCCTGACGGGGTGTTAGAGAAGTTTCTTTCCAAGTTTTTATCAATACCTGGTCTCCAGGTTGAGTTCGGTGTATGGAAATATCCAAAGGAGGTCTTTGTACTACCAAACCCTTCTTTTTTAATTCCTGTCTCCTTTTTGTGAGTTCTAAAATATATTCTGTTACACTTCATGCTGAGGACTCAATTTTAATTTTATCAAGGGCTCGGTAACCTTAGGGGTCCCCAGCAAATAGAGCCCCTGACCCCCCTCATCTTCTTTAAAGACTTTTTTCATCCATGCTCCTTTTTCGACAATTCCTTTGCAAATGCCCCCTCTTGCGGCAATAGAAACACTCTACATCTTGTGAGCCAGATCCCTTTCTTTCAGGATTTTCTGGGCCCTTCCGGGGCCTTTCTCCTCTCCTGTCCAGATTTTGTCCTTCTCTTACAGCTGCCACCAAGATTCTAGCCTGTCTCTTCTGACTCTCTAACTTTTTCCTTATATCGATCCAAGATTTAGCCACAAACTTGAGTTTTCAGCAGGGCTTGACCCACATGACTATCAGGATCTAGTCCAGAATAGAGCTGGAAACTCTTTCTCAACCTTTCTAGCCATTCGGTGGGGGTTTCATCTTTTTTCTGTTGTTCATTGAAGGCTTTATGAATATTTTGTCCTCTGGGTACAGAATCCCTAATTCCCTGAATTATCATATACCGGAGATCGACCATATTATTTCTATGTGCAGGATCTTGATTGTCCCAAATGGGCCGCTGTAAGGGCCACTTTAAATCTCCGGCTGGGCCATGTTGGTGTCTCTGATCCCAATGTCTCATGCCTGCCGTTCTGATCATCCCTCCTTCTTCATTTGTAAGCAAGATCTTTAAAATAGCCTCCATCTCATCCCAAGTATAAATATTAGGGCCGAGGAATTGATCAAAACGTTCTGCTACCCCTAATGGGTCTTCTAACAAGCATCCCATTTCTTTCTTAAATTCTCTCACAGCCCCAGAGTTGAGGGGTACAGATACAAATCTGACTCCGGGTTGTGGTCCCCCCATAGCAGTCTCCCTTAATGGATATAATAGATTTTCCTCACTCCTTTCTCTAGTTTGACTTCTAGTCATTGTTCGATTAGGAAGGGCCTCTTCCTCAGATTGGGGGAGTGCTGTTGGAGGAGGATCAGGACCCTGTGGTGATGGAGGAGGGGGAATATAGGGTGGGGGAGATACTGGAAATTCGTCTTCCTCATGCCTTTTCTTCCTATCCTTTTTCTTTTCATTTAATTAGTTTAATTAGAACAAATTAGCGGTCTGGGCTGTACCCAGGATCCATAAAAAGACATATTCACTCTCCTCCTTATTAAATGGCTGTTTATTGTTAACACATATATTCAGTAGTTGACATACCCAATTCTCAAGGGATCCAAAAATAGGCCAATAAGAATCCTTATTTGTTTTCCTCCCCATACTTCCATACAATAATGGATCATTTTTTTCCCTGGACTTCCCCTTTCGAGAAGGGGAGATGCAGAATCATTCATGCTGGAAGGGACGTCAGGAGATGTCCAGGCCAATGTGCTGCTCACAGCAGGATCAGCGATAGGGTCAGAGCAAGTAGCTCAGGCTTTCCTTCAAGTGGGTCTTGAAAAGCTCAAAGGATGGACAAGGCACAAATCTCTGGGACATCTGCTCCAGTGCTTGACTGTCTTCACAGGGAGAAAGATTGTCTTCCCTTGCTTCAGCTGATGCCCATTGGCCCTCATCCTCCCATCATGCGCAAGAGGCGTAAACCTGTTTGCCTTTTCTTGCTGATATGACCCAAGACCACATGGGAAAGCTGTTATTAGGTGTTCCAAAAACCTTCTCTTCTCCTGGCTTTGCACCTTTCAAATAAGGCCAATGGCATCCTGGGCTGCATTAGGAAGAGCTCTGCCCAAGGGTTGTTGGTGGTTATCCTTCCTCTCTACTCAGCCCTGCTACAATTTGTCTTGCTGACCTCTCTTGCTTTGTACCCTACCACCTTCACCCATACTTGACCCAAAGTTGTCGTCTAGAATTTTCACCACTCCTGCCAACTTTTTGTTCAAAACAAGTCCTGCAGAGCATTTGCACCATGTTGGACAGGGATCATCTTCCACTTTCCCTTCAACCAAGGCCTTCAAGTACAGGTCCCTTTCTCTAGCGGTGTAAAGGAGACATTGTCCTCCTTCTAACTTTCATCAGGAGGTTTGGAGATACTGAGCAGAAGACCATTGTACATGGAGGAGTTAGTGATGAGCGTCACAGGAAACCTGAGCAGGCCTGTGCTGTGCTCCACGTACCTCTTGGCCTTCAGGCTGTGCTGTGCTGAGTGTGTCCCTGGGTTGCAGAATAAGCCATATTGGAAGAAGAAATCTGCAGGAAGCTGCTGGTGAATGGCCAACCGCACGCCCTTACCTTTACCTGGGACTGCAGTTACCAACTCCCAAGTGAACATCTCCTCTTAGAACACGAGAAGTGATGACTAGAATGGGTTTCCCTGGCAGAAAACACTTCAAGATCCCACAGAAGACAATGTGGGATAAGCCTTCTGCAGGCAGGATCTGCACAACTTGCTGCACCACTCTCCCAACGCTGGAAACTCCGTGTTCCCGGCCTCGGAAGGGACGGCATACAGCTGACACGATTGTCTCTGTGTGTAGAGAGTTTGCTCTAACCAAGGCCATTTGAAATGACGCTTTGTCTCAGAGTCCAAGTGCCTTTCTTACTGCAGCCATAACCGGCTGGGCTGCTGATGGCCAATCCCCCAAGGAAGCTGGAGACTCCAGGGACCTCAAACTCGCCTTCATGGCCACGTGCCTCCTAGTGGCCTATGAGCTTCTCAGATGTAATGGGTGTCATAACGATAGCCCAGATCATCAGCCTGCTTGTGGCCTCGGTTACTCCTTGGTCAGCGGTTCCTGAATTGGAGAAGGCAGTGATAAAGAGATGCACAGGAATGGAAGAGATGGCCAAGGACCCTGCAGGTGCCATGAAGGCTTTGCAGGAAGAAGTGTGAGGAATAGCCCCTAGAGCTGTGCAAAATGGAATGGCATTAGATATGAAGCTGGCGTCTGAAGGCAGAGTCTGTGCTGTTGTTAATAGCAGTTGCGGTGTATATGTAGGTTAAAGTGGGGGAATTTCTACAGATAAAAAAAATTTGGAAACATCCTAGTATTTGTCATGAGTCCCAGAAAGTTGAGACCTTCTATGGAATTCAAGAAATTTGGAATACACTGACATCCCGGTTTCCTGATTTGCAGCTCTGGGTTAAGAAGTTCATCTCCAGATGCCTTTCTCCTCTTCCTCTATGATCACTCCAACCCATTCTACCGATGTAGCTTCTGCTTTAAGGTTCAGAGAGGAACAGTTGGACTGTCTTTCAGTATTGTCTCTAATATTCCCTATGGGCAACTCTTCAGTTGTGGCAATAGACCTCATGGGTATATGCTTGAACGAGCAATAATACAGCTGAGAAATGTGTTTTTTATTTATTAATTTCTATCCCAGTCCCCTCACCACCACCACCATCCACCACTCCCTGTTAGCAATCCCTCTTTTAGTTCTGTTTACAAGTAGCCAATAATTATTGCCAAGAACTTGCTATATTCAGGTGAAATAGTGAGGCTGGAGACGTGAAGAGCAAGACTGTCCACACAGTACTGAGCTCCAGGAACTGCTTTCCCTACCTGTCCGCACCTCCTCAGGAGACACTGTGCATCAATAGCAACTGGAAAAGCCTTCTATCACTTCTCCAAAGTGCTCATTACCTGCCTTTCTCTTTCACTGTACTGCTGAACCTTACCTCATTAAGTGTACAAGCCAAACTTGAAGACCAGGTGTCCCTGATGGAGGAGACAGGGCTCCCAAGGGCTTTCTGCCTCCTAATGAGCCCAGGGTGTCTGTGGTGCTGTGGACTTCAGGTGTTCGGAGGAGACTGAAGAAACCTCTCGAGAACACCAAGTCAGGAGCAAACCCCAAAGTCCCTGGAAGCATTAACAATCCCCGCTGAGGGCCATGACCGAGAAAGCCTCCCCATGGCCCTGTTAGAGCCCATCCTTGGAGGCTGTGAGTGCAGGTAGGCAAAGGCGCTGTGCAGGCAGCTCTGCTGCTGAGCAAAGCCTTGGCTTGCTTGCTTGCTTGATGAAGCAGAAAGGCCAAGCCATGACCTTCAGCCTGTGCGAAGGTCAGTGCTGTCCCTCACAGAGGGCTCAGGGCTCTTCCTGGGGACCATGGAAGGTGGGGGATCCAATGCTGTGTTAAGGACAACAATGGCACAACAACGTCCAGCTTCCCGGTGGGGCTGCAAGGAGGCAACGATGCCCCTGTGCCATGAGGACAACTTGTCTTCTCACAGGCCTCAGTGTCAGAAACAGCTGCCATAGCCAAGGGGACAAAGAGCTGGGTTCTCTTCAGGCTTTCCAGCCTTGCTAAAAACCTTTTCCACCTCCACCGCAGGTTGTTCTACATGGTTGGACAACTGCCCCTGTTTCCGTGCAGGCTGTAGGCACCATCTCGCTGCCCTGCCTTGCTCTCACCCCAACAGTTCCATGTGTTCACTGAGGTACCTCCACTCTCACTGGCTCTTCCTTGAAACACAAAGCCATGGGCTGCGGCGAATGAAGAGACGGGACGCAGCTTGATGCAAGCAAATGTCCATTTATTGTACACAATCACGAGTTTATATATGTTTTCAGAAGCTGCGTGCTTTAAACAGATTGGTTCTTTAAGCTAAGAATTACAGACTTGGCAATCCCTGATTGGTGGTTAACGACAAAGGACACTTTCATCAATTAACAGCAAGGTGTTACCTTTCCTTGGCGCCATCCTTGGCGCCATCCGTCTCCCACTCCCCTGTGCTCTGCAAACATGCCTCATCATGTTAATTGTTGTCTAGACAAGCTCGAGCACATTCCCCTCAGCTAACTGATTGCCGCGCATGGTCCTAGCTTCCAGCCCGCTCCTGCACAGGGCGGGTGGACAGCCTGGCTGTCCTCAGTCTGCACAAACGGACTGCCTCTTTGCCTCTCAGGATCCACATGATGGCACCTGGAGTGCAGCAGGAATGACAGTGCCAAAACCACTCCTCAGCTGTGGTGGGGCAACCGGAACAAAATACACAGAGAAAAATCCCCTAAACTCCACTCGGTGGTGGGGTGAATTGGAGGTGACAATGCTGAAAAGCCCTTTGATGCCATGAGTGGATTTAATCTTCTGTCACCCCATGTTCCTATTACCTGTTGTAATAGGGCAGGAGTGACTCCTCCAGAGCCCACAGCAGAACCCCCTGCTTCCTGTAGCTCCCTCAGTCAGAACCAACTCTTGAGATGGACCTGCCCAAGGTCTTCCAAAAAGCAGAGAGGCCCTTTCAGTGGGCTTTCTCTGAGAAAGGTGTTAGGTTTTGATCAGAGAAGTCTTCCCTAACAGCTCATTATATTTTCCTTCATGGACAGTCCCCAGGCCCAGAGGCAGCAGATGCCCAACAGCAGCTCCATCACCCACTTCCTCCTCCTGGCACTGGCAGACACATGGGAGCTGCAGCTCTTGCACTTCTGGCTCTTGCTGGGCATCTACCTGGCTGCCCTCATGGCCAACGGCCTCATCATCACCACTGTCATCTGTGACCACTGCCTCCACACCCCCATGTACTTCTTCCCCGTCAACCTGTTCCTCCTCAACCTGGGCTCCATCTCCACCACTTTCCCCAAAGCCATAGCCAACTCCCTCTGGGACACATGGGACATCTCCTATGCAGGATGTGTTGCCCAAGTCTTTCTCTTTCTCTTTTCTGTTTCAGCAGCGTTTTCTCTGCTCACTGTCATGGCCTATGACCGCTACGCAGCCATCTGCCAGCCCCTGCACTACGGGACCCTGCTGGGCAGCAGAGCTTGTGTCCACATGGCAGCAGCTGCCTGGGATGGTGGTTTCCTCAATTGTCTCCTGTATTCTGTGAATACGCTTTCACTGCTGCTCTGCCAAGGCAATGCGCTGGACCGCCTCTGAGAAATCCCCCAGATCCTCAAGCTCTCCTGCTTACACACCTACCTTAGGGAAGTCTGGGCTTATTGAGGTTAGTGCCTGTTTATTTATTGGTTGTTTTCTTTCCATTGTTCTGTCCTATGTGCAGATCTTAGGGGCCGTGCTGGGGATCCCCTCTGAGCAGGGATGGCACAAAGCCTTTTCCACGTGCCTCCCTCACCTGGCCGTCATCTCCCTTTTTGTCAGCACTGCCATATCTGCCTAACAGAAGCCCCCCTCCACCTCCTCCCCATCCCTGGACCTGAGGGTGTCAGTCCCGTACTCGGTGGTGCCTCCAGCAGTGAACCCTGTCATCTACAGCATGAGGAACCAGGAGCTCAAGGGTGCACTGAAGAAACTGAGGCAGGCAGGTGTCTCTCAGCAGACATCAACTGTTTACATATATACAGAAGGAATTTTTAATTAATGTGTGGAACCTCCTGTGCTGTTAGCATTCTATCTGAGACAGTCCTGTTTGTCCCAGTATGTCTGCATCCACTCCACTTCCTGAAAGGCAGGAGCCCAGACTGTCTGACCCAGCAGCCTTTAAACATGTGTCTTCGAGGATGATGCGCCTGGTTTCTGTTTCACATCTCTGTAATAAAAGGCAGTTTTCTCAGTGCCCATGTCTGGTGGTTTGGCTCTTCTTCCAAAGCTGAGCTCAGGAAGAGGCTGAAGGAATTGCCCCCAGGAGCGTGCTGCTGGGCTTGGGTTCCCCATGGCTCAGGGGAGGAGGGCATGGGGCAACACGTTAGGGCATGGGCCTGTGTTGAGCCTTGGCGTGTGGGTGCCCAGTGCCCATGGGAACGGTGGGTGACCAAGAGGGATGTGCCTGGGACCATCTCCCTGGGCTTTCAGGCACCGCTGCCCTGCACAGCAGCACCGCCTGCTCAGGGCCATGCCTGAGACCACATCCCTGGGCAAGAGCAGGTGTCTCTGTGTATGCCCCAGCTGGGGCAGGCTGCTGTGTCCCTGGTGCAGCAGGAGGTGCCTGGGGAGCCCCCAGGCCAGCAGCCTGGTGCTGGGGACAGGGACTGGCCCCGAGGGGCTGCCAGGAGTGGGCAATCAGGGTCCCTGTGAGAGAAGAGCAGCAGACAGAGGGAGACACTGGCCTCTGTGTCCTCATGCCATGGCTGGTGCCAGCCCTGGGGCTGACTGGCAGGATGAGACCCCTCTCTGCCCACTAGCATCTGCTGTGCCCTTGTTAGGGTTATTGGGGTGAGTGCCCAGAGCTCTGCAGCCCCCTTTGGGTGGGCAATTGCATGGGGCCAGCCCAGCGTGGGCTGCTGTGTCTGCCTGGGCTGGGGAGAGGGCAGGGGAGGTGGGCAGAGCTGGGGGGGGGGCTGGGCTGGGAAGGGCCTGGGAGAGGGAAACACCAGTGAGAGCTCAGCTGTGTGAGTGTGCAGGGTGGGGGCACAGAGCAGGGTGGTCCTGGTGCAGACCCAGGGGTCATGGTGAATGAAGCGAGGCACCAAAGGAGTGGGACTGAGGAGCCTGGTCTGTGCCAGGTACCTTGGACACCTTGGGGAAGATGTAGCAGGGAAATTTTTCCTCAAGAAGTCCCAAACACTGCTCATTTCCATCTGCGGTCATACATCGTAGCCCCAAAAAGGGACCTTTCCTTCATCATCACCTCTGTCATCCTCTGTGACTTAGTGACATCAAACTGCATTGCCATTTTGAAATATAATGGGAGCCAGTTTCCTGCTGACACTTGTTCCACACACGTCCCATAGCTCTTGCCACAGTTGGTCTCTCAGCCAATGGCGTGGTCAGACACCTTCAGCCACATCATGTGCTCATGGCTGTGTTTTCAGAAATATTGATACAGGCCACTGAGTGAGGTCCCACCAGATGGCCTGGGTCCAGTACTCCAGTCTCTCACTCTTAACAATTTCTCAGATAAAATCCCAACTTTGAGTGTCCTTGTCCATAATGCGTTCGAGGCCCCAACCATTCTTCTGGCATCTGCAGGACTTGCCCCGATGCGTCAGGGTCTTTTTTTTTGTTAGAGAGCCCATTCTGGGCATAGCAGTCCTGATGTGGTCCTGTGGTGGGTTCACCTTAGGCAGTGGCCAGTCAGTCCCCCGCTGTTCATCCACTCCCCTGACTGCACAAGACAAAGGAGAAAATAAACCAGCAATGCTCATTGGTCAAGATAAAGACGGAGAGATTATTAACCCATCACTGTCATAGCCAATGGCGTGTTGTCTTTCCAAAGATCAACTTAATTTATTGCTAATTCAACCGGATTTTGATTGTGAGAAACAAGGACCAAAATATTAAAGACGATGCCCCTCACAGTTTCTCCAGGGGCCAAATTACACCATTGTTCCCAGTTCATCTACACACCCACAGCCATGGAGGCAGTAGGGGGATAGCAAAGAGGGGGCTGATGGTACAGAACGTCTCTACTGCTCCTTTCTCCTCACACTTTTGCCCTTCTCCAGATTGGGTCCTCTTCAGGGACCCCAACATCTTTGTGCTCAAAGGGTATGTGGTGTTCATTTTTTCTGTCTACTTTTCCTCTTGATACTCACAGAATTACAGAAATGTTGACATTGGAAGCGACCTCTCAAGATCATCCAGTGAAATGTGCTAGCCGAGGTACAGTCAGCTCAAGCAGGTTGTTCAAGGCCTTGGCTAGATAGGTTTGGAGTATCTCCAGGGATGGACATTCCACAAACTCTCTTGGCAACTCTTCCAGTGGCTGATCATCCTCAGAGTCAAAAGTGTTTTCTTGGGTTCAGATGGACCTCTGTATACATTCATAAGAACCTCACAAGGATTTTTTTTCTTCTCCTGACTAAACAGTTGCAGATCTCTCACCCTTTCTTCCTGGGAAAGATGTTCCAGTCCCTTCAAGCAGCCTGGTGGCCCTTTGCAGAACTTGCTTTAGTAGGTCAACAGATTTTTTGCCCTGGGAAGCCCAGCCCTAGACAGCACTCCAGATGTGGCCTTAGTAGTGCTTGCAGGAGGGGGCCTGGAAATCAGGGCCATAAGTAACAATCAGTTAGCTGAGAGGAATGTCCTGGAGCTTGTAGGCCCCAAACCCTGGGAGGACAAGGAGGGTGAATAGATAACAACCCACAGAATGCTGACTGTTGAGTCATGCAGAGAAAAGATAAGGAGATGAGGAAAGATGGCACCAAGGAGAAGTAACAAGTTGCTGTTAATTGATGACTGTAAAAACTTACTGAAAGTGTCCTTTGTTTGTTGTTACCCAATTAGGGATTGCCTAGTACGTAATGCTTAGCTTGAAGAACCAATCAGTTTAAGGCACGTGGCCTCTGATAACATATATAAACTCATGATTGTGTACAATAAATGGACATTTGCTTGCATCAAGCAGCGTCCCGTCTCTCCATCGCAGCAGTGCTGAGAGGAGGGGAAGGGTCACCTCCCTCCATCGGGCAGCGATGCTTTTCCTAATACCGTCCCCACAGCTGTTGGCCTTTGCCATGAGGGTGCATCGATGTCTCATGCTCAGCTGCTTGTCCTCTGTCACCCAAAGGTCCTTCTCTGCAGAGCTGCTCTCTAGCTGGCATGCCACCAGCAGGATAGCCACAGGGGGGCTGGATCACAGCCTGGCCTCCCCCAGGGACTTGCTCGGCAGCAGCAGCAGCAGCTTTTCCTTCTTGGAGATGAGCTTCACCTCTGGCACAGGCCACATGGTGCTACAGAGTCACCTGGGAGAGCAAAGCCCTCTCCTGCCAGGGCTGCACAGCCCAGGCCTGTTTCCCCCTGGCCTTGGCCACTGCAGCCTTTGCTCTCGTGGTGGCAACCTTGTTCCTCCTTCTGCTGCCCCCTGCCATCCCCTCCAGCATCCTCTGCTGGGCAGCAAACCCTTCCCACACAAGGGCTCCCATCCCTGGGTACCGGTGTCCGTGTGACAAGCCTGCCCTTGGTCCTGGTGCCACACCTGAGGTGCTGCAGCCCACATGGACCCCAGAGCCCACCGCCTGGGGCGCGGGCAGCAGGAGCCCCCTGTGCCACCACAGAGCTGTGACATCAGTGCCGTAAGCGCTGAGGAGGGGCAGGACAGCTAAAGAGGATCCCAGAAAGGAGTCAGCCAAGTAACGGCAATTACACCAATATGGCTACATGTTGTCCTCCTTTATTCAGCAACTTTGTCTTATTTATACTTCCAATGCACTGTTCACGCAGCAGCAATTACGTATTCATGCCATTTGTTGATTGGTTGTCAATTACGTATTCACGTTACTTGTTGATTGGCTGTCATGTTGCAAGCGCCTAATAAGGATGTGCTAACCTAGCGGTTTTCATATCTTGCTTGGCATCTGGCCTTGTTCTTGTACAATACTCATTATTCATTATTCTGCCTATTCAAGGACAGTACAAGATTTTCAAAGTAACTTTGCAATCTGCAGGCTAGGGATGTCCAACTCCTGCCAGGGTACAGTATGCCCTTGTTCTGTCAGGAATTCCCCTATCACATCCCCCTTTTTCTTTTTGGACAAGCCAGGCTCGATCAACAACTGATTCCAAACCTTTCTTCATACAGGAGAAAATACAACAGAAGATAACAAGCACAGCAAAGATAATAACAAAAAATCGAAACCCATCCATCAATAGGGTTTTCGACCAGCCGGTGATTCCCCATCTCTTAAGCCAACCGTCGAAAGGATTTTCAACAACAGTGAGTTTCTTCGTATTATCTTGCAGTTGGAAAAGCTTTTTGTGAATGGACTCAGAATGATCAGAAAGATTCACAGAGCACGTTCCCTCAAAATCCTCACAGCTGTGTCCTTGTGCTAATAACAGAAAATCAATAGCACCTCGATTTTGTATTAAAGCATGTCGTATACTGTTGTCATCAGTGGTGAGCTCATCTAATACTTTGGAGGTAATGTTAATTTGTTTTCCTGTCCGACAAACTAACCGTCTCAACTGAGTGAGAGCCTTGGCAGAAGCAACTTGTGGTGTAAAGAGTGATGCTGAAATGACAGATGGACGTTCCCACAACTCAACATCATCTTTACATTCAGGTCCCAATTGGTATACACTACGTCTGACGCGTTTAAACTTGTTACTTATGTTAAGCATTTGATGGATACTAGGGGCAAATAATGTTAGTTTGCCAAAGTAGCATGGTCCTCCCTGTGCGCTTGCAGGTACGGCGGGCCAGGCACCAGCTCTGCAAACGAGGAATACTCCCGGAGGCAACATCTTTGCTTTCTCGTTTGTCTTACCAGACCATGAAACAGGCCAAGTCCAATTGTTACAGTAACCGGTGATGTTAGAATGCCAGGGGGACCCAGGGGCAATCCAAGTATTGTAATTTCTTGGTTTGTGGATCCTAAAATTACTGGAGTCAATGTCTTTCTTGTAAAACCCAAAAATCAAACAGTAGTTTCCCGGCATAGATCCTAAGATGTCAAGCTCCTGAGGTTCCATGCCGGTAACATTCCGGCCCTGAGCAATTTGGAACGCTGGAGCCCCCGAGGGGTTCCTTGGAATACCAAGTGATTGGCACCAATCGGCTTGCACAGATCCACTGTTGATGGTCTAAAAGTCATTTGTTGCTTGGTTGAGGTCGTCGGAGTATATTTTACCTGTTTTCCAGTGCCCAGACTCCTTCATATGGTATAAAGGGACCCCAGTCAAACAGGTACGAAATGGGCCAGATGGGGTAGCTAACGGTAAGCAAAATGGACCTTGCCCTGTCATGTTGGCCCAGGTAACCCACATGGTCATTTGTGGTTGGGCAGGAGCCCACACTGTTCTTGTGAGGGCATGCTGATTATTCCTACCAGCCCTATAATCAAAGCAAGCAATGTCATTAACTCGCAATTCTTGTTCCCAACTGACAAAACAAGCACCACAAACCAAGAGCTTATGTTTTCTTTGTAGCTAAAACAACAGTTAAGGCTTTGGTCACGGCCCACCAAGAGATAGCTTCACTTCTGCTGTCAAAATTTTCTGGCATCCATATTTCTGGAAAATGTTGATTTGGCTTAAGGTTCAGAAATTCCCTACAAACATTTTCAAAAGTAATATTAGCAAAGCTGTTTTGACAATTTAAGCACAAAACATAAGCATTTCGCAAGCGGCTACAATATATAACAAAAATCTGTCTACAGTTACCACAACTTAATATTATTGCTGCTGGTTCCCTACAGTTTCTGCAAAGAGCATTTTTGGTATTACAAAATCTTTTCAACACAACATTACAAGCTCGTGGCCCAAATGATTGTCTTCTCGCTGCTGTCAACAGCACATCTTCTATGGTGGATGGGACTGGCTCAAGTTCTACACGGAGTTTGTTGAAGACTGGTTGGAGGTAAAGCTGTCGTCTATATTTTCTCCGTTCTTCTGGAGTTGACATGCAGGGTGGACAGATCTGCTAGGGACCCATAGAGGTCCTTTATCTTGTTTAATCGCTTGGTTACATCAGTCTCCTCTGGCGTCTTTTTGCCACCTTGCTGTTGTCCATGCGGCATCACGCTCCATTTGATTAGTCCTGGTGTGGCGCCCACACGCTGCTCTCCCCTTGTGCAGGCGTCCTGTTTTTACTCACCTTTCTGTCCAGCTCCCTTATCTCTCTGCGAATACACAGTCTCTTTGTCTCCCTTGGCCTTGCATATGTCCTTCACAACACCTGCAGCTTGTTACAGCTGCGGCCTGCTCGGCCTGCTATTACAACAATGTTACGTGGTCTGCATTGCTCATAATATGTCTGTTGTCTTCCAGCCACTCCACACTACCCGGCACTGCACCTTCCTGGTCCATCAGGGCAACCTGGGTGCCAGTGAGGAAGCTGGGAATTGCCTTCGGCCAGGGCCTCTCCCTGGAGTTGCCAGAGGAGGAATTCCTTGTGGGTGGCAGGGAAGCCAAAGCATGAGGAGTTCCCCATTGGATGGCAGAGACAGGGCGTAGAGCACCTGCCATGTGGAGCCACCCCCAGCAGCCCCTCAGCCATGGCCACAGTCAAGGAGAAGCTCACCGAGGAGCTCATCCGCATCGTTGACGGCACCCTCACAGTGACCAGGCAGTACCAAAAGTTCCTGCAAAAAATGATGGCCAAGTGTCGAGAGGCGGCCTGTGGTGGGACACACACCACACACACCACCTCCCCGCAGTTGCCTCCCTCCACCCTGCCAGGAAAGAGGAGCAGCTCTAGCCGGGGCTGCTGGAGCCCAGAGGGTGGCCCCAGGGCCTTAGAGTGGAGCTGCTGAGGGCAGATGCGCACATGGAGAAGACTGCGAATGAGGACAAAGATCAAGGGGAGGACATGGGGCCAAGCAGAAGCAGGTCCCTTGTCAAAACACAAAGCAGCCTTGAGCCCGCTGGCTTGGAGGCCCAGTTCTGGGGCCTAGGAAGCCCTGTGCGCCTCAAGCGCCTTGAGAGCAGCTCTTCAACTTTCAGGCAGAGCCTGCCCGCTCCTCCTCCTTGGGACCCAGTTGCTCCCTCCGCTGTGTTCCTTATGCCTCGCCACACAAGCCAGGGTGGCAGCAGGGAGCTGCCGCACCTTTCACAAGCTTTGAGGCTGCCATGCTTCAAGCCACTGCCCTCGCCCCCCACGGACCTAGCCCTGCTGCGCTTTAAATGCAGTGCACGTGCCTGGATCCTGCTTCTCTGCTGCACTCCAGCATGTGAGTGAGCAAGGCTCCCCCAGGCAGTGGCAGAAGGCAGACTCCTGAGACAAGGCTGATGCAGGATTTACCAAAGCCATGGACAGCAATGGCACGTACGGCTAAGAGCAGGAGCATCCTTGTCTCTCGAGAGCTTCACCTTGCTTGTCCTTGCCACAAATGCCCTGCTCAGTGTGCGCCCAGAACTGCAATCAGACTCATGGATAGCAAGGAGGACACGAGGCCTGCCAGAGGGCGTTGCTGTCACTGACATAGCCAGCGAGGACTGTGCTGCACCTGCATTTCACTGTTCTTTGTGCAGCAAGGTTGACACTGCTGGGCTACGCTTGGCTTATTTGGCTTGCCCAGCACCGTTGCCAGCCGCAGCCGTAAGAGACATTGGCTCTTGGACACCCAGGCATGCGCGTGCTGCCTGTAGTAGCCCCGTTCTCTGGCGTCTCTTTATTGGGAAGGAGCTGGTGGCATGGGGCTGCGGAGAGCAGGGCGGCAGGGAACTTCCCAAAGAGGCTGTGAGGCCATGCTTGCTTTTGTCCTGTGAGCTGTTAGAAGGCAGAGCTGGGAGCCAGGCGCCGCTGCCTGCCATGGGGCCTGCCACCCTGATGGCGCAAGCAGGGCATTCCACAAGGCTCTGTCGGGGTGCGCGATCCCAGCTTCTGCCTCCACTCCTGCTTGGGACCCCTCCTATTGCCTCCCCTCCCTCCCCTCCCCCCCCGCCCCCCCGACACCACCACGCCCAGCACCCGGAACCAGGCACTCTGTGACATCAGTCCCACGTCCAAGGGAACCCCGGGCAACGGGAATCCTGCGGGCAGTACGTCAGCAGCCGTACTGGTGGCGACAAGCCCTCGTCCTTGCAGCTGCCACATGTCGCTGGCAGCGATGGGTTTTCTGCGTCTCCTCGTTGTCCTGCTGGCCATGTGCTGTCCTGTGCACGGCACATGGGACAGCTGTGGGTAAGTGGCCCGAGGCTCTGGGAGGGAGCTTGGGCAAGCCTTGTGGGCTTCACTGGAGGGGGCCTGCTTGTCCCCCATGGCCACCCCCCAGGTTCCTGAAAGCCATGTGGGAGGCTCAGTGCCTTGACAGCAGCCAGGCTGCCGGCACAACTCGTCTACGGGCTGAAGCAGAAAGCGGGGCGAGGGGAGCGGGTTTTGGCCCCACGGGTTTCCTCGGCCCGTCTGGCCATGCCTTGTGGGGAGGGAAGACGGCTGGCCTTCAGCCGCAACGGCGCAAGCCATCCAGCAGCACAGTAAGGAGTTTCTGGTTACAGAGGGAGCTGCGGGCTTCGTCCCATGGCTTTGCACTACGGCATGTCGCGCGTCGTGGGTGGCACAGATGCCCTGCCGGGGGCCTGGCCCTGGATCGTCAGCATCCAGGCTCTCGTGGAAGGAGGCACGGCGCACATCTGCGGGGGCTCCCTCATCAGCCCACAGTGGGTCCTCACAGCAGCCCACTGCTTCATCGAGGTCAGGTAAGGAGGACCAGGGGTCGGGGCTAGCCCCACAACACTAGCAGGTGCCCTGAGCGCAGCAGCACGTGCTACTGCCGTCCCCTTGCCCTGCAGCACGCCCAGTGCCTGGGCACTCCGGAGCCCCGCCGAGAGGCTGCTCAGGAGAAGGCTGGGCTCGTGCCACTGCTTCCCAGCAGCCTCCCGCTCGACACTGCTTGAGCCCAAGGCACGCGAGGGCAGTCGCAGCCTCCCTAGCGCTGCTTGCCTCTCTCCCTCGTCGAGCAGAAGGCAGGGCAAGTGCCGGGCTGCTGCAGCACGTGGCTGCGCTCCCTCTGAGCCCTCTCTCCATCTGCCTTCCAGGCACATCACCGTCTTGCGCGTGGTGCTCGGTGCTACCCAGCTGACTCAACTGGGCCCTGAGGCTCAGGTGCGCGCCGTCAGGCGGCTGCTGGTTCACCAGCACTACTGGAACGTCACACAGAGGAACGACATTGCCTTGCTGGAACTGGACCAGCCTGTCCAGTGCAACAGCTACGTACAGCTTGCCTGTGTGCCCGACGCCTCGCTGAGAGTCTCAGAGCTGACAGCCTGCTACGTCAGTGGCTGGGGTGCCAGGAAAGCAAGAGGTGAGTGGCCCAAACGCAGTGGCGGCGCCAGTGCAAGCTTGGCCAGCTTGGGGAAGCAGGATGCGCTTCCTGACGGCAGAGGCGAAAGCCAGAGTCAGGCTGTGGGGGCGTAAGCCTCTCTCTTCGAGAGAGGGGCCGGCGCCATTGACCCAGAGCAAGGCAGAAAGGCAAGAGCGGTCCAGCGCCTGTCCGCATGCAAAGCCAAGCCCCGGGGGAGGGCTTCAGCCAGACGGGGGAGGAGAACTGGCAATGAGCTGCTGGGTGTTCATTCCTTTCTGTGCTCTTCACAGCTGGAGGATCGGCATACGCGCTGCAGGAGGCCCAGGTCCACCTCATTGATGCCAGGGTCTGTAACAGCAGCGGCTGGTACAGGGGGGCCATCCACAGCCACAACATCTGTGCTGGCTATCCGCAGGGCGGCATCGACACCTGCCAGGTAGGAGCGTGCTACAAGCCAAGCCCTGGCAGCGCAGGCAGCCCCGCCACAACCGCCCAAACGTGCGCCATCACGGCCTTTTGCTGGCCACTCACACTCCCATGGCTGGGTCCCCACCGCTGAGGGCCTTACCCGCCCCTCCCCATGGGCAAGCCCTTGCCCAGGGCCTGCCCGCCTTGTCCCAGAGGCCTGGCACGCTGCCCAGAAGGCCCGCCCGGTGCCCCTGGCAGCCCACAGCTTCACCATCCCAGCCGTCTGACACACCTTCACCACCACCGTGAAGAGCGGTGAGAGCGAGCCCTGCCTTACAGGCCCACCGCCCCCTGCCAGGCAAGCTTCTACAGAGCTTGGCTGGCCACTGAATGCAGCTCTGGCAGGTGCCGTGAGAGAGAAGGAGCCAGCCACCGGGCTGACGGTGGCCACCCAACAACCCCTTCGTCCTCTCTCCTGTGCTGCAGGGGGACAGCGGTGGGCCTCTCGTGTGCCAAGACAAGAGCGCCGACTACTTCTGGCTTGTTGGCGTGACCAGCTGGGGGACGGGCTGTGCGAGAGCAAGGAAGCCCGGAGTCTACACCTCCACCCAGCACTTCTACGACTGGATCCTGGCGCAGATGGGCCTGCGCCCAGCAGTAACCACTACTGCAAGGCCACAGCCAGTCTTCACCTACACCCCCGTTCAGAGGCCGAGGCCAAGGCCAAGGCCAACAGAATCGAGCCGGTTTCCACCCTGCCCGTTTCCAGTCCAGAAGCTGCTGGACTTCTTTACTCGGCTGCAGGAGCTCCTGCAGTACCTAAGAGCGAAATAGCTTGGAGCAGCACAATGAGGAGCATCCAGGGCAGGCTGCAGCGCACAACGACCGTTTCCTGCTGGGGCAATGCCTGCTGACGAAAGGCAGCCTCAGTGACAAAGGCCTGCTCTGTCCTGCCCACGCTCCTCGCAACGGCAGAACCCAGCAGGCTGCCTTCTTGCCATAAAGTGTTTCCGTTGGCATGGCTAACCACGCGCCAGTGCACTGCAGTCTCCTGTGCGAGGCAAGGACTTCCAGAGCCGGCACCTGCCGAAGGAGGCAGGCTGCCAAGTCGGGCACAAAGGGTCACCGCAAAGGGCTGAAGCTCTGCCTGCTCCGAGAGAAGCATGAGGGAACAGTGGAAGGAAGGAAGGCAGGTCATAGGAGGGCTCAGGGCCTTGGGGGTGGCAGTTGGAAGCAGAGAATGCCTTAGGCTGGCTCCTGCTGGCATCCCTGTGGGCTTCTGTACGAGGCGCAAGCCAGCTTGAAAGTGGCCGCTCAGGGCCAGCTGGGCTTCAGGGGAAATCCACGAGCTGGGGCCTTTGCTCACGCCACGGAGTTCCTGGGCTTCCCCAGGCTGCTCTGCTTTCACAGCTGCACCATGTTTCCAAGGCCAGGCCTACGGCTGCAGTGGCTGCCGGGAGCGCCATGAGCTTTGAGTGGGAGCAAAGAGGCTGCTGCTGCTGCTGCTGCTCGGCAGTTGCCCCCCTCCCTGGCTGCCTTCTGGCTGTAGTAGCGGCCACGCTAGAGGAGCAACCGGAGGCCTGGGGCATACCAGACCCCTATGGAGGGGTGCCGTGGGGACTCGAGTGGAATGGTCTAGACTAGGGGACCGGGCCCCCAGTCCGGTGTCTTTTTGAGGGCTTGAGGCTCTGCAGAGGGGTCTGGGGTGCAACGAAGGCCTCAGAAGGGGGCCTGAGTGGACTAGAGAGAGCCTAAGGCAGCCTCCGGGTAGCCAGGGGAAAGGGTGCCCAGTGCCAGGTGGCCTCCACAGCCATCAGGGACCTGGGCACAGGCACTGTCATGTGGGGAGGCAGGGAGCGTGGCATGGGCTTGTTGTGCTCATCATCTCCTTGCCCCTTTGCGGTGCCTTGATGTTGCAGCTAGCCCAGGCACTGCCCCCCACCAGCACCGGGACCCTTGCACAGCACTCCAGCTTAAGATCACTGGCACCGGCTGCCCAGAGAGGCCCTGGAAACATTCCAGCACCACCTGCACATGATTTTGTGCAACCTGCTCTAGCACAGCCTGCTTTTGCAGGGCGTTGGACTCGATAATCTCCAGAGGTTCCCTCCAACAACGACCATTGTGTGATTCTGGGACTCGTGGCACTTTGGCTGAGGAAGAAGAGGTCAGGATCCTCAGGCCACCCGACACCTGACTGCCTTCCCAGTGTCTGTCCAAGAAACCTGCCAGTCCTCACTAACAGAAGTTGGACCTGCACACGTGGGCTTGCACATGTGCATGAGCACTGCAGGGCAACAGCCTTCTCTCTCTTCCCCGTCCTCTACTGCAGGGCGAGCGCAGATGTTCTGCCAAGGGAGCACCAGTCTGCACAGGCCCTGCTGCTGTCGCTGTCATGCAGCGGCTCTTCTACCCCGGGCTCCCGCTACTGTGTCCCACACCACTGGCCTGGTGTGATGGCAGAGCCAGGGGCACTGCCCGGTCTGCACCTTCCCGGTCCATCAGGGCAACCTGGGTGCCAGTGAGGAAGCTGGGAATTGCCCTTGGCCAGGCCCTCTCCCTGGAGTTGCCAGAGGAGGAATTCCTTGTGGATGGCAGGGATGCCAAAGCATGAGGAATTCCCCATTGGACGGCAGGGACAGTGCGTAGAGCCCCATCGATTTGAAGCCACCCCCAGCAGCCCCTCAGCCATGGCCACGGTCACACAGAACCTCACCGAGGAGCTCATCCATATCGTCCAGGACACCCTCATAGTAACCAGGCAGTACCAAAAGTTTCTGCAAGTAATGATGGCCAAGTGGCAAGAGGCGGTCTGTAGTGGGACACACACCACGCTCACCACCACCCCACAGTTCTCTCCCTCCCCCGCCGCCAGGAAAGAGGAGCAGCAGGAAAGAGGATCAGCTCTATCCAGGGCTGCTGGAGCCCAGAGGGTTTTTCCAGGGCCTTCGAGTAGAGCTGCTGGGGGCAGATGCGCACATGGAGAAGATGGCAGATGGGGACAAAGGCCAAGGGGAGGACATGGGGCCAAGCAGAAGCAGCCCTGTGCAGGTGGGCAGAAGGAGTCCATTGGGGGTGAAGAAGAGGAGCCCCATGATGCCAGACAGAATCAGCTCCATGGGCCTGGGCAGCACCATCCACATGGGGCCAGGCAGCAGCACCCCAGCAGAGCCCAGGCCCCAGCACCATGTCCCCATGGGCAGGGCACGTGGGCAGGCAGCCTCAGGACCGTGCTGGGCAGGATTGTGCCTGCAGGAGGGCTGCTCCCAGCTGTGGGGCTGCCCAAAGGCTTGGTGGAGATGTGACTGCCGGCACCACTGTGTCTGTTTCTGCAAGCCCCCGTGGTGGCAGCGCTGCTCCCACAAGAGCAATGGGTTGCCCTGCCAGTGAGCAGCTTGCAGGGTGCAGGGCTGGGACACCCCTGGCGTGCCCCTTCATCTGAAATGTTCAATCTTTTCTCTATCCATGGTTCTATCTATGGAGCTCATCCATCCATCCTGCAGCTGGGGCTGCATCACCCTCAGTGCCTGAACCCAGCGGGGATGGTCTGGCATTGGGCACCGTTGGCACCCACAAAATGGGGGGTAGGGGTGTCTGGTACCACAGTGGGTGTGCTGGCAGCTGGGGACCGAGTCTGGCTGGAGAAAGGGCGCAGCAGGGACCCCATCAGGTCCAACAAGTGCTGAGTCCAGCCCCTGGGGAGGAACAAGCCCAGGCCCCGGCACAGGCGGGGGCCACCTTGCTGGAAAGCAGCTTAGCAGAGGAGTCTTGGTGGGCCCCTCAGGCAGCTGCCTACTGGTCAGGGGATCTGGACCCCTGGCAAAGGGGGGATCCAGTATGTATTGAGACCCCACGGTGAATCCGTGCACCACAAATAGGAAGGCATGTTATCCCCAGGCTGGCATTTCAAATGCCTAACAAATGGGGTATGGCCTTGGTCCCTTGAATGCTTCTCGTCCAAACCAGATAATAGGGTTGAAACATGGGAAATAAATCCCCTACCCTATCCGAATACTCCCCTCAGGAATTGTTCCTGAACAGTTTGATGTGAGTTGTGAAATAGAACCACGGTCTACCCCAGAAGCGCGAAGCCTTATTCCAGGCACGTGTTCTTGTTGGGGTTTTCTGGCACCAGTGTTTAAACCTGGAGATCGTATGTGTTATGCAAAAACTACCAATCCAGAAAACGCATTGAAATATGTAGTTTTGCTTACTCACAAAACAAAATGGAATTTTGTGTGGGAAGGGAAAACAAACAAGCTACCACCCATCAGCACGCTCCACCGGTCAATATCCAGCCCCTCAGGGTCCGTTCTGGGCATGTTCAGATGGGAAGATGTACTTTGCACTAACTACTTCCTCAAAATTATTTACATATGCATAAGGCACTTGCCTATGGCCCTTTGCTCCTGGGGGGTCTTTAATGGGGTCTTTGGAGAGCGCTGGTGGTCAACAACTTGGTGAACTTCAGATGAACTTTCCTGGGGCACCTGCACTCTACTTGTTCTTATAGAACTTCATCTCTTCTCTGTGCTCTATGCTTTGGAAGGCAACGCTGCGTTACCCCACTTCCCTTGGCTACTGTTATAGCCCAGCTGCCTCAGAAGGCTTGCCACCCCTTGGTGAGCTAATTCAATAGGTGGAGTTAATCACTGCCGTAGCTGCAGCCTCTCCTAGTGATTCTTTATAACTTCATCCCATCAGCGAGGAGAAGCGCCCAGCTCTGCCGCTGAAGGGCAGAGCCCCAGCAGGGCCCCAGCCCAGCCCAGGCTGCGCCTGCCCAGCTCAACATGGCTGCTGGGAGGCTGAGGGTGGGCAATGGCAGCTCTCAGCATGCCACGGGAACAACATGGCTGCCCTGCAGCACCGGGCCTACAGCTCCCAGCATGCCCTGGGAACAACATGGCCATGGGGCTTGTCCCAGGCCTACAGCTCCCAGCATGCCCTGGGAACAACATGGCCATGGGGCTGTCCCAGGCCTACAGCTCCCAGCATGCCCTGGGGACAACATGGCCATGGGGCTGTCCCAGGCCTACAGCTCCCAGCATGCCCCGGGGACAACATGGCCATGGGGCTGTCCCAGGCCTACAGCTCCCAGCATGCCCTGGGGACAACATGGCCATGGGGCTGTCCCAGGCCTACAGCTCCCAGCATGCCCTGGGAACAACCTGGCCATGGGGCTGTCCCAGGCCTACAGCTCCCAGCATGCCCCGGGGACAACATGGCCATGGGGCTGTCCCAGGCCTACAGCTCCCAGCATGCCCTGGGAACAACATGGCCATGGGGCTGTCCCAGGCCTACAGCTCCCAGCATGCCCCGGGGCACGCCTTCTCCCAGCAGCCTCCCCAGGCAAGAGAGGGGAAACACCAGCCGTCCCCAGGGGCAGGGGTCAACAAAAGCCACCCAAGCGAGTTGGTGGCTATAAGAAACTATGGACTAGGGTATTGTTTATTAAGACTTATGTTAAGCCCAATGTAAAGATTAGGCAACAAAAGATAAGATAACCGCCAGGTGTCCAGGATGCCGCTTGTGAAAGATAAGATAACCGCCAGGTGTCCAGGATGCCGCTTGTGCATATGAATGAAGGGTCAACACCTCCACTACTTCATGAACACGAAAGTAAAAAAAAAGGTATAAAAAGGGACTGTTTGAACTGCTCAGGACGGCAGTTGGCGGAGCGCAGACTCCCCTGTTGTCCAGCGCTGGTTTTGCTCATATTCTACTTGCTATAATTAATAAAAATTTTAATTGGATTATGATCTATTGTGGTCTCAATTTATAACAATTCTGGTGCCGTGACTCGGATAAGGAACGGTGGGCTTTGGTCCTCCGGGGAGGCGCCCCGCGACATTTCGCGGCCCCGCGACCAACAGCTTACTCCAACCTTACCGACGAACCTAAATTCTAGAATAATGAGCAAAGGAGAAACCGGTAAAATCCCATAAAAATTCTGTGCACGGGAGTCCGGACGAAGACGCAGGACGCGTAAGTATATTGCGAATTTGTTCGCGGGTTTGCCGTTCGGGCGGGATTGGGTTTCCTGGAATATAACGAGTGAGTGTATGTTTGTGGATATTCCAGAAGATGGGGGCGAAGGGCAGCAAGCCTTTGACTCCCATGGGAAGGGTACCCATTGTACCTAAGAATACCCCTCTGGCATATATCTTAGACAATTGGAGATATTTCCCTGGAACTCTAGGGAAAGATAAGCAGAAGATGATAGAATATTGTACTAAGATATGGGGAGGGAAGAAAATTTCTAAAAATGTCTTTTGGCCAGTCTATGGGTCAGAAGAAGATTGGGTAAGACAGCAATTAAACCTCTGGGTTAATAATAAAAAACCCCTTAACCCGGAGGAGAGTCGATATGCGGAAGCGTGGCTAGAAAGACCGGGAGCTAGACTTTACCCACTGAATGAAATAAAAACTAAACAAAAGAAAAAGCAAGAAGAGTTGGACGAAACCCTTCTAACCCCCCCTCCTTACATTCCTCCTCCTGCTCCCGCAGAGGTCCCCAGAGCGCCCACTCCCCCACCAGAGTCGGAACAAGGGTCTCCCCCTCTTCCTAGACGCATAACTAGAAGTCAGAAAGGGGCAGCTCAGATGTACCCCCTAAGGGAAATACCCATGGGGGGACCTCAACCTGTGATCGGATATATTTCCGTACCCCTAAACTCGGCTGACCTACGAGATTTTAAAAGAATCGAGATGGGAAACTTAATTGAGGACCCACTCGGAGTGGGAGAAAGATTAAATCAATTTTTTGGGACCAAACCTTTATACTTGGGATGAGATGTAATCTATCCTTGGTCAATTATTTACTACCGAGGAAAGAGATATGATGACGAGCAGGAATGAGACTGTGGGATGCTCAGCATGCCCAGGGACCCCAAGCAGATATTAAATGGCCACTCCAAAGACCTAATTGGGATAATCAGGATCCAGTGCATAGAACTCATATGCAGGACCTGAGAACTATAGTAATTCAGGGGATTAGGGAAGCAGTACCCCGTGGCCAGAATATCAATAAAGCATTTAATGAAATGCAAAAGAAAGATGAAAGCCCTACTGAGTGGCTGGAACGACTGAGGAAAGCCCTTCAGCTGTACTCTGGGGTAAATCCAGACGACCCTTTAGGGTAAGCGCTCCTAAAAACTCAGTTTGTGGCAAATAGGAGAGTCAGGGGCTCTATATCTTAGGGGACCGGAGTCATCGTGAGCCCTTGATAAAATTAAAAATAGGTCCCCATAAACAAGAGTTCACCTTTTTAGTAGACACTGGGGCTGAAAAATCAACTATTAAGCAAATACCTGAGGGATGTAAAGTTTCCCCTGAAAAAGTACAAGTAATTGGGGCAAAAGGAGAACCCTTTAAAGTAAGCAAAATCAAAAATGTGGTATTCGAAACTGAAAATAAATTTGGAATGGGTGAACTCTTGCTCGTCCCTGAAGCAGAATTTAATCTGTTAGGACGAGATTTAATTGTTGAATTGCAATTAGAAATTAAAATAAAAAATCAAGAGCTAACAGTGATATGGAGAAATAGTGTGAAATGGCGACAATGGACATCGATTGTGATTGTATATGTCTGCTCAAGGAATGTGGGTATGGTGACTGGTCATGGGTGCGATGTCTGGTCACATAGGCACACAGCTCTGAGGAGACAACTACAGTTTTGAGGAGACGCCTGCCCTTCTTCCTCTAACAAAGGGGCTATTTAAGAGATATTCCAATGCTATCTAGAGGGAGGGAGTGCTAAGTCTCCTTGCTGGAGAAGATCGGATGGTCACAAGGACATGAATCACCTACAAACCTGCAAGACCACCACATTCCAGGCAAAGGACTGATAAGCTAATTAACATACAAAGCGGGGTTTAGGTAACAAATATGTATAGGCGTTAATTGAATATTCATTTGTTTTATTGTATAAATGTGAGATGGTTCATCATTTCGGGCATGCACGCTTGTGGAGGAGCGATCCCCCGTGCATCTGCGCGCAATAAGCATACCTACTTTATAACTTTCGAGTTATAGAGTCTAATTCCGCACGTCAGTTTGGCGAGCCAGGCAGGAGGATTTCTGCTCGGCTGAGGGACCAGCTGCGGAGCGGACGCTCCTAGGCGCGCCCCGGGAGATTTCCTCGGAGGAGCCTCCTCTTCTCAGCTGTTCACCCGGGAGCAGAAGAGAAACCCCTGGATCCACGGATAAAACGGTATGTTTAGTAACGGGGCGGCTGGTGAGACGCACGGAGACGTCTGGCGCGCAGCGTAGTCCCCAGGAGGAAAGGTACCTTGGGAGGGGGTTTGCTGACCAAGGGGTGGCCGCTAGCGATCTTGAGGGCAGATCGAGCAAATCCGAGGTTACTGCCATTCCTAAAAGCCCGGAGGCCTCGTGACGGAAAGCGGGGGGCGGGACGGAATAAGGCGGAATCTCACAGGAACAAGAGGGACCTCACAGCAAAAGTAAAAGGGAAACTTTTGCGTAGGAAAAAGAGGAAGCTAAAAACTTCCTTTAGGTTGTTTTAAGAATTGGGGAGTTCCTGGAATGTAACAACTGAAATAGCGCTCTGTGTCTTGTTTGTTCTATGTGTTGTCTTGTTATATGTTCAAAACTCGGAGTTATGAAATGTATGTTGAAAAATATTAACATTCTGGTAATTCGTGGCAAATAGCGGAAAACTTAACACTCTGCTTAAGACCAGGAAAAATTGGTTTTTGTTTATTGTTTGGTTTTTGGCAATTGTTCATTGAAATGCATACTTTGTGAACTGTTAGTGTTCCTAAGAGTTTGTACATAAGTGCACGGTACCGTATAACATACTGCTTGTGTGACTGCGGGCTGCCCGGAGAGTGTGAATGGTGTGATTGAGATGCGCATTTTGATTTTCCGTGTATAGCTTAATTATTTTGACTGAGTGTGAGTGCAAGAGTGCTTGAGACAGGCGTTTGAGTGCAAAACGAGTAAGAAGCTCTATCCGCGTTTCTGACCTTGGGTGGCTAAGGCGGCCGGAAAAAAAAAAAAAGAAAAAAAACCCAAAGTAATTAAAATTGCAAAATGGGAAATGGAAGGAGTAAGCCCTGTGAAAAATCGCCCTTGGGTTGTATATTAAAACATTGGAGTGATATTGTAGGACATGGTGGTACCGAAAATAGAAGGAAATTGGTTAAATATTGTAATCAGTGGTGGCCTTTGTATAAATTGGAGAGTGATGCGAAATGGCCTCAGGAGGGAGGAACGTTAGATCATAACACTCTCCTGCAATTAATGTTGTGTCTGAGAAAAGAAGGAAAATGGGACGAAGTATCGTATGCAGACATGTTCTTTGTCCTCCAGGACAAACCTGAGTGGCAAAAGGACTGTGGATTAGTACCCCCTCGGGATCCTATGGTACTAGCACTAGAAAGAGTGCGGGATTAACATCACCTGATCTTTGATTGTGGCTCTAGAAAAGGATAGGAAAAAACTGAGACCTAAACTAGAAAGATGTTCTTGTTGAAATTTCTGTGTTTAAAAGCTCAGGTTGCGGTTCCTTCTGTGGAGCAACCAGAATGAAACACGTTGTAAGATATAAAAACTTGTACTAATGTATGTAAAACCTGAGGCGTGTGTGTGTGTGTAGAATCAAAGACCTTGTGAAAGTGTTGGGGTGAGTTTGTACAAACCCCTGTACCCCCTCGAAGGTGCGACTGAATCATGCTGGGATGCATGGCAGGATGTTTTCTGTTTGCCTGCGAAGGCCTGATATGTAATAACACAGACTTAAAGCAACAAGTAGCAGATTTGCATTCAGGGTAAGAAAGAGTTAAAACAGAAGTGCTGCTGCAGAGGCAGGCTTGTGTAACCTGCAGAGCAGGAAGAGCATCTCCTGCCCCGAACCCTTCTGATGGTGGGGAGGAGGGGGTTGCTGTTGCTGACAATTGAGCAGAAGGACCTGACAATGTCACCCCAATTGCTGCAGCATTTGCAGCACAACAGGACCGGTAAGGGCCCTTCTAGGGCAGGGAATGGGTATGAGGTGGAATTTTAGTGAATACAAAACCAACTGAAAAAAATTGTTACAGTTGTGGGAGCTGCTGGCCACCAGGAAAACATCCTGAAACCTTTAAAGTACAAACTAAAAAAACAAATAAGAATGCCAAATTCACTAAAATCTTTGTTGGCATGAGATTTATTAGAACATCTAGACGTTTAGAGAAGGGGAAATGAAATTAAAAGTTAAATATGATCAAGTAATTGAAATATTGAGCTTATCTTTAATTCAGCAGAAAAGAGGAAAAGAGGACCTCCCTGAAGTAAGAGAAATTTTTAACCAGGTGTATCTGAAAATAAATTCCAGGAAAGGTGAAAAATGCTTTACCTGCTACAGTAAAATGATAAGGGGGAGGCTTGCTCAGTTCAGATAAAAACAATATCCCTTGGTCAGCAGGGCTGTGGGGATATTGGCAGAAAAAGTGAAATAAAATACACTCTGTAGTAGATCTACTAATGTAAATCTGTGTGTTTTGCCATGACAGTGACTTGTTATGGGATGTGCAGATGAAACTGCATTGACAATGAAGTACAAGGAATAAGGTTGGTCAGATGCCTCCTACCATAGTCAAGGGCAAGACTGGGTTGGCCTCTGTGTTTGCCACCAAGAAGAATCTTGAGCTCCGCTGTTGGCTGCAACCCAGTAGGCGTTGAGCGGTGGGAACATATGCCATGCCAGACCTTGATATGAGGCATGGCCCACTCTGAGGCACTGATTTGGAAATTGGAAACCGCCTGGCCGACCATGAGGCCAGACGAGTAACAGAGGAGGTAGGAAAGGAGGAATTATCCTTAATACCAGATGATAAAATCCAAACTGTAAGTACAGATCAAGAGCCAAACTATTCTAAAGAAAACTTAAAGGTAATTCAGGACATGAATTATAAAATAAAATTAAGTAAGTGGACTTATTTAAGGGATGGTTGTATAGTGGTACCATCCAATTTAATATGGACCACAGCCCTATTATTAATAAGACGCATTGGGGAGCTGATACTTTATATAAAAGTCTAAATCAGAAATTGAAAGGGCGAAACTTGTATACTGTAATAAAACAGGTGACTCAGCAATGTGAAATGTCTTTACGCAATAATCCCAATACAGCAAATAAAATAAAACTAGGGAACATTAGCAGAGGGAATGTTCTAGGGCAACATTGGCAGATCGATTTCTCGCAACTTCCTTGAAAAGGGGGGTATCGATATTTGTTGGTACTAGCAGATACCTTTTCAGGTTGGCCAGAAGCCTTCCCGTGCAGAACTGCTAAAGCCCGGGAAGTGACCAAAATACTACTCCAAGAGATAATACCTAGGTTTGGAGTCCCAGCGGTAATGTCCTTGGATAGAGGACCACATTTTGTGTCCAGAATAGTACAACAGATCAGCCACCATCTAGGAACAGATTGGCAATTACATACCCCATACTGACCACAATCGAGTGGCCAGGTGGAAAAGATGAATCATCTAATCAAACAACAGATTGTCAAGTTAGGTCAAGAAACAAATCTAACTTGGCCCCAATCTTTGCCATTAGCTCTTACATGAATTCAGTCTAGACCAAGAGCAAAAGAGGGGCTTAGCCCATTTGAAATTTTATATGGACAACCCTGTGGGGTACAAAAGGGGATGTCTTCACAGATTGGTGAAGAAACAATGACTTCCTATATGGTGGCACTAAACAAACAATTAATAAGAATTGAGAAGCATGTGATGGGAACCCGCAGTAGGGGTCTGGATGGACCTGTTCACGATATACAACCAGGAGACTATGTATACGTTAAGTGTTTTGCAGATAAAACCCTGGAACCACAGTGGACCGGACCTTTTCAAGTCCTACTCACCACCTACACTGCAATCAAGGTTGAGGGACAGAATTCTTGGATTCACCATACCCGGATTAAGAAAGCCCCTGCAACTTCGTGGAAAGTAACCCCAGATAAAAAAGAACTGAAACTCAAATTTACTCGGACAAATGGGAACAATGTGGGTGGCAATTAAAGCTGCAAAGTGGGAAGCCTATGTAAACAGGCAGAAAGCCTGAAGCAGCCGTTCTCCTGAAGAATTCCCTTGCTGCCGAGAAGATGGTACACCCCGTGGCTCGAAGCAACCGAGTCGACGGGCAAGGCAGAGGAGGAACAAACTGTGGAGAAAAGAACCAGAACAATGGGACACTAAAGCAACAATGGCCGAACTTCCCCAGGACTGGAGTAGTCCAGGACACCATGTCTGAACTCCGGAAAAGGTTAGATCAACGTAAGAAAGATCGTGAGGCGGGCAGGTCATGGTATGAAAACTGGTTTAATATCTCACCTTGGCTAACCACTTTGTTGTCTGCTTTAGCAGGACCACTTATTATGTTGATTCTGGGACTTATATTTGGGCCTTGTATATTACGCTACACTTTATTAGAGAACGGTTTGACATAGCTAAATTGCTTATTTTAACTACGAGGTCTAGGGCAAAATATAAGAGTGTATCTATTAATGAGGATGAAGATTGTTGTGAATGCGTTATGCCACGTGAGAACTATGCCTATTGTAATTGTGAGGTATTACCTTGTGAGTGTTATGATAAATGTTGGGATTGTGGAAAAAGGTTTGTTTGCAGTGCCGAGAATGAAAGCAGCGTCTAATAAACAATAATAGGATAAAAAGAAAAAAAAAAAAGGGGGGATTGTAAGAAACTATGGACTAGGGTATTGTTTATTAAGACTTATGTTAAGCCCAATGTAAAGATTAGGCAACAAAAGATAAGATAACCGCCAGGTGTCCAGGATGCCGCTTGTGAAAGATAAGATAACCGCCAGGTGTCCAGGATGCCGCTTGTGCATATGAATGAAGGGTCAACACCTCCACTACTTCATGAACACAAAAGTAAAAAAAAAGGTATAAAAAGGGACTGTTTGAACTGCTCAGGACGGCAGTTGGCTGAGCGCAGACTCCCCTGTCGTCCAGCGCTGTTTTTGCTCATATTCTACTTGCTATAATTAATAAAAATTTTAATTGGATTATGATCTATTGTGGTCTCAATTTATAACAGTGGCCAAACTGGATGCCTCAAGGTCAGGGTTTGTCTCGGCGGGTAGGTGAAATTCCTTGGCAGCGCACCTGTCCGAGCCCAGGTGCTTTGCTCCACGAGTCTCACGTGCACAGTCCTGTAGCTGAGAAGAGTGACAAAGAAACCCTGCACAATGGCCGGTGCCAGCCACAGCTGTGCACGGGCAGCTTCCAGCCCTGGGCAGGAGTTTCCTCCTCTGGCTGTGCGCCGCAGGGAAGAGGTGGGAGCTGTGCCGGCGGCCAAACAGCCCTTCACCAGCAGCACGTGGGGAAGCCCAGCGGCAGCCGCCTGCTGGCTGCAGGGGAGGTGGTGGCTGCGTGGCCACCGTGTGTTGCCGTGCAGCCTCGTGTCACAAAGGGGCAGTGATGCGGCACCCATCCGGAACTTGTGACCTCACCTGGCCAGGGCTGGACATCCTGAGCAGCGGGCCAGTTGGGCCGAGCTGCCCGTTGGGATAACTCCTTCTTGAGCTACTTGCGTGGCTACCTCTTTCTAAACATTTCTCCTTTCCTGCTGACCCCTCCTCACCTTCCACCCTCTTTCAAAGGTAAGTTGGCTTTGACTTTTGGCACAGATCCTACAGGAGGTAGATCGGGAATAAAAGTGGAGGCCGCTCTCTGCCTCCCAACCTCTAGGCTGAGCTCTTCCACCCTTCTAGGCTGGCCAGACAGGCGCTATGGGGAGCGTTCCTCTTGGCTAATTCCTATGTCTTTCCCATCGCCTAGGCTAGGAAAGTGGGGAGGGGGCAGCCCGAGGCGTTGAGCTCAGCATAGCCTGACCCGAAGCCCACCTTGACTGATGGGTCAGGAAGGGAGACCAGAAACACAGCCCAGCAATGGCAACCGTTAAAGGAGCGGCCAAAAGGCAGTCACTCCTGCAGACAGGGTGGGCAAATGTGGGCTGGAGAGCCAGAGGGCTCTGCTGCCAACAGGCGCTACAGGCAGTTACAACGACCACTGGAACACGTTTGATGGTGACTGCTGGCCTCTGGGTCTTTTGGTGCTTGAATGATTTTCTTGAGCTCCGCTTCTTTCATTGCAACCAGGTGACGGGATTGGAGCTGATCTTCTTTTTCTGGACTGCGTCCGGACATCCTTTGTCAGCCAAAGCTTCCCGCTGTGCTGCTGAGAGGAGCGATGGCCGCAATGGGGAGCAACTCCTGTGAGTAACGGTTTCACCAGCAGGCTTGGCCTTGGTGAATCCCCAAATGCAATGGGCACGGCTGGTGTTCCATCCCGCAATGTTGCTGTGGGGACAACCTCAAGGGAATTCTGGGGCTTTTCCTGAGAGCAGCCAGGCCTACCCAGGGGTTTTGTGCAACAAAACCATCATTTCCCTGCAGTCGTTGCCAAGGGAATGGCTCCACCACAAAGGATCCTCTTTCCCCCGGAGAAGATTTGCATGGGCTGGCAGCAAAGGCAGAGAGCTGGAGCAGGCCTCTACAACCTGGGCAATACGTGCTTCCTCAACTCCGTGCTGCAGTGCCTGACGTACACCCCACCTCTTGCCAACTACCTGCTCTCTTGTGAGCACAGCGACTCCTGTGAGTACTTTTTGGAAGATCTCCTTGTCAGTCTGTTGGGCACTTCCCAAGGACCCCCAGAACCTGCCGCTGGATGCAGGAGAAAAGCAGCCCTTCTTTCTCAGCCACCGCCAAGGTGGTGCTCTTGGGACGCTCAAGCCTACAAGCCGCTTGGCCCATCGAGGCGTGTTTGCTGTCACAAAGATGCCTCTTTCTAGTGCTGCCTGCCGTTCCCTATTCCTGCATCTAACCTACATATTTGCTGGTTGCACAGAAAACTTCTGTCAGCGAGGCATCCCTCTCAAGAATGTTTTCTGTGTGCTGAGATGTCGTGGGCTTGCTGGGCCATTGGCACCTGGGGACGACTAGGAGACTGTCCTAGCAGAACTCCAAGGTCTCCATGAGGTTTCCCATCACAATGGCTCTTTGACTGACCTGACCAGCTTGCTTCCTTCCCTCCCTCCTTCCCTCCCTCCCTCTTCAGGTCAGCAGGAAGGCTTCTGCATGATGTGCATCATGGAAGCGCACGTTAACGATGCCTTGTCCACCTCAGACTGTGCCATCCAGCCCAGGGCCGTCATCAATGCCCTCTCACGTAAGTCATCTCAGCTGCTTTGACTTGCTATCCTCTGTTGGCAGAGGACTGAAGTACTACCTTCCTCTTGATTAGGAATAGGAGGGCATTTCACGCTTGGCATGCAGGAAGACGCCCACGACTTCTTACGCTGTACTGTCACTGCCATGCAGAGAGCTTGTCTGGCTGGAAGCAGCGCGTAAGCACAAGCAAACGACCTTTCAATGTTGCCCAGCGCTTTGGCCTCCTTGACGTACCCCATCAAGGAAAGCCTATGCCCAGGGCTTTCAGGCACAGGAAAACTCTTGGAGGAGATAACTCTCTGCCTTACCATTTCCTTCCAGCTGGGACATCTCTTCTCAATATACTACCATCGTCCATCAAATATTTGGGGGCTTCCTGAGGTCCAGAGGTATGTTTCCACAACTGTTGCTCTCCTTACACTTGCCTGTGCCCTGCTGTGTGTCTGTGAGAGACAGCTGAGCGTGGGGCTGGCTCGAGTAGGGATGAAGAGCATAAACGGGCACGGTCAATCGACTTCGCCTGTCGCTGATCGTTTCCGTTTGCCTTCCAGTCACGTGCTGCAGCTGCAAAGCAGTTTCCGATTCCTACGAGGCCTTCCTGGATGTGCCTTTGGATATCCAAGTAAGAGGGTTTCTCACTGTGCTTCAAGTCGTCCCAAGCTCCTTGTGGCTTCCCAGAATCTGCGCAGCTGGCTTTGAAAAGTGCGCTGTGAACACAGGAGAGCTGTGGGGGTGGTGGGAAGTGGTATGGGTGGTGTCTTCCTGCAACGGCCGTGGCAGTGGACTCCTTGTAGATGCTGGCTTTAAAGCTGGACAAGCACGCATTATCCTCTCTGCACCCCTGAGGGACTCTCAGCCACCTTCTCTTTGCCCTCCCTCAACACCCAACTGGCTCCTAGGCTGATGGCTCGTGTTGTTTTCATTCCTGATGACCCTGCACACCATCGGTAGCTGAACTGAGCGGTGGCACGGTGAGGTAGCTCTTAATAGTGCCGGCCGGGAATCTCTGGGAAGGGAGGGAAATGTTCGGCATCATACCCTCTTTCTGCCTCCCTCTGGCCAAGGTTTGCAGGGTCACAGTGGATCTCCTCAGCGGCAGCTCCCTGGGTCTTGTGGGCAACTCCTCCTGAGTGCTTGGGCGAGGGCATTTCCACCAGCTCAGAGCTCTCCTTTCTCACCCCTCCAGGCAGCCTCATCTGTCACCGCAGCTCTGGAGGACTTTGTCAAACCCGAGCAGCTGGCTGGTGAAAACAGCTTTCGATGTAACAGGTAAGAGGATGACTAACACCAGATTAAGACTTGTAGCTGTGTGGAGATGCTGCGTGTCATCGAGCCTCAGGAGGTTCGATGCACAATCAGGAGGCACAGCTTTTCTTTCTTCCAGCCTAATGGTTCTGAAGAGCTATGAAATGGCGTGAGGACGTGTGAGGTGGAAAAGGTTGTCTGGCCGCCGTGGGGCAAGCTAGGGTGCATTTCAGCGCTTTTCTCTCTGCTTGCTTTCAAGCTGTGGCAAGAAGGTTACCGCCCTCAAGAGGTTTACAATCGAGCGTGCGCCCAGGGTTCTCACACTGTGCCTGAAACGCTTTGATTTCTCCGGCAAGAAGATCGGCAAGGTGTGTACGCAATTGGAGGGCCACTTTCTTTCTCGTCCTGGAGCAGGAGATTTCCCAAAGCAGCACGCTCTGTCACAAGCTGTTCAGGTGGAGCTTTTGGTGTTCCCTTCTGGGGAGAGGAGAGCTCCTGTGGCAAGGCAAGCACATGCTCTGCTGCGACAGAGCTGCTCTGGCCGAGAGCAGTTTCCTGCCACCCAAGGCGTCACCTGCTGCTTCAGGGACAAGCGAGTGTTGACGAGCCCCAGAGATGTATTTCTACACAGCTGGGCCCCGGTCTTGCCAGGCTCTTTCACGTCGTATGCCAGGATCCCTTATGAGCCCTCTTGGTCTCTCCACAGTTTGTGCAGTATCCCCAGTACTTGGATCTCCAGCCATACATGTCTCAGGGAGCAGCAGCACCGCCCCTCTACACCTTATACGCTGTCCTGGTGCACAGCGGTGGCAGCTCCTTGGCAGGACACTATTTCTGCTACACAAAGGTAAAGAGCCACTTCCTTCATCTCGGGGACTATGTGTGCTGGGGAAGGCAAACTTTGGCGGCGCTCTTTCTGGCAGCCAAGGTTCTGGGGGAGAAGGTCCCCTGACCAGCTGGGTGGGATTTGCGTTGGCGGACTCTTGCTTGTGTAGTTTTCTGCCTGTGTCGTTCGAGAGAAACCATGCAGTTCATCTCCACACGTCCTTGCCTTTCTTTGACAGGCCAGCAATGGACTCTGGTACCAGATGGATGATACGTCTGTGGCTTACTGTGACCGCAACACAGCTCTCGGGCAGCAAGCCTACTTACTGTTTTATATCAGGTAACAGCCAGGACTAACAGCTGTTCAGAACACGTTTCCTTTTCAGGGTTTTGCTATTTCTCTTCTGATCCTCCTGAGTTGTTCCGTCCCAGGAGGCAATTACTACCCGCACCACTCAGGGCTGTCGAAGGTGACCTACCTGCCGCCAGTCCTTCCCTTCCCTTGCTGGGCTTTAGGCTGCTGCCCCCATGTAAACTGCTATTTGTCTGCTCTCTGTAGGTGGCTGATAGAGAGCAGAGTCCCTGAAGGGGCCTACAGGGAAGATGGGGGGGGGGGGGGGGGGGGGAGGAGGACAGGACTCCTGCTCAGGGAGCGTAGTGATAGGGCGAGGGCCATTAGTTTTCAACTTAAGGAATGTAAATTTAGATTTAATGTTAGGAAGAATTACTTTATGGCAGGGGTGGGGTGACCGTGGAAGTGGTTGCCCAGAGAAGCTGTGGATGCCCCCTCCCTGGAAGTGTTCCAGGCGCGCTTGGACAGGGCTTTGAGCAAGTCGGTCTAGTGGAAGGTGTCCCTGCCTGTGGCAAGGGACATGACCTAAATGCTCGCCGAGGTCCCTTCCAACGCAAACTGTTCTGTGATTTTACGATTCCACGAAATGGAGGCCATAGCGGGTATGAAGAGGAGGTCTTGCTGTGACAGGGGCAGAGTTGGTGGGAAGACCCCAAGTGAAGTCCCCATTTGTAGCCTGACATGTCTTCTCTCTGTCATACAAACCGCTCCAAGTCAATGAGTGAAGGCCAGTGGAGGTTGCAAGAGCAGCCCTAAGTGGACATCACTCTTTTTTCTTATTTTCCCCAGATGCTCTGATGGGAAATCTAGTCAACAGGCGTCAATGTCACCAGCACCATCATATGCCCGCTCCTTCTTTGGTCAGCAGCGGGGCGGCAGGCAGCAGGCAGACCCTGTGGGACCACGGGATCAGCCTGATTGGACTAAGGTAACTCTGGGGAGGTGGGTCAGGGCAGCAGATGGACAGCGGGTTTCTTTCGGGGGTCTTGGCATTGCTCTCCTTGCCCCCACACACTGCAGCCTTCTTCAGAGCCACCACGCTGCTCCGTCTCAAAGCATCGCCCCTAGATCCAACCTACTTGTGTGCCTTTGGCCCCTCTGCCTTTGCAGCCCTCCAGGAGGGCCTCTGGGAGGTCTTTAGTTGTCGCCTCAGAGCGCTCTGGAGGTTTCCCACTGCTCCATCCCCTCCAGGAGGAAAGGACAGGACCTTTTCACAGCTCTCTTGGCAGGATATGGCGATGGGCATGGAGGACTCTGCAGAGGACAGCAGCTCCTGGCCAGGCGGGCTCAGCATCACCTCCCATGTGGACATGCCCTTGCATCACTCCTGCGTCTGTAGGAGGCTGGAGTCCTGCACTAGAGCTGCATGCCCACACTGCCATCCACCATTTGACCATGTGCTGCACACTGCGCGAGAAGACAGCCACCAAGAGGAGCACAGATTCAGCCCTTCTTCCCGCTGCCAGAGGAATGGTGCCAGGAAGAGAACCCGGAGCAGATCCCCGCAGCGCAGAAATGATCTCCACAGCTGCTTCGTGGAAACCACAGACTGCAAGCGCTCCACAGGGAGGAGGAGGAGACCTAGTCCTCCAAGTTGTCACCACACTCCCAGGGATAACACAGCTCCAGGGCCCTCCAAACGCAGCTGCCAGTATACTCCTGCACCCAGGGCTGCTCCCAGGGAGCAAACCCTGCCAACGCAGAGAGCGCGGAGCTGATCCCTGTGGCACCGCTATGATCTCCACAGGCAGTTCACAGAGTACCACCCCTCAGCAGCGGGGATGAGAACTGGTCCTCCAACACAGGACCGTGCTCCCAGCAACAACAGAACGCAATGGCCTTCCCACAGTAGCTCCCACTTGGCTCCCGCACCCAGGGCTCTTCTGGAGCAAGCCCTGCTCAGGCAGAGAGAGTGGACCAGATCCCTGCGGGCATGGCTAACATCTCCGCAACTGGTTAAAAACACACACCATTAAAACAAAACACACTCCTCAGGCCTATGCCAAGGACAAGCTGCCACCAATGAGGTTCATCTTCCACAAGGCATCACCATGCAGGAAATCTTCCAGACGAAAAGGAAACGATAAAATAAAGACATATCAAGCAAGAGCTGGCTAAAGGCTTAACTGGACGCAGTAGTGAAGGAGAGGCAAGCTTTTAACTGCCTGAATCTCCAAGAAGCAAGTGGAGTGTTGGAAGGTGTCTGAATGATCGAAGAGTAAGGGGAAGGGAAATCTAGCAGGCAAGCGCAAGGGCTTCTGTGCAGATGGGCTGCTGGAAAGGGGACTTCAGACGTGGCGTCCTTGGGCATGAGTGTATCTGCACGCTTTGGTGGTCCATTCTAAGTGGGGCTAGTACGGAGAAGGGTGACACCAGGAAAAGCCCAGGGCTGGGACCGCCAGGTGGGTAATAAATATCTCTGAACCTGTGCAGAGCCAAAGCTCCACTGCAGGCTGGCCAGCAGGTCCCTAAGGAAGGGATCCGTCAATCCAAGGAGCCAGTGAGCCACTCAGGTCTCCAGCCATGGGCAGCTCCAAGCCACCTCCATGGGCTTGGAGACTCCAGGGGCGATCACCCAGAGGCAGAACTGAAACCCATCGCTTGGCAATTACAGCCTGCCTCTTCAGGGGAAGCACTTCTTGTTTCCTCCAAGCCTTCCTCCTCCTGACGGCATCCTGTCCCACCATGCGGAAGGGCTCTTCTTAGAGATGTCTCTTTTGGGTTGGAATGATGGACTTCAGAGCCTGCCTTCCTTGCAAGGAAACACGCCAAACACTAGAAAGCTTCAGGCCACTTTGGAGGCTACGCTCTGGCTGCTGAGGGAAGCAGGTTGGTTTGTTAGCTTCACCTTTGCCGGGGGCTGTGATGTGCCCGGCCCCACCATCCCAGCACCAGGACCACCCAGCCACCCTCTTGAGGCTCTGGGAAGGCGGGTGATATTTCCTTTACTGCGCCAAGTAGCTGACACAGGCTTTAGTCATTCCCTCTTTCTTGGCAATGCTTAGGATGGGCTTCAAAGAGGTTTAGTAAAACATTTCCCATCAAAAACCCTTTTGACAGAAAATGGCTTTTGGGCACGATGCAAACTCCTGTGGAGAAGAAAAGTTCACATCAAACCTGCTCAGCCGATGTGAGAGACCTTCATGAGAAACCAGGAGTTGTTTTCCTCCTCCCAACATTTTTGGCAAGGTACTGCTGATGCAAAAGGTTCTGTGTTGTCAAGGTGGACACAGGTTGGTGGTGGAAGTAATGGAGACGTTTTCATGTACTCCTGGGCCAGGAATCACTTGCGAGTGCTTGAATCTGACAGCAGCAGCGCCCAGGCAGAGCTGGGAGCAGCCCCTGGCGACATCTCTTGGCTTTATGGCAGTGTTTGCAGCCCCAGCACACGTCCCCTGCCCCCTGCAGAGATCAGGCAGGAGGCTGGAGGGAAGACTCCCACCGATGGCTTTTGCCTCCAGGCTGGAGCGCACTGTCCCAGGCTCAGGAGCCGCCACCTCCGCGCTCCCCTACCCCATGCTGGGGCAATAAGGCAGCACTCCTCCTTCTACAGAACAACACCCCAAGCTTACGCCGAGGATGAAACGCCGATTTCCTCCTCATGCAGGTTTCTCCCACGGCTACAGGCTGCCACAGGGCTGTAGGGTCGACGTTCACAGGTGTCTCGAATGCCAGCACAAGTGTGGCTTTTCACAGGCAACACTGCAGGGAGATTTCTGGAAGAGTGTATCAAACCACACATATTCATTTGCCTTTCGAGTCTGTTATGCCGAGGACCTGGCAAGGTCACTGGTTTTGCACAGCAGCGGAGATGCTGATGTAGCCACATGACTCCAAGGTCCAGGGGCTTGACAGGAACAAACCTCAACATCTCGGTGCTCACCAGAAAGTCAAAGGAGCTGGCAGTGAAACCTTCCTTTGAGACGGCTACATGAAATTGCATGGCAGAAACGGAGAGGCAGCAAGCTTTGGACCAAGGAAGCAGCTCTCTTTGCCCGGGGGCTGTAGCAAACTGCCGTGTTTCCTCCCCAGAAGCTTCCTCCGGTCCCCGCCCTGCTCGGCACCGAGCCCACAACGTTGCACTGCCAGTAGCACCAAAGGCAGACAAGGGGACAGGAGCAAGGTGTTACAGTCAGTCTGGGGTGGGAAGATAGGTGCGAGCTGACCAGGGCAGGAATCGTCACAGCCCTTGACAGGGTAAGTCTCGGCCAGCAGGGCAATGCAGAGGAGGTCCTGGAACATGTCACAGCTGAGAGGACCTGTCCTGATGGCTCTCCTGCATTTTCTGGTGTGGGGCAGAAGACGTGCTCCAGGGCAGGACTGGCCTGCTGCACCACGGGAAGGACAGAGCATGGTGGACCCCTCCTCCCAGGGCCGGCTGCAGGGCTGCGAAGGTGGCTGTGCAGGCAGGGGTGCCCAGCGCTGTCCTTGCCAGCAGGGTCCCTGCAGCCCAGGGGGCTGTGTGCTGGGGCAGGGGCTCTGCCACCTGCCAGGGGCAGCTCTCAGCCTGCCGGGGGGCTCCCCACAGAGATGCGGGGAGAAGCTGTGCATCGCGTCCAGGCAGGTTTTGAATGTCTCCAGAGAAGCAGACTCCACAGCCTCTTTGGGCAGCTTGTCACACTGCTCCAACACTGTCAAAGCACTATAAAAACTAGCTGGCTGCTACAAGGCTTTTACCATCATATGCCAGGTTAACTTCAATAAGTAGTTCCCACACCTTGCCCTGGCACAGCCACCAGTCCCCTACAAGGTTTCAGAAGTTCATCTACGGGCCATGCTGTTTCTTCAGCCTCTTCAAGCCAGTCTACCCTGCTTCTCCCGGGGCCTCTCCTTGTCTCTCCGCCATCTTGGGAGGGGAGGGAGGGGGTGGGGGGGTGGGGAGCGGGTGCAGGAAGCAGCCACAGCTGCACATTATCCACGTCAGCCGCCAACACACCACCCCTGAAGCATGCCCACAGCTGTATATTATCAATATAATCAACCTGCCTTCATTCCTCTATAATTCCTCTACAATTCTCCCCCGGTTTTTTCTTTTCTTTTTTCTTGTTCTTCTTAACATTTCATTGTATTTATTTACGTATTTAACAGGTATTTAACAATCATCACAACATTTTCAAAATAAACTACTCATACAGTCCAGACAACTCGTCCCTGAACTCTTTTGTTCTTCTTTGTTGAAACATGTTTTACAAGTGTATAGGATTTGACCTGTGATGTGGTGTGCTACATTCGCAACTCTGGTGGGATCAGGAGGACTCACGGACACGGAATGCTCATTTGAAACCGGTGGGAACATTGATAATGTATGTTAAGAAGAGTGATTGTTGTGTACGTACCCATTTCCCTGAATATACTCAGGCAGGAATTCCTCTAGCTGGTATCCCCGTTCCGTTTGGGACTAACGGGAATAACTTGTGGCTAAGACCAGGATACGCTCCTTGGAACGAGACTGACCTCCAGACTTGGACAACACTGAATCCACACTTGTCCACTGTGAAGTGTGTTACTGCAAATGAAGCCAAGACACACGCAAATGCTCCCGCAGAGGGGGCGTGCCTAGGTGGGCAGCAGCTGAGGGCATGCGTGCTCAAGCACCTCCAAGTCCTTCCTGCCTCCAGGAGGTGGAGAGGTGGCCAGTGGTTGGCAGGCCTGGTCCTCTTGCAAGGTGGGGATGCTGGGGATGAGCAAGCACGTGGGCTGCAGCCACAGGCCATCCACATGCCTGAAAGGCTCTCTCACCCCTCTTGCTGGTCACCTAGTCCAGCTTCAGGTTCACTAGTGAGTTGCGCGCACACACAGGGCTCCCAGCAGTAGCTGGCCCGAGACACTGGGGCTTTCCAAGCGCTGGCTGCCTATGGCCTGTGTTGCCGTCAGCCTTTGCTAGCAGCCAGGCCAGGGGACCCACCGCGCAGCGGGTGCAGAGTGGGCCCACACAGGAGGGGCTTTGGGGTGGCTCTCCAGAAGAGGCCAGCGGGTCCTGTGGTGATCAGGCACAGGGCTAAGCAAGTAAAGCAGCCAGCGCTTTGCTTCTGTGTGCCTGGCTCCTTGATCCCCCCTTCTCTCCGTTTGCCGTGCTTATACGTGCCCCTCATCTTCCCTGGCTCCTCCCTTTCTCAGCCCTGCTCTCCTTGGCCAAGACAAGGCCAACCCCGCTTATTTTGCCCCACCGTGCTCCCAGGTTTGCCCCATCTGTCAACACACAGATGTGGCCTTTGGGTGCTCTTAGCTAGGTCCCCTTGCACTTGCGTGCCATTGCTGACGGGCTTGCCTGGGAACTGCTGTCCCTGCCAGAGTCCTCTCTGCAAAATGACCCCAAGCTCTTGAAGGTCAAGCAGCTGTGAAGCGTGGCCACCTCTGACGCCATTCCCCGCTAACCACCTGCCAAATGTGGTGCTGGAAGAGCAGCGTATCCCCAGCAGACAAGTTGTCTTCTCCAAGGACGCCTTCTGCCTGCTCTCCGCAGACCCACGGGAACCGGCAGCAGGTCCCTTGTCAAAACACAAAGCAGCCTTGAGCCCGCTGGCTTGGAGGCCCAGTTCTGGGGCCTAGGAAGCCCTGCTGCGCCTCAAGCGCCTTGAGAGCAGCTCTTCAACTTTCAGGCAGAGCCTGCCCGCTCCTCCTCCTTGGGACCCAGTTGCTCCCTCCGCTGTGTTCCTTATGCCTCGCCACACAAGCCAGGGTGGCAGCAGGGAGCTGCCGCACCTTTCACAAGCTTTGAGGCTGCCATGCTTCAAGCCACTGCCCTCGCCCCCCACGGACCTAGCCCTGCTGCGCTTTAAATGCAGTGCACGTGCCTGGATCCTGCTTCTCTGCTGCACTCCAGCATGTGAGTGAGCAAGGCTCCCCCAGGCAGTGGCAGAAGGCAGACTCCTGAGACAAGGCTGATGCAGGATTTACCAAAGCCATGGACAGCAATGGCACGTACGGCTAAGAGCAGGAGCATCCTTGTCTCTCGAGAGCTTCACCTTGCTTGTCCTTGCCACAAATGCCCTGCTCAGTGTGCGCCCAGAACTGCAATCAGACTCATGGATAGCAAGGAGGACACGAGGCCTGCCAGAGGGCGTTGCTGTCACTGACATAGCCAGCGAGGACTGTGCTGCACCTGCATTTCACTGTTCTTTGTGCAGCAAGGTTGACACTGCTGGGCTACGCTTGGCTTATTTGGCTTGCCCAGCACCGTTGCCAGCCGCAGCCGTAAGAGACATTGGCTCTTGGACACCCAGGCATGCGCGTGCTGCCTGTAGTAGCCCCGTTCTCTGGCGTCTCTTTATTGGGAAGGAGCTGGTGGCATGGGGCTGCGGAGAGCAGGGCGGCAGGGAACTTCCCAAAGAGGCTGTGAGGCCATGCTCGCTTTTGTCCTGTGAGCTGTTAGAAGGCAGAGCTGGGAGCCAGGCGCCGCTGCCTGCCATGGGGCCTGCCCACCCTGATGGCGCAAGCAGGGCATTCCACAAGGCTCTGTCGGGGTGCGCGATCCCAGCTTCTGCCTCCACTCCTGCTTGGGACCCCTCCTATTGCCTCCCCTCCCTCCCCTCCCCCCCCGCCCCCCCGACACCACCACGCCCAGCACCCGGAACCAGGCACTCTGTGACATCAGTCCCACGTCCAAGGGAACCCCGGGCAACGGGAATCCTGCGGGCAGTACGTCAGCAGCCGTACTGGTGGCGACAAGCCCTCGTCCTTGCAGCTGCCACATGTCGCTGGCAGCGATGGGTTTTCTGCGTCTCCTCGTTGTCCTGCTGGCCGTGTGCTGTCCTGTGCACGGCACATGGGACAGCTGTGGGTAAGTGGCCCGAGGCTCTGGGAGGGAGTTGGGCAAGCCTTGTGGGCTTCACTGGAGGGGGCCTGCTTGTCCCCCATGGCCACCCCCCAGGTTCCTGAAAGCCATGTGGGAGGCTCAGTGCCTTGACAGCAGCCAGGCTGCCGGCACAACTCGTCTACGGGCTGAAGCAGAAAGCGGGGCGAGGGGAGCGGGTTTTGGCCCCACGGGTTTCCTCGGCCCGTCTGGCCATGCCTTGTGGGGAGGGAAGACGGCTGGCCTTCAGCCGCAACGGCGCAAGCCATCCAGCAGCACAGTAAGGAGTTTCTGGTTACAGAGGGAGCTGCGGGCTTCGTCCCATGGCTTTGCACTACGGCATGTCGCGCGTCGTGGGTGGCACAGATGCCCAGCCAGGGGCCTGGCCCTGGATCGTCAGCATCCAGGCTCTCGTGGAAGGAGGCACGGCGCACATCTGCGGGGGCTCCCTCATCAGCCCACAGTGGGTCCTCACAGCAGCCCACTGCTTCATCGAGGTCAGGTAAGGAGGACCAGGGGTCGGGGCTAGCCCCACAACACTAGCAGGTGCCCTGAGCGCAGCAGCACGTGCTACTGCCGTCCCGTTGCCCTGCAGCACGCCCAGTGCCTGGGCACTCCGGAGCCCCGCCGAGAGGCTGCTCAGGAGAAGGCTGGGCTCGTGCCACTGCTTCCCAGCAGCCTCCCGCTCGACACTGCTTGAGCCCAAGGCACGCGAGGGCAGTCGCAGCCTCCCTAGCGCTGCTTGCCTCTCTCCCTCGTCGAGCAGAAGGCAGGGCAAGTGCCGGGCTGCTGCAGCACGTGGCTGCGCTCCCTCTGAGCCCTCTCTCCATCTGCCTTCCAGGCACATCACCGTCTTGCGCGTGGTGCTCGGTGCTACCCAGCTGACTCAGCTGGGCCCTGAGGCTCAGGTGCGCGCCGTCAGGCGGCTGCTGGTTCACCAGCACTACTGGAACGTCACACAGAGGAACGACATTGCCTTGCTGGAACTGGACCAGCCTGTCCAGTGCAACAGCTACGTACAGCTTGCCTGTGTGCCCGACGCCTCGCTGAGAGTCTCAGAGCTGACAGCCTGCTACGTCAGTGGCTGGGGTGCCAGGAAAGCAAGAGGTGAGTGGCCCAAACGCAGTGGCGGCGCCAGTGCAAGCTTGGCCAGCTTGGGGAAGCAGGATGCGCTTCCTGACGGCAGAGGCGAAAGCCAGAGTCAGGCTGTGGGGGCGTAAGCCTCTCTCTTCGAGAGAGGGGCCGGCGCCATTGACCCAGAGCAAGGCAGAAAGGCAAGAGCGGTCCAGCGCCTGTCCGCATGCAAAGCCAAGCCCCGGGGGAGGGCTTCAGCCAGACGGGGGAGGAGAACTGGCAATGAGCTGCTGGGTGTTCATTCCTTTCTGTGCTCTTCACAGCTGGAGGATCGGCATACGCGCTGCAGGAGGCCCAGGTCCACCTCATTGATGCCAGGGTCTGTAACAGCAGCGGCTGGTACAGGGGGGCCATCCACAGCCACAACATCTGTGCTGGCTATCCGCAGGGCGGCATCGACACCTGCCAGGTAGGAGCGTGCTACAAGCCAAGCCCTGGCAGCGCAGGCAGCCCCGCCACAACCGCCCAAACGTGCGCCATCACGGCCTTTTGCCGGCCACTCACACTCCCATGGCTGGGTCCCCACCGCTGAGGGCCTTACCCGCCCCTCCCCATGGGCAAGCCCTTGCCCAGGGCCTGCCCGCCTTGTCCCAGAGGCCTGGCACGCTGCCCAGAAGGCCCGCCCGGTGCCCCTGGCAGCCCACAGCTTCACCATCCCAGCCGTCTGACACACCTTCACCACCACCGTGAAGAGCGGTGAGAGCGAGCCCTGCCTTACAGGCCCACCGCCCCCTGCCAGGCAAGCTTCTACAGAGCTTGGCTGGCCACTGAATGCAGCTCTGGCAGGTGCCGTGAGAGAGAAGGAGCCAGCCACCGGGCTGACGGTGGCCACCCAACAACCCCTTCGTCCTCTCTCCTGTGCTGCAGGGGGACAGCGGTGGGCCTCTCGTGTGCCAAGACAAGAGCGCCGACTACTTCTGGCTTGTTGGCGTGACCAGCTGGGGGACGGGCTGTGCGAGAGCAAGGAAGCCCGGAGTCTACACCTCCACCCAGCACTTCTACGACTGGATCCTGGCGCAGATGGGCCTGCGCCCAGCAGTAACCACTACTGCAAGGCCACAGCCAGTCTTCACCTACACCCCCGTTCAGAGGCCGAGGCCAAGGCCAAGGCCAACAGAATCGAGCCGGTTTCCACCCTGCCCGTTTCCAGTCCAGAAGCTGCTGGACTTCTTTACTCGGCTGCAGGAGCTCCTGCAGTACCTAAGAGCGAAATAGCTTGGAGCAGCACGATGAGGAGCATCCAGGGCAGGCTGCAGCGCACAACGACCATTTCCTGCTGGGGCAATGCCTGCTGACGAAAGGCAGCCTCAGTGACAAAGGCCTGCTCTGTCCTGCCCACGCTCCTCGCAACGGCAGAACCCAGCAGGCTGCCTTCTTGCAATAAAGTGTTTCCGTTGGCATGGCTAACCACGCGCCAGTGCACTGCAGTCTCCTGTGCGAGGCAAGGACTTCCAGAGCCGGCACCTGCCGAAGGAGGCAGGCTGCCAAGTCGGGCACAAAGGGTCACCGCAAAGGGCTGAAGCTCTGCCTGCTCCGAGAGAAGCATGAGGGAACAGTGGAAGGAAGGAAGGCAGGTCATAGGAGGGCTCAGGGCCTTGGGGGTGGCAGTTGGAAGCAGAGAATGCCTTAGGCTGGCTCCTGCTGGCATCCCTGTGGGCTTCTGTACGAGGCGCAAGCCAGCTTGAAAGTGGCCTCTCAGGGCCAGCTGGGCTTCAGGGGAAATCCACGAGCTGGGGCCTTTGCTCACGCCACGGAGTTCCTGGGCTTCCCCAGGCTGCTCTGCTTTCACAGCTGCACCATGTTTCCAAGCCCAGGCCTACGGCTGCAGTGGCTGCCGGGAGCGCCATGAGCTTTGAGTGGGAGCAAAGAGGCTGCTGCTGCTGCTGCTGCTCGGCAGTTGCCCCCCTCCCTGGCTGCCTTCTGGCTGTAGTAGCGGCCACGCTAGAGGAGCAACCGGAGGCCTGGGGCATACCAGACCCCTATGGAGGGGTGCCGCGGGGACTCGAGTGGAATGGTCGAGACTAGGGGACCGGGCCCCCAGTCCGGTGTCTTTTTGAGGGCTTGAGGCTCTGCAGAGGGGTCTGGGGTGCAACGAAGGCCTCAGAAGGGGGCCTGAGTGGACTAGAGAGAGCCTAAGGCAGCCTCCGGGTAGCCAGGGGAAAGGGTGCCCAGTGCCAGGTGGCCTCCACAGCCATCAGGGACCTGGGCACAGGCACTGTCATGTGGGGAGGCAGGGAGCGTGGCATGGGCTTGTTGTGCTCATCATCTCCTTGCCCCTTTGCGGTGCCTTGATGTTGCAGCTAGCCCAGGCACTGCCCCCCACCAGCACAGGGACCCTTGCACAGCACTCCAGCTTAAGATCACTGGCACCGGCTGCCCAGAGAGGCCCTGGAAACATTCCAGCACCACCTGCACATGATTTTGTGCAACCTGCTCTAGCACAGCCTGCTTTTGCAGGGCGTTGGACTCGATAATCTCCAGAGGTTCCCTCCAACAACGACCATTGTGTGATTCTGGGACTCGTGGCACTTTGGCTGAGGAAGAAGAGGTCAGGATCCTCAGGCCACCCGACACCTGACTGCCTTCCCAGTGTCTGTCCAAGAAACCTGCCAGTCCTCACTAACAGAAGTTGGACCTGCACACGTGGGCTTGCACATGTGCATGAGCACTGCAGGGCAACAGCCTTCTCTCTCTTCCCCGTCCTCTACTGCAGGGCGAGCGCAGATGTTCTGCCAAGGGAGCACCAGTCTGCACAGGCCCTGCTGCTGTCGCTGTCATGCAGCGGCTCTTCTACCCCGGGCTCCCGCTACTGTGTCCCACACCACTGGCCTGGTGTGATGGCAGAGCCAGGGGCACTACCCGGCTCTGCACCTTCCCGGTCCATCAGGGCAACCTGGGTGCCAGTGAGGAAGCTGGGAATTGCCCTTGGCCAGGCCCTCTCCCTGGAGTTGCCAGAGGAGGAATTCCTTGTGGATGGCAGGGATGCCAAAGCATGAGGAATTCCCCATTGGACGGCAGGGACAGTGCGTAGAGCCCCATCGATTTGAAGCCAAGCCCAGCAGCCCCTCAGCCATGGCCACGGTCACACAGAACCTCACCGAGGAGCTCATCCATATCGTCCAGGACACCCTCATAGTAACCAGGCAGTACCAAAAGTTTCTGCAAGTAATGATGGCCAAGTGGCAAGAGGCGGTCTGTAGTGGGACACACACCACGCTCACCACCACCCCACAGTTCTCTCCCTCCCCCCCGCTAGGAAAGAGGAGCAGCAGGAAAGAGGATCAGCTCTATCCAGGGCTGCTGGAGCCCAGAGGGTTTTCCCAGGGCCTTCGAGTAGAGCTGCTGGGGGCAGATGCGCACATGGAGAAGATGGCAGATGGGGACAAAGGCCAAGGGGAGGACATGGGGCCAAGCAGAAGCAGCCCTGTGCAGGTGGGCAGAAGGAGCCCAATGGGGATGAGGAAGAGGAGCCCCATGATGCCAGACAGAATCAGCTCCATGGGCCTGGGCAGCACCATCCACGTGGGGCCAGGCAGCAGCACCCCAGCAGAGCCCAGGCCCCAGCACCATGTCCCCATGGGCAGGGCACGTGGGCAGGCAGCCTCAGGACCGTGCTGGGCAGGATTGTGCCTGCAGGAGGGCTGCTCCCAGCTGTGGGGCTGCCCAAAGGCTTGGTGGAGATGCGACTGCCGGCACCACTGTGTCTGTTTCTGCAAGCCCCCGTGGTGGCAGCGCTGCTCCCACAAGAGCAATGGGTTGCCCTGCCAGTGAGCAGCTTGCAGGGTGCAGGGCTGGGACACCCCTGGCGTGCCCCTTCATCTGAAATGTTCAATCTTTTCTCTATCCATGGTTCTATCTATGGAGCTCATCCATCCATCCTGCAGCTGGGGCTGCATCACCCTCAGTGCCTGAACCCAGCGGGGATGGTCTGGCATTGGGCACCGCTGGCACCCACAAAATGGGGGGTAGGGGTGTCTGGTACCACAGTGGGTGTGCTGGCAGCTGGGGACCGAGTCTGGCTGGAGAAAGGGCGCAGCAGGGACCCCATCAGGTCCAACAAGTGCTGAGTCCAGCCCCTGGGGAGGAACAAGCCCAGGCCCCGGCACAGGCGGGGGCCACCTTGCTGGAAAGCAGCTTAGCAGAGGAGTCTTGGTGGGCCCCTCAGGCAGCTGCCTACTGGTCAGGGGATCTGGACCCCTGGCAAAGGGGGGATCCAGTATGTATTGAGACCCCACGGTGAATCCGTGCACCACAAATAGGAAGGCATGTTATCCCCAGGCTGGCATTTCAAATGCCTAACAAATGGGGTATGGCCTTGGTCCCTTGAATGCTTCTCGTCCAAACCAGATAATAGGGTTGAAACATGGGAAATAAATCCCCTACCCTATCCGAATACTCCCCTCAGGAATTGTTCCTGAACAGTTTGATGTGAGTTGTGAAATAGAACCACGGTCTACCCCAGAAGCGCGAAGCCTTATTCCAGGCACGTGTTCTTGTTGGGGTTTTCTGGCACCAGTGTTTAAACCTGGAGATCGTATGTGTTATGCAAAAACTACCAATCCAGAAAACGCATTGAAATATGTAGTTTTGCTTACTCACAAAACAAAATGGAATTTTGTGTGGGAAGGGAAAACAAACAAGCTACCACCCATCAGCACGCTCCACCGGTCAATATCCAGCCCCTCAGGGTCCGTTCTGGGCATGTTCAGATGGGAAGATGTACTTTGCACTAACTACTTCCTCAAAATTATTTACATATGCATAAGGCACTTGCCTATGGCCCTTTGCTCCTGGGGGGTCTTTAATGGGGTCTTTGGAGAGCGCTGGTGGTCAACAACTTGGTGAACTTCAGATGAACTTTCCTGGGGCACCTGCACTCTACTTGTTCTTATAGAACTTCATCTCTTCTCTGTGCTCTATGCTTTGGAAGGCAATGCTGCGTTACCCCACTTCCCTTGGCTACTGTTATAGCCCAGCTGCCTCAGAAGGCTTGCCACCCCTTGGTGAGCTAATTCAATAGGTGGAGTTAATCACTGCCGTAGCTGCAGCCTCTCCTAGTGATTCTTTATAACTTCATCCCATCAGCGAGGAGAAGCGCCCAGCTCTGCCGCTGAAGGGCAGAGCCCCAGCAGGGCCCCAGCCCAGCCCAGGCTGCGCCTGCCCAGCTCAACATGGCTGCTGGGAGGCTGAGGGTGGGCAATGGCAGCTCCCAGCATGCCACGGGAACAACATGGCTGCCCTGCAGCACCGGGCCTACAGCTCCCAGCATGCCCTGGGAACAACATGGCCATGGGGCTGTCCCAGGCCTACAGCTCCCAGCATGCCCTGGGAACAACATGGCCATGGGGCTGTCCCAGGCCTACAGCTCCCAGCATGCCCCGGGGACAACATGGCCATGGGGCTGTCCCAGGCCTACAGCTCCCAGCATGCCCCGGGGACAACATGGCCATGGGGCTGTCCCAGGCCTACAGCTCCCAGCATGCCCTGGGGACAACATGGCCATGGGGCTGTCCCAGGCCTACAGCTCCCAGCATGCCCCGGGGCACGCCTTCTCCCAGCAGCCTCCCCAGGCAAGAGAGGGGAAACACCAGCCGTCCCCAGGGGCAGGGGTCAACAAAAGCCACCCAAGCGAGTTGGTGGCTATAAGAAACTATGGACTAGGGTATTGTTTATTAAGACTTATGTTAAGCCCAATGTAAAGATTAGGCAACAAAAGATAAGATAACCGCCAGGTGTCCAGGATGCCGCTTGTGAAAGATAAGATAACCGCCAGGTGTCCAGGATGCCGCTTGTGCATATGAATGAAGGGTCAACACCTCCACTACTTCATGAACACGAAAGTAAAAAAAAAGGTATAAAAAGGGACTGTTTGAACTGCTCAGGACGGCAGTTGGCGGAGCGCAGACTCCCCTGTTGTCCAGCGCTGGTTTTGCTCATATTCTACTTGCTATAATTAATAAAAATTTTAATTGGATTATGATCTATTGTGGTCTCAATTTATAACAATTCTGGTGCCGTGACTCGGATAAGGAACGGTGGGCTTTGGTCCTCCGGGGAGGCGCCCCGCGACATTTCGCGGCCCCGCGACCAACAGCTTACTCCAACCTTACCTACGAACCTAAATTCTAGAATAATGAGCAAAGGAGAAACCGGTAAAATCCCATAAAAATTCTGTGCACGGGAGTCCGGACGAAGACGCAGGACGCGTAAGTATATTGCGAATTTGTTCGCGGGTTTGCCGTTCGGGCGGGATTGGGTTTCCTGGAATATAACGAGTGAGTGTATGTTTGTGGATATTCCAGAAGATGGGGGCGAAGGGCAGCAAGCCTTTGACTCCCATGGGAAGGGTACCCATTGTACCTAAGAATACCCCTCTGGCATATATCTTAGACAATTGGAGATATTTCCCTGGAACTCTAGGGAAAGATAAGCAGAAGATGATAGAATATTGTACTAAGATATGGGGAGGGAAGAAAATTTCTAAAAATGTCTTTTGGCCAGTCTATGGGTCAGAAGAAGATTGGGTAAGACAGCAATTAAACCTCTGGGTTAATAATAAAAAACCCCTTAACCCGGAGGAGAGTCGATATGCGGAAGCGTGGCTAGAAAGACCGGGAGCTAGACTTTACCCACTGAATGAAATAAAAACTAAACAAAAGAAAAAGCAAGAAGAGTTGGACGAAACCCTTCTAACCCCCCCTCCTTACATTCCTCCTCCTGCTCCCGCAGAGGTCCCCAGAGCGCCCACTCCCCCACCAGAGTCGGAACAAGGGTCTCCCCCTCTTCCTAGACGCATAACTAGAAGTCAGAAAGGGGCAGCTCAGATGTACCCCCTAAGGGAAATACCCATGGGGGGACCTCAACCTGTGATCGGATATATTTCCGTACCCCTAAACTCGGCTGACCTACGAGATTTTAAAAGAATCGAGATGGGAAACTTAATTGAGGACCCACTCGGAGTGGGAGAAAGATTAAATCAATTTTTTGGGACCAAACCTTTATACTTGGGATGAGATGTAATCTATCCTTGGTCAATTATTTACTACCGAGGAAAGAGATATGATGACGAGCAGGAATGAGACTGTGGGATGCTCAGCATGCCCAGGGACCCCAAGCAGATATTAAATGGCCACTCCAAAGACCTAATTGGGATAATCAGGATCCAGTGCATAGAACTCATATGCAGGACCTGAGAACTATAGTAATTCAGGGGATTAGGGAAGCAGTACCCCGTGGCCAGAATATCAATAAAGCATTTAATGAAATGCAAAAGAAAGATGAAAGCCCTACTGAGTGGCTGGAACGACTGAGGAAAGCCCTTCAGCTGTACTCTGGGGTAAATCCAGACGACCCTTTAGGGTAAGCGCTCCTAAAAACTCAGTTTGTGGCAAATAGGAGAGTCAGGGGCTCTATATCTTAGGGGACCGGAGTCATCGTGAGCCCTTGATAAAATTAAAAATAGGTCCCCATAAACAAGAGTTCACCTTTTTAGTAGACACTGGGGCTGAAAAATCAACTATTAAGCAAATACCTGAGGGATGTAAAGTTTCCCCTGAAAAAGTACAAGTAATTGGGGCAAAAGGAGAACCCTTTAAAGTAAGCAAAATCAAAAATGTGGTATTCGAAACTGAAAATAAATTTGGAATGGGTGAACTCTTGCTCGTCCCTGAAGCAGAATTTAATCTGTTAGGACGAGATTTAATTGTTGAATTGCAATTAGAAATTAAAATAAAAAATCAAGAGCTAACAGTGATATGGAGAAATAGTGTGAAATGGCGACAATGGACATCGATTGTGATTGTATATGTCTGCTCAAGGAATGTGGGTATGGTGACTGGTCATGGGTGCGATGTCTGGTCACATAGGCACACAGCTCTGAGGAGACAACTACAGTTTTGAGGAGACACCTGCCCTTCTTCCTCTAACAAAGGGGCTATTTAAGAGATATTCCAATGCTATCTAGAGGGAGGGAGTGCTAAGTCTCCTTGCTGGAGAAGATCGGATGGTCACAAGGACATGAATCACCTACAAACCTGCAAGACCACCACATTCCAGGCAAAGGACTGATAAACTAATTAACATACAAAGCGGGGTTTAGGTAACAAATATGTATAGGCGTTAATTGAATATTCATTTGTTTTATTGTATAAATGTGAGATGGTTCATCATTTCGGGCATGCACGCTTGTGGAGGAGCGATCCCCCGTGCATCTGCGCGCAATAAGCATACCTACTTTATAACTTTCGAGTTATAGAGTCTAATTCCGCACGTCAGTTTGGCGAGCCAGCCAGGAGGATTTCTGCTCGGCTGAGGGACCAGCTGCGGAGCGGACGCTCCTAGGCGCGCCCCGGGAGATTTCCTCGGAGGAGCCTCCTCTTCTCAGCTGTTCACCTGGGAGCAGAAGAGAAACCCCTGGATCCACGGATAAAACGGTATGTTTAGTAACGGGGCGGCTGGTGAGACGCACGGAGACGTCTGGCGCGCAGCGTAGTCCCCAGGAGGAAAGGTACCTTGGGAGGGGGTTTGCTGACCAAGGGGTGGCCGCTAGCGATCTTGAGGGCAGATCGAGCAAATCCGAGGTTACTGCCATTCCTAAAAGCCCGGAGGCCTCGTGACGGAAAGCGGGGGGCGGGACGGAATAAGGCGGAATCTCACAGGAACAAGAGGGACCTCACAGCAAAAGTAAAAGGGAAACTTTTGCGTAGGAAAAAGAGGAAGCTAAAAACTTCCTTTAGGTTGTTTTAAGAATTGGGGAGTTCCTGGAATGTAACAACTGAAATAGCGCTCTGTGTCTTGTTTGTTCTATGTGTTGTCTTGTTATATGTTCAAAACTCGGAGTTATGAAATGTATGTTGAAAAATATTAACATTCTGGTAATTCGTGGCAAATAGCGGAAAACTTAACACTCTGCTTAAGACCAGGAAAAATTGGTTTTTGTTTATTGTTTGGTTTTTGGCAATTGTTCATTGAAATGCATACTTTGTGAACTGTTAGTGTTCCTAAGAGTTTGTACATAAGTGCACGGTACCGTATAACATACTGCTTGTGTGACTGCGGGCTGCCCGGAGAGTGTGAATGGTGTGATTGAGATGCGCATTTTGATTTTCCGTGTATAGCTTAATTATTTTGACTGAGTGTGAGTGCAAGAGTGCTTGAGACAGGCGTTTGAGTGCAAAACGAGTAGAAGCTCTATCCGCGTTTCTGACCTTGGGTGGCTAAGGCGGCCGGAAAAAAAAAAAAAGAAAAAAAACCCAAAGTAATTAAAATTGCAAAATGGGAAATGGAAGGAGTAAGCCCTGTGAAAAATCGCCCTTGGGTTGTATATTAAAACATTGGAGTGATATTGTAGGACATGGTGGTACCGAAAATAGAAGGAAATTGGTTAAATATTGTAATCAGTGGTGGCCTTTGTATAAATTGGAGAGTGATGCGAAATGGCCTCAGGAGGGAGGAACGTTAGATCATAACACTCTCCTGCAATTAATGTTGTGTCTGAGAAAAGAAGGAAAATGGGACGAAGTATCGTATGCAGACATGTTCTTTGTCCTCCAGGACAAACCTGAGTGGCAAAAGGACTGTGGATTAGTACCCCCTCGGGATCCTATGGTACTAGCACTAGAAAGAGTGCGGGATTAACATCACCTGATCTTTGATTGTGGCTCTAGAAAAGGATAGGAAAAAACTGAGACCTAAACTAGAAAGATGTTCTTGTTGAAATTTCTGTGTTTAAAAGCTCAGGTTGCGGTTCCTTCTGTGGAGCAACCAGAATGAAACACGTTGTAAGATATAAAAACTTGTACTAATGTATGTAAAACCTGAGGCGTGTGTGTGTGTGTAGAATCAAAGACCTTGTGAAAGTGTTGGGGTGAGTTTGTACAAACCCCTGTACCCCCTCGAAGGTGCGACTGAATCATGCTGGGATGCATGGCAGGATGTTTTCTGTTTGCCTGCGAAGGCCTGATATGTAATAACACAGACTTAAAGCAACAAGTAGCAGATTTGCATTCAGGGTAAGAAAGAGTTAAAACAGAAGTGCTGCTGCAGAGGCAGGCTTGTGTAACCTGCAGAGCAGGAAGAGCATCTCCTGCCCCGAACCCTTCTGATGGTGGGGAGGAGGGGGTTGCTGTTGCTGACAATTGAGCAGAAGGACCTGACAATGTCACCCCAATTGCTGCAGCATTTGCAGCACAACAGGACCGGTAAGGGCCCTTCTAGGGCAGGGAATGGGTATGAGGTGGAATTTTAGTGAATACAAAACCAACTGAAAAAAATTGTTACAGTTGTGGGAGCTGCTGGCCACCAGGAAAACATCCTGAAACCTTTAAAGTACAAACTAAAAAAACAAATAAGAATGCCAAATTCACTAAAATCTTTGTTGGCATGAGATTTATTAGAACATCTAGACGTTTAAAGAAGGGGAAATGAAATTAAAAGTTAAATATGATCAAGTAATTGAAATATTGAGCTTATCTTTAATTCAGCAGAAAAGAGGAAAAGAGGACCTCCCTGAAGTAAGAGAAATTTTTAACCAGGTGTATCTGAAAATAAATTCCAGGAAAGGTGAAAAATGCTTTACCTGCTACAGTAAAATGATAAGGGGGAGGCTTGCTCAGTTCAGATAAAAACAATATCCCTTGGTCAGCAGGGCTGTGGGGATATTGGCAGAAAAAGTGAAATAAAATACACTCTGTAGTAGATCTACTAATGTAAATCTGTGTGTTTTGCCATGACAGTGACTTGTTATGGGATGTGCAGATGAAACTGCATTGACAATGAAGTACAAGGAATAAGGTTGGTCAGATGCCTCCTACCATAGTCAAGGGCAAGACTGGGTTGGCCTCTGTGTTTGCCACCAAGAAGAATCTTGAGCTCCGCTGTTGGCTGCAACCCAGTAGGCGTTGAGCGGTGGGAACATATGCCATGCCAGACCTTGATATGAGGCATGGCCCACTCTGAGGCACTGATTTGGAAACTGGAAACCGCCTGGCCGACCATGAGGCCAGACGAGTAACAGAGGAGGTAGGAAAGGAGGAATTATCCTTAATACCAGATGATAAAATCCAAACTGTAAGTACAGATCAAGAGCCAAACTATTCTAAAGAAAACTTAAAGGTAATTCAGGACATGAATTATAAAATAAAATTAAGTAAGTGGACTTATTTAAGGGATGGTTGTATAGTGGTACCATCCAATTTAATATGGACCACAGCCCTATTATTAATAAGACGCATTGGGGAGCTGATACTTTATATAAAAGTCTAAATCAGAAATTGAAAGGGCGAAACTTGTATACTGTAATAAAACAGGTGACTCAGCAATGTGAAATGTCTTTACGCAATAATCCCAATACAGCAAATAAAATAAAACTAGGGAACATTAGCAGAGGGAATGTTCTAGGGCAACATTGGCAGATCGATTTCTCGCAACTTCCTTGAAAAGGGGGGTATCGATATTTGTTGGTACTAGCAGATACCTTTTCAGGTTGGCCAGAAGCCTTCCCGTGCAGAACTGCTAAAGCCCGGGAAGTGACCAAAATACTACTCCAAGAGATAATACCTAGGTTTGGAGTCCCAGCGGTAATGTCCTTGGATAGAGGACCACATTTTGTGTCCAGAATAGTACAACAGATCAGCCACCATCTAGGAACAGATTGGCAATTACATACCCCATACTGACCACAATCGAGTGGCCAGGTGGAAAAGATGAATCATCTAATCAAACAACAGATTGTCAAGTTAGGTCAAGAAACAAATCTAACTTGGCCCCAATCTTTGCCATTAGCTCTTACATGAATTCAGTCTAGACCAAGAGCAAAAGAGGGGCTTAGCCCATTTGAAATTTTATATGGACAACCCTGTGGGGTACAAAAGGGGATGTCTTCACAGATTGGTGAAGAAACAATGACTTCCTATATGGTGGCACTAAACAAACAATTAATAAGAATTGAGAAGCATGTGATGGGAACCCGCAGTAGGGGTCTGGATGGACCTGTTCACGATATACAACCAGGAGACTATGTATACGTTAAGTGTTTTGCAGATAAAACCCTGGAACCACAGTGGACCGGACCTTTTCAAGTCCTACTCACCACCTACACTGCAATCAAGGTTGAGGGACAGAATTCTTGGATTCACCATACCCGGATTAAGAAAGCCCCTGCAACTTCGTGGAAAGTAACCCCAGATAAAAAAGAACTGAAACTCAAATTTACTCGGACAAATGGGAACAATGTGGGTGGCAATTAAAGCTGCAAAGTGGGAAGCCTATGTAAACAGGCAGAAAGCCTGAAGCAGCCGTTCTCCTGAAGAATTCCCTTGCTGCCGAGAAGATGGTACACCCCGTGGCTCGAAGCAACCGAGTCGACGGGCAAGGCAGAGGAGGAACAAACTGTGGAGAAAAGAACCAGAACAATGGGACACTAAAGCAACAATGGCCGAACTTCCCCAGGACTGGAGTAGTCCAGGACACCATGTCTGAACTCCGGAAAAGGTTAGATCAACGTAAGAAAGATCGTGAGGCGGGCAGGTCATGGTATGAAAACTGGTTTAATATCTCACCTTGGCTAACCACTTTGTTGTCTGCTTTAGCAGGACCACTTATTATGTTGATTCTGGGACTTATATTTGGGCCTTGTATATTACGCTACACTTTATTAGAGAACGGTTTGACATAGCTAAATTGCTTATTTTAACTACGAGGTCTAGGGCAAAATATAAGAGTGTATCTATTAATGAGGATGAAGATTGTTGTGAATGCGTTATGCCACGTGAGAACTATGCCTATTGTAATTGTGAGGTATTACCTTGTGAGTGTTATGATAAATGTTGGGATTGTGGAAAAAGGTTTGTTTGCAGTGCCGAGAATGAAAGCAGCGTCTAATAAACAATAATAGGATAAAAAGAAAAAAAAAAAAGGGGGGATTGTAAGAAACTATGGACTAGGGTATTGTTTATTAAGATTTATGTTAAGCCCAATGTAAAGATTAGGCAACAAAAGATAAGATAACCGCCAGGTGTCCAGGATGCCGCTTGTGAAAGATAAGATAACCGCCAGGTGTCCAGGATGCCGCTTGTGCATATGAACGAAGGGTCAACACCTCCACTACTTCATGAACACGAAAGTAAAAAAAAAGGTATAAAAAGGGACTGTTTGAACTGCTCAGGACGGCAGTTGGCGGAGCGCAGACTCCCCTGTCGTCCAGCGCTGTTTTTGCTCATATTCTACTTGCTATAATTAATAAAAATTTTAATTGGATTATGATCTATTGTGGTCTCAATTTATAACAGTGGCCAAACTGGATGCCTCAAGGTCAGGGTTTGTCTCGGCGGGTAGGTGAAATTCCTTGGCAGCGCACCTGTCCGAGCCCAGGTGCTTTGTTCCACGAGTCTCACGTGCACAGTCCTGTCGCTGAGAAGAGTGACAAAGAAACCCTGCACAATGGCCGGTGCCAGCCACAGCTGTGCACGGGCAGCTTCCAGCCCTGGGCAGGAGTTTCCTCCTCTGGCTGTGCGGCGCAGGGAAGAGGTGGGAGCTGTGCCGGCGGCCAAACAGCCCTTCACCAGCAGCACGTGGGGAAGCCCAGCGGCAGCCGCCTGCTGGCTGCAGGGGAGGTGGTGGCTGCGTGGCCACCGTGTGTCGCCGTGCAGCCTCGTGTCACAAAGGGGCAGTGATGCGGCACCCACCCGGAACTTGTGACCTCACCTGGCCAGGGCTGGACATCCTGAGCAGCGGGCCAGTTGGGCCGAGCTGCCCGTTGGGATAACTCCTTCTTGAGCTACTTGCGTGGCTACCTCTTTCTAAACATTTCTCCTTTCCTGCTGACCCCTCCTCACCTTCCACCCTCTTTCAAAGGTAAGTTGGCTTTGACTTTTGGCACAGATCCTACAGGAGGTAGATCGGGAATAAAAGTGGAGGCCGCTCTCTGCCTCCCAACCTCTAGGCTGAGCTCTTCCACCCTTCTAGGCTGGCCAGACAGGCGCTATGGGGAGCGTTCCTCTTGGCTAATTCCTATGTCTTTCCCATCGCCTAGGCTAGGAAAGTGGGGAGGGGGCAGCCCGAGGCGTTGAGCTCAGCATAGCCTGACCCGAAGCCCACCTTGACTGATGGGTCAGGAAGGGAGACCAGAAACACAGCCCAGCAATGGCAACCGTTAAAGGAGCGGCCAAAAGGCAGTCACTCCTGCAGACAGGGTGGGCAAATGTGGGCTGGAGAGCCAGAGGGCTCTGCTGCCAACAGGCGCTACAGGCAGTTACAACGACCACTGGAACACGTTTGATGGTGACTGCTGGCCTCTGGGTCTTTTGGTGCTTGAATGATTTTCTTGAGCTCCGCTTCTTTCATTGCAACCAGGTGACGGGATTGGAGCTGATCTTCTTTTTCTGGACTGCGTCCGGACATCCTTTGTCAGCCAAAGCTTCCCGCTGTGCTGCTGAGAGGAGCGATGGCCGCAATGGGGAGCAACTCCTGTGAGTAACGGTTTCACCAGCAGGCTTGGCCTTGGTGAATCCCCAAATGCAATGGGCACGGCTGGTGTTCCATCCCGCAACGTTGCTGTGGGGACAACCTCAAGGGAATTCTGGGGCTTTTCCTGAGAGCAGCCAGGCCTACCCAGGGGTTTTGTGCAACAAAACCATCATTTCCCTGCAGTCGTTGCCAAGGGAATGGCTCCACCACAAAGGATCCTCTTTCCCCCGGAGAAGATTTGCATGGGCTGGCAGCAAAGGCAGAGAGCTGGAGCAGGCCTCTACAACCTGGGCAATACGTGCTTCCTCAACTCCGTGCTGCAGTGCCTGACGTACACCCCACCTCTTGCCAACTACCTGCTCTCTTGTGAGCACAGCGACTCCTGTGAGTACTTTTTGGAAGATCTCCTTGTCAGTCTGTTGGGCACTTCCCAAGGACCCCCAGAACCTGCCGCTGGATGCAGGAGAAAAGCAGCCCTTCTTTCTCAGCCACCGCCAAGGTGGTGCTCTTGGGACGCTCAAGCCTACAAGCCGCTTGGCCTATCGAGGCGTGTTTGCTGTCACAAAGATGCCTCTTTCTAGTGCTGCCTGCCGTTCCCTATTCCTGCATCTAACCTACATATTTGCTGGTTGCACAGAAAACTTCTGTCAGCGAGGCATCCCTCTCAAGAATGTTTTCTGTGTGCTGAGATGTCGTGGGCTTGCTGGGCCATTGGCACCTGGGGACGACTAGGAGACTGTCCTAGCAGAACTCCAAGGTCTCCATGAGGTTTCCCATCACAATGGCTCTTTGACTGACCTGACCAGCTTGCTTCCTTCCCTCCCTCCTTCCCTCCCTCCCTCTTCAGGTCAGCAGGAAGGCTTCTGCATGATGTGCATCATGGAAGCGCACGTTAACGATGCCTTGTCCACCTCAGACTGTGCCATCCAGCCCAGGGCCGTCATCAATGCCCTCTCACGTAAGTCATCTCAGCTGCTTTGACTTGCTATCCTCTGTTGGCAGAGGACTGAAGTACTACCTTCCTCTTGATTAGGAATAGGAGGGCATTTCACGCTTGGCATGCAGGAAGACGCCCACGACTTCTTACGCTGTACTGTCACTGCCATGCAGAGAGCTTGTCTGGCTGGAAGCAGCGCGTAAGCACAAGCAAACGACCTTTCAATGTTGCCCAGCGCTTTGGCCTCCTTGACGTACCCCATCAAGGAAAGCCTATGCCCAGGGCTTTCAGGCACAGGAAAACTCTTGGAGGAGATAACTCTCTGCCTTACCATTTCCTTCCAGCTGGGACATCTCTTCTCAATATACTACCATCGTCCATCAAATATTTGGGGGCTTCCTGAGGTCCAGAGGTATGTTTCCACAACTGTTGCTCTCCTTACACTTGCCTGTGCCCTGCTGTGTGTCTGTGAGAGACAGCTGAGCGTGGGGCTGGCTCGAGTAGGGATGAAGAGCATAAACGGGCACGGTCAATCGACTTCGCCTGTCGCTGATCGTTTCCGTTTGCCTTCCAGTCACGTGCTGCAGCTGCAAAGCAGTTTCCGATTCCTACGAGGCCTTCCTGGATGTGCCTTTGGATATCCAAGTAAGAGGGTTTCTCACTGTGCTTCAAGTCGTCCCAAGCTCCTTGTGGCTTCCCAGAATCTGCGCAGCTGGCTTTGAAAAGTGCGCTGTGAACACAGGAGAGCTGTGGGGGTGGTGGGAAGTGGTATGGGTGGTGTCTTCCTGCAACGGCCGTGGCAGTGGACTCCTTGTAGATGCTGGCTTTAAAGCTGGACAAGCACGCATTATCCTCTCTGCACCCCTGAGGGACTCTCAGCCACCTTCTCTTTGCCCTCCCTCAACACCCAACTGGCTCCTAGGCTGATGGCTCGTGTTGTTTTCATTCCTGATGACCCTGCACACCATCGGTAGCTGAACTGAGCGGTGGCACGGTGAGGTAGCTCTTAATAGTGCCGGCCGGGAATCTCTGGGAAGGGAGGGAAATGTTCGGCATCATACCCTCTTTCTGCCTCCCTCTGGCCAAGGTTTGCAGGGTCACAGTGGATCTCCTCAGCGGCAGCTCCCTGGGTCTTGTGGGCAACTCCTCCTGAGTGCTTGGGCGAGGGCATTTCCACCAGCTCAGAGCTCTCCTTTCTCACCCCTCCAGGCAGCCTCATCTGTCACCGCAGCTCTGGAGGACTTTGTCAAACCCGAGCAGCTGGCTGGTGAAAACAGCTTTCGATGTAACAGGTAAGAGGATGACTAACACCAGATTAAGACTTGTAGCTGTGTGGAGATGCTGCGTGTCATCGAGCCTCAGGAGGTTCGATGCACAATCAGGAGGCACAGCTTTTCTTTCTTCCAGCCTAATGGTTCTGAAGAGCCATGAAATGGCGTGAGGACGTGTGAGGTGGAAAAGGTTGTCTGGCCGCCGTGGGGCAAGCTAGGGTGCATTTCAGCGCTTTTCTCTCTGCTTGCTTTCAAGCTGTGGCAAGAAGGTTACCGCCCTCAAGAGGTTTACAATCGAGCGCGCGCCCAGGGTTCTCACGCTGTGCCTGAAACGCTTTGATTTCTCCGGCAAGAAGATCGGCAAGGTGTGTACGCAATTGGAGGGCCACTTTCTTTCTCGTCCTGGAGCAGGAGATTTCCCAAAGCAGCACGCTCTGTCACAAGCTGTTCAGGTGGAGCTTTTGGTGTTCCCTTCTGGGGAGAGGAGAGCTCCTGTGGCAAGGCAAGCACATGCTCTGCTGCGACAGAGCTGCTCTGGCCGAGAGCAGTTTCCTGCCACCCAAGGCGTCACCTGCTGCTTCAGGGACAAGCGAGTGTTGATGAGCCCCAGAGATGTATTTCTACACAGCTGGGCCCCGGTCTTGCCAGGCTCTTTCACGTCGTATGCCAGGATCCCTTATGAGCCCTCTTGGTCTCTCCACAGTTTGTGCAGTATCCCCAGTACTTGGATCTCCAGCCATACATGTCTCAGGGAGCAGCAGCACCGCCCCTCTACACCTTATACGCTGTCCTGGTGCACAGCGGTGGCAGCTCCTTGGCAGGACACTATTTCTGCTACACAAAGGTAAAGAGCCACTTCCTTCATCTCGGGGACTATGTGTGCTGGGGAAGGCAAACTTTGGCGGCGCTCTTTCTGGCAGCCAAGGTTCTGGGGGAGAAGGTCTCCTGACCAGCTGGGTGGGATTTGCGTTGGCAGACTCTTGCTTGTGTAGTTTTCTGCCTGTGTCGTTCGAGAGAAACCATGCAGTTCATCTCCACACGTCCTTGCCTTTCTTTGACAGGCCAGCAATGGACTCTGGTACCAGATGGATGATACGTCTGTGGCTTACTGTGACCGCAACACAGCTCTCGGGCAGCAAGCCTACTTACTGTTTTATATCAGGTAACAGCCAGGACTAACAGCTGTTCAGAACACGTTTCCTTTTCAGGGTTTTGCTATTTCTCTTCTGATCCTCCTGAGTTGTTCCGTCCCAGGAGGCAATTACTACCCGCACCACTCAGGGCTGTCGAAGGTGACCTACCTGCCGCCAGTCCTTCCCTTCCCTTGCTGGGCTTTAGGCTGCTGCCCCCATGTAAACTGCTATTTGTCTGCTCTCTGTAGGTGGCTGATAGAGAGCAGAGTCCCTGAAGGGGCCTACAGGGAAGATGGGGGGGGGGGGGGGGAGGAGGACAGGACTCCTGCTCAGGGAGCGTAGTGATAGGGCGAGGGCCATTAGTTTTCAACTTAAGGAATGTAAATTTAGATTTAATGTTAGGAAGAATTACTTTATGGCAGGGGTGGGGAGACCGTGGAAGTGGTTGCCCAGAGAAGCTGTGGATGCCCCCTCCCTGGAAGTGTTCCAGGCGCGCTTGGACAGGGCTTTGAGCAAGTCGGTCTAGTGGAAGGTGTCCCTGCCTGTGGCAAGGGACATGACCTAAATGCTCGCCGAGGTCCCTTCCAACGCAAACTGTTCTGTGATTTTACGATTCCACGAAATGGAGGCCATAGCGGGTATGAAGAGGAGGTCTTGCTGTGACAGGGGCAGAGTTGGTGGGAAGACCCCAAGTGAAGTCCCCATTTGTAGCCTGACATGTCTTCTCTCTGTCATACAAACCGCTCCAAGTCAATGAGTGAAGGCCAGTGGAGGTTGCAAGAGCAGCCCTAAGTGGACATCACTCTTTTTTCTTATTTTCCCCAGATGCTCTGATGGGAAATCTAGTCAACAGGCGTCAATGTCACCAGCACCATCATATGCCCGCTCCTTCTTTGGTCAGCAGCGGGGCGGCAGGCAGCAGGCAGACCCTGTGGGACCACGGGATCAGCCTGATTGGACTAAGGTAACTCTGGGGAGGTGGGTCAGGGCAGCAGATGGACAGCGGATTTCTTTCGGGGGTCTTGGCATTGCTCTCCTTGCCCCCACACACTGCAGCCTTCTTCAGAGCCACCACGCTGCTCCGTCTCAAAGCATCGCCCCTAGATCCAACCTACTTGTGTGCCTTCGGCCCCTCTGCCTTTGCAGCCCTCCAGGAGGGCCTCTGGGAGGTCTTTAGTTGTCGCCTCAGAGCGCTCTGGAGGTTTCCCACTGCTCCATCCCCTCCAGGAGGAAAGGACAGGACCTTTTCACAGCTCTCTTGGCAGGATATGGCGATGGGCATGGAGGACTCTGCAGAGGACAGCAGCTCCTGGCCAGGCGGGCTCAGCATCACCTCCCATGTGGACATGCCCTTGCATCACTCCTGCATCTGTAGGAGGCTGGAGTCCTGCACTAGAGCTGCATGCCCACACTGCCATCCACCATTTGACCATGTGCTGCACACTGCGCGAGAAGACAGCCACCAAGAGGAGCACAGATTCAGCCCTTCTTCCCGCTGCCAGAGGAATGGTGCCAGGAAGAGAACCCGGAGCAGATCCCCGCAGCGCAGAAATGATCTCCACAGCTGCTTCGTGGAAACCACAGACTGCAAGCGCTCCACAGGGAGGAGGAGGAGACCTAGTCCTCCAAGTTGTCACCACACTCCCAGGGATAACACAGCTCCAGGGCCCTCCAAACGCAGCTGCCAGTATACTCCTGCACCCAGGGCTGCTCCCAGGGAGCAAACCCTGCCAACGCAGAGAGCGCGGAGCCGATCCCTGTGGCACCGCTATGATCTCCACAGGCAGTTCACAGAGTACCACCCCTCAGCAGCGGGGATGAGAACTGGTCCTCCAACACAGGACCGTGCTCCCAGCAACAACAGAACGCAATGGCCTTCCCACAGTAGCTCCCACTTGGCTCCCGCACCCAGGGCTCTTCTGGAGCAAGCCCTGCTCAGGCAGAGAGAGTGGACCAGATCCCTGCGGGCATGGCTAACATCTCCGCAACTGGTTAAAAACACACACCATTAAAACAAAACACACTCCTCAGGCCTATGCCAAGGACAAGCTGCCACCAATGAGGTTCATCTTCCACAAGGCATCACCATGCAGGAAATCTTCCAGACGAAAAGGAAACGATAAAATAAAGACATATCAAGCAAGAGCTGGCTAAAGGCTTAACTGGACGCAGTAGTGAAGGAGAGGCAAGCTTTTAACTGCCTGAATCTCCAAGAAGCAAGTGGAGTGTTGGAAGGTGTCTGAATGATCGAAGAGTAAGGGGAAGGGAAATCTAGCAGGCAAGCGCAAGGGCTTCTGTGCAGATGGGCTGCTGGAAAGGGGACTTCAGACGTGGTGTCCTTGGGCATGAGTGTATCTGCACGCTTTGGTGGTCCATTCTAAGTGGGGCTAGTACGGAGAAGGGTGACACCAGGAAAAGCCCAGGGCTGGGACCGCCAGGTGGGTAATAAATATCTCTGAACCTGTGCAGAGCCAAAGCTCCACTGCAGGCTGGCCAGCAGGTCCCTAAGGAAGGGATCCGTCAATCCAAGGAGCCAGTGAGCCACTCAGGTCCCCAGCCATCGGCAGCTCCAAGCCACCTCCATGGGCTTGGAGACTCCAGGGGCGATCACCCAGAGGCAGAACTGAAACCCATCGCTTGGCAATTACAGCCTGCCTCTTCAGGGGAAGCACTTCTTGTTTCCTCCAAGCCTTCCTCCTCCTGACGGCATCCTGTCCCACCATGCGGAAGGGCTCTTCTTAGAGATGTCTCTTTTGGGTTGGAATGCTGGACTTCAGAGCCTGCCTTCCTTGCAAGGAAACACGCCAAACACTAGAAAGCTTCAGGCCACTTTGGAGGCTACGCTCTGGCTGCTGAGGGAAGCAGGTTGGTTTGTTAGCTTCACCTTTGCCGGGGGCTGTGATGTGCCCGGCCCCACCATCCCAGCACCAGGACCACCCAGCCACCCTCTTGAGGCTCTGGGAAGGCGGGTGATATTTCCTTTACTGCGCCAAGTAGCTGACACAGGCTTTAGTCATTCCCTCTTTCTTGGCAATGCTTAGGATGGGCTTCAAAGAGGTTTAGTAAAACATTTCCCATCAAAAACTCTTTTGACAGAAAATGGCTTTTGGGCACGATGCAAACTCCTGTGGAGAAGAAAAGTTCACATCAAACCTGCTCAGCCGATGTGAGAGACCTTCATGAGAAACCAGGAGTTGTTTTCCTCCTCCCAACATTTTTGGCAAGGTACTGCTGATGCAAAAGGTTCTGTGTTGTCAAGGTGGACACAGGTTGGTGGTGGAAGTAATGGAGACGTTTTCATGTACTCCTGGGCCAGGAATCACTTGCGAGTGCTTGAATCTGACAGCAGCAGCGCCCAGGCAGAGCTGGGAGCAGCCCCTGGCGACATCTCTTGGCTTTATGGCAGTGTTTGCAGCCCCAGCACACGTCCCCTGCCCCCTGCAGAGATCAGGCAGGAGGCTGGAGGGAAGACTCCCACCGATGGCTTTTGCCTCCAGGCTGGAGCGCACTGTCCCAGGCTCAGGAGCCGCCACCTCCGCGCTCCCCTACCCCATGCTGGGGCAATAAGGCAGCACTCCTCCTTCTACAGAACAACACCCCAAGCTTACGCCGAGGATGAAACGCCGATTTCCTCCTCATGCAGGTTTCTCCCACGGCTACAGGCTGCCACAGGGCTGTAGGGTCGACGTTCACAGGTGTCTCGAATGCCAGCACAAGTGTGGCTTTTCACAGGCAACACTGCAGGGAGATTTCTGGAAGAGTGTATCAAACCACACATATTCATTTGCCTTTCGAGTCTGTTATGCCGAGGACCTGGCAAGGTCACTGGTTTTGCACAGCAGCGGAGATGCTGATGTAGCCACATGACTCCAAGGTCCAGGGGCTTGACAGGAACAAACCTCAACATCTCGGTGCTCACCAGAAAGTCAAAGGAGCTGGCAGTGAAACCTTCCTTTGAGACGGCTACATGAAATTGCATGGCAGAAACGGAGAGGCAGCAAGCTTTGGACCAAGGAAGCAGCTCTCTTTGCCCGGGGGCTGTAGCAAACTGCCGTGTTTCCTCCCCAGAAGCTTCCTCCGGTCCCCGCCCTGCTCGGCACCGAGCCCACAACGTTGCACTGCCAGTAGCACCAAAGGCAGACAAGGGGACAGGAGCAAGGTGTTACAGTCAGTCTGGGGTGGGAAGATAGGTGCGAGCTGACCAGGGCAGGAATCGTCACAGCCCTTGACAGGGTAAGTCTCGGCCAGCAGGGCAATGCAGAGGAGGTCCTGGAACATGTCACAGCTGAGAGGACCTGTCCTGATGGCTCTCCTGCATTTTCTGGTGTGGGGCAGAAGACGTGCTCCAGGGCAGGCCTGGCCTGCTGCACCACGGGAAGGACAGAGCATGGTGGACCCCTCCTCCCAGGGCCGGCTGCAGGGCTGCGAAGGTGGCTGTGCAGGCAGGGGTGCCCAGCGCTGTCCTTGCCAGCAGGGTCCCTGCAGCCCAGGGGGCTGTGTGCTGGGGCAGGGGCTCTGCCACCTGCCAGGGGCAGCTCTCAGCCTGCCGGGGGGCTCCCCACAGAGATGCGGGGAGAAGCTGTGCATCGCGTCCAGGCAGGTTTTGAATGTCTCCAGAGAAGCAGACTCCACAGCCTCTTTGGGCAGCTTGTCACACTGCTCCAACACTGTCAAAGCACTATAAAAACTAGCTGGCTGCTCCAAGGCTTTTACCATCATATGCCAGGTTAACTTCAATAAGTAGTTCCCACGCCTTGCCCCGGCACAGCCACCAGTCCCCTACAAGGTTTCAGAAGTTCATCTACGGGCCATGCTGTTTCTTCAGCCTCTTCAAGCCAGTCTACCCTGCTTCTCCCGGGGCCTCTCCTTGTCTCTCCGCCATCTTGGGAGGGGAGGGAGGGGGTGGGGGGGTGGGGAGCGGGTGCAGGAAGCAGCCACAGCTGCACATTATCCACGTCAGCCGCCAACACACCACCCCTGAGGCATGCCCACAGCTGTATATTATCAATATAATTAACCTGCCTTCATTCCTCTATAATTCCTCTACAATTCTCCCCCGGTTTTTTCTTTTCTTTTTTCTTGTTCTTCTTAACATTTCATTGTATTTATTTACGTATTTAACAGGTATTTAACAATCATCACAACATTTTCAAAATAAACTACTCATACAGTCCAGACAACTCGTCCCTGAACTCTTTTGTTCTTCTTTGTTGAAACATGTTTTACAAGTGTATAGGATTTGACCTGTGATGTGGTGTGCTACATTCGCAACTCTGGTGGGATCAGGAGGACTCACGGACACGGAATGCTCATTTGAAACCGGTGGGAACATTGATAATGTATGTTAAGAAGAGTGATTGTTGTGTACGTACCCATTTCCCTGAATATACTCAGGCAGGAATTCCTCTAGCTGGTATCCCCGTTCCGTTTGGGACTAACGGGAATAACTTGTGGCTAAGACCAGGATACGCTCCTTGGAACGAGACTGACCTCCAGACTTGGACAACACTGAATCCACACTTGTCCACTGTGAAGTGTGTTACTGCAAATGAAGCCAAGACACACGCAAATGCTCCCGCAGAGGGGGCGTGCCTAGGTGGGCAGCAGCTGAGGGCATGCGTGCTCAAGCACCTCCAAGTCCTTCCTGCCTCCAGGAGGTGGAGAGGTGGCCAGTGGTTGGCAGGCCTGGTCCTCTTGCAAGGTGGGGATGCTGGGGATGAGCAAGCACGTGGGCTGCAGCCACAGGCCATCCACATGCCTGAAAGGCTCTCTCACCCCTCTTGCTGGTCACCTAGTCCAGCTTCAGGTTCACTAGTGAGTTGCGTGCACACACAGGGCTCCCAGCAGTAGCTGGCCCGAGACACTGGGGCTTTCCAAGCGCTGGCTGCCTATGGCCTGTGTTGCCGTCAGCCTTTGCTAGCAGCCAGGCCAGGGGACCCACCGCGCAGCGGGTGCAGGGTGGGCCCACACAGGAGGGGCTTTGGGGTGGCTCTCCAGAAGAGGCCAGCGGGTCCTGTGGTGATCAGGCACAGGGCTAAGCAAGTAAAGCAGCCAGCGCTTTGCTTCTGTGTGCCTGGCTCCTTGATCCCCCCTTCTCTCCGTTTGCCGTGCTTATACGTGCCCCTCATCTTCCCTGGCTCCTCCCTTTCTCAGCCCTGCTCTCCTTGGCCAAGACAAGGCCAACCCCGCTTATTTTGCCCCACCGTGCTCCCAGGTTTGCCCCATCTGTCAACACACAGATGTGGCCTTTGGGTGCTCTTAGCTAGGTCCCCTTGCACTTGCGTGCCATTGCTGACGGGCTTGCCTGGGAACTGCTGTCCCTGCCAGAGTCCTCTCTGCAAAATGACCCCAAGCTCTTGAAGGTCAAGCAGCTGTGAAGCGTGGCCACCTCTGACGCCATTCCCCGCTAACCACCTGCCAAATGTGGTGCTGGAAGAGCAGCGTATCCCCAGCAGACAAGTTGTCTTCTCCAAGGACGCCTTCTGCCTGCTCTCCGCAGACCCACGGGAACCGGCAGCAGGTCCCTTGTCAAAACACAAAGCAGCCTTGAGCCCGCTGGCTTGGAGGCCCAGTTCTGGGGCCTAGGAAGCCCTGTGCGCCTCAAGCGCCTTGAGAGCAGCTCTTCAACTTTCAGGCAGAGCCTGCCCGCTCCTCCTCCTTGGGACCCAGTTGCTCCCTCCGCTGTGTTCCTTATGCCTCGCCACACAAGCCAGGGTGGCAGCAGGGAGCTGCCGCACCTTTCACAAGCTTTGAGGCTGCCATGCTTCAGGCCACTGCCCTCGCCCCCCACGGACCTAGCCCTGCTGCGCTTTAAATGCAGTGCACGTGCCTGGATCCTGCTTCTCTGCTGCACTCCAGCATGTGAGTGAGCAAGGCTCCCCCAGGCAGTGGCAGAAGGCAGACTCCTGAGACAAGGCTGATGCAGGATTTACCAAAGCCATGGACAGCAATGGCACGTACGGCTAAGAGCAGGAGCATCCTTGTCTCTCGAGAGCTTCACCTTGCTTGTCCTTGCCACAAATGCCCTGCTCAGTGTGCGCCCAGAACTGCAATCAGACTCATGGATAGCAAGGAGGACACGAGGCCTGCCAGAGGGCGTTGCTGTCACTGACATAGCCAGCGAGGACTGTGCTGCACCTGCATTTCACTGTTCTTTGTGCAGCAAGGTTGACACTGCTGGGCTACGCTTGGCTTATTTGGCTTGCCCAGCACCGTTGCCAGCCGCAGCCGTAAGAGACATTGGCTCTTGGACACCCAGGCATGCGCGTGCTGCCTGTAGTAGCCCCGTTCTCTGGTGTCTCTTTATTGGGAAGGAGCTGGTGGCATGGGGCTGCGGAGAGCAGGGCGGCAGGGAACTTCCCAAAGAGGCTGTGAGGCCATGCTCGCTTTTGTCCTGTGAGCTGTTAGAAGGCAGAGCTGGGAGCCAGGCGCCGCTGCCTGCCATGGGGCCTGCCCACCCTGATGGCGCAAGCAGGGCATTCCACAAGGCTCTGTCGGGGTGCGCGATCCCAGCTTCTGCCTCCACTCCTGCTTGGGACCCCTCCTATTGCCTGCCCTCCCTCCCCTCCCCCCCCCGCCCCCCCGACACCACCACGCCCAGCACCCGGAACCAGGCACTCTGTGACATCAGTCCCACGTCCAAGGGAACCCCGGGCAACGGGAATCCTGCGGGCAGTACGTCAGCAGCCGTACTGGTGGCGACAAGCCCTCGTCCTTGCAGCTGCCACATGTCGCTGGCAGCGATGGGTTTTCTGCGTCTCCTCGTTGTCCTGCTGGCCGTGTGCTGTCCTGTGCACGGCACATGGGACAGCTGTGGGTAAGTGGCCCGAGGCTCTGGGAGGGAGCTTGGGCAAGCCTTGTGGGCTTCACTGGAGGGGGCCTGCTTGTCCCCCATGGCCACCCCCCAGGTTCCTGAAAGCCATGTGGGAGGCTCAGTGCCTTGACAGCAGCCAGGCTGCCGGCACAACTCGTCTACGGGCTGAAGCAGAAAGCGGGGCGAGGGGAGCGGGTTTTGGCCCCACGGGTTTCCTCGGCCCGTCTGGCCATGCCTTGTGGGGAGGGAAGACGGCTGGCCTTCAGCCGCAACGGCGCAAGCCATCCAGCAGCACAGTAAGGAGTTTCTGGTTACAGAGGGAGCTGCGGGCTTCGTCCCATGGCTTTGCACTACGGCATGTCGCGCGTCGTGGGTGGCACAGATGCCCAGCCAGGGGCCTGGCCCTGGATCGTCAGCATCCAGGCTCTCGTGGAAGGAGGCACGGCGCACATCTGCGGGGGCTCCCTCATCAGCCCACAGTGGGTCCTCACAGCAGCCCACTGCTTCATCGAGGTCAGGTAAGGAGGACCAGGGGTCGGGGCTAGCCCCACAACACTAGCAGGTGCCCTGAGCGCAGCGGCACGTGCTACTGCCGTCCCCTTGCCCTGCAGCACGCCCAGTGCCTGGGCACTCCGGAGCCCCGCCGAGAGGCTGCTCAGGAGAAGGCTGGGCTCGTGCCACTGCTTCCCAGCAGCCTCCCGCTCGACACTGCTTGAGCCCAAGGCACGCGAGGGCAGTCGCAGCCTCCCTAGCGCTGCTTGCCTCTCTCCCTCGTCGAGCAGAAGGCAGGGCAAGTGCCGGGCTGCTGCAGCACGTGGCTGCGCTCCCTCTGAGCCCTCTCTCCATCTGCCTTCCAGGCACATCACCGTCTTGCGCGTGGTGCTCGGTGCTACCCAGCTGACTCAGCTGGGCCCTGAGGCTCAGGTGCGCGCCGTCAGGCGGCTGCTGGTTCACCAGCACTACTGGAACGTCACACAGAGGAACGACATTGCCTTGCTGGAACTGGACCAGCCTGTCCAGTGCAACAGCTACGTACAGCTTGCCTGTGTGCCCGACGCCTCGCTGAGAGTCTCAGAGCTGACAGCCTGCTACGTCAGTGGCTGGGGTGCCAGGAAAGCAAGAGGTGAGTGGCCCAAACGCAGTGGCGGCGCCAGTGCAAGCTTGGCCAGCTTGGGGAAGCAGGATGCGCTTCCTGACGGCAGAGGCGAAAGCCAGAGTCAGGCTGTGGGGGCGTAAGCCTCTCTCTTCGAGAGAGGGGCCGGCGCCATTGACCCAGAGCAAGGCAGAAAGGCAAGAGCGGTCCAGCGCCTGTCCGCATGCAAAGCCAAGCCCCGGGGGAGGGCTTCAGCCAGACGGGGGAGGAGAACTGGCAATGAGCTGCTGGGTGTTCATTCCTTTCTGTGCTCTTCACAGCTGGAGGATCGGCATACGCGCTGCAGGAGGCCCAGGTCCACCTCATTGATGCCAGGGTCTGTAACAGCAGCGGCTGGTACAGGGGGGCCATCCACAGCCACAACATCTGTGCTGGCTATCCGCAGGGCGGCATCGACACCTGCCAGGTAGGAGCGTGCTACAAGCCAAGCCCTGGCAGCGCAGGCAGCCCCGCCACAACCGCCCAAACGTGCGCCATCACGGCCTTTTGCTGGCCACTCACACTCCCATGGCTGGGTCCCCACCGCTGAGGGCCTTACCCGCCCCTCCCCATGGGCAAGCCCTTGCCCAGGGCCTGCCCGCCTTGTCCCAGAGGCCTGGCACGCTGCCCAGAAGGCCCGCCCGGTGCCCCTGGCAGCCCACAGCTTCACCATCCCAGCCGTCTGACACACCTTCACCACCACCGTGAAGAGCGGTGAGAGCGAGCCCTGCCTTACAGGCCCACCGCCCCCTGCCAGGCAAGCTTCTACAGAGCTTGGCTGGCCACTGAATGCAGCTCTGGCAGGTGCCGTGAGAGAGAAGGAGCCAGCCACCGGGCTGACGGTGGCCACCCAACAACCCCTTCGTCCTCTCTCCTGTGCTGCAGGGGGACAGCGGTGGGCCTCTCGTGTGCCAAGACAAGAGCGCCGACTACTTCTGGCTTGTTGGCGTGACCAGCTGGGGGACGGGCTGTGCGAGAGCAAGGAAGCCCGGAGTCTACACCTCCACCCAGCACTTCTACGACTGGATCCTGGCGCAGATGGGCCTGCGCCCAGCAGTAACCACTACTGCAAGGCCACAGCCAGTCTTCACCTACACCCCCGTTCAGAGGCCGAGGCCAAGGCCAAGGCCAACAGAATCGAGCCGGTTTCCACCCTGCCCGTTTCCAGTCCAGAAGCTGCTGGACTTCTTTACTCGGCTGCAGGAGCTCCTGCAGTACCTAAGAGCGAAATAGCCTGGAGCAGCACGATGAGGAGCATCCAGGGCAGGCTGCAGCGCACAACGACCATTTCCTGCTGGGGCAATGCCTGCTGACGAAAGGCAGCCTCAGTGACAAAGGCCTGCTCTGTCCTGCCCACGCTCCTCGCAACGGCAGAACCCAGCAGGCTGCCTTCTTGCAATAAAGTGTTTCCGTTGGCATGGCTAACCACGCGCCAGTGCACTGCAGTCTCCTGTGCGAGGCAAGGACTTCCAGAGCCGGCACCTGCCGAAGGAGGCAGGCTGCCAAGTCGGGCACAAAGGGTCACCGCAAAGGGCTGAAGCTCTGCCTGCTCCGAGAGAAGCATGAGGGAACAGTGGAAGGAAGGAAGGCAGGTCATAGGAGGGCTCAGGGCCTTGGGGGTGGCAGTTGGAAGCAGAGAATGCCTTAGGCTGGCTCCTGCTGGCATCCCTGTGGGCTTCTGTACGAGGCGCAAGCCAGCTTGAAAGTGGCCTCTCAGGGCCAGCTGGGCTTCAGGGGAAATCCACGAGCTGGGGCCTTTGCTCACGCCACGGAGTTCCTGGGCTTCCCCAGGCTGCTCTGCTTTCGCAGCTGCACCATGTTTCCAAGCCCAGGCCTACGGCTGCAGTGGCTGCCGGGAGCGCCATGAGCTTTGAGTGGGAGCAAAGAGGCTGCTGCTGCTGCTGCTGCTCGGCAGTTGCCCCCCTCCCTGGCTGCCTTCTGGCTGTAGTAGCGGCCACGCTAGAGGAGCAACCGGAGGCCTGGGGCATACCAGACCCCTATGGAGGGGTGCCGCGGGGACTCGAGTGGAATGGTCGAGACTAGGGGACCGGGCCCCCAGTCCGGTGTCTTTTTGAGGGCTTGAGGCTCTGCAGAGGGGTCTGGGGTGCAACGAAGGCCTCAGAAGGGGGCCTGAGTGGACTAGAGAGAGCCTAAGGCAGCCTCCGGGTAGCCAGGGGAAAGGGTGCCCAGTGCCAGGTGGCCTCCACAGCCATCAGGGACCTGGGCACAGGCACTGTCATGTGGGGAGGCAGGGAGCGTGGCATGGGCTTGTTGTGCTCATCATCTCCTTGCCCCTTTGCGGTGCCTTGATGTTGCAGCTAGCCCAGGCACTGCCCCCCACCAGCACCGGGACCCTTGCACAGCACTCCAGCTTAAGATCACTGGCACCGGCTGCCCAGAGAGGCCCTGGAAACATTCCAGCACCACCTGCACATGATTTTGTGCAACCTGCTCTAGCACAGCCTGCTTTTGCAGGGCGTTGGACTCGATAATCTCCAGAGGTTCCCTCCAACAACGACCATTGTGTGATTCTGGGACTCGTGGCACTTTGGCTGAGGAAGAAGAGGTCAGGATCCTCAGGCCACCCGACACCTGACTGCCTTCCCAGTGTCTGTCCAAGAAACCTGCCAGTCCTCACTAACAGAAGTTGGACCTGCACACGTGGGCTTGCACATGTGCATGAGCACTGCAGGGCAACAGCCTTCTCTCTCTTCCCCGTCCTCTACTGCAGGGCGAGCGCAGATGTTCTGCCAAGGGAGCACCAGTCTGCACAGGCCCTGCTGCTGTCGCTGTCATGCAGCGGCTCTTCTACCCTGGGCTCCCGCTACTGTGTCCCACACCACTGGCCTGGTGTGATGGCAGAGCCAGGGGCACTACCCGGCTCTGCACCTTCCCGGTCCATCAGGGCAACCTGGGTGCCAGTGAGGAAGCTGGGAATTGCCCTTGGCCAGGCCCTCTCCCTGGAGTTGCCAGAGGAGGAATTCCTTGTGGATGGCAGGGATGCCAAAGCATGAGGAATTCCCCATTGGACGGCAGGGACAGTGCGTAGAGCCCCATCGATTTGAAGCCAAGCCCAGCAGCCCCTCAGCCATGGCCACGGTCACACAGAACCTCACCGAGGAGCTCATCCATATCGTCCAGGACACCCTCATAGTAACCAGGCAGTACCAAAAGTTTCTGCAAGTAATGATGGCCAAGTGGCAAGAGGCGGTCTGTAGTGGGACACACACCACGCTCACCACCACCCCACAGTTCTCTCCCTCCCCCGCCGCTAGGAAAGAGGAGCAGCAGGAAAGAGGATCAGCTCTATCCAGGGCTGCTGGAGCCCAGAGGGTTTTTCCAGGGCCTTCGAGTAGAGCTGCTGGGGGCAGATGCGCACATGGAGAAGATGGCAGATGGGGACAAAGGCCAAGGGGAGGACATGGGGCCAAGCAGAAGCAGCCCTGTGCAGGTGGGCAGAAGGAGCCCAATGGGGATGAGGAAGAGGAGCCCCATGACTCCAGACAGAATCAGCTCCATGGGCCTGGGCAGCACCATCCACGTGGGGCCAGGCAGCAGCACCCCAGCAGAGCCCAGGCCCCAGCACCATGTCCCCATGGGCAGGGCACGTGGGCAGGCAGCCTCAGGACCGTGCTGGGCAGGATTGTGCCTGCAGGAGGGCTGCTCCCAGCTGTGGGGCTGCCCAAAGGCTTGGTGGAGATGTGACTGCCGGCACCACTGTGTCTGTTTCTGCAAGCCCCCGTGGTGGCAGCGCTGCTCCCACAAGAGCAATGGGTTGCCCTGCCAGTGAGCAGCTTGCAGGGTGCAGGGCTGGGACACCCCTGGCGTGCCCCTTCATCTGAAATGTTCAATCTTTTCTCTATCCATGGTTCTATCTATGGAGCTCATCCATCCATCCTGCAGCTGGGGCTGCATCACCCTCAGTGCCTGAACCCAGCGGGGATGGTCTGGCATTGGGCACCGTTGGCACCCACAAAATGGGGGGTAGGGGTGTCTGGTACCACAGTGGGTGTGCTGGCAGCTGGGGACCGAGTCTGGCTGGAGAAAGGGCGCAGCAGGGACCCCATCAGGTCCAACAAGTGCTGAGTCCAGCCCCTGGGGAGGAACAAGCCCAGGCCCCGGCACAGGCGGGGGCCACCTTGCTGGAAAGCAGCTTAGCAGAGGAGTCTTGGTGGGCCCCTCAGGCAGCTGCCTACTGGTCAGGGGATCTGGACCCCTGGCAAAGGGGGGATCCAGTATGTATTGAGACCCCACGGTGAATCCGTGCACCACAAATAGGAAGGCATGTTATCCCCAGGCTGGCATTTCAAATGCCTAACAAATGGGGTATGGCCTTGGTCCCTTGAATGCTTCTCGTCCAAACCAGATAATAGGGTTGAAACATGGGAAATAAATCCCCTACCCTATCCGAATACTCCCCTCAGGAATTGTTCCTGAACAGTTTGATGTGAGTTGTGAAATAGAACCACGGTCTACCCCAGAAGCGCGAAGCCTTATTCCAGGCACGTGTTCTTGTTGGGGTTTTCTGGCACCAGTGTTTAAACCTGGAGATCGTATGTGTTATGCAAAAACTACCAATCCAGAAAACGCATTGAAATATGTAGTTTTGCTTACTCACAAAACAAAATGGAATTTTGTGTGGGAAGGGAAAACAAACAAGCTACCACCCATCAGCACGCTCCACCGGTCAATATCCAGCCCCTCAGGGTCCGTTCTGGGCATGTTCAGATGGGAAGATGTACTTTGCACTAACTACTTCCTCAAAATTATTTACATATGCATAAGGCACTTGCCTATGGCCCTTTGCTCCTGGGGGGTCTTTAATGGGGTCTTTGGAGAGCGCTGGTGGTCAACAACTTGGTGAACTTCAGATGAACTTTCCTGGGGCACCTGCACTCTACTTGTTCTTATAGAACTTCATCTCTTCTCTGTGCTCTATGCTTTGGAAGGCAACGCTGCGTTACCCCACTTCCCTTGGCTACTGTTATAGCCCAGCTGCCTCAGAAGGCTTGCCACCCCTTGGTGAGCTAATTCAATAGGTGGAGTTAATCACTGCCGTAGCTGCAGCCTCTCCTAGTGATTCTTTATAACTTCATCCCATCAGCGAGGAGAAGCGCCCAGCTCTGCCGCTGAAGGGCAGAGCCCCAGCAGGGCCCCAGCCCAGCCCAGGCTGCGCCTGCCCAGCTCAACATGGCTGCTGGGAGGCTGAGGGTGGGCAATGGCAGCTCCCAGCATGCCACGGGAACAACATGGCTGCCCTGCAGCACCGGGCCTACAGCTCCCAGCATGCCCTGGGAACAACCTGGCCATGGGGCTGTCCCAGGCCTACAGCTCCCAGCATGCCCCGGGGACAACATGGCCATGGGGCTGTCCCAGGCCTACAGCTCCCTGCATGCCCTGGGGACAACATGGCCATGGGGCTGTCCCAGGCCTACAGCTCCCAGCATGCCCCGGGGACAACATGGCCATGGGGCTGTCCCAGGCCTACAGCTCCCAGCATGCCCTGGGAACAACATGGCCATGGGGCTGTCCCAGGCCTACAGCTCCCAGCATGCCCCGGGGCACGCCTTCTCCTAGCAGCCTCCCCAGGCAAGAGAGGGGAAACACCAGCCGTCCCCAGGGGCAGGGGTCAACAAAAGCCACCCAAGCGAGTTGGTGGCCAAACTGGATGCCTCAAGGTCAGGGTTTGTCTCGGCGGGTAGGTGAAATTCCTTGGCAGCGCACCTGTCCGAGCCCAGGTGCTTTGTTCCACGAGTCTCACGTGCACAGTCCTGTCGCTGAGAAGAGTGACAAAGAAACCCTGCACAATGGCCGGTGCCAGCCACAGCTGTGCACGGGCAGCTTCCAGCCCTGGGCAGGAGTTTCCTCCTCTGGCTGTGCGGCGCAGGGAAGAGGTGGGAGCTGTGCCGGCGGCCAAACAGCCCTTCACCAGCAGCACGTGGGGAAGCCCAGCGGCAGCCGCCTGCTGGCTGCAGGGGAGGTGGTGGCTGCGTGGCCACCGTGTGTCGCCGTGCAGCCTCGTGTCACAAAGGGGCAGTGATGCGGCACCCACCCGGAACTTGTGACCTCACCTGGCCAGGGCTGGACATCCTGAGCAGCGGGCCAGTTGGGCCGAGCTGCCCGTTGGGATAACTCCTTCTTGAGCTACTTGCGTGGCTACCTCTTTCTAAACATTTCTCCTTTCCTGCTGACCCCTCCTCACCTTCCACCCTCTTTCAAAGGTAAGTTGGCTTTGACTTTTGGCACAGATCCTACAGGAGGTAAATCGGGAATAAAAGTGGAGGCCGCTCTCTGCCTCCCAACCTCTAGGCTGAGCTCTTCCACCCTTCTAGGCTGGCCAGACAGGCGCTATGGGGAGCGTTCCTCTTGGCTAATTCCTATGTCTTTCCCATCGCCTAGGCTAGGAAAGTAGGGAGGGGGCAGCCTGACGCATTGAGCTTCAGCATAGCCTGACCCGAAGCCCACCTTGACTGATGGGTCAGGAAGGGAGACCAGAAACACAGCCCAGCAATGGCAACCGTTAAAGGAGCGGCCAAAAGGCAGTCACTCCTGCAGACAGGGTGGGCAAATGTGGGCTGGAGAGCCAGAGGGCTCTGCTGCCAACAGGCGCTACAGACAGTTAAAACGACCACTGGAACACGTTTGATGGTGACTGCTGGCCTCTGGGTTTTTCGGTGCTTGAATGATTTTCTTGAGCTCCGCTTCTTTCATTGCAACCAGGTGACGGGATTGGAGCTGATCTTCTTTTTCTGGACTGCGTCCGGACATCCTTTGTCAGCCAAAGCTTCCCGCTGTGCTGCTGAGAGGAGCGATGGCCGCAATGGGGAGCAACTCCTGTGAGTAACGGTTTCACCAGCAGGCTTGGCCTTGGTGAATCCCCAAATGCAATGGGCACGGCTGGTGTTCCATCCCGCAACGTTGCTGTGGGGACAACCTCAAGGGAATTCTGGGGCTTTTCCTGAGAGCAGCCAGGCCTACCCAGGGGTTTTGTGCAACAAAACCATCATTTCCCTGCAGTCGTTGCCAAGGGAATGGCTCCACCACAAAGGATCCTCTTTCCCCCGGAGAAGATTTGCATGGGCTGGCAGCAAAGGCAGAGAGCTGGAGCAGGCCTCTACAACCTGGGCAATACGTGCTTCCTCAACTCCGTGCTGCAGTGCCTGACGTACACCCCACCTCTTGCCAACTACCTGCTCTCTTGTGAGCACAGCGACTCCTGTGAGTACTTTTTGGAAGATCTCCTTGTCAGTCTGTTGGGCACTTCCCAAGGACCCCCAGAACCTGCCGCTGGATGCAGGAGAAAAGCAGCCCTTCTTTCTCAGCCACCGCCAAGGTGGTGCTCTTGGGACGCTCAAGCCTACAAGCCGCTTGGCCTATCGAGGCGTGTTTGCTGTCACAAAGATGCCTCTTTCTAGTGCTGCCTGCCGTTCCCTATTCCTGCATCTAACCTACATATTTGCTGGTTGCACAGAAAACTTCTGTCAGCGAGGCATCCCTCTCAAGAATGTTTTCTGTGTGCTGAGATGTCGTGGGCTTGCTGGGCCATTGGCACCTGGGGACGACTAGGAGACTGTCCTAGCAGAACTCCAAGGTCTCCATGAGGTTTCCCATCACAATGGCTCTTTGACTGACCTGACCAGCTTGCTTCCTTCCCTCCCTCCTTCCCTCCCTCCCTCTTCAGGTCAGCAGGAAGGCTTCTGCATGATGTGCATCATGGAAGCGCACGTTAACGATGCCTTGTCCACCTCAGACTGTGCCATCCAGCCCAGGGCCGTCATCAATGCCCTCTCACGTAAGTCATCTCAGCTGCTTTGACTTGCTATCCTCTGTTGGCAGAGGACTGAAGTACTACCTTCCTCTTGATTAGGAATAGGAGGGCATTTCACGCTTGGCATGCAGGAAGACGCCCACGACTTCTTACGCTGTACTGTCACTGCCATGCAGAGAGCTTGTCTGGCTGGAAGCAGCGCGTAAGCACAAGCAAACGACCTTTCAATGTTGCCCAGCGCTTTGGCCTCCTTGACGTACCCCATCAAGGAAAGCCTATGCCCAGGGCTTTCAGGCACAGGAAAACTCTTGGAGGAGATAACTCTCTGCCTTACCATTTCCTTCCAGCTGGGACATCTCTTCTCAATATACTACCATCGTCCATCAAATATTTGGGGGCTTCCTGAGGTCCAGAGGTATGTTTCCACAACTGTTGCTCTCCTTACACTTGCCTGTGCCCTGCTGTGTGTCTGTGAGAGACAGCTGAGCGTGGGGCTGGCTCGAGTAGGGATGAAGAGCATAAACGGGCACGGTCAATCGACTTCGCCTGTCGCTGATCATTTCCGTTTGCCTTCCAGTCACGTGCTGCAGCTGCAAAGCAGTTTCCGATTCCTACGAGGCCTTCCTGGATGTGCCTTTGGATATCCAAGTAAGAGGGTTTCTCACTGTGCTTCAAGTCGTCCCAAGCTCCTTGTGGCTTCCCAGAATCTGCGCAGCTGGCTTTGAAAAGTGCGCTGTGAACACAGGAGAGCTGTGGGGGTGGTGGGAAGTGGTATGGGTGGTGTCTTCCTGCAACGGCCGTGGCAGTGGACTCCTTGTAGATGCTGGCTTTAAAGCTGGACAAGCACGCATTATCCTCTCTGCACCCCTGAGGGACTCTCAGCCACCTTCTCTTTGCCCTCCCTCAACACCCAACTGGCTCCTAGGCTGATGGCTCGTGTTGTTTTCATTCCTGATGACCCTGCACACCATCGGTAGCTGAACTGAGCGGTGGCACGGTGAGGTAGCTCTTAATAGTGCCGGCCGGGAATCTCTGGGAAGGGAGGGAAATGTTCGGCATCATACCCTCTTTCTGCCTCCCTCTGGCCAAGGTTTGCAGGGTCACAGTGGATCTCCTCAGCGGCAGCTCCCTGGGTCTTGTGGGCAACTCCTCCTGAGTGCTTGGGCGAGGGCATTTCCACCAGCTCAGAGCTCTCCTTTCTCACCCCTCCAGGCAGCCTCATCTGTCACCGCAGCTCTGGAGGACTTTGTCAAACCCGAGCAGCTGGCTGGTGAAAACAGCTTTCGATGTAACAGGTAAGAGGATGACTAACACCAGATTAAGACTTGTAGCTGTGTGGAGATGCTGCGTGTCATCGAGCCTCAGGAGGTTCGATGCACAATCAGGAGGCACAGCTTTTCTTTCTTCCAGCCTAATGGTTCTGAAGAGCCATGAAATGGCGTGAGGACGTGTGAGGTGGAAAAGGTTGTCTGGCCGCCGTGGGGCAAGCTAGGGTGCATTTCAGCGCTTTTCTCTCTGCTTGCTTTCAAGCTGTGGCAAGAAGGTTACCGCCCTCAAGAGGTTTACAATCGAGCGCGCGCCCAGGGTTCTCACGCTGTGCCTGAAACGCTTTGATTTCTCCGGCAAGAAGATCGGCAAGGTGTGTACGCAATTGGAGGGCCACTTTCTTTCTCGTCCTGGAGCAGGAGATTTCCCAAAGCAGCACGCTCTGTCACAAGCTGTTCAGGTGGAGCTTTTGGTGTTCCCTTCTGGGGAGAGGAGAGCTCCTGTGGCAAGGCAAGCACATGCTCTGCTGCGACAGAGCTGCTCTGGCCGAGAGCAGTTTCCTGCCACCCAAGGCGTCACCTGCTGCTTCAGGGACAAGCGAGTGTTGACGAGCCCCAGAGATGTATTTCTACACAGCTGGGCCCCGGTCTTGCCAGGCTCTTTCACGTCGTATGCCAGGATCCCTTATGAGCCCTCTTGGTCTCTCCACAGTTTGTGCAGTATCCCCAGTACTTGGATCTCCAGCCATACATGTCTCAGGGAGCAGCAGCACCGCCCCTCTACACCTTATACGCTGTCCTGGTGCACAGCGGTGGCAGCTCCTTGGCAGGACACTATTTCTGCTACACAAAGGTAAAGAGCCACTTCCTTCATCTCGGGGACTATGTGTGCTGGGGAAGGCAAACTTTGGCGGCGCTCTTTCTGGCAGCCAAGGTTCTGGGGGAGAAGGTCTCCTGACCAGCTGGGTGGGATTTGCGTTGTCGGACTCTTGCTTGTGTAGTTTTCTGCCTGTGTCGTTCGAGAGAAACCATGCAGTTCATCTCCACACGTCCTTGCCTTTCTTTGACAGGCCAGCAATGGACTCTGGTACCAGATGGATGATACGTCTGTGGCTTACTGTGACCGCAACACAGCTCTCGGGCAGCAAGCCTACTTACTGTTTTATATCAGGTAACAGCCAGGACTAACAGCTGTTCAGAACACGTTTCCTTTTCAGGGTTTTGCTATTTCTCTTCTGATCCTCCTGAGTTGTTCCGTCCCAGGAGGCAATTACTACCCGCACCACTCAGGGCTGTCGAAGGTGACCTACCTGCCGCCAGTCCTTCCCTTCCCTTGCTGGGCTTTAGGCTGCTGCCCCCATGTAAACTGCTATTTGTCTGCTCTCTGTAGGTGGCTGATAGAGAGCAGAGTCCCTAAAGGGGCCTACAGGGAAGATGGGGGGGGGGGGGAGGAGGACAGGACTCCTGCTCAGGGAGCGTAGTGATAGGGCGAGGGCCATTAGTTTTCAACTTAAGGAATGTAAATTTAGATTTAATGTTAGGAAGAATTACTTTATGGCAGGGGTGGGGTGACCGTGGAAGTGGTTGCCCAGAGAAGCTGTGGATGCCCCCTCCCTGGAAGTGTTCCAGGCGCGCTTGGACAGGGCTTTGAGCAAGTCGGTCTAGTGGAAGGTGTCCCTGCCTGTGGCAAGGGACATGACCTAAATGCTCGCCGAGGTCCCTTCCAACGCAAACTGTTCTGTGATTTTACGATTCCACGAAATGGAGGCCATAGCGGGTATGAAGAGGAGGTCTTGCTGTGACAGGGGCAGAGTTGGTGGGAAGACCCCAAGTGAAGTCCCCATTTGTAGCCTGACATGTCTTCTCTCTGTCATACAAACCGCTCCAAGTCAATGAGTGAAGGCCAGTGGAGGTTGCAAGAGCAGCCCTAAGTGGACATCACTCTTTTTTCTTATTTTCCCCAGATGCTCTGATGGGAAATCTAGTCAACAGGCGTCAATGTCACCAGCACCATCATATGCCCGCTCCTTCTTTGGTCAGCAGCGGGGCGGCAGGCAGCAGGCAGACCCTGTGGGACCACGGGATCAGCCTGATTGGACTAAGGTAACTCTGGGGAGGTGGGTCAGGGCAGCAGATGGACAGCGGGTTTCTTTCGGGGGTCTTGGCATTGCTCTCCTTGCCCCCACACACTGCAGCCTTCTTCAGAGCCACCACGCTGCTCCGTCTCAAAGCATCGCCCCTAGATCCAACCTACTTGTGTGCCTTTGGCCCCTCTGCCTTTGCAGCCCTCCAGGAGGGCCTCTGGGAGGTCTTTAGTTGTCGCCTCAGAGCGCTCTGGAGGTTTCCCACTGCTCCATCCCCTCCAGGAGGAAAGGACAGGACCTTTTCACAGCTCTCTTGGCAGGATATGGCGATGGGCATGGAGGACTCTGCAGAGGACAGCAGCTCCTGGCCAGGCGGGCTCAGCATCACCTCCCATGTGGACATGCCCTTGCATCACTCCTGCGTCTGTAGGAGGCTGGAGTCCTGCACTAGAGCTGCATGCCCACACTGCCATCCACCATTTGACCATGTGCTGCACACTGCGCGAGAAGACAGCCACCAAGAGGAGCACAGATTCAGCCCTTCTTCCCGCTGCCAGAGGAATGGTGCCAGGAAGAGAACCCGGAGCAGATCCCCGCAGCGCAGAAATGATCTCCACAGCTGCTTCGTGGAAACCACAGACTGCAAGCGCTCCACAGGGAGGAGGAGGAGACCTAGTCCTCCAAGTTGTCACCACACTCCCAGGGATAACACAGCTCCAGGGCCCTCCAAACGCAGCTGCCAGTATACTCCTGCACCCAGGGCTGCTCCCAGGGAGCAAACCCTGCCAACGCAGAGAGCGCGGAGCCGATCCCTGTGGCACCGCTATGATCTCCACAGGCAGTTCACAGAGTACCACCCCTCAGCAGCGGGGATGAGAACTGGTCCTCCAACACAGGACCGTGCTCCCAGCAACAACAGAACGCAATGGCCTTCCCACAGTAGCTCCCACTTGGCTCCCGCACCCAGGGCTCTTCTGGAGCAAGCCCTGCTCAGGCAGAGAGAGTGGACCAGATCCCTGCGGGCATGGCTAACATCTCCGCAACTGGTTAAAAACACACACCATTAAAACAAAACACACTCCTCAGGCCTATGCCAAGGACAAGCTGCCACCAATGAGGTTCATCTTGCACAAGGCATCACCATGCAGGAAATCTTCCAGACGAAAAGGAAACGATAAAATAAAGACATATCAAGCAAGAGCTGGCTAAAGGCTTAACTGGACGCAGTAGTGAAGGAGAGGCAAGCTTTTAACTGCCTGAATCTCCAAGAAGCAAGTGGAGTGTTGGAAGGTGTCTGAATGATCGAAGAGTAAGGGGAAGGGAAATCTAGCAGGCAAGCGCAAGGGCTTCTGTGCAGATGGGCTGCTGGAAAGGGGACTTCAGACGTGGTGTCCTTGGGCATGAGTGTATCTGCACGCTTTGGTGGTCCATTCTAAGTGGGGCTAGTACGGAGAAGGGTGACACCAGGAAAAGCCCAGGGCTGGGACCGCCAGGTGGGTAATAAATATCTCTGAACCTGTGCAGAGCCAAAGCTCCACTGCAGGCTGGCCAGCAGGTCCCTAAGGAAGGGATCCGTCAATCCAAGGAGCCAGTGAGCCACTCAGGTCCCCAGCCATCGGCAGCTCCAAGCCACCTCCATGGGCTTGGAGACTCCAGGGGCGATCACCCAGAGGCAGAACTGAAACCCATCGCTTGGCAATTACAGCCTGCCTCTTCAGGGGAAGCACTTCTTGTTTCCTCCAAGCCTTCCTCCTCCTGACGGCATCCTGTCCCACCATGCGGAAGGGCTCTTCTTAGAGATGTCTCTTTTGGGTTGGAATGCTGGACTTCAGAGCCTGCCTTCCTTGCAAGGAAACACGCCAAACACTAGAAAGCTTCAGGCCACTTTGGAGGCTACGCTCTGGCTGCTGAGGGAAGCAGGTTGGTTTGTTAGCTTCACCTTTGCCGGGGGCTGTGATGTGCCCGGCCCCACCATCCCAGCACCAGGACCACCCAGCCACCCTCTTGAGGCTCTGGGAAGGCGGGTGATATTTCCTTTACTGCGCCAAGTAGCTGACACAGGCTTTAGTCATTCCCTCTTTCTTGGCAATGCTTAGGATGGGCTTCAAAGAGGTTTAGTAAAACATTTCCCATCAAAAACTCTTTTGACAGAAAATGGCTTTTGGGCACGATGCAAACTCCTGTGGAGAAGAAAAGTTCACATCAAACCTGCTCAGCCGATGTGAGAGACCTTCATGAGAAACCAGGAGTTGTTTTCCTCCTCCCAACATTTTTGGCAAGGTACTGCTGATGCAAAAGGTTCTGTGTTGTCAAGGTGGACACAGGTTGGTGGTGGAAGTAATGGAGACGTTTTCATGTACTCCTGGGCCAGGAATCACTTGCGAGTGCTTGAATCTGACAGCAGCAGCGCCCAGGCAGAGCTGGGAGCAGCCCCTGGCGACATCTCTTGGCTTTATGGCAGTGTTTGCAGCCCCAGCACACGTCCCCTGCCCCCTGCAGAGATCAGGCAGGAGGCTGGAGGGAAGACTCCCACCGATGGCTTTTGCCTCCAGGCTGGAGCGCACTGTCCCAGGCTCAGGAGCCGCCACCTCCGCGCTCCCCTACCCCATGCTGGGGCAATAAGGCAGCACTCCTCCTTCTACAGAACAACACCCCAAGCTTACGCCGAGGATGAAACGCCGATTTCCTCCTCATGCAGGTTTCTCCCACGGCTACAGGCTGCCACAGGGCTGTAGGGTCGACGTTCACAGGTGTCTCGAATGCCAGCACAAGTGTGGCTTTTCACAGGCAACACTGCAGGGAGATTTCTGGAAGAGTGTATCAAACCACACATATTCATTTGCCTTTCGAGTCTGTTATGCCGAGGACCTGGCAAGGTCACTGGTTTTGCACAGCAGCGGAGATGCTGATGTAGCCACATGACTCCAAGGTCCAGGGGCTTGACAGGAACAAACCTCAACATCTCGGTGCTCACCAGAAAGTCAAAGGAGCTGGCAGTGAAACCTTCCTTTGAGACGGCTACATGAAATTGCATGGCAGAAACGGAGAGGCAGCAAGCTTTGGACCAAGGAAGCAGCTCTCTTTGCCCGGGGGCTGTAGCAAACTGCCGTGTTTCCTCCCCAGAAGCTTCCTCCGGTCCCCGCCCTGCTCGGCACCGAGCCCACAACGTTGCACTGCCAGTAGCACCAAAGGCAGACAAGGGGACAGGAGCAAGGTGTTACAGTCAGTCTGGGGTGGGAAGATAGGTGCGAGCTGACCAGGGCAGGAATCGTCACAGCCCTTGACAGGGTAAGTCTCGGCCAGCAGGGCAATGCAGAGGAGGTCCTGGAACATGTCACAGCTGAGAGGACCTGTCCTGATGGCTCTCCTGCATTTTCTGGTGTGGGGCAGAAGACGTGCTCCAGGGCAGGACTGGCCTGCTGCACCACGGGAAGGACAGAGCATGGTGGACCCCTCCTCCCAGGGCCGGCTGCAGGGCTGCGAAGGTGGCTGTGCAGGCAGGGGTGCCCAGCGCTGTCCTTGCCAGCAGGGTCCCTGCAGCCCAGGGGGCTGTGTGCTGGGGCAGGGGCTCTGCCACCTGCCAGGGGCAGCTCTCAGCCTGCCGGGGGGCTCCCCACAGAGATGCGGGGAGAAGCTGTGCATCGCGTCCAGGCAGGTTTTGAATGTCTCCAGAGAAGCAGACTCCACAGCCTCTTTGGGCAGCTTGTCACACTGCTCCAACACTGTCAAAGCACTATAAAAACTAGCTGGCTGCTACAAGGCTTTTACCATCATATGCCAGGTTAACTTCAATAAGTAGTTCCCACGCCTTGCCCCGGCACAGCCACCAGTCCCCTACAAGGTTTCAGAAGTTCATCTACGGGCCATGCTGTTTCTTCAGCCTCTTCAAGCCAGTCTACCCTGCTTCTCCCGGGGCCTCTCCTTGTCTCTCCGCCATCTTGGGAGGGGAGGGAGGGGGTGGGGGGGTGGGGAGCGGGTGCAGGAAGCAGCCACAGCTGCACATTATCCACGTCAGCCGCCAACACACCACCCCTGAGGCATGCCCACAGCTGTATATTATCAATATAATTAACCTGCCTTCATTCCTCTATAATTCCTCTACAATTCTCCCCCGGTTTTTTCTTTTCTTTTTTCTTGTTCTTCTTAACATTTCATTGTATTTATTTACGTATTTAACAGGTATTTAACAATCATCACAACATTTTCAAAATAAACTACTCATACAGTCCAGACAACTCGTCCCTGAACTCTTTTGTTCTTCTTTGTTGAAACATGTTTTACAAGTGTATAGGATTTGACCTGTGATGTGGTGTGCTACATTCTCAACTCTGGTGGGATCAGGAGGACTCACGGACACGGAATGCTCATTTGAAACCGGTGGGAACATTGATAATGTATGTTAAGAAGAGTGATTGTTGTGTACGTACCCATTTCCCTGAATATACTCAGGCAGGAATTCCTCTAGCTGGTATCCCCGTTCCGTTTGGGACTAACGGGAATAACTTGTGGCTAAGACCAGGATACGCTCCTTGGAACGAGACTGACCTCCAGACTTGGACAACACTGAATCCACACTTGTCCACTGTGAAGTGTGTTACTGCAAATGAAGCCAAGACACACGCAAATGCTCCCGCAGAGGGGGCGTGCCTAGGTGGGCAGCAGCTGAGGGCATGCGTGCTCAAGCACCTCCAAGTCCTTCCTGCCTCCAGGAGGTGGAGAGGTGGCCAGTGGCTGGCAGGCCTGGTCCTCTTGCAAGGTGGGGATGCTGGGGATGAGCAAGCACGTGGGCTGCAGCCACAGGCAATCCACATGCCTGAAAGGCTCTCTCACCCCTCTTGCTGGTCACCTAGTCCAGCTTCAGGTTCACTAGTGAGTTGCGTGCACACACAGGGCTCCCAGCAGTAGCTGGCCCGAGACACTGGGGCTTTCCAAGCGCTGGCTGCCTATGGCCTGTGTTGCCGTCAGCCTTTGCTAGCAGCCAGGCCAGGGGACCCACCGCGCAGCGGGTGCAGGGTGGGCCCACACAGGAGGGGCTTTGGGGTGGCTCTCCAGAAGAGGCCAGCGGGTCCTGTGGTGATCAGGCACAGGGCTAAGCAAGTAAAGCAGCCAGCGCTTTGCTTCTGTGTGCCTGGCTCCTTGATCCCCCCTTCTCTCCGTTTGCCGTGCTTATACGTGCCCCTCATCTTCCCTGGCTCCTCCCTTTCTCAGCCCTGCTCTCCTTGGCCAAGACAAGGCCAACCCCGCTTATTTTGCCCCACCGTGCTCCCAGGTTTGCCCCATCTGTCAACACACAGATGTGGCCTTTGGGTGCTCTTAGCTAGGTCCCCTTGCACTTGCGTGCCATTGCTGACGGGCTTGCCTGGGAACTGCTGTCCCTGCCAGAGTCCTCTCTGCAAAATGACCCCAAGCTCTTGAAGGTCAAGCAGCTGTGAAGCGTGGCCACCTCTGACGCCATTCCCCGCTAACCACCTGCCAAATGTGGTGCTGGAAGAGCAGCGTATCCCCAGCAGACAAGTTGTCTTCTCCAAGGACGCCTTCTGCCTGCTCTCCGCAGACCCACGGGAACCGGCAGCAGGTCCCTTGTCAAAACACAAAGCAGCCTTGAGCCCGCTGGCTTGGAGGCCCAGTTCTGGGGCCTAGGAAGCCCTGTGCACCTCAAGCGCCTTGAGAGCAGCTCTTCAACTTTCAGGCAGAGCCTGCCCGCTCCTCCTCCTTGGGACCCAGTTGCTCCCTCCGCTGTGTTCCTTATGCCTCGCCACACAAGCCAGGGTGGCAGCAGGGAGCTGCCGCACCTTTCACAAGCTTTGAGGCTGCCATGCTTCAAGCCACTGCCCTCGCCCCCCACGGACCTAGCCCTGCTGCGCTTTAAATGCAGTGCACGTGCCTGGATCCTGCTTCTCTGCTGCACTCCAGCATGTGAGTGAGCAAGGCTCCCCCAGGCAGTGGCAGAAGGCAGACTCCTGAGACAAGGCTGATGCAGGATTTACCAAAGCCATGGACAGCAATGGCACGTACGGCTAAGAGCAGGAGCATCCTTGTCTCTCGAGAGCTTCACCTTGCTTGTCCTTGCCACAAATGCCCTGCTCAGTGTGCGCCCAGAACTGCAATCAGACTCATGGATAGCAAGGAGGACACGAGGCCTGCCAGAGGGCGTTGCTGTCACTGACATAGCCAGCGAGGACTGTGCTGCACCTGCATTTCACTGTTCTTTGTGCAGCAAGGTTGACACTGCTGGGCTACGCTTGGCTTATTTGGCTTGCCCAGCACCGTTGCCAGCCGCAGCCGTAAGAGACATTGGCTCTTGGACACCCAGGCATGCGCGTGCTGCCTGTAGTAGCCCCGTTCTCTGGCGTCTCTTTATTGGGAAGGAGCTGGTGGCATGGGGCTGCGGAGAGCAGGGCGGCAGGGAACTTCCCAAAGAGGCTGTGAGGCCATGCTCGCTTTTGTCCTGTGAGCTGTTAGAAGGCAGAGCTGGGAGCCAGGCGCCGCTGCCTGCCATGGGGCCTGCCCACCCTGATGGCGCAAGCAGGGCATTCCACAAGGCTCTGTCGGGGTGCGCGATCCCAGCTTCTGCCTCCACTCCTGCTTGGGACCCCTCCTATTGCCTGCCCTCCCTCCCCTCCCCCCCCGCCCCCCCGACACCACCACGCCCAGCACCCGGAACCAGGCACTCTGTGACATCAGTCCCACGTCCAAGGGAACCCCGGGCAACGGGAATCCTGCGGGCAGTACGTCAGCAGCCGTACTGGTGGCGACAAGCCCTCGTCCTTGCAGCTGCCACATGTCGCTGGCAGCGATGGGTTTTCTGCGTCTCCTCGTTGTCCTGCTGGCCGTGTGCTGTCCTGTGCACGGCACATGGGACAGCTGTGGGTAAGTGGCCCGAGGCTCTGGGAGGGAGCTTGGGCAAGCCTTGTGGGCTTCACTGGAGGGGGCCTGCTTGTCCCCCATGGCCACCCCCCAGGTTCCTGAAAGCCATGTGGGAGGCTCAGTGCCTTGACAGCAGCCAGGCTGCCGGCACAACTCGTCTACGGGCTGAAGCAGAAAGCGGGGCGAGGGGAGCGGGTTTTGGCCCCACGGGTTTCCTCGGCCCGTCTGGCCATGCCTTGTGGGGAGGGAAGACGGCTGGCCTTCAGCCGCAACGGCGCAAGCCATCCAGCAGCACAGTAAGGAGTTTCTGGTTACAGAGGGAGCTGCGGGCTTCGTCCCATGGCTTTGCACTACGGCATGTCGCGCGTCGTGGGTGGCACAGATGCCCAGCCAGGGGCCTGGCCCTGGATCGTCAGCATCCAGGCTCTCGTGGAAGGAGGCACGGCGCACATCTGCGGGGGCTCCCTCATCAGCCCACAGTGGGTCCTCACAGCAGCCCACTGCTTCATCGAGGTCAGGTAAGGAGGACCAGGGGTCGGGGCTAGCCCCACAACACTAGCAGGTGCCCTGAGCGCAGCGGCACGTGCTACTGCCGTCCCCTTGCCCTGCAGCACGCCCAGTGCCTGGGCACTCCGGAGCCCCGCCGAGAGGCTGCTCAGGAGAAGGCTGGGCTCGTGCCACTGCTTCCCAGCAGCCTCCCGCTCGACACTGCTTGAGCCCAAGGCACGCGAGGGCAGTCGCAGCCTCCCTAGCGCTGCTTGCCTCTCTCCCTCGTCGAGCAGAAGGCAGGGCAAGTGCCGGGCTGCTGCAGCACGTGGCTGCGCTCCCTCTGAGCCCTCTCTCCATCTGCCTTCCAGGCACATCACCGTCTTGCGCGTGGTGCTCGGTGCTACCCAGCTGACTCAGCTGGGCCCTGAGGCTCAGGTGCGCGCCGTCAGGCGGCTGCTGGTTCACCAGCACTACTGGAACGTCACACAGAGGAACGACATTGCCTTGCTGGAACTGGACCAGCCTGTCCAGTGCAACAGCTACGTACAGCTTGCCTGTGTGCCCGACGCCTCGCTGAGAGTCTCAGAGCTGACAGCCTGCTACGTCAGTGGCTGGGGTGCCAGGAAAGCAAGAGGTGAGTGGCCCAAACGCAGTGGCGGCGCCAGTGCAAGCTTGGCCAGCTTGGGGAAGCAGGATGCGCTTCCTGACGGCAGAGGCGAAAGCCAGAGTCAGGCTGTGGGGGCGTAAGCCTCTCTCTTCGAGAGAGGGGCCGGCGCCATTGACCCAGAGCAAGGCAGAAAGGCAAGAGCGGTCCAGCGCCTGTCCGCATGCAAAGCCAAGCCCCGGGGGAGGGCTTCAGCCAGACGGGGGAGGAGAACTGGCAATGAGCTGCTGGGTGTTCATTCCTTTCTGTGCTCTTCACAGCTGGAGGATCGGCATACGCGCTGCAGGAGGCCCAGGTCCACCTCATTGATGCCAGGGTCTGTAACAGCAGCGGCTGGTACAGGGGGGCCATCCACAGCCACAACATCTGTGCTGGCTATCCGCAGGGCGGCATCGACACCTGCCAGGTAGGAGCGTGCTACAAGCCAAGCCCTGGCAGCGCAGGCAGCCCCGCCACAACCGCCCAAACGTGCGCCATCACGGCCTTTTGCTGGCCACTCACACTCCCATGGCTGGGTCCCCACCGCTGAGGGCCTTACCCGCCCCTCCCCATGGGCAAGCCCTTGCCCAGGGCCTGCCCGCCTTGTCCCAGAGGCCTGGCACGCTGCCCAGAAGGCCCGCCCGGTGCCCCTGGCAGCCCAGAGCTTCACCATCCCAGCCGTCTGACACACCTTCACCACCACCGTGAAGAGCGGTGAGAGCGAGCCCTGCCTTACAGGCCCACCGCCCCCTGCCAGGCAAGCTTCTACAGAGCTTGGCTGGCCACTGAATGCAGCTCTGGCAGGTGCCGTGAGAGAGAAGGAGCCAGCCACCGGGCTGACGGTGGCCACCCAACAACCCCTTCGTCCTCTCTCCTGTGCTGCAGGGGGACAGCGGTGGGCCTCTCGTGTGCCAAGACAAGAGCGCCGACTACTTCTGGCTTGTTGGCGTGACCAGCTGGGGGACGGGCTGTGCGAGAGCAAGGAAGCCCGGAGTCTACACCTCCACCCAGCACTTCTACGACTGGATCCTGGCGCAGATGGGCCTGCGCCCAGCAGTAACCACTACTGCAAGGCCACAGCCAGTCTTCACCTACACCCCCGTTCAGAGGCCGAGGCCAAGGCCAAGGCCAACAGAATCGAGCCGGTTTCCACCCTGCCCGTTTCCAGTCCAGAAGCTGCTGGACTTCTTTACTCGGCTGCAGGAGCTCCTGCAGTACCTAAGAGCGAAATAGCCTGGAGCAGCACGATGAGGAGCATCCAGGGCAGGCTGCAGCGCACAACGACCATTTCCTGCTGGGGCAATGCCTGCTGACGAAAGGCAGCCTCAGTGACAAAGGCCTGCTCTGTCCTGCCCACGCTCCTCGCAACGGCAGAACCCAGCAGGCTGCCTTCTTGCAATAAAGTGTTTCCGTTGGCATGGCTAACCACGCGCCAGTGCACTGCAGTCTCCTGTGCGAGGCAAGGACTTCCAGAGCCGGCACCTGCCGAAGGAGGCAGGCTGCCAAGTCGGGCACAAAGGGTCACCGCAAAGGGCTGAAGCTCTGCCTGCTCCGAGAGAAGCATGAGGGAACAGTGGAAGGAAGGAAGGCAGGTCATAGGAGGGCTCAGGGCCTTGGGGGTGGCAGTTGGAAGCAGAGAATGCCTTAGGCTGGCTCCTGCTGGCATCCCTGTGGGCTTCTGTACGAGGCGCAAGCCAGCTTGAAAGTGGCCTCTCAGGGCCAGCTGGGCTTCAGGGGAAATCCACGAGCTGGGGCCTTTGCTCACGCCACGGAGTTCCTGGGCTTCCCCAGGCTGCTCTGCTTTCGCAGCTGCACCATGTTTCCAAGGCCAGGCCTACGGCTGCAGTGGCTGCCGGGAGCGCCATGAGCTTTGAGTGGGAGCAAAGAGGCTGCTGCTGCTGCTGCTGCTCGGCAGTTGCCCCCCTCCCTGGCTGCCTTCTGGCTGTAGTAGCGGCCACGCTAGAGGAGCAACCGGAGGCCTGGGGCATACCAGACCCCTATGGAGGGGTGCCGCGGGGACTCGAGTGGAATGGTCGAGACTAGGGGACCGGGCCCCCAGTCCGGTGTCTTTTTGAGGGCTTGAGGCTCTGCAGAGGGGTCTGGGGTGCAACGAAGGCCTCAGAAGGGGGCCTGAGTGGACTAGAGAGAGCCTAAGGCAGCCTCCGGGTAGCCAGGGGAAAGGGTGCCCAGTGCCAGGTGGCCTCCACAGCCATCAGGGACCTGGGCACAGGCACTGTCATGTGGGGAGGCAGGGAGCGTGGCATGGGCTTGTTGTGCTCATCATCTCCTTGCCCCTTTGCGGTGCCTTGATGTTGCAGCTAGCCCAGGCACTGCCCCCCACCAGCACCGGGACCCTTGCACAGCACTCCAGCTTAAGATCACTGGCACCGGCTGCCCAGAGAGGCCCTGGAAACATTCCAGCACCACCTGCACATGATTTTGTGCAACCTGCTCTAGCACAGCCTGCTTTTGCAGGGCGTTGGACTCGATAATCTCCAGAGGTTCCCTCCAACAACGACCATTGTGTGATTCTGGGACTCGTGGCACTTTGGCTGAGGAAGAAGAGGTCAGGATCCTCAGGCCACCCGACACCTGACTGCCTTCCCAGTGTCTGTCCAAGAAACCTGCCAGTCCTCACTAACAGAAGTTGGACCTGCACACGTGGGCTTGCACATGTGCATGAGCACTGCAGGGCAACAGCCTTCTCTCTCTTCCCCGTCCTCTACTGCAGGGCGAGCGCAGATGTTCTGCCAAGGGAGCACCAGTCTGCACAGGCCCTGCTGCTGTCGCTGTCATGCAGCGGCTCTTCTACCCTGGGCTCCCGCTACTGTGTCCCACACCACTGGCCTGGTGTGATGGCAGAGCCAGGGGCACTACCCGGCTCTGCACCTTCCCGGTCCATCAGGGCAACCTGGGTGCCAGTGAGGAAGCTGGGAATTGCCCTTGGCCAGGCCCTCTCCCTGGAGTTGCCAGAGGAGGAATTCCTTGTGGATGGCAGGGATGCCAAAGCATGAGGAATTCCCCATTGGACGGCAGGGACAGTGCGTAGAGCCCCATCGATTTGAAGCCAAGCCCAGCAGCCCCTCAGCCATGGCCACGGTCACACAGAACCTCACCGAGGAGCTCATCCATATCGTCCAGGACACCCTCATAGTAACCAGGCAGTACCAAAAGTTTCTGCAAGTAATGATGGCCAAGTGGCAAGAGGCGGTCTGTAGTGGGACACACACCACGCTCACCACCACCCCACAGTTCTCTCCCTCCCCCGCCGCTAGGAAAGAGGAGCAGCAGGAAAGAGGATCAGCTCTATCCAGGGCTGCTGGAGCCCAGAGGGTTTTTCCAGGGCCTTCGAGTAGAGCTGCTGGGGGCAGATGCGCACATGGAGAAGATGGCAGATGGGGACAAAGGCCAAGGGGAGGACATGGGGCCAAGCAGAAGCAGCCCTGTGCAGGTGGGCAGAAGGAGCCCAATGGGGATGAGGAAGAGGAGCCCCATGACTCCAGACAGAATCAGCTCCATGGGCCTGGGCAGCACCATCCACGTGGGGCCAGGCAGCAGCACCCCAGCAGAGCCCAGGCCCCAGCACCATGTCCCCATGGGCAGGGCACGTGGGCAGGCAGCCTCAGGACCGTGCTGGGCAGGATTGTGCCTGCAGGAGGGCTGCTCCCAGCTGTGGGGCTGCCCAAAGGCTTGGTGGAGATGCGACTGCCGGCACCACTGTGTCTGTTTCTGCAAGCCCCCGTGGTGGCAGCGCTGCTCCCACAAGAGCAATGGGTTGCCCTGCCAGTGAGCAGCTTGCAGGGTGCAGGGCTGGGACACCCCTGGCGTGCCCCTTCATCTGAAATGTTCAATCTTTTCTCTATCCATGGTTCTATCTATGGAGCTCATCCATCCATCCTGCAGCTGGGGCTGCATCACCCTCAGTGCCTGAACCCAGCGGGGATGGTCTGGCATTGGGCACCGTTGGCACCCACAAAATGGGGGGTAGGGGTGTCTGGTACCACAGTGGGTGTGCTGGCAGCTGGGGACCGAGTCTGGCTGGAGAAAGGGCGCAGCAGGGACCCCATCAGGTCCAACAAGTGCTGAGTCCAGCCCCTGGGGAGGAACAAGCCCAGGCCCCGGCACAGGCGGGGGCCACCTTGCTGGAAAGCAGCTTAGCAGAGGAGTCTTGGTGGGCCCCTCAGGCAGCTGCCTACTGGTCAGGGGATCTGGACCCCTGGCAAAGGGGGGATCCAGTATGTATTGAGACCCCACGGTGAATCTGTGCACCACAAATAGGAAGGCATGTTATCCCCAGGCTGGCATTTCAAATGCCTAACAAATGGGGTATGGCCTTGGTCCCTTGAATGCTTCTCGTCCAAACCAGATAATAGGGTTGAAACATGGGAAATAAATCCCCTACCCTATCCAAATACTCCCCTCAGGAATTGTTCCTGAACAGTTTGATGTGAGTTGTGAAATAGAACCACGGTCTACCCCAGAAGCGCGAAGCCTTATTCCAGGCACGTGTTCTTGTTGGGGTTTTCTGGCACCAGTGTTTAAACCTGGAGATCGTATGTGTTATGCAAAAACTACCAATCCAGAAAACGCATTGAAATATGTAGTTTTGCTTACTCACAAAACAAAATGGAATTTTGTGTGGGAAGGGAAAACAAACAAGCTACCACCCATCAGCACGCTCCACCGGTCAATATCCAGCCCCTCAGGGTCCGTTCTGGGCATGTTCAGATGGGAAGATGTACTTTGCACTAACTACTTCCTCAAAATTATTTACATATGCATAAGGCACTTGCCTATGGCCCTTTGCTCCTGGGGGGTCTTTAATGGGGTCTTTGGAGAGCGCTGGTGGTCAACAACTTGGTGAACTTCAGATGAACTTTCCTGGGGCACCTGCACTCTACTTGTTCTTATAGAACTTCATCTCTTCTGTGTGCTCTATGCTTTGGAAGGCAACGCTGCGTTACCCCACTTCCCTTGGCTACTGTTATAGCCCAGCTGCCTCAGAAGGCTTGCCACCCCTTGGTGAGCTAATTCAATAGGTGGAGTTAATCACTGCCGTAGCTGCAGCCTCTCCTAGTGATTCTTTATAACTTCATCCCATCAGCGAGGAGAAGCGCCCAGCTCTGCCGCTGAAGGGCAGAGCCCCAGCAGGGCCCCAGCCCAGCCCAGGCTGCGCCTGCCCAGCTCAACATGGCTGCTGGGAGGCTGAGGGTGGGCAATGGCAGCTCCCAGCATGCCACGGGAACAACATGGCTGCCCTGCAGCACCGGGCCTACAGCTCCCAGCATGCCCTGGGAACAACCTGGCCATGGGGCTGTCCCAGGCCTACAGCTCCCAGCATGCCCTGGGAACAACATGGCCATGGGGCTGTCCCAGGCCTACAGCTCCCAGCATGCCCCGGGGACAACATGGCCATGGGGCTGTCCCAGGCCTACAGCTCCCTGCATGCCCTGGGGACAACATGGCCATGGGGCTGTCCCAGGCCTACAGCTCCCAGCATGCCCCGGGGCACGCCTTCTCCTAGCAGCCTCCCCAGGCAAGAGAGGGGAAACACCAGCCGTCCCCAGGGGCAGGGGTCAACAAAAGCCACCCAAGCGAGTTGGTGGCCAAACTGGATGCCTCAAGGTCAGGGTTTGTCTCGGCGGGTAGGTGAAATTCCTTGGCAGCGCACCTGTCCGAGCCCAGGTGCTTTGTTCCACGAGTCTCACGTGCACAGTCCTGTCGCTGAGAAGAGTGACAAAGAAACCCTGCACAATGGCCGGTGCCAGCCACAGCTGTGCACGGGCAGCTTCCAGCCCTGGGCAGGAGTTTCCTCCTCTGGCTGTGCGGCGCAGGGAAGAGGTGGGAGCTGTGCCGGCGGCCAAACAGCCCTTCACCAGCAGCACGTGGGGAAGCCCAGCGGCAGCCGCCTGCTGGCTGCAGGGGAGGTGGTGGCTGCGTGGCCACCGTGTGTCGCCGTGCAGCCTCGTGTCACAAAGGGGCAGTGATGCGGCACCCACCCGGAACTTGTGACCTCACCTGGCCAGGGCTGGACATCCTGAGCAGCGGGCCAGTTGGGCCGAGCTGCCCGTTGGGATAACTCCTTCTTGAGCTACTTGCGTGGCTACCTCTTTCTAAACATTTCTCCTTTCCTGCTGACCCCTCCTCACCTTCCACCCTCTTTCAAAGGTAAGTTGGCTTTGACTTTTGGCACAGATCCTACAGGAGGTAAATCGGGAATAAAAGTGGAGGCCGCTCTCTGCCTCCCAACCTCTAGGCTGAGCTCTTCCACCCTTCTAGGCTGGCCAGACAGGCGCTATGGGGAGCGTTCCTCTTGGCTAATTCCTATGTCTTTCCCATCGCCTAGGCTAGGAAAGTGGGGAGGGGGCAGCCCGAGGCATTGAGCTTCAGCATAGCCTGACCCGAAGCCCACCTTGACTGATGGGTCAGGAAGGGAGACCAGAAACACAGCCCAGCAATGGCAACCGTTAAAGGAGCGGCCAAAAGGCAGTCACTCCTGCAGACAGGGTGGGCAAATGTGGGCTGGAGAGCCAGAGGGCTCTGCTGCCAACAGGCGCTACAGACAGTTAAAACGACCACTGGAACACGTTTGATGGTGACTGCTGGCCTCTGGGTTTTTCGGTGCTTGAATGATTTTCTTGAGCTCCGCTTCTTTCATTGCAACCAGGTGACGGGATTGGAGCTGATCTTCTTTTTCTGGACTGCGTCCGGACATCCTTTGTCAGCCAAAGCTTCCCGCTGTGCTGCTGAGAGGAGCGATGGCCGCAATGGGGAGCAACTCCTGTGAGTAACGGTTTCACCAGCAGGCTTGGCCTTGGTGAATCCCCAAATGCAATGGGCACGGCTGGTGTTCCATCCCGCAACGTTGCTGTGGGGACAACCTCAAGGGAATTCTGGGGCTTTTCCTGAGAGCAGCCAGGCCTACCCAGGGGTTTTGTGCAACAAAACCATCATTTCCCTGCAGTCGTTGCCAAGGGAATGGCTCCACCACAAAGGATCCTCTTTCCCCCGGAGAAGATTTGCATGGGCTGGCAGCAAAGGCAGAGAGCTGGAGCAGGCCTCTACAACCTGGGCAATACGTGCTTCCTCAACTCCGTGCTGCAGTGCCTGACGTACACCCCACCTCTTGCCAACTACCTGCTCTCTTGTGAGCACAGCGACTCCTGTGAGTACTTTTTGGAAGATCTCCTTGTCAGTCTGTTGGGCACTTCCCAAGGACCCCCAGAACCTGCCGCTGGATGCAGGAGAAAAGCAGCCCTTCTTTCTCAGCCACCGCCAAGGTGGTGCTCTTGGGACGCTCAAGCCTACAAGCCGCTTGGCCTATCGAGGCGTGTTTGCTGTCACAAAGATGCCTCTTTCTAGTGCTGCCTGCCGTTCCCTATTCCTGCATCTAACCTACATATTTGCTGGTTGCACAGAAAACTTCTGTCAGCGAGGCATCCCTCTCAAGAATGTTTTCTGTGTGCTGAGATGTCGTGGGCTTGCTGGGCCATTGGCACCTGGGGACGACTAGGAGACTGTCCTAGCAGAACTCCAAGGTCTCCATGAGGTTTCCCATCACAATGGCTCTTTGACTGACCTGACCAGCTTGCTTCCTTCCCTCCCTCCTTCCCTCCCTCCCTCTTCAGGTCAGCAGGAAGGCTTCTGCATGATGTGCATCATGGAAGCGCACGTTAACGATGCCTTGTCCACCTCAGACTGTGCCATCCAGCCCAGGGCCGTCATCAATGCCCTCTCACGTAAGTCATCTCAGCTGCTTTGACTTGCTATCCTCTGTTGGCAGAGGACTGAAGTACTACCTTCCTCTTGATTAGGAATAGGAGGGCATTTCACGCTTGGCATGCAGGAAGACGCCCACGACTTCTTACGCTGTACTGTCACTGCCATGCAGAGAGCTTGTCTGGCTGGAAGCAGCGCGTAAGCACAAGCAAACGACCTTTCAATGTTGCCCAGCGCTTTGGCCTCCTTGACGTACCCCATCAAGGAAAGCCTATGCCCAGGGCTTTCAGGCACAGGAAAACTCTTGGAGGAGATAACTCTCTGCCTTACCATTTCCTTCCAGCTGGGACATCTCTTCTCAATATACTACCATCGTCCATCAAATATTTGGGGGCTTCCTGAGGTCCAGAGGTATGTTTCCACAACTGTTGCTCTCCTTACACTTGCCTGTGCCCTGCTGTGTGTCTGTGAGAGACAGCTGAGCGTGGGGCTGGCTCGAGTAGGGATGAAGAGCATAAACGGGCACGGTCAATCGACTTCGCCTGTCGCTGATCGTTTCCGTTTGCCTTCCAGTCACGTGCTGCAGCTGCAAAGCAGTTTCCGATTCCTACGAGGCCTTCCTGGATGTGCCTTTGGATATCCAAGTAAGAGGGTTTCTCACTGTGCTTCAAGTCGTCCCAAGCTCCTTGTGGCTTCCCAGAATCTGCGCAGCTGGCTTTGAAAAGTGCGCTGTGAACACAGGAGAGCTGTGGGGGTGGTGGGAAGTGGTATGGGTGGTGTCTTCCTGCAACGGCCGTGGCAGTGGACTCCTTGTAGATGCTGGCTTTAAAGCTGGACAAGCACGCATTATCCTCTCTGCACCCCTGAGGGACTCTCAGCCACCTTCTCTTTGCCCTCCCTCAACACCCAACTGGCTCCTAGGCTGATGGCTCGTGTTGTTTTCATTCCTGATGACCCTGCACACCATCGGTAGCTGAACTGAGCGGTGGCACGGTGAGGTAGCTCTTAATAGTGCCGGCCGGGAATCTCTGGGAAGGGAGGGAAATGTTCGGCATCATACCCTCTTTCTGCCTCCCTCTGGCCAAGGTTTGCAGGGTCACAGTGGATCTCCTCAGCGGCAGCTCCCTGGGTCTTGTGGGCAACTCCTCCTGAGTGCTTGGGCGAGGGCATTTCCACCAGCTCAGAGCTCTCCTTTCTCACCCCTCCAGGCAGCCTCATCTGTCACCGCAGCTCTGGAGGACTTTGTCAAACCCGAGCAGCTGGCTGGTGAAAACAGCTTTCGATGTAACAGGTAAGAGGATGACTAACACCAGATTAAGACTTGCAGCTGTGTGGAGATGCTGCGTGTCATCGAGCCTCAGGAGGTTCGATGCACAATCAGGAGGCACAGCTTTTCTTTCTTCCAGCCTAATGGTTCTGAAGAGCCATGAAATGGCGTGAGGACGTGTGAGGTGGAAAAGGTTGTCTGGCCGCCGTGGGGCAAGCTAGGGTGCATTTCAGCGCTTTTCTCTCTGCTTGCTTTCAAGCTGTGGCAAGAAGGTTACCGCCCTCAAGAGGTTTACAATCGAGCGCGCGCCCAGGGTTCTCACGCTGTGCCTGAAACGCTTTGATTTCTCCGGCAAGAAGATCGGCAAGGTGTGTACGCAATTGGAGGGCCACTTTCTTTCTCGTCCTGGAGCAGGAGATTTCCCAAAGCAGCACGCTCTGTCACAAGCTGTTCAGGTGGAGCTTTTGGTGTTCCCTTCTGGGGAGAGGAGAGCTCCTGTGGCAAGGCAAGCACATGCTCTGCTGCGACAGAGCTGCTCTGGCCGAGAGCAGTTTCCTGCCACCCAAGGCGTCACCTGCTGCTTCAGGGACAAGCGAGTGTTGACGAGCCCCAGAGATGTATTTCTACACAGCTGGGCCCCGGTCTTGCCAGGCTCTTTCACGTCGTATGCCAGGATCCCTTATGAGCCCTCTTGGTCTCTCCACAGTTTGTGCAGTATCCCCAGTACTTGGATCTCCAGCCATACATGTCTCAGGGAGCAGCAGCACCGCCCCTCTACACCTTATACGCTGTCCTGGTGCACAGCGGTGGCAGCTCCTTGGCAGGACACTATTTCTGCTACACAAAGGTAAAGAGCCACTTCCTTCATCTCGGGGACTATGTGTGCTGGGGAAGGCAAACTTTGGCGGCGCTCTTTCTGGCAGCCAAGGTTCTGGGGGAGAAGGTCTCCTGACCAGCTGGGTGGGATTTGCGTTGTCGGACTCTTGCTTGTGTAGTTTTCTGCCTGTGTCGTTCGAGAGAAACCATGCAGTTCATCTCCACACGTCCTTGCCTTTCTTTGACAGGCCAGCAATGGACTCTGGTACCAGATGGATGATACGTCTGTGGCTTACTGTGACCGCAACACAGCTCTCGGGCAGCAAGCCTACTTACTGTTTTATATCAGGTAACAGCCAGGACTAACAGCTGTTCAGAACACGTTTCCTTTTCAGGGTTTTGCTATTTCTCTTCTGATCCTCCTGAGTTGTTCCGTCCCAGGAGGCAATTACTACCCGCACCACTCAGGGCTGTCGAAGGTGACCTACCTGCCGCCAGTCCTTCCCTTCCCTTGCTGGGCTTTAGGCTGCTGCCCCCATGTAAACTGCTATTTGTCTGCTCTCTGTAGGTGGCTGATAGAGAGCAGAGTCCCTAAAGGGGCCTACAGGGAAGATGGGGGGGGGGGGGGGAGGAGGACAGGACTCCTGCTCAGGGAGCGTAGTGATAGGGCGAGGGCCATTAGTTTTCAACTTAAGGAATGTAAATTTAGATTTAATGTTAGGAAGAATTACTTTATGGCAGGGGTGGGGTGACCGTGGAAGTGGTTGCCCAGAGAAGCTGTGGATGCCCCCTCCCTGGAAGTGTTCCAGGCGCGCTTGGACAGGGCTTTGAGCAAGTCGGTCTAGTGGAAGGTGTCCCTGCCTGTGGCAAGGGACATGACCTAAATGCTCGCCGAGGTCCCTTCCAACGCAAACTGTTCTGTGATTTTACGATTCCACGAAATGGAGGCCATAGCGGGTATGAAGAGGAGGTCTTGCTGTGACAGGGGCAGAGTTGGTGGGAAGACCCCAAGTGAAGTCCCCATTTGTAGCCTGACATGTCTTCTCTCTGTCATACAAACCGCTCCAAGTCAATGAGTGAAGGCCAGTGGAGGTTGCAAGAGCAGCCCTAAGTGGACATCACTCTTTTTTCTTATTTTCCCCAGATGCTCTGATGGGAAATCTAGTCAACAGGCGTCAATGTCACCAGCACCATCATATGCCCGCTCCTTCTTTGGTCAGCAGCGGGGCGGCAGGCAGCAGGCAGACCCTGTGGGACCACGGGATCAGCCTGATTGGACTAAGGTAACTCTGGGGAGGTGGGTCAGGGCAGCAGATGGACAGCGGATTTCTTTCGGGGGTCTTGGCATTGCTCTCCTTGCCCCCACACACTGCAGCCTTCTTCAGAGCCACCACGCTGCTCCGTCTCAAAGCATCGCCCCTAGATCCAACCTACTTGTGTGCCTTCGGCCCCTCTGCCTTTGCAGCCCTCCAGGAGGGCCTCTGGGAGGTCTTTAGTTGTCGCCTCAGAGCGCTCTGGAGGTTTCCCACTGCTCCATCCCCTCCAGGAGGAAAGGACAGGACCTTTTCACAGCTCTCTTGGCAGGATATGGCGATGGGCATGGAGGACTCTGCAGAGGACAGCAGCTCCTGGCCAGGCGGGCTCAGCATCACCTCCCATGTGGACATGCCCTTGCATCACTCCTGCGTCTGTAGGAGGCTGGAGTCCTGCACTAGAGCTGCATGCCCACACTGCCATCCACCATTTGACCATGTGCTGCACACTGCGCGAGAAGACAGCCACCAAGAGGAGCACAGATTCAGCCCTTCTTCCCGCTGCCAGAGGAATGGTGCCAGGAAGAGAACCCGGAGCAGATCCCCGCAGCGCAGAAATGATCTCCACAGCTGCTTCGTGGAAACCACAGACTGCAAGCGCTCCACAGGGAGGAGGAGGAGACCTAGTCCTCCAAGTTGTCACCACACTCCCAGGGATAACACAGCTCCAGGGCCCTCCAAACGCAGCTGCCAGTATACTCCTGCACCCAGGGCTGCTCCCAGGGAGCAAACCCTGCCAACGCAGAGAGCGCGGAGCCGATCCCTGTGGCACCGCTATGATCTCCACAGGCAGTTCACAGAGTACCACCCCTCAGCAGCGGGGATGAGAACTGGTCCTCCAACACAGGACCGTGCTCCCAGCAACAACAGAACGCAATGGCCTTCCCACAGTAGCTCCCACTTGGCTCCCGCACCCAGGGCTCTTCTGGAGCAAGCCCTGCTCAGGCAGAGAGAGTGGACCAGATCCCTGCGGGCATGGCTAACATCTCCGCAACTGGTTAAAAACACACACCATTAAAACAAAACACACTCCTCAGGCCTATGCCAAGGACAAGCTGCCACCAATGAGGTTCATCTTGCACAAGGCATCACCATGCAGGAAATCTTCCAGACGAAAAGGAAACGATAAAATAAAGACATATCAAGCAAGAGCTGGCTAAAGGCTTAACTGGACGCAGTAGTGAAGGAGAGGCAAGCTTTTAACTGCCTGAATCTCCAAGAAGCAAGTGGAGTGTTGGAAGGTGTCTGAATGATCGAAGAGTAAGGGGAAGGGAAATCTAGCAGGCAAGCGCAAGGGCTTCTGTGCAGATGGGCTGCTGGAAAGGGGACTTCAGACGTGGCGTCCTTGGGCATGAGTGTATCTGCACGCTTTGGTGGTCCATTCTAAGTGGGGCTAGTACGGAGAAGGGTGACACCAGGAAAAGCCCAGGGCTGGGACCGCCAGGTGGGTAATAAATATCTCTGAACCTGTGCAGAGCCAAAGCTCCACTGCAGGCTGGCCAGCAGGTCCCTAAGGAAGGGATCCGTCAATCCAAGGAGCCAGTGAGCCACTCAGGTCCCCAGCCATCGGCAGCTCCAAGCCACCTCCATGGGCTTGGAGACTCCAGGGGCGATCACCCAGAGGCAGAACTGAAACCCATCGCTTGGCAATTACAGCCTGCCTCTTCAGGGGAAGCACTTCTTGTTTCCTCCAAGCCTTCCTCCTCCTGACGGCATCCTGTCCCACCATGCGGAAGGGCTCTTCTTAGAGATGTCTCTTTTGGGTTGGAATGATGGACTTCAGAGCCTGCCTTCCTTGCAAGGAAACACGCCAAACACTAGAAAGCTTCAGGCCACTTTGGAGGCTACGCTCTGGCTGCTGAGGGAAGCAGGTTGGTTTGTTAGCTTCACCTTTGCCGGGGGCTGTGATGTGCCCGGCCCCACCATCCCAGCACCAGGACCACCCAGCCACCCTCTTGAGGCTCTGGGAAGGCGGGTGATATTTCCTTTACTGCGCCAAGTAGCTGACACAGGCTTTAGTCATTCCCTCTTTCTTGGCAATGCTTAGGATGGGCTTCAAAGAGGTTTAGTAAAACATTTCCCATCAAAAACCCTTTTGACAGAAAATGGCTTTTGGGCACGATGCAAACTCCTGTGGAGAAGAAAAGTTCACATCAAACCTGCTCAGCCGATGTGAGAGACCTTCATGAGAAACCAGGAGTTGTTTTCCTCCTCCCAACATTTTTGGCAAGGTACTGCTGATGCAAAAGGTTCTGTGTTGTCAAGGTGGACACAGGTTGGTGGTGGAAGTAATGGAGACGTTTTCATGTACTCCTGGGCCAGGAATCACTTGCGAGTGCTTGAATCTGACAGCAGCAGCGCCCAGGCAGAGCTGGGAGCAGCCCCTGGCGACATCTCTTGGCTTTATGGCAGTGTTTGCAGCCCCAGCACACGTCCCCTGCCCCCTGCAGAGATCAGGCAGGAGGCTGGAGGGAAGACTCCCACCGATGGCTTTTGCCTCCAGGCTGGAGCGCACTGTCCCAGGCTCAGGAGCCGCCACCTCCGCGCTCCCCTACCCCATGCTGGGGCAATAAGGCAGCACTCCTCCTTCTACAGAACAACACCCCAAGCTTACGCCGAGGATGAAACGCCGATTTCCTCCTCATGCAGGTTTCTCCCACGGCTACAGGCTGCCACAGGGCTGTAGGGTCGACGTTCACAGGTGTCTCGAATGCCAGCACAAGTGTGGCTTTTCACAGGCAACACTGCAGGGAGATTTCTGGAAGAGTGTATCAAACCACACATATTCATTTGCCTTTCGAGTCTGTTATGTCGAGGACCTGGCAAGGTCACTGGTTTTGCACAGCAGCGGAGATGCTGATGTAGCCACATGACTCCAAGGTCCAGGGGCTTGACAGGAACAAACCTCAACATCTCGGTGCTCACCAGAAAATCAAAGGAGCTGGCAGTGAAACCTTCCTTTGAGACGGCTACATGAAATTGCATGGCAGAAACGGAGAGGCAGCAAGCTTTGGACCAAGGAAGCAGCTCTCTTTGCCCGGGGGCTGTAGCAAACTGCCGTGTTTCCTCCCCAGAAGCTTCCTCCGGTCCCCGCCCTGCTCGGCACCGAGCCCACAACGTTGCACTGCCAGTAGCACCAAAGGCAGACAAGGGGACAGGAGCAAGGTGTTACAGTCAGTCTGGGGTGGGAAGATAGGTGCGAGCTGACCAGGGCAGGAATCGTCACAGCCCTTGACAGGGTAAGTCTCGGCCAGCAGGGCAATGCAGAGGAGGTCCTGGAACATGTCACAGCTGAGAGGACCTGTCCTGATGGCTCTCCTGCATTTTCTGGTGTGGGGCAGAAGACGTGCTCCAGGGCAGGACTGGCCTGCTGCACCACGGGAAGGACAGAGCATGGTGGACCCCTCCTCCCAGGGCCGGCTGCAGGGCTGCGAAGGTGGCTGTGCAGGCAGGGGTGCCCAGCGCTGTCCTTGCCAGCAGGGTCCCTGCAGCCCAGGGGGCTGTGTGCTGGGGCAGGGGCTCTGCCACCTGCCAGGGGCAGCTCTCAGCCTGCCGGGGGGCTCCCCACAGAGATGCGGGGAGAAGCTGTGCATCGCGTCCAGGCAGGTTTTGAATGTCTCCAGAGAAGCAGACTCCACAGCCTCTTTGGGCAGCTTGTCACACTGCTCCAACACTGTCAAAGCACTATAAAAACTAGCTGGCTGCTACAAGGCTTTTACCATCATATGCCAGGTTAACTTCAATAAGTAGTTCCCACGCCTTGCCCCGGCACAGCCACCAGTCCCCTACAAGGTTTCAGAAGTTCATCTACGGGCCATGCTGTTTCTTCAGCCTCTTCAAGCCAGTCTACCCTGCTTCTCCCGGGGCCTCTCCTTGTCTCTCCGCCATCTTGGGAGGGGAGGGAGGGGGTGGGGGGGTGGGGAGCGGGTGCAGGAAGCAGCCACAGCTGCACATTATCCACGTCAGCCGCCAACACACCACCCCTGAGGCATGCCCACAGCTGTATATTATCAATATAATTAACCTGCCTTCATTCCTCTATAATTCCTCTACAATTCTCCCCCGGTTTTTTCTTTTCTTTTTTCTTGTTCTTCTTAACATTTCATTGTATTTATTTACGTATTTAACAGGTATTTAACAATCATCACAACATTTTCAAAATAAACTACTCATACAGTCCAGACAACTCGTCCCTGAACTCTTTTGTTCTTCTTTGTTGAAACATGTTTTACAAGTGTATAGGATTTGACCTGTGATGTGGTGTGCTACATTCTCAACTCTGGTGGGATCAGGAGGACTCACGGACACGGAATGCTCATTTGAAACCGGTGGGAACATTGATAATGTATGTTAAGAAGAGTGATTGTTGTGTACGTACCCATTTCCCTGAATATACTCAGGCAGGAATTCCTCTAGCTGGTATCCCCGTTCCGTTTGGGACTAACGGGAATAACTTGTGGCTAAGACCAGGATACGCTCCTTGGAACGAGACTGACCTCCAGACTTGGACAACACTGAATCCACACTTGTCCACTGTGAAGTGTGTTACTGCAAATGAAGCCAAGACACACGCAAATGCTCCCGCAGAGGGGGCGTGCCTAGGTGGGCAGCAGCTGAGGGCATGCGTGCTCAAGCACCTCCAAGTCCTTCCTGCCTCCAGGAGGTGGAGAGGTGGCCAGTGGTTGGCAGGCCTGGTCCTCTTGCAAGGTGGGGATGCTGGGGATGAGCAAGCACGTGGGCTGCAGCCACAGGCCATCCACATGCCTGAAAGGCTCTCTCACCCCTCTTGCTGGTCACCTAGTCCAGCTTCAGGTTCACTAGTGAGTTGCGCGCACACACAGGGCTCCCAGCAGTAGCTGGCCCGAGACACTGGGGCTTTCCAAGCGCTGGCTGCCTATGGCCTGTGTTGCCGTCAGCCTTTGCTAGCAGCCAGGCCAGGGGACCCACCGCGCAGCGGGTGCAGAGTGGGCCCACACAGGAGGGGCTTTGGGGTGGCTCTCCAGAAGAGGCCAGCGGGTCCTGTGGTGATCAGGCACAGGGCTAAGCAAGTAAAGCAGCCAGCGCTTTGCTTCTGTGTGCCTGGCTCCTTGATCCCCCCTTCTCTCCGTTTGCCGTGCTTATACGTGCCCCTCATCTTCCCTGGCTCCTCCCTTTCTCAGCCCTGCTCTCCTTGGCCAAGACAAGGCCAACCCCGCTTATTTTGCCCCACCGTGCTCCCAGGTTTGCCCCATCTGTCAACACACAGATGTGGCCTTTGGGTGCTCTTAGCTAGGTCCCCTTGCACTTGCGTGCCATTGCTGACGGGCTTGCCTGGGAACTGCTGTCCCTGCCAGAGTCCTCTCTGCAAAATGACCCCAAGCTCTTGAAGGTCAAGCAGCTGTGAAGCGTGGCCACCTCTGACGCCATTCCCCGCTAACCACCTGCCAAATGTGGTGCTGGAAGAGCAGCGTATCCCCAGCAGACAAGTTGTCTTCTCCAAGGACGCCTTCTGCCTGCTCTCCGCAGACCCACGGGAACCGGCAGCAGGTCCCTTGTCAAAACACAAAGCAGCCTTGAGCCCGCTGGCTTGGAGGCCCAGTTCTGGGGCCTAGGAAGCCCTGTGCACCTCAAGCGCCTTGAGAGCAGCTCTTCAACTTTCAGGCAGAGCCTGCCCGCTCCTCCTCCTTGGGACCCAGTTGCTCCCTCCGCTGTGTTCCTTATGCCTCGCCACACAAGCCAGGGTGGCAGCAGGGAGCTGCCGCACCTTTCACAAGCTTTGAGGCTGCCATGCTTCAAGCCACTGCCCTCGCCCCCCACGGACCTAGCCCTGCTGCGCTTTAAATGCAGTGCACGTGCCTGGATCCTGCTTCTCTGCTGCACTCCAGCATGTGAGTGAGCAAGGCTCCCCCAGGCAGTGGCAGAAGGCAGACTCCTGAGACAAGGCTGATGCAGGATTTACCAAAGCCATGGACAGCAATGGCACGTACGGCTAAGAGCAGGAGCATCCTTGTCTCTCGAGAGCTTCACCTTGCTTGTCCTTGCCACAAATGCCCTGCTCAGTGTGCGCCCAGAACTGCAATCAGACTCATGGATAGCAAGGAGGACACGAGGCCTGCCAGAGGGCGTTGCTGTCACTGACATAGCCAGCGAGGACTGTGCTGCACCTGCATTTCACTGTTCTTTGTGCAGCAAGGTTGACACTGCTGGGCTACGCTTGGCTTATTTGGCTTGCCCAGCACCGTTGCCAGCCGCAGCCGTAAGAGACATTGGCTCTTGGACACCCAGGCATGCGCGTGCTGCCTGTAGTAGCCCCGTTCTCTGGCGTCTCTTTATTGGGAAGGAGCTGGTGGCATGGGGCTGCGGAGAGCAGGGCGGCAGGGAACTTCCCAAAGAGGCTGTGAGGCCATGCTCGCTTTTGTCCTGTGAGCTGTTAGAAGGCAGAGCTGGGAGCCAGGCGCCGCTGCCTGCCATGGGGCCTGCCCACCCTGATGGCGCAAGCAGGGCATTCCACAAGGCTCTGTCGGGGTGCGCGATCCCAGCTTCTGCCTCCACTCCTGCTTGGGACCCCTCCTATTGCCTGCCCTCCCTCCCCTCCCCCCCCGCCCCCCCGACACCACCACGCCCAGCACCCGGAACCAGGCACTCTGTGACATCAGTCCCACGTCCAAGGGAACCCCGGGCAACGGGAATCCTGCGGGCAGTACGTCAGCAGCCGTACTGGTGGCGACAAGCCCTCGTCCTTGCAGCTGCCACATGTCGCTGGCAGCGATGGGTTTTCTGCGTCTCCTCGTTGTCCTGCTGGCCGTGTGCTGTCCTGTGCACGGCACATGGGACAGCTGTGGGTAAGTGGCCCGAGGCTCTGGGAGGGAGCTTGGGCAAGCCTTGTGGGCTTCACTGGAGGGGGCCTGCTTGTCCCCCATGGCCACCCCCCAGGTTCCTGAAAGCCATGTGGGAGGCTCAGTGCCTTGACAGCAGCCAGGCTGCCGGCACAACTCGTCTACGGGCTGAAGCAGAAAGCGGGGCGAGGGGAGCGGGTTTTGGCCCCACGGGTTTCCTCGGCCCGTCTGGCCATGCCTTGTGGGGAGGGAAGACGGCTGGCCTTCAGCCGCAACGGCGCAAGCCATCCAGCAGCACAGTAAGGAGTTTCTGGTTACAGAGGGAGCTGCGGGCTTCGTCCCATGGCTTTGCACTACGGCATGTCGCGCGTCGTGGGTGGCACAGATGCCCAGCCAGGGGCCTGGCCCTGGATCGTCAGCATCCAGGCTCTCGTGGAAGGAGGCACGGCGCACATCTGCGGGGGCTCCCTCATCAGCCCACAGTGGGTCCTCACAGCAGCCCACTGCTTCATCGAGGTCAGGTAAGGAGGACCAGGGGTCGGGGCTAGCCCCACAACACTAGCAGGTGCCCTGAGCGCAGCGGCACGTGCTACTGCCGTCCCCTTGCCCTGCAGCACGCCCAGTGCCTGGGCACTCCGGAGCCCCGCCGAGAGGCTGCTCAGGAGAAGGCTGGGCTCGTGCCACTGCTTCCCAGCAGCCTCCCGCTCGACACTGCTTGAGCCCAAGGCACGCGAGGGCAGTCGCAGCCTCCCTAGCGCTGCTTGCCTCTCTCCCTCGTCGAGCAGAAGGCAGGGCAAGTGCCGGGCTGCTGCAGCACGTGGCTGCGCTCCCTCTGAGCCCTCTCTCCATCTGCCTTCCAGGCACATCACCGTCTTGCGCGTGGTGCTCGGTGCTACCCAGCTGACTCAGCTGGGCCCTGAGGCTCAGGTGCGCGCCGTCAGGCGGCTGCTGGTTCACCAGCACTACTGGAACGTCACACAGAGGAACGACATTGCCTTGCTGGAACTGGACCAGCCTGTCCAGTGCAACAGCTACGTACAGCTTGCCTGTGTGCCCGACGCCTCGCTGAGAGTCTCAGAGCTGACAGCCTGCTACGTCAGTGGCTGGGGTGCCAGGAAAGCAAGAGGTGAGTGGCCCAAACGCAGTGGCGGCGCCAGTGCAAGCTTGGCCAGCTTGGGGAAGCAGGATGCGCTTCCTGACGGCAGAGGCGAAAGCCAGAGTCAGGCTGTGGGGGCGTAAGCCTCTCTCTTCGAGAGAGGGGCCGGCGCCATTGACCCAGAGCAAGGCAGAAAGGCAAGAGCGGTCCAGCGCCTGTCCGCATGCAAAGCCAAGCCCCGGGGGAGGGCTTCAGCCAGACGGGGGAGGAGAACTGGCAATGAGCTGCTGGGTGTTCATTCCTTTCTGTGCTCTTCACAGCTGGAGGATCGGCATACGCGCTGCAGGAGGCCCAGGTCCACCTCATTGATGCCAGGGTCTGTAACAGCAGCGGCTGGTACAGGGGGGCCATCCACAGCCACAACATCTGTGCTGGCTATCCGCAGGGCGGCATCGACACCTGCCAGGTAGGAGCGTGCTACAAGCCAAGCCCTGGCAGCGCAGGCAGCCCCGCCACAACCGCCCAAACGTGCGCCATCACGGCCTTTTGCTGGCCACTCACACTCCCATGGCTGGGTCCCCACCGCTGAGGGCCTTACCCGCCCCTCCCCATGGGCAAGCCCTTGCCCAGGGCCTGCCCGCCTTGTCCCAGAGGCCTGGCACGCTGCCCAGAAGGCCCGCCCGGTGCCCCTGGCAGCCCACAGCTTCACCATCCCAGCCGTCTGACACACCTTCACCACCACCGTGAAGAGCGGTGAGAGCGAGCCCTGCCTTACAGGCCCACCGCCCCCTGCCAGGCAAGCTTCTACAGAGCTTGGCTGGCCACTGAATGCAGCTCTGGCAGGTGCCGTGAGAGAGAAGGAGCCAGCCACCGGGCTGACGGTGGCCACCCAACAACCCCTTCGTCCTCTCTCCTGTGCTGCAGGGGGACAGCGGTGGGCCTCTCGTGTGCCAAGACAAGAGCGCCGACTACTTCTGGCTTGTTGGCGTGACCAGCTGGGGGACGGGCTGTGCGAGAGCAAGGAAGCCCGGAGTCTACACCTCCACCCAGCACTTCTACGACTGGATCCTGGCGCAGATGGGCCTGCGCCCAGCAGTAACCACTACTGCAAGGCCACAGCCAGTCTTCACCTACACCCCCGTTCAGAGGCCGAGGCCAAGGCCAAGGCCAACAGAATCGAGCCGGTTTCCACCCTGCCCGTTTCCAGTCCAGAAGCTGCTGGACTTCTTTACTCGGCTGCAGGAGCTCCTGCAGTACCTAAGAGCGAAATAGCCTGGAGCAGCACGATGAGGAGCATCCAGGGCAGGCTGCAGCGCACAACGACCATTTCCTGCTGGGGCAATGCCTGCTGACGAAAGGCAGCCTCAGTGACAAAGGCCTGCTCTGTCCTGCCCACGCTCCTCGCAACGGCAGAACCCAGCAGGCTGCCTTCTTGCAATAAAGTGTTTCCGTTGGCATGGCTAACCACGCGCCAGTGCACTGCAGTCTCCTGTGCGAGGCAAGGACTTCCAGAGCCGGCACCTGCCGAAGGAGGCAGGCTGCCAAGTCGGGCACAAAGGGTCACCGCAAAGGGCTGAAGCTCTGCCTGCTCCGAGAGAAGCATGAGGGAACAGTGGAAGGAAGGAAGGCAGGTCATAGGAGGGCTCAGGGCCTTGGGGGTGGCAGTTGGAAGCAGAGAATGCCTTAGGCTGGCTCCTGCTGGCATCCCTGTGGGCTTCTGTACGAGGCGCAAGCCAGCTTGAAAGTGGCCTCTCAGGGCCAGCTGGGCTTCAGGGGAAATCCACGAGCTGGGGCCTTTGCTCACGCCACGGAGTTCCTGGGCTTCCCCAGGCTGCTCTGCTTTCGCAGCTGCACCATGTTTCCAAGGCCAGGCCTACGGCTGCAGTGGCTGCCGGGAGCGCCATGAGCTTTGAGTGGGAGCAAAGAGGCTGCTGCTGCTGCTGCTGCTCGGCAGTTGCCCCCCTCCCTGGCTGCCTTCTGGCTGTAGTAGCGGCCACGCTAGAGGAGCAACCGGAGGCCTGGGGCATACCAGACCCCTATGGAGGGGTGCCGCGGGGACTCGAGTGGAATGGTCGAGACTAGGGGACCGGGCCCCCAGTCCGGTGTCTTTTTGAGGGCTTGAGGCTCTGCAGAGGGGTCTGGGGTGCAACGAAGGCCTCAGAAGGGGGCCTGAGTGGACTAGAGAGAGCCTAAGGCAGCCTCCGGGTAGCCAGGGGAAAGGGTGCCCAGTGCCAGGTGGCCTCCACAGCCATCAGGGACCTGGGCACAGGCACTGTCATGTGGGGAGGCAGGGAGCGTGGCATGGGCTTGTTGTGCTCATCATCTCCTTGCCCCTTTGCGGTGCCTTGATGTTGCAGCTAGCCCAGGCACTGCCCCCCACCAGCACCGGGACCCTTGCACAGCACTCCAGCTTAAGATCACTGGCACCGGCTGCCCAGAGAGGCCCTGGAAACATTCCAGCACCACCTGCACATGATTTTGTGCAACCTGCTCTAGCACAGCCTGCTTTTGCAGGGCGTTGGACTCGATAATCTCCAGAGGTTCCCTCCAACAACGACCATTGTGTGATTCTGGGACTCGTGGCACTTTGGCTGAGGAAGAAGAGGTCAGGATCCTCAGGCCACCCGACACCTGACTGCCTTCCCAGTGTCTGTCCAAGAAACCTGCCAGTCCTCACTAACAGAAGTTGGACCTGCACACGTGGGCTTGCACATGTGCATGAGCACTGCAGGGCAACAGCCTTCTCTCTCTTCCCCGTCCTCTACTGCAGGGCGAGCGCAGATGTTCTGCCAAGGGAGCACCAGTCTGCACAGGCCCTGCTGCTGTCGCTGTCATGCAGCGGCTCTTCTACCCTGGGCTCCCGCTACTGTGTCCCACACCACTGGCCTGGTGTGATGGCAGAGCCAGGGGCACTACCCGGCTCTGCACCTTCCCGGTCCATCAGGGCAACCTGGGTGCCAGTGAGGAAGCTGGGAATTGCCCTTGGCCAGGCCCTCTCCCTGGAGTTGCCAGAGGAGGAATTCCTTGTGGATGGCAGGGATGCCAAAGCATGAGGAATTCCCCATTGGACGGCAGGGACAGTGCGTAGAGCCCCATCGATTTGAAGCCAAGCCCAGCAGCCCCTCAGCCATGGCCACGGTCACACAGAACCTCACCGAGGAGCTCATCCATATCGTCCAGGACACCCTCATAGTAACCAGGCAGTACCAAAAGTTTCTGCAAGTAATGATGGCCAAGTGGCAAGAGGCGGTCTGTAGTGGGACACACACCACGCTCACCACCACCCCACAGTTCTCTCCCTCCCCCGCCGCTAGGAAAGAGGAGCAGCAGGAAAGAGGATCAGCTCTATCCAGGGCTGCTGGAGCCCAGAGGGTTTTTCCAGGGCCTTCGAGTAGAGCTGCTGGGGGCAGATGCGCACATGGAGAAGATGGCAGATGGGGACAAAGGCCAAGGGGAGGACATGGGGCCAAGCAGAAGCAGCCCTGTGCAGGTGGGCAGAAGGAGCCCAATGGGGATGAGGAAGAGGAGCCCCATGACTCCAGACAGAATCAGCTCCATGGGCCTGGGCAGCACCATCCACGTGGGGCCAGGCAGCAGCACCCCAGCAGAGCCCAGGCCCCAGCACCATGTCCCCATGGGCAGGGCACGTGGGCAGGCAGCCTCAGGACCGTGCTGGGCAGGATTGTGCCTGCAGGAGGGCTGCTCCCAGCTGTGGGGCTGCCCAAAGGCTTGGTGGAGATGCGACTGCCGGCACCACTGTGTCTGTTTCTGCAAGCCCCCGTGGTGGCAGCGCTGCTCCCACAAGAGCAATGGGTTGCCCTGCCAGTGAGCAGCTTGCAGGGTGCAGGGCTGGGACACCCCTGGCGTGCCCCTTCATCTGAAATGTTCAATCTTTTCTCTATCCATGGTTCTATCTATGGAGCTCATCCATCCATCCTGCAGCTGGGGCTGCATCACCCTCAGTGCCTGAACCCAGCGGGGATGGTCTGGCATTGGGCACCGTTGGCACCCACAAAATGGGGGGTAGGGGTGTCTGGTACCACAGTGGGTGTGCTGGCAGCTGGGGACCGAGTCTGGCTGGAGAAAGGGCGCAGCAGGGACCCCATCAGGTCCAACAAGTGCTGAGTCCAGCCCCTGGGGAGGAACAAGCCCAGGCCCCGGCACAGGCGGGGGCCACCTTGCTGGAAAGCAGCTTAGCAGAGGAGTCTTGGTGGGCCCCTCAGGCAGCTGCCTACTGGTCAGGGGATCTGGACCCCTGGCAAAGGGGGGATCCAGTATGTATTGAGACCCCACGGTGAATCTGTGCACCACAAATAGGAAGGCATGTTATCCCCAGGCTGGCATTTCAAATGCCTAACAAATGGGGTATGGCCTTGGTCCCTTGAATGCTTCTCGTCCAAACCAGATAATAGGGTTGAAACATGGGAAATAAATCCCCTACCCTATCCGAATACTCCCCTCAGGAATTGTTCCTGAACAGTTTGATGTGAGTTGTGAAATAGAACCACGGTCTACCCCAGAAGCGCGAAGCCTTATTCCAGGCACGTGTTCTTGTTGGGGTTTTCTGGCACCAGTGTTTAAACCTGGAGATCGTATGTGTTATGCAAAAACTACCAATCCAGAAAACGCATTGAAATATGTAGTTTTGCTTACTCACAAAACAAAATGGAATTTTGTGTGGGAAGGGAAAACAAACAAGCTACCACCCATCAGCACGCTCCACCGGTCAATATCCAGCCCCTCAGGGTCCGTTCTGGGCATGTTCAGATGGGAAGATGTACTTTGCACTAACTACTTCCTCAAAATTATTTACATATGCATAAGGCACTTGCCTATGGCCCTTTGCTCCTGGGGGGTCTTTAATGGGGTCTTTGGAGAGCGCTGGTGGTCAACAACTTGGTGAACTTCAGATGAACTTTCCTGGGGCACCTGCACTCTACTTGTTCTTATAGAACTTCATCTCTTCTGTGTGCTCTATGCTTTGGAAGGCAACGCTGCGTTACCCCACTTCCCTTGGCTACTGTTATAGCCCAGCTGCCTCAGAAGGCTTGCCACCCCTTGGTGAGCTAATTCAATAGGTGGAGTTAATCACTGCCGTAGCTGCAGCCTCTCCTAGTGATTCTTTATAACTTCATCCCATCAGCGAGGAGAAGCGCCCAGCTCTGCCGCTGAAGGGCAGAGCCCCAGCAGGGCCCCAGCCCAGCCCAGGCTGCGCCTGCCCAGCTCAACATGGCTGCTGGGAGGCTGAGGGTGGGCAATGGCAGCTCCCAGCATGCCACGGGAACAACATGGCTGCCCTGCAGCACCGGGCCTACAGCTCCCAGCATGCCCTGGGAACAACCTGGCCATGGGGCTGTCCCAGGCCTACAGCTCCCAGCATGCCCTGGGAACAACATGGCCATGGGGCTGTCCCAGGCCTACAGCTCCCAGCATGCCCCGGGGACAACATGGCCATGGGGCTGTCCCAGGCCTACAGCTCCCTGCATGCCCTGGGGACAACATGGCCATGGGGCTGTCCCAGGCCTACAGCTCCCAGCATGCCCCGGGGCACGCCTTCTCCTAGCAGCCTCCCCAGGCAAGAGAGGGGAAACACCAGCCGTCCCCAGGGGCAGGGGTCAACAAAAGCCACCCAAGCGAGTTGGTGGCCAAACTGGATGCCTCAAGGTCAGGGTTTGTCTCGGCGGGTAGGTGAAATTCCTTGGCAGCGCACCTGTCCGAGCCCAGGTGCTTTGTTCCACGAGTCTCACGTGCACAGTCCTGTCGCTGAGAAGAGTGACAAAGAAACCCTGCACAATGGCCGGTGCCAGCCACAGCTGTGCACGGGCAGCTTCCAGCCCTGGGCAGGAGTTTCCTCCTCTGGCTGTGCGGCGCAGGGAAGAGGTGGGAGCTGTGCCGGCGGCCAAACAGCCCTTCACCAGCAGCACGTGGGGAAGCCCAGCGGCAGCCGCCTGCTGGCTGCAGGGGAGGTGGTGGCTGCGTGGCCACCGTGTGTCGCCGTGCAGCCTCGTGTCACAAAGGGGCAGTGATGCGGCACCCACCCGGAACTTGTGACCTCACCTGGCCAGGGCTGGACATCCTGAGCAGCGGGCCAGTTGGGCCGAGCTGCCCGTTGGGATAACTCCTTCTTGAGCTACTTGCGTGGCTACCTCTTTCTAAACATTTCTCCTTTCCTGCTGACCCCTCCTCACCTTCCACCCTCTTTCAAAGGTAAGTTGGCTTTGACTTTTGGCACAGATCCTACAGGAGGTAAATCGGGAATAAAAGTGGAGGCCGCTCTCTGCCTCCCAACCTCTAGGCTGAGCTCTTCCACCCTTCTAGGCTGGCCAGACAGGCGCTATGGGGAGCGTTCCTCTTGGCTAATTCCTATGTCTTTCCCATCGCCTAGGCTAGGAAAGTGGGGAGGGGGCAGCCCGAGGCATTGAGCTTCAGCATAGCCTGACCCGAAGCCCACCTTGACTGATGGGTCAGGAAGGGAGACCAGAAACACAGCCCAGCAATGGCAACCGTTAAAGGAGCGGCCAAAAGGCAGTCACTCCTGCAGACAGGGTGGGCAAATGTGGGCTGGAGAGCCAGAGGGCTCTGCTGCCAACAGGCGCTACAGACAGTTAAAACGACCACTGGAACACGTTTGATGGTGACTGCTGGCCTCTGGGTTTTTCGGTGCTTGAATGATTTTCTTGAGCTCCGCTTCTTTCATTGCAACCAGGTGACGGGATTGGAGCTGATCTTCTTTTTCTGGACTGCGTCCGGACATCCTTTGTCAGCCAAAGCTTCCCGCTGTGCTGCTGAGAGGAGCGATGGCCGCAATGGGGAGCAACTCCTGTGAGTAACGGTTTCACCAGCAGGCTTGGCCTTGGTGAATCCCCAAATGCAATGGGCACGGCTGGTGTTCCATCCCGCAACGTTGCTGTGGGGGACAACCTCAAGGGAATTCTGGGGCTTTTCCTGAGAGCAGCCAGGCCTACCCAGGGGTTTTGTGCAACAAAACCATCATTTCCCTGCAGTCGTTGCCAAGGGAATGGCTCCACCACAAAGGATCCTCTTTCCCCCGGAGAAGATTTGCATGGGCTGGCAGCAAAGGCAGAGAGCTGGAGCAGGCCTCTACAACCTGGGCAATACGTGCTTCCTCAACTCCGTGCTGCAGTGCCTGACGTACACCCCACCTCTTGCCAACTACCTGCTCTCTTGTGAGCACAGCGACTCCTGTGAGTACTTTTTGGAAGATCTCCTTGTCAGTCTGTTGGGCACTTCCCAAGGACCCCCAGAACCTGCCGCTGGATGCAGGAGAAAAGCAGCCCTTCTTTCTCAGCCACCGCCAAGGTGGTGCTCTTGGGACGCTCAAGCCTACAAGCCGCTTGGCCTATCGAGGCGTGTTTGCTGTCACAAAGATGCCTCTTTCTAGTGCTGCCTGCCGTTCCCTATTCCTGCATCTAACCTACATATTTGCTGGTTGCACAGAAAACTTCTGTCAGCGAGGCATCCCTCTCAAGAATGTTTTCTGTGTGCTGAGATGTCGTGGGCTTGCTGGGCCATTGGCACCTGGGGACGACTAGGAGACTGTCCTAGCAGAACTCCAAGGTCTCATGAGGTTTCCCATCACAATGGCTCTTTGACTGACCTGACCAGCTTGCTTCCTTCCCTCCCTCCTTCCCTCCCTCCCTCTTCAGGTCAGCAGGAAGGCTTCTGCATGATGTGCATCATGGAAGCGCACGTTAACGATGCCTTGTCCACCTCAGACTGTGCCATCCAGCCCAGGGCCGTCATCAATGCCCTCTCACGTAAGTCATCTCAGCTGCTTTGACTTGCTATCCTCTGTTGGCAGAGGACTGAAGTACTACCTTCCTCTTGATTAGGAATAGGAGGGCATTTCACGCTTGGCATGCAGGAAGACGCCCACGACTTCTTACGCTGTACTGTCACTGCCATGCAGAGAGCTTGTCTGGCTGGAAGCAGCGCGTAAGCACAAGCAAACGACCTTTCAATGTTGCCCAGCGCTTTGGCCTCCTTGACGTACCCCATCAAGGAAAGCCTATGCCCAGGGCTTTCAGGCACAGGAAAACTCTTGGAGGAGATAACTCTCTGCCTTACCATTTCCTTCCAGCTGGGACATCTCTTCTCAATATACTACCATCGTCCATCAAATATTTGGGGGCTTCCTGAGGTCCAGAGGTATGTTTCCACAACTGTTGCTCTCCTTACACTTGCCTGTGCCCTGCTGTGTGTCTGTGAGAGACAGCTGAGCGTGGGGCTGGCTCGAGTAGGGATGAAGAGCATAAACGGGCACGGTCAATCGACTTCGCCTGTCGCTGATCGTTTCCGTTTGCCTTCCAGTCACGTGCTGCAGCTGCAAAGCAGTTTCCGATTCCTACGAGGCCTTCCTGGATGTGCCTTTGGATATCCAAGTAAGAGGGTTTCTCACTGTGCTTCAAGTCGTCCCAAGCTCCTTGTGGCTTCCCAGAATCTGCGCAGCTGGCTTTGAAAAGTGCGCTGTGAACACAGGAGAGCTGTGGGGGTGGTGGGAAGTGGTATGGGTGGTGTCTTCCTGCAACGGCCGTGGCAGTGGACTCCTTGTAGATGCTGGCTTTAAAGCTGGACAAGCACGCATTATCCTCTCTGCACCCCTGAGGGACTCTCAGCCACCTTCTCTTTGCCCTCCCTCAACACCCAACTGGCTCCTAGGCTGATGGCTCGTGTTGTTTTCATTCCTGATGACCCTGCACACCATCGGTAGCTGAACTGAGCGGTGGCACGGTGAGGTAGCTCTTAATAGTGCCGGCCGGGAATCTCTGGGAAGGGAGGGAAATGTTCGGCATCATACCCTCTTTCTGCCTCCCTCTGGCCAAGGTTTGCAGGGTCACAGTGGATCTCCTCAGCGGCAGCTCCCTGGGTCTTGTGGGCAACTCCTCCTGAGTGCTTGGGCGAGGGCATTTCCACCAGCTCAGAGCTCTCCTTTCTCACCCCTCCAGGCAGCCTCATCTGTCACCGCAGCTCTGGAGGACTTTGTCAAACCCGAGCAGCTGGCTGGTGAAAACAGCTTTCGATGTAACAGGTAAGAGGATGACTAACACCAGATTAAGACTTGTAGCTGTGTGGAGATGCTGCGTGTCATCGAGCCTCAGGAGGTTCGATGCACAATCAGGAGGCACAGCTTTTCTTTCTTCCAGCCTAATGGTTCTGAAGAGCCATGAAATGGCGTGAGGACGTGTGAGGTGGAAAAGGTTGTCTGGCCGCCGTGGGGCAAGCTAGGGTGCATTTCAGCGCTTTTCTCTCTGCTTGCTTTCAAGCTGTGGCAAGAAGGTTACCGCCCTCAAGAGGTTTACAATCGAGCGCACGCCCAGGGTTCTCACGCTGTGCCTGAAACGCTTTGATTTCTCCGGCAAGAAGATCGGCAAGGTGTGTACGCAATTGGAGGGCCACTTTCTTTCTCGTCCTGGAGCAGGAGATTTCCCAAAGCAGCACGCTCTGTCACAAGCTGTTCAGGTGGAGCTTTTGGTGTTCCCTTCTGGGGAGAGGAGAGCTCCTGTGGCAAGGCAAGCACATGCTCTGCTGCGACAGAGCTGCTCTGGCCGAGAGCAGTTTCCTGCCACCCAAGGCGTCACCTGCTGCTTCAGGGACAAGCGAGTGTTGACGAGCCCCAGAGATGTATTTCTACACAGCTGGGCCCCGGTCTTGCCAGGCTCTTTCACGTCGTATGCCAGGATCCCTTATGAGCCCTCTTGGTCTCTCCACAGTTTGTGCAGTATCCCCAGTACTTGGATCTCCAGCCATACATGTCTCAGGGAGCAGCAGCACCGCCCCTCTACACCTTATACGCTGTCCTGGTGCACAGCGGTGGCAGCTCCTTGGCAGGACACTATTTCTGCTACACAAAGGTAAAGAGCCACTTCCTTCATCTCGGGGACTATGTGTGCTGGGGAAGGCAAACTTTGGCGGCGCTCTTTCTGGCAGCCAAGGTTCTGGGGGAGAAGGTCTCCTGACCAGCTGGGTGGGATTTGCGTTGTCGGACTCTTGCTTGTGTAGTTTTCTGCCTGTGTCGTTCGAGAGAAACCATGCAGTTCATCTCCACACGTCCTTGCCTTTCTTTGACAGGCCAGCAATGGACTCTGGTACCAGATGGATGATACGTCTGTGGCTTACTGTGACCGCAACACAGCTCTCGGGCAGCAAGCCTACTTACTGTTTTATATCAGGTAACAGCCAGGACTAACAGCTGTTCAGAACACGTTTCCTTTTCAGGGTTTTGCTATTTCTCTTCTGATCCTCCTGAGTTGTTCCGTCCCAGGAGGCAATTACTACCCGCACCACTCAGGGCTGTCGAAGGTGACCTACCTGCCGCCAGTCCTTCCCTTCCCTTGCTGGGCTTTAGGCTGCTGCCCCCATGTAAACTGCTATTTGTCTGCTCTCTGTAGGTGGCTGATAGAGAGCAGAGTCCCTAAAGGGGCCTACAGGGAAGATGGGGGGGGGGGGGGAGGAGGACAGGACTCCTGCTCAGGGAGCGTAGTGATAGGGCGAGGGCCATTAGTTTTCAACTTAAGGAATGTAAATTTAGATTTAATGTTAGGAAGAATTACTTTATGGCAGGGGTGGGGTGACCGTGGAAGTGGTTGCCCAGAGAAGCTGTGGATGCCCCCTCCCTGGAAGTGTTCCAGGCGCGCTTGGACAGGGCTTTGAGCAAGTCGGTCTAGTGGAAGGTGTCCCTGCCTGTGGCAAGGGACATGACCTAAATGCTCGCCGAGGTCCCTTCCAACGCAAACTGTTCTGTGATTTTACGATTCCACGAAATGGAGGCCATAGCGGGTATGAAGAGGAGGTCTTGCTGTGACAGGGGCAGAGTTGGTGGGAAGACCCCAAGTGAAGTCCCCATTTGTAGCCTGACATGTCTTCTCTCTGTCATACAAACCGCTCCAAGTCAATGAGTGAAGGCCAGTGGAGGTTGCAAGAGCAGCCCTAAGTGGACATCACTCTTTTTTCTTATTTTCCCCAGATGCTCTGATGGGAAATCTAGTCAACAGGCGTCAATGTCACCAGCACCATCATATGCCCGCTCCTTCTTTGGTCAGCAGCGGGGCGGCAGGCAGCAGGCAGACCCTGTGGGACCACGGGATCAGCCTGATTGGACTAAGGTAACTCTGGGGAGGTGGGTCAGGGCAGCAGATGGACAGCGGATTTCTTTCGGGGGTCTTGGCATTGCTCTCCTTGCCCCCACACACTGCAGCCTTCTTCAGAGCCACCACGCTGCTCCGTCTCAAAGCATCGCCCCTAGATCCAACCTACTTGTGTGCCTTCGGCCCCTCTGCCTTTGCAGCCCTCCAGGAGGGCCTCTGGGAGGTCTTTAGTTGTCGCCTCAGAGCGCTCTGGAGGTTTCCCACTGCTCCATCCCCTCCAGGAGGAAAGGACAGGACCTTTTCACAGCTCTCTTGGCAGGATATGGCGATGGGCATGGAGGACTCTGCAGAGGACAGCAGCTCCTGGCCAGGCGGGCTCAGCATCACCTCCCATGTGGACATGCCCTTGCATCACTCCTGCGTCTGTAGGAGGCTGGAGTCCTGCACTAGAGCTGCATGCCCACACTGCCATCCACCATTTGACCATGTGCTGCACACTGCGCGAGAAGACAGCCACCAAGAGGAGCACAGATTCAGCCCTTCTTCCCGCTGCCAGAGGAATGGTGCCAGGAAGAGAACCCGGAGCAGATCCCCGCAGCGCAGAAATGATCTCCACAGCTGCTTCGTGGAAACCACAGACTGCAAGCGCTCCACAGGGAGGAGGAGGAGACCTAGTCCTCCAAGTTGTCACCACACTCCCAGGGATAACACAGCTCCAGGGCCCTCCAAACGCAGCTGCCAGTATACTCCTGCACCCAGGGCTGCTCCCAGGGAGCAAACCCTGCCAACGCAGAGAGCGCGGAGCCGATCCCTGTGGCACCGCTATGATCTCCACAGGCAGTTCACAGAGTACCACCCCTCAGCAGCGGGGATGAGAACTGGTCCTCCAACACAGGACCGTGCTCCCAGCAACAACAGAACGCAATGGCCTTCCCACAGTAGCTCCCACTTGGCTCCCGCACCCAGGGCTCTTCTGGAGCAAGCCCTGCTCAGGCAGAGAGAGTGGACCAGATCCCTGCGGGCATGGCTAACATCTCCGCAACTGGTTAAAAACACACACCATTAAAACAAAACACACTCCTCAGGCCTATGCCAAGGACAAGCTGCCACCAATGAGGTTCATCTTGCACAAGGCATCACCATGCAGGAAATCTTCCAGACGAAAAGGAAACGATAAAATAAAGACATATCAAGCAAGAGCTGGCTAAAGGCTTAACTGGACGCAGTAGTGAAGGAGAGGCAAGCTTTTAACTGCCTGAATCTCCAAGAAGCAAGTGGAGTGTTGGAAGGTGTCTGAATGATCGAAGAGTAAGGGGAAGGGAAATCTAGCAGGCAAGCGCAAGGGCTTCTGTGCAGATGGGCTGCTGGAAAGGGGACTTCAGACGTGGCGTCCTTGGGCATGAGTGTATCTGCACGCTTTGGTGGTCCATTCTAAGTGGGGCTAGTACGGAGAAGGGTGACACCAGGAAAAGCCCAGGGCTGGGACCGCCAGGTGGGTAATAAATATCTCTGAACCTGTGCAGAGCCAAAGCTCCACTGCAGGCTGGCCAGCAGGTCCCTAAGGAAGGGATCCGTCAATCCAAGGAGCCAGTGAGCCACTCAGGTCCCCAGCCATCGGCAGCTCCAAGCCACCTCCATGGGCTTGGAGACTCCAGGGGCGATCACCCAGAGGCAGAACTGAAACCCATCGCTTGGCAATTACAGCCTGCCTCTTCAGGGGAAGCACTTCTTGTTTCCTCCAAGCCTTCCTCCTCCTGACGGCATCCTGTCCCACCATGCGGAAGGGCTCTTCTTAGAGATGTCTCTTTTGGGTTGGAATGATGGACTTCAGAGCCTGCCTTCCTTGCAAGGAAACACGCCAAACACTAGAAAGCTTCAGGCCACTTTGGAGGCTACGCTCTGGCTGCTGAGGGAAGCAGGTTGGTTTGTTAGCTTCACCTTTGCCGGGGGCTGTGATGTGCCCGGCCCCACCATCCCAGCACCAGGACCACCCAGCCACCCTCTTGAGGCTCTGGGAAGGCGGGTGATATTTCCTTTACTGCGCCAAGTAGCTGACACAGGCTTTAGTCATTCCCTCTTTCTTGGCAATGCTTAGGATGGGCTTCAAAGAGGTTTAGTAAAACATTTCCCATCAAAAACCCTTTTGACAGAAAATGGCTTTTGGGCACGATGCAAACTCCTGTGGAGAAGAAAAGTTCACATCAAACCTGCTCAGCCGATGTGAGAGACCTTCATGAGAAACCAGGAGTTGTTTTCCTCCTCCCAACATTTTTGGCAAGGTACTGCTGATGCAAAAGGTTCTGTGTTGTCAAGGTGGACACAGGTTGGTGGTGGAAGTAATGGAGACGTTTTCATGTACTCCTGGGCCAGGAATCACTTGCGAGTGCTTGAATCTGACAGCAGCAGCGCCCAGGCAGAGCTGGGAGCAGCCCCTGGCGACATCTCTTGGCTTTATGGCAGTGTTTGCAGCCCCAGCACACGTCCCCTGCCCCCTGCAGAGATCAGGCAGGAGGCTGGAGGGAAGACTCCCACCGATGGCTTTTGCCTCCAGGCTGGAGCGCACTGTCCCAGGCTCAGGAGCCGCCACCTCCGCGCTCCCCTACCCCATGCTGGGGCAATAAGGCAGCACTCCTCCTTCTACAGAACAACACCCCAAGCTTACGCCGAGGATGAAACGCCGATTTCCTCCTCATGCAGGTTTCTCCCACGGCTACAGGCTGCCACAGGGCTGTAGGGTCGACGTTCACAGGTGTCTCGAATGCCAGCACAAGTGTGGCTTTTCACAGGCAACACTGCAGGGAGATTTCTGGAAGAGTGTATCAAACCACACATATTCATTTGCCTTTCGAGTCTGTTATGTCGAGGACCTGGCAAGGTCACTGGTTTTGCACAGCAGCGGAGATGCTGATGTAGCCACATGACTCCAAGGTCCAGGGGCTTGACAGGAACAAACCTCAACATCTCGGTGCTCACCAGAAAATCAAAGGAGCTGGCAGTGAAACCTTCCTTTGAGACGGCTACATGAAATTGCATGGCAGAAACGGAGAGGCAGCAAGCTTTGGACCAAGGAAGCAGCTCTCTTTGCCCGGGGGCTGTAGCAAACTGCCGTGTTTCCTCCCCAGAAGCTTCCTCCGGTCCCCGCCCTGCTCGGCACCGAGCCCACAACGTTGCACTGCCAGTAGCACCAAAGGCAGACAAGGGGACAGGAGCAAGGTGTTACAGTCAGTCTGGGGTGGGAAGATAGGTGCGAGCTGACCAGGGCAGGAATCGTCACAGCCCTTGACAGGGTAAGTCTCGGCCAGCAGGGCAATGCAGAGGAGGTCCTGGAACATGTCACAGCTGAGAGGACCTGTCCTGATGGCTCTCCTGCATTTTCTGGTGTGGGGCAGAAGACGTGCTCCAGGGCAGGACTGGCCTGCTGCACCACGGGAAGGACAGAGCATGGTGGACCCCTCCTCCCAGGGCCGGCTGCAGGGCTGCGAAGGTGGCTGTGCAGGCAGGGGTGCCCAGCGCTGTCCTTGCCAGCAGGGTCCCTGCAGCCCAGGGGGCTGTGTGCTGGGGCAGGGGCTCTGCCACCTGCCAGGGGCAGCTCTCAGCCTGCCGGGGGGCTCCCCACAGAGATGCGGGGAGAAGCTGTGCATCGCGTCCAGGCAGGTTTTGAATGTCTCCAGAGAAGCAGACTCCACAGCCTCTTTGGGCAGCTTGTCACACTGCTCCAACACTGTCAAAGCACTATAAAAACTAGCTGGCTGCTACAAGGCTTTTACCATCATATGCCAGGTTAACTTCAATAAGTAGTTCCCACGCCTTGCCCCGGCACAGCCACCAGTCCCCTACAAGGTTTCAGAAGTTCATCTACGGGCCATGCTGTTTCTTCAGCCTCTTCAAGCCAGTCTACCCTGCTTCTCCCGGGGCCTCTCCTTGTCTCTCCGCCATCTTGGGAGGGGAGGGAGGGGGTGGGGGGGTGGGGAGCGGGTGCAGGAAGCAGCCACAGCTGCACATTATCCACGTCAGCCGCCAACACACCACCCCTGAGGCATGCCCACAGCTGTATATTATCAATATAATTAACCTGCCTTCATTCCTCTATAATTCCTCTACAATTCTCCCCCGGTTTTTTCTTTTCTTTTTTCTTGTTCTTCTTAACATTTCATTGTATTTATTTACGTATTTAACAGGTATTTAACAATCATCACAACATTTTCAAAATAAACTACTCATACAGTCCAGACAACTCGTCCCTGAACTCTTTTGTTCTTCTTTGTTGAAACATGTTTTACAAGTGTATAGGATTTGACCTGTGATGTGGTGTGCTACATTCTCAACTCTGGTGGGATCAGGAGGACTCACGGACACGGAATGCTCATTTGAAACCGGTGGGAACATTGATAATGTATGTTAAGAAGAGTGATTGTTGTGTACGTACCCATTTCCCTGAATATACTCAGGCAGGAATTCCTCTAGCTGGTATCCCCGTTCCGTTTGGGACTAACGGGAATAACTTGTGGCTAAGACCAGGATACGCTCCTTGGAACGAGACTGACCTCCAGACTTGGACAACACTGAATCCACACTTGTCCACTGTGAAGTGTGTTACTGCAAATGAAGCCAAGACACACGCAAATGCTCCCGCAGAGGGGGCGTGCCTAGGTGGGCAGCAGCTGAGGGCATGCGTGCTCAAGCACCTCCAAGTCCTTCCTGCCTCCAGGAGGTGGAGAGGTGGCCAGTGGTTGGCAGGCCTGGTCCTCTTGCAAGGTGGGGATGCTGGGGATGAGCAAGCACGTGGGCTGCAGCCACAGGCCATCCACATGCCTGAAAGGCTCTCTCACCCCTCTTGCTGGTCACCTAGTCCAGCTTCAGGTTCACTAGTGAGTTGCGCGCACACACAGGGCTCCCAGCAGTAGCTGGCCCGAGACACTGGGGCTTTCCAAGCGCTGGCTGCCTATGGCCTGTGTTGCCGTCAGCCTTTGCTAGCAGCCAGGCCAGGGGACCCACCGCGCAGCGGGTGCAGAGTGGGCCCACACAGGAGGGGCTTTGGGGTGGCTCTCCAGAAGAGGCCAGCGGGTCCTGTGGTGATCAGGCACAGGGCTAAGCAAGTAAAGCAGCCAGCGCTTTGCTTCTGTGTGCCTGGCTCCTTGATCCCCCCTTCTCTCCGTTTGCCGTGCTTATACGTGCCCCTCATCTTCCCTGGCTCCTCCCTTTCTCAGCCCTGCTCTCCTTGGCCAAGACAAGGCCAACCCCGCTTATTTTGCCCCACCGTGCTCCCAGGTTTGCCCCATCTGTCAACACACAGATGTGGCCTTTGGGTGCTCTTAGCTAGGTCCCCTTGCACTTGCGTGCCATTGCTGACGGGCTTGCCTGGGAACTGCTGTCCCTGCCAGAGTCCTCTCTGCAAAATGACCCCAAGCTCTTGAAGGTCAAGCAGCTGTGAAGCGTGGCCACCTCTGACGCCATTCCCCGCTAACCACCTGCCAAATGTGGTGCTGGAAGAGCAGCGTATCCCCAGCAGACAAGTTGTCTTCTCCAAGGACGCCTTCTGCCTGCTCTCCGCAGACCCACGGGAACCGGCAGCAGGTCCCTTGTCAAAACACAAAGCAGCCTTGAGCCCGCTGGCTTGGAGGCCCAGTTCTGGGGCCTAGGAAGCCCTGTGCGCCTCAAGCGCCTTGAGAGCAGCTCTTCAACTTTCAGGCAGAGCCTGCCCGCTCCTCCTCCTTGGGACCCAGTTGCTCCCTCCGCTGTGTTCCTTATGCCTCGCCACACAAGCCAGGGTGGCAGCAGGGAGCTGCCGCACCTTTCACAAGCTTTGAGGCTGCCATGCTTCAAGCCACTGCCCTCGCCCCCCACGGACCTAGCCCTGCTGCGCTTTAAATGCAGTGCACGTGCCTGGATCCTGCTTCTCTGCTGCACTCCAGCATGTGAGTGAGCAAGGCTCCCCCAGGCAGTGGCAGAAGGCAGACTCCTGAGACAAGGCTGATGCAGGATTTACCAAAGCCATGGACAGCAATGGCACGTACGGCTAAGAGCAGGAGCATCCTTGTCTCTCGAGAGCTTCACCTTGCTTGTCCTTGCCACAAATGCCCTGCTCAGTGTGCGCCCAGAACTGCAATCAGACTCATGGATAGCAAGGAGGACACGAGGCCTGCCAGAGGGCGTTGCTGTCACTGACATAGCCAGCGAGGACTGTGCTGCACCTGCATTTCACTGTTCTTTGTGCAGCAAGGTTGACACTGCTGGGCTACGCTTGGCTTATTTGGCTTGCCCAGCACCGTTGCCAGCCGCAGCCGTAAGAGACATTGGCTCTTGGACACCCAGGCATGCGCGTGCTGCCTGTAGTAGCCCCGTTCTCTGGCGTCTCTTTATTGGGAAGGAGCTGGTGGCATGGGGCTGCGGAGAGCAGGGCGGCAGGGAACTTCCCAAAGAGGCTGTGAGGCCATGCTCGCTTTTGTCCTGTGAGCTGTTAGAAGGCAGAGCTGGGAGCCAGGCGCCGCTGCCTGCCATGGGGCCTGCCCACCCTGATGGCGCAAGCAGGGCATTCCACAAGGCTCTGTCGGGGTGCGCGATCCCAGCTTCTGCCTCCACTCCTGCTTGGGACCCCTCCTATTGCCTCCCCTCCCTCCCCTCCCCCCCCGCCCCCCCGACACCACCACGCCCAGCACCCGGAACCAGGCACTCTGTGACATCAGTCCCACGTCCAAGGGAACCCCGGGCAACGGGAATCCTGCGGGCAGTACGTCAGCAGCCGTACTGGTGGCGACAAGCCCTCGTCCTTGCAGCTGCCACATGTCGCTGGCAGCGATGGGTTTTCTGCGTCTCCTCGTTGTCCTGCTGGCCGTGTGCTGTCCTGTGCACGGCACATGGGACAGCTGTGGGTAAGTGGCCCGAGGCTCTGGGAGGGAGTTGGGCAAGCCTTGTGGGCTTCACTGGAGGGGGCCTGCTTGTCCCCCATGGCCACCCCCCAGGTTCCTGAAAGCCATGTGGGAGGCTCAGTGCCTTGACAGCAGCCAGGCTGCCGGCACAACTCGTCTACGGGCTGAAGCAGAAAGCGGGGCGAGGGGAGCGGGTTTTGGCCCCACGGGTTTCCTCGGCCTGTCTGGCCATGCCTTGTGGGGAGGGAAGACGGCTGGCCTTCAGCCGCAACGGCGCAAGCCATCCAGCAGCACAGTAAGGAGTTTCTGGTTACAGAGGGAGCTGCGGGCTTTGTCCCATGGCTTTGCACTACGGCATGTCGCGCGTCGTGGGTGGCACAGATGCCCAGCCAGGGGCCTGGCCCTGGATCGTCAGCATCCAGGCTCTCGTGGAAGGAGGCACGGCGCACATCTGCGGGGGCTCCCTCATCAGCCCACAGTGGGTCCTCACAGCAGCCCACTGCTTCATCGAGGTCAGGTAAGGAGGACCAGGGGTCGGGGCTAGCCCCACAACACTAGCAAGTGCCCTGAGCGCAGCAGCACGTGCTACTGCCGTCCCGTTGCCCTGCAGTACGCCCAGTGCCTGGGCACTCCGGAGCCCCGCCGAGAGGCTGCTCAGGAGAAGGCTGGGCTCGTGCCACTGCTTCCCAGCAGCCTCCCGCTCGACACTGCTTGAGCCCAAGGCACGCGAGGGCAGTCGCAGCCTCCCTAGCGCTGCTTGCCTCTCTCCCTCGTCGAGCAGAAGGCAGGGCAAGTGCCGGGCTGCTGCAGCACGTGGCTGCGCTCCCTCTGAGCCCTCTCTCCATCTGCCTTCCAGGCACATCACCGTCTTGCGCGTGGTGCTCGGTGCTACCCAGCTGACTCAGCTGGGCCCTGAGGCTCAGGTGCGCGCCGTCAGGCGGCTGCTGGTTCACCAGCACTACTGGAACGTCACACAGAGGAACGACATTGCCTTGCTGGAGCTGGACCAGCCTGTCCAGTGCAACAGCTACGTACAGCTTGCCTGTGTGCCCGACGCCTCGCTGAGAGTCTCAGAGCTGACAGCCTGCTACGTCAGTGGCTGGGGTGCCAGGAAAGCAAGAGGTGAGTGGCCCAAACGCAGTGGCGGCGCCAGTGCAAGCTTGGCCAGCTTGGGGAAGCAGGATGCGCTTCCTGACGGCAGAGGCGAAAGCCAGAGTCAGGCTGTGGGGGCGTAAGCCCCTCTCTTCGAGAGAGGGGCCGGCGCCATTGACCCAGAGCAAGGCAGAAAGGCAAGAGCGGTCCAGCGCCTGTCCGCATGCAAAGCCAAGCCCCGGGGGAGGGCTTCAGCCAGACGGGGGAGGAGAACTGGCAATGAGCTGCTGGGTGTTCATTCCTTTCTGTGCTCTTCACAGCTGGAGGATCGGCATACGCGCTGCAGGAGGCCCAGGTCCACCTCATTGATGCCAGGGTCTGTAACAGCAGCGGCTGGTACAGGGGGGCCATCCACAGCCACAACATCTGTGCTGGCTATCCGCAGGGCGGCATCGACACCTGCCAGGTAGGAGCGTGCTACAAGCCAAGCCCTGGCAGCGCAGGCAGCCCCGCCACAACCGCCCAAACGTGCGCCATCACGGCCTTTTGCCGGCCACTCACACTCCCATGGCTGGGTCCCCACCGCTGAGGGCCTTACCCGCCCCTCCCCATGGGCAAGCCCTTGCCCAGGGCCTGCCCGCCTTGTCCCAGAGGCCTGGCACGCTGCCCAGAAGGCCCGCCCGGTGCCCCTGGCAGCCCACAGCTCCACCATCCCAGCCGTCTGACACACCTTCACCACCACCGTGAAGAGCGGTGAGAGCGAGCCCTGCCTTACAGGCCCACCGCCCCCTGCCAGGCAAGCTTCTACAGAGCTTGGCTGGCCACTGAATGCAGCTCTGGCAGGTGCCGTGAGAGAGAAGGAGCCAGCCACCGGGCTGACGGTGGCCACCCAACAACCCCTTCGTCCTCTCTCCTGTGCTGCAGGGGGACAGCGGTGGGCCTCTCGTGTGCCAAGACAAGAGCGCCGACTACTTCTGGCTTGTTGGCGTGACCAGCTGGGGGACGGGCTGTGCGAGAGCAAGGAAGCCCGGAGTCTACACCTCCACCCAGCACTTCTACGACTGGATCCTGGCGCAGATGGGCCTGCGCCCAGCAGTAACCACTACTGCAAGGCCACAGCCAGTCTTCACCTACACCCCCGTTCAGAGGCCGAGGCCAAGGCCAAGGCCAACAGAATCGAGCCGGTTTCCACCCTGCCCGTTTCCAGTCCAGAAGCTGCTGGACTTCTTTACTCGGCTGCAGGAGCTCCTGCAGTACCTAAGAGCGAAATAGCTTGGAGCAGCACCATGAGGAGCATCCAGGGCAGGCTGCAGCGCACAACGACCGTTTCCTGCTGGGGCAATGCCTGCTGACGAAAGGCAGCCTCAGTGACAAAGGCCTGCTCTGTCCTGCCCACGCTCCTCGCAACGGCAGAACCCAGCAGGCTGCCTTCTTGCAATAAAGTGTTTCCGTTGGCATGGCTAACCACGCGCCAGTGCACTGCAGTCTCCTGTGCGAGGCAAGGACTTCCAGAGCCGGCACCTGCCGAAGGAGGCAGGCTGCCAAGTCGGGCACAAAGGGTCACCGCAAAGGGCTGAAGCTCTGCCTGCTCCGAGAGAAGCATGAGGGAACAGTGGAAGGAAGGAAGGCAGGTCATAGGAGGGCTCAGGGCCTTGGGGGTGGCAGTTGGAAGCAGAGAATGCCTTAGGCTGGCTCCTGCTGGCATCCCTGTGGGCTTCTGTACGAGGCGCAAGCCAGCTTGAAAGTGGCCTCTCAGGGCCAGCTGGGCTTCAGGGGAAATCCACGAGCTGGGGCCTTTGCTCACGCCACGGAGTTCCTGGGCTTCCCCAGGCTGCTCTGCTTTCACAGCTGCACCATGTTTCCAAGCCCAGGCCTACGGCTGCAGTGGCTGCCGGGAGCGCCATGAGCTTTGAGTGGGAGCAAAGAGGCTGCTGCTGCTGCTGCTGCTCGGCAGTTGCCCCCCTCCCTGGCTGCCTTCTGGCTGTAGTAGCGGCCACGCTAGAGGAGCAACCGGAGGCCTGGGGCATACCAGACCCCTATGGAGGGGTGCCGCGGGGACTCGAGTGGAATGGTCGAGACTAGGGGACCGGGCCCCCAGTCCGGTGTCTTTTTGAGGGCTTGAGGCTCTGCAGAGGGGTCTGGGGTGCAACGAAGGCCTCAGAAGGGGGCCTGAGTGGACTAGAGAGAGCCTAAGGCAGCCTCCGGGTAGCCAGGGGAAAGGGTGCCCAGTGCCAGGTGGCCTCCACAGCCATCAGGGACCTGGGCACAGGCACTGTCATGTGGGGAGGCAGGGAGCGTGGCATGGGCTTGTTGTGCTCATCATCTCCTTGCCCCTTTGCGGTGCCTTGATGTTGCAGCTAGCCCAGGCACTGCCCCCCACCAGCACCGGGACCCTTGCACAGCACTCCAGCTTAAGATCACTGGCACCGGCTGCCCAGAGAGGCCCTGGAAACATTCCAGCACCACCTGCACATGATTTTGTGCAACCTGCTCTAGCACAGCCTGCTTTTGCAGGGCGTTGGACTCGATAATCTCCAGAGGTTCCCTCCAACAACGACCATTGTGTGATTCTGGGACTCGTGGCACTTTGGCTGAGGAAGAAGAGGTCAGGATCCTCAGGCCACCCGACACCTGACTGCCTTCCCAGTGTCTGTCCAAGAAACCTGCCAGTCCTCACTAACAGAAGTTGGACCTGCACACGTGGGCTTGCACATGTGCATGAGCACTGCAGGGCAACAGCCTTCTCTCTCTTCCCCGTCCTCTACTGCAGGGCGAGCGCAGATGTTCTGCCAAGGGAGCACCAGTCTGCACAGGCCCTGCTGCTGTCGCTGTCATGCAGCGGCTCTTCTACCCCGGGCTCCCGCTACTGTGTCCCACACCACTGGCCTGGTGTGATGGCAGAGCCAGGGGCCCTGCCCGGTCTGCACCTTCCCGGTCCATCAGGGCAACCTGGGTGCCAGTGAGGAAGCTGGGAATTGCCCTTGGCCAGGCCCTCTCCCTGGAGTTGCCAGAGGAGGAATTCCTTGTGGATGGCAGGGATGCCAAAGCATGAGGAATTCCCCATTGGACGGCAGGGACAGTGCGTAGAGCCCCATCGATTTGAAGCCAAGCCCAGCAGCCCCTCAGCCATGGCCACGGTCACACAGAACCTCACCGAGGAGCTCATCCATATCGTCCAGGACACCCTCATAGTAACCAGGCAGTACCAAAAGTTTCTGCAAGTAATGATGGCCAAGTGGCAAGAGGCGGTCTGTAGCGGGACACACACCACGCTCACCACCACCCCACAGTTCTCTCCCTTCCCCGCCACCAGGAAAGAGGAGCAGCAGGAAAGAGGATCAGCTCTATCCAGGGCTGCTGGAGCCCAGAGGGTTTTTCCAGGGCCTTCGAGTAGAGCTGCTGGGGGCAGATGCGCACATGGAGAAGATGGCAGATGGGGACAAAGGCCAAGGGGAGGACATGGGGCCAAGCAGAAGCAGCCCTGTGCAGGTGGGCAGAAGGAGCCCAATGGGGATGAGGAAGAGGAGCCCCATGACTCCAGACAGAATCAGCTCCATGGGCCTGGGCAGCACCATCCACGTGGGGCCAGGCAGCAGCACCCCAGCAGAGCCCAGGCCCCAGCACCATGTCCCCATGGGCAGGGCACGTGGGCAGGCAGCCTCAGGACCGTGCTGGGCAGGATTGTGCCTGCAGGAGGGCTGCTCCCAGCTGTGGGGCTGCCCAAAGGCTTGGTGGAGATGCGACTGCCGGCACCACTGTGTCTGTTTCTGCAAGCCCCCGTGGTGGCAGCGCTGCTCCCACAAGAGCAATGGGTTCCCCTGCCAGTGGGCAGCTTGCAGGGTGCAGGGCTGGGAACCCTCTGGGGTGCACCCCCATCTGAAATGTTAAATCTTGCAGGAGCGGGCTGCAAACTAGGACCATGCGTGGCAATCAGTTAGCTGAGGGGAATGTGCTCGAGCTTGTCTAGACAACAATTAACATGATGAGGCATGTTTGCAGAGCACAGGGGAGTGGGAGACAGATGGCGCCAAGGATGGCACCATGGAAAGGTAACACCTTGCTGTTAATTGATGAAAGTGTCCTTTGTCGTTAACCACCAATCAGGGATTGCCTAGTCTGTAATTCTTAGCTTAAAGAACCAATCTGTTTAAAGCACGCAGCTTCTGAAAACATATATAAACTTGTGATTGTGTACAATAAATGGACATTTGCTTGCATCAAGCTGCGTCCCGTCTCTTCATTCGCCACAAAATCTTTCCTCTATCTTGGTGCTGGGGCTCATCCATCCATCCCGCATCTGGGGCTGTGTCACCCTCAGTGCCTGAACCCAGTGGAGATGTGGGCGCTGCTGGCACCCACAAAATGGGACATGGGGGTGTCTGGTACCACAGTGGCTGTGCTAGAATGGGGGGACCAGGCTGGGCTAGAGAAAGGGGCCAGCACGAACCTTATCAGGTCCAACAAGTGCTGAGTCCAGCTCCTGGGGATGAACAAGCCCAGGCCCCGGCACAGGCGGGGGCCACCTTGCTGGAAAGCAGCTTGGCAAAGAAGGTCCTGCTGGGCTCCTCAATGAGCTGCCTGCTGGGCAGGGGATCTGTGCCCCTTGCAAAGGGAGGAACTGGTATGTATTGAGACCCCACGGTGAATCCATACACCACAAATAGAAAGGCATGTTATCCCCAGGTTGGCATATTCAAATGGCTAACAAATGGGGTATGGGCTTGGTGCCTTAAACATTTTTGTCCAATCTAGATAATAGGGTTGAAACATGGGAATAAATCCCCCACCCCATCAAAACACTCCCCTCAGGAATTGTTTGTGAACCATTTGCTGTGAATCGTGGAATAGAACGATGGAGCATGGCATACCCCAGACTTGTGAACCCTTATTCCAAGCATGTGTCCTTGTTGGGGTTTTCAGGCACCAGGGTTTAAACCTGGAGATCCCACCTGTTATGAAAAAACTACCAGTCAAGGAAACACATTGCAATACGCAGTTTTGCTTACCCACAAAACAAAATGGAATTTTGTGTGGGAAGGAAAAAAACCAAACTACGACCCATCAACACGCTCCACTGTTCGATATCCAGCCCCTCAGGGTCCGTTCTGAGCATGTTCAGATGGGAAGATGTACTTTGTACTACCTACTTCCTCAAAATTATTTACATATGCATAAGGCACTTGGGTATGTCACTTTGATCCTGGGGGCCTTTCTTATGGTCTTTAGAGATCGTTAGTGGTCAACAACTTGGTGAACTTCAGCTGAACTTTCCTGGGGCACCTGCACCCTACTTGTTGTTATAGAACTTCATTTCTTCTCTGTGCTATATGGTTTTGGTGGCAACACACCGTTACCCCACTTCCCTCGTCTATTGGTATAGCCCAGGTGCCTCAGAAGGCTTGCCACCCCTTACTGAGCTTATGCAATAGGTTGAGTTAATCATTGCTTTAGTTGCAGCCTCTCCTAGTGATTCTTTATAACTTCATCCCATCAGCGAGGAGAAGCGTCCAGCTGTGCCACTGAAGGCAGCAGCCTCGAGTCACCAGGCTGCTCCCTACAGGAAGCAATCCCGACTGCCTGGATCTCGCCGCTGACAGGCTGTATTTAAAAATGAAGTGTTTTCCAGCAAGGGAAACAAGGCTTGAGCACTCATACTCCGGCTGGTGACTCTCCCAGGCAGCTGCATATTGCCAGTCCCTCAGCAGGGCAGGTGTAGCCAGGGCCCTGCCGGAGTCAGCAGCAAAACACGCTAGCCCTATTCCTGCAGGAACTACAAACGCCAGGGCGGCTGCGGGGGGCTCTGCGAGTCGGGGTGCCTGGTGCCTGTGCCCAGGGCATGTGCCGGCACCTTTCCCTCCTTAGCTCTCAGCTCACCCCCAGGGCTGCCCCGGCTGGGCCTGACTCCAGCTGCTCCGGGGGCCCGGCACACCGGGGGGTTGGAGCCTCCCCACCGCACCCCCAGGCAGCCAGCAGGCAGCAGACATCCCTGCGCTGGCCTAAGGGCCTCCCTTGCCCCACGGCCGGCCACAGGCCCCCCTCAGCTGGGACACAGCCCAGCCCAGGCTGTGCCTGCCCAGACCAACATGGCTGCCAGGAGGCTGAGGGTAGGCAACAGCAGCTCCCAGCATGCCCCGGGAACAACCCGGCTGTGGGATGGCCCCGGGCCTACAGCTCCCAGCATGCCCCGGGAACAACCTGGCTGTGTGGCAGCCCCGGGCCTACAGCTCCCAGCATGCCCCGGGGCACACCTTCTCCCAGCAGGCCCTGGGGTGCCCCTGCCCTGCAGTCGGGCCCTGTGGGGACACCAGCCCCCAGCCCTTGCCCTGCAGGCCCCACAGCCACTGCCCGGGGCTGCTTGAGCACAGGCCCAGGCCCTGGAGCCCCCGTGGGGCAGGGACGAGGGGGAGAGAGGCACCGAGCGACAGGGAGAGGTGGGTCAAGGCAGTGGGGTGGCCGGAGAAGGACAGGAGGCATCCAGAGGGGCAGGGGGAGCGGGAGGGGCTAGGCAGGGATGGAGAAAGGACAGGGACTGGTGAGGAGCAGGCAAAGGGTGGGAGCGGGACAGAGACAGAGGGGCAGGGGGGTGCCCGAGGGAATGCAGGATCAGCAGCAGGAGAGAGGGACAGGGAGAGGAGCGGAGGGGCGGGAAGGGGGACAGAGGCACAGACCAGCACAGGCAGGGCGAGGGGACAGGATGAGCAGGCTGTGGCTTTGGCAGTGGGCGGCAAAGCTGCTTCTGTGGGTCTTTCCTTTCCCCCTCTGCCCTTATCCCCTCCCCACCCTTCCCCTCGGTGAGGCTGTGTCTGTGGTGTGCCTGCTCTGGTGAAAGGAGCTCCTGCACCAGCCTGAGGGCAAAAGAAGAGGGGCAAGGAGCGAGTTGTCGCAGTCCTTAGTTTGCAGGTTTAATGTATTGTCCCTGTTCAGAAAACACAGCGTGTATGTGTGTCAGTGGTGCCGGCAGATTTTTGTTCTTTACAGCAATTTCTTTAAATACCAGACTTCATGCAGAAGTTTCACACGGTGCTGTGCTTCTAGTAAACAGAATTGCTTTTATGCATGCTGCAGTCTGGAGGTGGCAAGTGCCAGGTGAGAGATGAAGATGGAAATGAAAGCAAGTGACGCACATGCGGTGGTGATCCTGCCACAAGCATGCTGTGTATTGACATGGGAGAACGCTGCAGGGACTCTCAGAAGTCAAGGTTTTCAGTGCTGTTTCTGTATTTGAGACCCAAGGGATGGTTTCCCTCTGCATGCGTTTCTGTGCAGGCATGTGCATGGAACATGGGTGTGTCTCTGTGCCATAAGTGGGACTGATGGCAGCTTTTCATTTCATTCCAACTCAAAAGTAAAGAAAGACTGTACCTGCAAAAGAATTCAAACAGCCGTCTTTCTTTCCCAGAATGAGCATAGAAGCGTGGGGGAGCAGTTTGCAGGTTCAGAACTTGAGCCTGCTCTGGGTGGTAAACCCTCAGGAGAGGAAAGAGAAACCCCACTTTTTTAACTACAGCTCTGCTTCCCTTAATGTGTCTTCTTGTTAGATTGTGTTGGTGGTTAGTTTAAAAGGACATGATTAAATTGTGCTTGTTTATCAAGATATTTGAGGGTTATTTACTGTCTTAAATCCACTTACGAGTGGGGCACTCTGCTGCCCTGTGGGCAGTACAATGTCAAGACTGGTAATTTTCCTTTTCTTCCCTAGTGTACGGATGCATTTATGAAGGCAAGTGTTGGGTCTTATTGGCGCCGCACAAGAAACCAACGTGTGATACCCAGACATTCACTGTTAGAAACAGGAAAAAGCTATGGGCCCTTGCTTCAGATTCTGCAAAAGATGTACCAAGGCTGAGGAAAATGGCAAAAAGGGAAGAAATGCCATAGCATAACTTTGGGATGGCAGGTGAGGTTTTCATCAGTGTTCCTCAAATGTGGCAGCCTCATTTTGTTTGCGGATGTGGTGTTGAACTCAAACTACGAGACTAGTTTCCTTTATTGCGGGTGATACTATAGCGCACGTACCTTTCATGTCCCAAGTGAAGTTGCCAAGGCTGTAGTGGAACTTCTGCAGAACCACCTCAAATTTTCCTTAGTGCGTCATTTCCTTCAACAGTCAAGTCCAGGTCTGTGGCATACAATAACCCCTCCCCCATTTGGGATCTGGATGTGGCTGATTTTTAATTTAGACTTATCTGCTGTTAGAGATTTTCTTTTTTTGGTCCAAATAGGGAAATGCTGATTATGTGCATTCTTTTGCTTTTTCATAGTGTTGTTCCATGTTTAGTCATTTGTTCCTTACAAAAATAGTGTATGGGTGTCTATGAAGCTGGAGGTGTTTACGTTCTTGCGGCTGAATGTAGCAGTGGAGCTATCTTGCTGTATTTAAATCAAGAGGTGCGTAATGTAATTTCACTTAAAATCTGGTCTCGGTAGGCAGATCCTACCCTGACAAGCATTTAAAAAAAAAATAATTAAAAAAAATCAAATCTGTGAAGAGGTATAGGTGGAGCACCTGAACTAGTGCAAGGCAGGAATTCTCTCTCTGGTATCCACACATTGCAGAACTGTTGCCATCATGACCTTGAAATAGTGAGCCATTAATGTTAACTACTAGCAGCTTGTGAACCTAACAGTCAAGGTAGAAAATAATGTCCCACTGCCACCTTTTTTTATTTTTCTTTTATGTTTTAAAGTTTCTGATTTGATACTTTCTGATGTATTTGAAACCTGTGTCATACCCTGTGTAGTTTGTGACAGGTGTGTGGCAGATGGGACTTTTCTGCTTGGAGAGGTGGTGAGATGGAGAGTGGAGAATGGTTTTATGGCACAAGTGTAAAAGTATAAAAAGGGATTAAGAGGCTTGTGTACCTTGCTGCCAGTTCAGTGGCATGAGAATTCCTGTAATGACAAATTCCTTCTGGCTCTGAAGGAATGGACATGCCAACCTGCTGAGTTTCCACCCAGAGCAACACTAGCAACGGATGTCGTTCCCAAATGGTGAGGTAGTTATAAGCTTCATCAGTAGTAGAAGCTGTGGAGAAAGTCGCGAATCGTCTGCCGTTCTGCAGGTCAAGTGCTTGGCTCTTTTCTCACTAGTGTTGATTTAAGGGTACGTTGCTTATAAATAGCACTTGACCTTTGTAATTCTTCATACTGCTAAGTTCTCGGTGCCATAAGAGAACCATTGTGCTGTGAAGGCCCTGTAAACATACGGCAATGTTTGTGTTTATCCATTTTGCCTTCCCTTAGATGATGTTCTTTTGTAATTTGAAACCTTAGTGGCAGGATTTGGGGCTTTATCCTGATCAGCCATCTAAGGGCCAGCTCTTGGCTGCAGCTGCAGCATAAGTATTCAGGTAGTTTGAGCACCAAATGAAACTTCCACTTGGCTGTCATTTTGGCTATTCCCTTCCTCTTAATTTTTATATTTTAATTAAGAGTTTTAAGTATTTGGCTTCCTTACAGAAAAAAAAAACCCCAGTGCTATCCTTGTCCTGTTATGATAGACCCCTAATCTAGAGGGCAGAAAGCTGAGACCACCAGGAAGACGTTGAGAGGAAGGGGAAGAATGTTAGAGCCATGAGTTGGGTGTTCTTCAGCTGGCCAGATCTGAGGAGATGGAAAAGGTGCCTCCCAGGTAGCTAAAGGGAGGCACAGGAGAGCAGCTGGGAGCCAGAAGTGTGGTGTGGGCATACGGAAGTGCTACACTGTGGTGTGTCAGGCAAATTATTTTCAGGAACTTTCATATTTGTTGTCATTTCCCAAGCTCCTGAGGTGCAGGAATGCTGGAGGCAAGAAGCTGCCAGCATCAATTATGTGGAGAAAGAACACTTCTATCTCCATTTTACTTTCCTCACTTCTATGTTTTGGTGGCAGGGCAGTAAAGACCCGGACCTGGACCCTGACCCTGACCCTGTGAGTACACAGGCAGCTTGTGTGGCCAGTGCCAGTGCGGTTCTGGCACAGAGGATCAAGCGCTTCATGCTTCAGAGCTGTCAGGCTGATACTCTTCAGCACTCAATGACGCTCTAAATTACAGCTAAAGGAAGAGAGAAATATTGCTTCAGAGCTTGATAATGTTGTTCTGATCCATCCTTTTGCTTGTTCAGTGGCTACAGAAGGGAGCCACTGCCTTGGTAGGAGCATCCATTGAGTTCTTCCTGTGTGATATTAGAAAATCATTGTGTCTGTTTATGCATGAGATCATTACAGTAGGTGTTTTGAAGATGTTCACGTGTGGTACATCAAACCTTTGCCAGTAAAATAGTAAATCCATGCAGTGGGGTCTAAAGCACGCAGATCCAGTGCAATCCTCCAAAGAGCTTTGAAAGTCTGTCCCCGAGGGTACAGACCTGGCTGTTGGTGATTCTGTTGACCTGCCTTTTATAGCAGGTTGCTTGGAGAAGTTGCTATGTCAGAAGTCGTCTTCTGCGGGCTGGATGCTGCAAATGGTAGGATGTTTAAGGAAGCAAATGAATAACCTTCAGACTTGGTTTTACTCTTTTAACAGATTGTACACAAATGGGAGGCCTGAGCAGGCTGCTTTTAGCAGGGGAACGTGACCTGACTGCACAGGAGGCAAGGAACTCCCTTCTCTCGCTGACCATGAGCCCTCAGTTTCAAGGCAGATCTGAAGAGGAATATTTGACCCGTGGGAATTGCAACTTCAGATACGTAACTCAGGTGGGACCGCCGTGTGTGCCCTGTGATAGGAGCCGTGTATCCCAACCGTGAACGTAGAGGTTGGGCCCGGTTTTTAGCTTGGTTCAGTATGAACTCTGCTGGCTGATTCTGTAATCAAGGGCAGGCAAGTCTGCCCCCTGAGAGGATGTTGTCATGGGTGGAAGGGTTGAAGTGCAGTGACTGCATCAACAAACAGGTGGTTTGAAAAGTCTTTTGGGCAAGGGTCTGGTACGCTGGTGTAATGCCTTTTCCCTTTTACAATGGTGTCCAGTAAACACAAGTGTTCCTGCATGTGTCCAGTAGCGCAGAGACCTCTGTACTTTCTTTGGACTGATTGTTGTATAAGATCTGGGGGTTTTTGGACAGCTCTGAAAATTGTTCAAAAGGTTTCTTGTATGTTGGATGAAATGGGTCATCACTTCCATAAACCTCTAGCCTGTAAAGAAGAGCCGTGGAAGTAAGGAGATTTTATTTTTTTTCTCTTTTTATTGTCACTGGGAGGAAAAGCAGTGATTAACTATTGACCTGTGATACCCCAGATGCAGGCTGTGCAGTGCATTTGAGGTGGATCACTCCTGTACTGCCAAGACTGAGCCCAGACTCCTCAATGCTTTGCACTCTGGCAGTGGAAGTCCTTGTGCAACTGTGGGTACTGGCTTTCTGTGCTGTAGCGTGAAAAATACAAAGCACTGGGGTTAAGGTTTGCAGAGAAGTGGGAAAAAGTTGATTATTTTGTGCTAGGAAGAGAATGTCCTGTACTTTTCAAACTTTGAATGTCTCCACTTGGAATTTAAAAACTGCTTTTAACTCTGCTGCTATGTTTCAGTGGGCAGGAAGGTGTCTTGTAGTTACAGATGATCCGTTCCCTTAAGAAGGATCTTTGCCTTCTGAGTTGAGCTTTCTTGGCTTTACATGAAAAGTGCCTCAAGCTGTACGATTTCAGATGGCAGTGAGGGAATTACATCTCCGTGGGGATTTAGAGAGAAATCCAGAAGTATGTTGCCTTATCGTTTCAGTATATGAACTTTTCTAAACAGGATTTGCTGGGTTTTGAGCAAGAGACCCACTTCCCACGTGCCTACATAAACCCTGTTTTCTCGGACAGACACATGCATTATGGTTTGTGATGCAATATTTACTTGATTCGTAAGCCGTACTGTGCTGTGCTCTTCTGGGCTTGTCGTAGTTCTTTGAAACGCAGCCCTGCGCATCAAAGGGGCAAGCTGTGTGATCTTCTTCCCCCCACAACACAGAGCAATGTAACTGTCATAAGTACCGGCAGAACAAAACTAGTTGAGGGATTTGTGGGCTGCTGTTCGAATCATGGTGGGCCAGGAATCAGCCCATGCTTACTAATACGTTTAATTGTCCTGCGCCACCTGAGGGGCAGGACAGTGTCAGGGCATTTTCCCAGGGAATAAAACTGGACATGTCTGATTCTCTCCGAGGGTCCCCTATGTAAAAAAAACATCCTTCAGCACCATCTGGGTGCTTGGTGTTCTCAAAAGGACCCAAAGGGATGAAGTTCACTCCTGCTGCCTGCGTGACAGCAGGAATTATGTCTGCAGCTGTGCTTCTGTGCACTTCGAAACTGCCTCCGTTTCTTTGCTTGGCCAACCAGAAAAAAACAAAAAAACCAAAAAAAACTAAGCTGAGTTGGCAACAGTGTCTTGCTGTCCTCTCTGAAGGAAGTAATTTACCATCATCTCGCAGCTTGCCAATCGTGCACCAAGTGTGAAGAAGAACATGACGTGCACTGTCCTAAGCTCTCAGCAGGTCAGGTTTTGCTGTCCTCTGGAAACTTTCTAGCTCTTCAGTTTTCCTCCACAAAGGTCACATTGTTTGGAGTAGTGATGAGGTGGCCCCCCAAATGCCGCAGCTTTGTTTCTAAGTGCTGTTAAAGTATTTTGCCTCCTGAAGAGACTGTGTTCCTCATGAGGAACGGTTACTTCTCAATAGTGATCCCCTTTCCGTCTAAAGGGATGGAGCTTGAGACTGTGGAGGTGGAGGTGCTTGGTGAGGGAGGCAGTCAGGCAGTGCCAGTCTGGGGTGCCCAGCTGCGCAGGGCAGTGACGGCACCCGTGTGCCTGGCGAACGCTTCTCTCGCGGTGTTGCAGGGAGAAGGTGTGAGGGTGCTGGGAGAGAGCCGGCGCCCCTGGGAATGACAGCAGCTAAAGGTGAGGGCTGGCTGCGTGGGCAGCAAAGGGTGAGCCAGCCACTCCCTTTGCAAATGCAGTGGAGAGGGAGGGAGCCCCTCCATCAGCACAGCAACGTCTGCTGGGGCAGGGCCGGAGGCACCGGCACCCAGGGCAGGGCTGGCAGGGGGTCTGAGAGAGCCACTCCGCCACCCCCTTGCTTACTGAGCCTGTGGGGAAATCACTTTGGGGGCAGCGATTAAAAAGTGCATGCAAAGTTTTTAGGTCCAATTGGAACACTGAGAAGGGGTTCAGGGCCTTTCTCAGAGCGCCACACGTTGCATAGTCATGTGTCATACACAGGTTTGGTGACTGGTTTCTGGCTTCTAATGCAAATGTGTACGCATCCTCAGTAGCACTGCTGAAGTGTTTTACGGACTACGCGTGCTCCCCAAGCGGGATTTTGGCCTCTTTGGGGCAGAACTATTTCAGTTAGAGGTCACCATCTCCCACTGCCACAGTTATCTCTGTCCTATTTTAAATTCATTTTCTGTTGATGTCAGTGGATCCCAAGACCTGATCAGCTTGTGTTCTCTTGCAGCCAGAACTTCCCTCATTTGAAGGCTTCTTTCTGCCTTCTTTCAGCCAGGGCAGGGCTGGGAGGGAGTTTGAGAGAGCCACTGCCTTGCTTAGGGACCCTGTGGGGAAATTGCTTTGGGGTGGGGGCAATTCGAGAAACCTGGGACCTCAGAGAAGCATAGTATTACAGGAAGCTTTTTAGGGTAAAAGACAGCTGTCGCTTTCAGGATGGCCGGCATTCACCATCCTAAATGTGTGTTGCCACGGCTCCCTAAGCAACGCAGCCTGCAACCTCAGCACGTGCTGACAGGAGTAACGGAGGCTGGAGCGGAGTGGAGACCCCGCGGCCAGGCTCTGTTATGCTCCTGCAGGAAGGGGAACTGGACGGTACCACAGAGCTGATGAGATGTCCACTGCCATGATTTTCCCTTTTATAACAAATTCTACCAGGGACAAGCAATGGCAGAAAAGGCAGGAATATGGTTACGCCAGTACTTCACAGTCCCTTGAACTTCTTGTAGTTCCAGCGTACTGGATGGACTGTGCCCAGATTCTTTCTTTTCTAGTGAGTCTGGTGGAAGAGAGGCAGCTCCTGCAACCCGCCAGACTTCTTGGGATTTAACTTCTCGTGCTGGCCCTTGGCACTTTGACTCTGGGACTTCCAGTCCCAACTTGATTAGTGTTGCCCAAATGTTTTTCATTGCATCTGTAATGCTTTGTGGCCCTTCTGCCCCGCTGAGGATGCCATCAATGTATCGATACACTGTGAGGCCAGGTGGAATGGTGATCTGTGCTAAGGCTGTGGCCAGAGCATTGTGAGCGATAGCGGGGCAGTGTTTGTATCCTTGCAGAAAACTGTTTGAAAACATACTGAGTCCCGCTCCAGGCAAAAGCAAACCGGGCTTTTTCTTGTGCGTGGAGCAGAATCACGAGGAATGCATCTCTAACATGTAAAGCATCTAAAGGTAACCTAACATCTATGCTAACCCTAGTGTCCCACAAAAATCACTGGGTAGCTAGGTTACTGACAACGAAAGGAGAGGAAACAGCACTGGGAGAATGAAAATATCCCACTAAGTCAATTTTTTTGTCTACCTATACAGCAGAAGTGTTCTTTCGTGTTAAAGGCAGAGTATGTTCTGATTTGCACTGCCCCACTAAATGGTTTTATGCTGCAAAGGTTTACTAAGAAATAATTGTTAGTGTTCTTCTTGGTTATGCACCCACATCTTATAATGAAAAAATTAGATGATAACATCTTTGCTGTGCTACACTGTTCTATAACTGAGAGTTAGGTTGTGTTTTCATTTTAAGCATTCTCAAAAAAATACGGATAATTACAGCTTTTACTAACAGCACTGCGGCAAATGTGAATTCACTGGTGGGCTTTTAAGCCTCACCTCAGCATGTTTGATGTAGGAACAAACGTAACAAGTACTCTAGTATTTTTGCCAATGCTTTCCTGCACAAATTGTATTAAAAGCATAGATTCTTCTGGTCTTCCATGCAGAAAGTATGGTGAGAATAAATCTGATATCAAAATGACTTCTTCAGATGTCAGAGGTTTGTTTAGAAATGTCCACTACGTGTATTTTTTCTTATTTACTTGCAGTGGGTCATAACAACCTGCAGAGAAGATATGCAAAGTACGCCATCCCTATTATTTCCATTCCTGGGTTATGATCGAATTTGGCACAGAATTTTAGATCAGTTGCAAAAAGTAATTCTGGGCCACGCATATTCAGATTGATCCATGATCCCAGGCAGCTGTATGGGATTTGGTAATTTTCTTTAATAAGGAAAGGAAAACTGCATGTATTATGGAAATGAGAATTTAGTGAGACAAAGGGCAGGTCCAGTTCCTTTTTCACTAATACACAGAGATGTTCTAACATATCAAACGAAAAGAATTTCTAAAGAAGTAGACCTTTCTGAGCTGGAGAAGAGGTAGATGAAATAGAAAAGATAGATCTAAAATCTGCAGCAAAATATTGCCTCTAAAGGAAGATGTGTTGGGTTTTTTTCTTTCATGGAAACAAACCAACAATTACTGTGCGATTCTCCAAACTGGAAATTTGCAAAAAGCTGTGTAGCGTGGTTTTCAGTAGTATAAAAAGCAAAAGCTCTTCAGGGTTTCAAGTATATCTTTGCAACAGCTGTTAAAAATATGCAAACAGACAGATTGTTCCATTGTATGAAAACACCTTCATTTACTACTTATTTGTCATACAGGGAGTAAACTAGCAGTGACGACCGTTGGAAAGTTTTAGATGAATAAAAAAATCCTCCAAACCAGGAAAAATACTGTGCTATCAGGTAGCTGCAGCTTTGCTGTGTGAGCTTATTATTCACATAGTGACACATTTTTCTAGATGTGTCACTTAAGGCAGGGATGGCTTCTTATTCTAAAAAGCCATTTGCCTAGAGCAGTCACTCATGTGCCACATACAGGATTTTTATGCTAACACTATTGAAAAATTTCCCTAGAAAATTTTTCACCTCCTTCGAGTAAATACAACCGATGTCCCTAACTGTCTCAGTTTCCTATTCCACCATAGGTTGCTGTATTTCAAAGACAAAGTTAACCAACGGCTGGTTACTAACCGAGGGCTCAAACCAATTTTTGGAGCAGTCAGGTAGAGAGTTGCCATTTAGTCTGGACCCACTGAAGTGCCAATGTAAATATAAACAAAAGAAGGTATATCAAACTTTAGATTCTCTAGCAAAACAACGGAAAGGATATGAAGAACTATGTCTTGTCTACTGTCTGTTTCCCATATGTGTGGTGATCGGCTCCCTGGAAAACAAGAGGCTGGGCTGGTCCTGGCTGTGGCCATGAACTTGCCAGCTGAGTGCTAGGTGGTAGCAAGAGCACTAGAGGAAAGCACAGACCCATTGACCCAGCACCACCGTTCTCGTGTTCTTCATGCATTTGAGGACTGTTACCCTAAGGCTTAACCCTTAGACTTAATCCTACCTTAAGACTTAACCTTAAGACCCCTGAGACTTAAACTTAAGAAGTAAAGCTGAAACTTAAAGTTTTTAACACTAAGAATTGACCCTAGGTCTTAAATTTAAGACTTAACCTTAAAACTTAACCCTAAGACTTAACCTTAAAACTGAACCCCGAGACTTCACCCCGAGACTTCACCTTTAAAATAAACCCTAAGACTCAACCCTAAGAAAGACTCAACCCTAAGACTTAGCCTTAAGAAGTAACCCTAGGACTTTAACCCTGAAACTTAACCTTAAAACTTTAACACTAAAACTTAAATTTAAGACTTAACCCTGAGACTTAACCTTATAAGGCTTATCCCTAAGACTTTAACCCTAGGACTTAAATTTAAGACTTCACCCTAAGACTTAACCCAAAGACATAACCCTGATACTGAACGTTTAGACTTCACTTTAAAACTTAACCCTAAGACTTAACCCTGAGACTTAAAGATTTTAACCCTAAGAATTCACCCTAGGTCTTAAATTTAAGACTTAACCCTAAGACTTGTCGGAGAACTGTATTGGCCATAACTCCCCGACGAGATGCCCTTGCCCTGAACGACAAGCGCTTTCCCAGTTTGAGCCATTTGCTTTTAAAACCGACTCGCCCGAGCCGCCCCGCGAGCTCGCAGCGCGGGCCCCGCCGGGGCCAGCGGGGAGCTGCTGCTGCCCGGTACGCCGGCACCCCCCGGGCTTCCCGGCAGCGGCCCGAGTGCTCTGCGGGGGGCGCAGCGCCGCCGCCACCCGCCGCGCCTCTCGCTGCCCCCGGCCCCGCTCGGCAGCGCCGCGGCCGGGCACCGCGCAGGAGCCGCCGGGCACCGCGGGGCAGGAAGTGACGTCACTCGCGCGGGACACGCGCCGGAGCAGACCCCGCCCCCGCCAGCAGAGCCCGCCGGCCGTTTAACCGCCGCGCTCGCCGCTGAGGGAGGCGCTGTCCGCCGCTGCCGCGCTGAGGAGCAGCCTGTGCGCTCGGCTTCCCGCCCTCTGGTGGTTCGCTCCGTAGACAGCCGTACCGGGCCGCTGCCCGGGGCCCCGACCCCCCGTCCCTGCCCCGGGGGCCCCCCCGATCCCCCTGCCCCGGGGGCCCCCCCGATCCCCCTGCCCCGGGGGCCCTCCGATCCCCCGATGCCCTGCCCCGAGAGCCCCGATGCCCTGCCCGGGACCCCCGATCCCCCGGCCCCCTGCCCCGGGGGCCCCCCGACCCCCCGATGCCCAGCGCCGGGCCCCCCGATGCCCCTGCCCCGGGGGCCCCCCGACCCCCCGATGCCCAGCCCCGGGCCCCCCGACCCCCCGGCCCTGCCCGGGACCCCCCATCCCCCGGCCCTGCCCGGGGCCTGCCGCAGCCCGCCGCGTGCCTCCCGCCATCTCTTCCCTGAGGCGGGACCGTGCCGCGGGATGAAGAGGTTTTTCGGGTTCGGGAGGAAGAAGAAGGGGCGGCCGGCAGCGTCCGGCAGCGCCGCCAAGCCCTTCCCCACCGGTGCCTACGAGCTCCGGCTGCAGGAGCTGGGCAAGCTGCACCGTGCGGCCGCCCGTGGCGACCTGGGTCAGGTGCGGCAGAGACTGAAGAAATGCGGCATCGACGAGCGGGACACGGCGGAGCGGTAAGCGGCGGGGGGGCAGCAGCGCCGGGCGGTGCTGGGGCGGGGTGCGGGGGGGTTGCGGGCAGCGCCGGGACCCGCAGGTGCAGCTGCAGCCGCCGGCAGCTCAAGGGCGCTGGGAGCGAACGGCAGCATCGCTGCGGGGAGCCTCAGCCTGGGCGGGGAGCCAGGCCTGTGCTGCCAGGAGCCCTTGGAGTCGGCCGAGCATCCCCCGTCTTGCCCCGGCCCCCTCCGTGCCCTCGTTCCCGGGGGTGCTGCCTTGCCTGGGGGCGCAGGAGCAGCAGGGGGCCGGCAGCAGCCTGGCCAGGGGGGTTGCAGAAGGAGCCTCAGGGCCATTCTCCAGGCAGGCTTGGAAGGCAGAGTGCATGCACCTCGGAGGCCTCGGCGTGCGGGGTTAGTAGTTGAGCTGAGCAAGCTGCACTGCCTCAGCTGGGAGTAAAAGAGGGGTAAGCGCTGTGTTTAGGAAAGGGTAAGTGTGCTGTGTATTGGTGCTGTGTGGACGGTTGCCTGATGTGCCTTTTGTGACTGTGATGTTGCAGCCAAAGCAACATCAGTCTGATTTTAGGTGGCAGTTACTTTGCTGTTTGCTCTGTGGCCTTGGTACAGCTAATTAGTGCCTTGGTTTGGAAGATCTGGGCAGTGCCATGCAGAGGAAGCTGCTGCTTCTGGCAGGTGGTAGGATGTGTGCTTTTGAGTCAAGCACAGCAAGTACTTGGCAGTTATATCTTAGGGAGAAGCCCTGGGCTGCAGCATAGCTCCTCATGGTCCACCGTAAGCATAAGGGAATCAGCTGAGGTTTTTGGGTCTTGGATGTGTCGAGCTGTTAATGCCTTTTCTGAAAAGACTGAGTCAAAACATCCATGACATTCAGAGGAGATGCTGGTTTAATCAGAGTACTTCAGCATCCTGGGCTGTCTTTTCTGAAGACTGGACTTTTGCCAGCCAGCTAGCTTATTGCCCTGAAAACACCTGAAACTGTCTAGATTTGTAGGAAGGCAATGAAGAGTGCAGTCAGTCAGCATGTGGGCTGTGTGCCTGAGTGTTGCCAGCCAGTATTTGTTTATGCAGCTGGAGGTGGGGGGTGCCATTTAAGGTGGCTTGAGTGCACTTTTGTGCATAATTCAGCTGCCAGAGTCGAGGTGCCCGATGGCATTTATGGAAATAGTTTGGAACCTTTCTCTCTTTCTTCTTACTGCTTTCTGATTCAGTCAGCAGTCAGTCACCAGCTCTTAGCAGACCCTGGTATGAATTTTCGCTAGTTTTTGCGTTTCAAGTTCATCTTGTCTAGAAAGCTTTTTTTCCTCTGAAGGGTTTCCTTCTGTGTGCCAGGCAATTATCAGTGTTATAAGAGGACAAATACAGTCACAAACTGTAAAAAAACAAGCTGGGGGCGGGGGGGGAGAGGGAGGGAAGAAAGAAAAGGCAGCATACTATGATGAGCACGGTGGTGGTTTTGCCGTGATAATGCCCAGTGCTGAAAAGCGACGCTGAGAGCAATTTGGTGGCCAGAGCCTGCCTACTTGCTGCAGCCACTGCCCTCTGTACCAGCCATAGGGTTGCAAGGCCACCTGTGCCCTCTTAGTGCTTGTGGGTGTGATGTGTGTTGTGAGTGACCACCAGATGCAGTTGCGTTTCAGGGCTTCGTGTTGGAAGACTTGGTATCATTGGAAATAGAGGTGAAGAGTAGGAAATAATGCAAAGTAACGGCAACAATGTGTGCGTTGGTTGTATGAATATCTCAGTTTTGCTGCTCAGGATTTCCAAAAGCAAAATCCTGCACCAGGAGCATGGCAAGGATCACACCAACAGGTTCCTTCCATAAAGTGGGTCCTGTAGCCCATAAGACCTCCCGAAAGTGTGCCTGATACAGCATCAGTTAGGAGCAGGCAGCTTTCAGAGGTGGTCTAGCAAAACCTTCAGCCTCACTGACAGAGACGGGCAAAAGTCAGCACAGAGTTGGAAGCACTGCAGGCACAATGCCGGCTAGTCATGGATCCTGGGTCAGAGCTCATCGCTAAGGGAGATTGACCCTGTCAGCTGCCTGTCAGACTGAACTCCAGCGCTTTCATTGCTTGGCTTGTAGCTGCTGGGTTGTCGGCTCAAGGGCCATTCAAAGTGCGTACTGCCAACCTGCTGTTTCCCAGTGGGGTTGTTTCGTGGCTGCTCAGGCATCAGCAGTTCTCCTCTACTCTGTAGGTGATCAGCGTAGCATTGCAGGAGCAGGAACAGAATCTGGGCAGTGTCCCCAGGGCTGGGTGGCAGAAGAACTTCGGTGTTACTGGAGGCCTCTTGCAGGGACAGGCAACCCTGAGCCCTGGTGTTCTCTGCCAGCCTGTTCCCTGAAGTGGATCTTCTGTGGAGCACAGCAGGCCTTGCTCCAAGCAGAGCCGTCTCCTGTTGACGGACTGAGAGGCTTGGATGAGGAGGACAGCAGCAAGTCCACAAGTTTTCTGAAGGCTTTTCTGTTTGCAGAGCTGATAGTGACTACTTCACGTCTGTCATGCTTCCTGGCGGTTGGTAGTAGCAGCTTTCAGATGATTGTGGACTCCTTCATAACCGGTCCTGGTTAGCTTTCAGATAATCTGAGTCAGTCATTTCTTCAGAGATGAAGAATCCCGCATGTTTCCATGGGAATTTCTCAAAAAGTGGTGGTAGTTGCTCTTGAGCTACTCCTCTGTCAGTGCTCCAGTCTGTTCCCTGTCTGTAGCAAGACATTACAAATTCTTTGAAGTTTTCTGTATTTCTCTCATCCTCATCTTTGTTGCAGTGGAGGAGGATGTCAGCTGCCCTGTAGCAAGTATCTGTGTTACAGATTACTGTGTTTCTGCATCACCTGCCACTGCATTTGTGTACCTCTCCCTTTCCATTCCCACTTAGCCAGGGAGCTGTTGTGCTCCTGTCTCAGCAAGGTACCCAAACAATTGCAAGGCTAGTTGAGCTTTCCTAAATACAGAGAAGGACCTACCTGCAGCGATGTGGTTCAGAACCAGTGCTGGTGTTCCCCTCAGTTCTTGAGGAACTGTGGGATTGTTACTGCATCACCTTCAAGGGAGGAAGGTCCCAGCTGTTTTCTAGCTTGTCTTCTGCTCTGTTGGGACAGGTGTCCTGCAGAGCAGCAGGTGCTTTGCTTCTGCACAGAGTGAAGCTTGTGCTGATTTGTGCCTCTGATTTAGGGGGAAACACATGCAAGGACTTTCTGGGCAATTTCTTTCAGTATAAGTAGGCTGGTTAATTGACATCAGACCTAAGATGATCTGTGGTTTGAAGGAGGGGTTTTTTGGGGTGTTTTTTTGTGGGTTTTTTTTTTTTTTTTTTCCTCTGGCAAGGCTTTAACTTGAAGAAAAGAGTTTCATTTTCTTATGCTGGTCGTGTATTATGGAAACACAGTATTCCGTCCCTGGAGAGGACTTCCTCTGTAGTAGGCTTATTATGACTATCATAGTTATACATATCTGAAGGATCAGGTATTACTTTCCTGTACTCAGGATTACAGTGTTCTGCTGTCTGGTTTGCTGCATGTGATGGGGGGCACTTTGGTGCAAGTGAGTACTTGGTTTTGTTGCAGTAGTAAGCAGGCTAGAGAAAAAGCAGAAATCCTCAAAGTGCAGGGAAACGCTGATACTCTTTATATAAAGCCCATCTACATCTCTGATACTTCTGGCACATGAATAATTATAGAACTTAGAGGGTTGCTTGCCATAGTTCTCAGATTCCCAAGCTTTGGTCTTTTTTGCTGTGTCACAGGTGTAGTCCTGCTGGAGGCAGTGACCACCACCTGGGCACGGGAATCTGTGCAGATTAAGTTCTAGAGTGAAGGAAATGGCACCTTACTAAGCAGATGCTGCGGAGGGGTTTTGCTGGCCAGTCTCGGGTGTTTGGTGCACAACTGCTGTTACTGGTAACAGAATGAGAAATCGTTTCTTAAGCTTGCTTTGTGCAAAGTGAAACTTGTGGTCATATCAATTTATCAGAGACTGAAATTATTTCTCTAGTTGTCTGTGCTAATTTAATATGTTTAATTTTTAGGACACCGCTGCATCTTGCTTCTGCGAATGGCCATGTGCATGTTGTTACATATCTCGTAGAAAACAAGTGTAAGCTAAATCTTACTGACAGTGATAACAGATCGCCACTGATGAAGGTATGTGGAATATGTCATGCTCTTTCAAGTGGGGCTTGTCAACTGTGCATTAAATGAGAGGTGGCTGGAAGGATTCTTTACACAGCTCTGCATAGAAGCATGCATCTGGTAATCAGCGTGGAATAGGCATATGTTAGCTCAGCTTTGAAGGTGCTCTTATTTTCCAGCATTGGGAAGCCGGGGCAATTGTAACAGAGTGCTGGCAGTTCTTCCTTTTTTGCGTGTTGTTCCCAGGCAGTACAGTGCCAGCAAGAAGAATGTGTAGCTATTCTGCTAGAGCACGGTGCCAACCCCCATCTGGCGGATGCTGACGGCAACACTGCCCTTCACCTTGCTGTCCGATCTCCTAATACAACCGTAGCGGGGCTGTTACTTGAGCATAATGCCAATATTGATGCTCGGAATAAGGTAAATTTTTGTATTTGTTGAAGAAGTTCTTTCAAAAAGTTGTATTAGTATTTCTCTTGTAGGGTTTTTTATTTTTTTACTTTTATTTTTAAATTTATTTATCTGCCCTTTCAGGAGGGAAACACTCCGCTTATTCTTGCTATCTCTGAACATCATGAAGATATAGCAGAGTTTCTTCTGCAGAAAGGAGCTGATGTGCATGCTCGAGATCACTGTGAAAGGTGAGTGGTTTGTCAAAACTCTGCATGGGTCTCTTTAGTATTCTTTAGGTTGGATTAATCAGAGGCATGAGAGTGAGCTCTGAAAAAAAAAAACCGGGGAGCCACATAGCAGCTATTTCTGTGTGGCTTGTGAAAGCACATCTGCGCTTGGCTGTTGTCATACCTCAGTGGGTGCTTTCCTCGTTGAGGATTACAAGAAGGCATTGCCTGTGGTGTCCCTTCTGGCAGGAAACATGCTGTTAGCTCAGCAGCACTGCCTCGATTTGAAAAAAACATCTCCTGCATAGTGGCGTAGTTTGTACGTGAGTGTTGTCTATGTGGAAGCTTTGTCTGAAGATTGAAGGTTTGGTTGTTTTGACTCCCTCTTGCATTTTATGGTTGCTCTTAATATTTAATGAAAACTGCTTTTTCTTTTGCTCATTCAGTAATGAGGACAGTAGTTTTTGAGAGCAAACAGGAATAAAAATAATTACAGTGTCTGTGTCAAATGATCTACTTCGTAACATATTTTTGGTGTTTCAGAACCCCACTTATGACTGCAGCATCTGGTGGACAGCTTAATTTAATAAAAGTTCTTCTTGGATATGGTGCTGATCTTTTCCATAAAGACACTAACGGATGGACAGCTGAGGATTATGCTGTTACTCATGGATATTCTAGGTAAATTTTTGACTTTATTGTTAGAATAGGTTGTCAGTTGTCAGTGTGGCTTTTGAATGGTTTTGGTAATAGCAGCAAGGTTTAATGGTGTGTTGAAAGCTGTCCTGAAGCTGTGCTCAGTGACGTCTTCTGATACGTATCGTTCCCTGTGTCTAGTATTAATCTGGATGTTGAAGAAAATTTCCGCCCCGAATGGTCTGTTAGATGTCAAGTTTTGATGCTAAACTTGCACCTGCCCAATACAAACTCTAAAACACGTCTGTATCCTACAGTTACCCAGAGGTAGAACGTGGCAAACTGAAATGCATGTCGGTCCTCTCCTCAGACCAGCACCATTGTCCTTACTGACTTCCACTACAATGAGCAGGAACTACCAGCCTTTTCTTTCAGAGATCTAACATATCCCTTTTGTTAAAGTCTTAAGCAGTTTCACCCCTCTTATGGATAGCTTTGTACCTGTGCGTATCCCTTCTCTAAGGTGGTTATGTGTGCTTAACAGCTAGGCTGAAAATACTGTGCCGAGCTGGAGCTAATGGCTTCGTAGGTGTGGATATGCACCTCTAGAGTGAACGTGACTGTAGTGAATATTGAAGTAGGTAGTAGCCGTGCAGTAAGTTCTGTGTGTATTACTCTCGGTGAATGCATACAAGCATATGAATTCCTACGGCTGTGAATACGTGTAGGGTGGATAAGTGGCTGTTAACTGTTCTATTAAACTGTATAAGCAAGTATGTGGTTGTTTTTACCAAATACGTTTCTTCTCTTTCCCTATATAGTCTTTGTAAACAACTGGTGGCATACGCATTCCGGGGAGACAGAGACGAGGGTGGTGCACAAGGCGACACAGTACCTGGCATTCCTCACCGGGCCGGAGCTGCTGGCTTGACGTTGGGTGCACCTGCTGTGGACAGAGGAGGTAGGATCTTTAATCACGCAGGAGCTCACGAGGAAAATCGCTGTGGCCTTTTCTTTAGGGGGTTTGTGTTGTCAGCGCTCGCTGTGTTCACCGTTGACTTTAGTGGAGGCATCAGGTGGGGTAGCGCAAGAAGCTTTGTGAATATGCTGACTTGTTGCTGGTTGGAGGTGCTTCTTGTCAGGGGTGAAGGCAGCTGCGGTTTGTGTGCTACGGGCCCACGTACCGGGTTGTTGCCTTCTGCCTGCCAGATTGCCCATCTGTATAGGTTTTCATACCGAGAGAGAAGGGGGACAGGGAAGGAACTAGGTGAGAGTGGTTTTGGTTTTGGGGTGTGTACTTGTACCTGTAGATGGCCAGTCAGATTGTGAAAATGAATTGCAAAAGCAGTAGGTTCATCCTGAGTAGTTGTGCATCTTCCTGTAGCTGGGAAGCAACAGATGAGTTAGCAGGACTGTACATGTCTTGTTGATAGCCACTGAGTTTGTGCAGTGGTGTTTTAATATTAATAGTTTCACCTGCACTAAGCTGCTTTTAGTGAGTTGTCTTATTTCTCAGCATCAGTTACGATTGTTTCTGTGTAGGTGCTGTAGAGACATACTTAGGAAAAATCGTCTTGGAAAAGTCACTTGGTTAGGAACAATAATGCAACTTCTGTGTGTACTGTATCTTCATGGACATAGTTTGATTCCAGTAAAAATAAATAACACTTCTACTTCCAGTAATTGTATGAAATAAACGTTAAAAAGTCCATATTAACTTGTGATCCAGAAAAACAATTGAATTGCCTTGTTATCAAAAAATTAGCTCCTTCAGTGAGTTCATTTTAAAATAAAAAAACCAAACAACAACTCCTTAATTTTTAAGATCCAGTCTGTGCTTATGAGCTCATATAGCCGTAGAGGAATCTTAGAAAACTAATCTTTTAATATAGATCGAACTTCTTGTACTTTACATCTCAGGCCCTACAGTGGGAAGTTCTATCCTTTCTGGTTTTTTTTAAGGGTGTTACATCAGAACTTTGCCGCAAATGGGCAGCAGACAGCGTTCAAACACAGTTTATTACTCCTTTTTAAAATATGTCGTGAAATATGAGCAAAACGTGAGATATTTTTCCGAGTTCACTTTTCCCAGGTAGGGGAATTTAGTTTAGAGCCAAACTTTGTTCCTTTGACTTAGGACTAGTTATTTTGATCTAGTCAGCGATGTGTAAAGTTTCTTGATAGACTGAAGGAAGATGCGGAGGTTTTTATATTTTATTTTATTTTTGGAAAGGGCTTGGTACAGGTAGTTTAATCAACAAAATGTTGCTTTTACCCAAGCAGCACTCTGTGGCTGCCTCCTGTGCACATAGATAATTGCTGTGGTACCACATTGTGATGACTGGCAGGCCTGGGTTATTTTAAAATATGTGGCTTGAAGAATAATACTGTTGTGTGATTCCAAAATTAATATGCCCTCAGGGAAATATGGGTTCTTGAACCAAGTAATTTGCTCAGTTCCTTGAAGACAGTAATACTACTAGCATAAGTCCACAACGTTATGGGAAATCCTCACTTGAAGAGGCATAGGAAGTGTGAAGAGCATATTTATGTGGGTTAAGGACTTGGGAGGAGAAAGAGTGTGCTGTGTTCTCAAACTGTTTATAGTAGGGCTTGTTTTTCTTGAGTAGTACGAATCTTTTTCTCCTTGTGCTCAGTTTCCTGGAAAATGACCCCGGCCTGTTGAGTGAGAGGGATTAGTAGCATGCAGGGAACGCTTAGTGGCATTGATTCTGCAGTCTCTTGCTTGCACACACAAAGCGCAGGTCCTGCATCATGAGTCCCTTTGACAGGCTGCAGTAAAAGCTTTGAAGCCCCTGTCAGAGGAGAAGCTCAACTGATCGTGGGACAACGGAGGAATACCCACTTTGAATTCTTTGTTTTAATCTTGCTCTTCATTCCTGTTTTTCTGGGATCTTCAATGTAGTCCTTCCTCCTTTTGCTGCTACTTTTGCACTTGTTGAACATTGTTCAAAATATTCGCCTCTAGTGAGCAAGTCGGTACATTTAAGAAGTTGGCTCATGCTTATTTGAGTGTTTACTTTTTGTCAGAACATGAACCTTTTTGTGATTACAGACAGACTGGCAAAAACCTCCAAATGAATGGCTTCCACCTCTAGCATATCGAATGACAGACTTTTCAGATTTGAAGTTGGAATTTCTTTGGCAAAAAGTAATTATGTATTTTTTCTAAAAGCGAGGGTTCAGATTTCTAGTATGTCTTCAGTGGCAGCTTTTTTTAGCTGCTGCACTGCGTATTGGTGTGTTGTTCCTACAGAAACCATTGGTTTTTCATCATAGAGCTCTTGGAAAAGAAACGAGTGCTTCAGTGTGCTTTTTATCTGCTGTATCACCTTTTAAGAAAACTGAGAAATGGAGAAGGAATGAGAAACAATCTTGAGGTCCTTTTTTAACTCTTACATGTGTATTTTTGATAGGAGTCCTCTTGCCACATCCATTCCGTGTATTTGTGGTAACATCAATATAAGCAGGACGCCCTGTTGCTCTGAGGCAAATGTTACGGCCTTGTCACACAGACATTTGGTGTTGGGTAGCTGCAATAACAGAACCACACCATTCATTGATATAAAAAATAACATTTTACTAAGTAGGATGGGTAGAGCAGGTGGATGGTGATTTGTATTCTAAAGCTTCTGTTCCACAGCACATAGACACGCGTACACACACAAGCACACATGCATGACACTCACAGCAGTCAGTGCACCCGTTTTGGTCCAGTTGTGGCCTGCCCTATAGCCCTGGGGGAACAGGGTATTCACTCCGACTGCTTGTCAAGCCTGCGTTCTGGCTGGTGGCGTAGCTTCTCTACGTGAGCAGTTCAGCATGGTCAAATCAATATATGCAGGGCTTTTACCTTCAAACTGAGGTAGGAGGGGGCTGTGTCTGCATCAGGCACCATCTGACACAACTGGCTAGTGTACCTCCAAAGTTTGTTGGCACCTACAGATTTTTGGGATGCTTAGACGGAGGGATTTTACGTGTGCCGTACGTATAAAACACTCTACAAATATGAAGGAATTGCATTGGCAGTCAGTGCTGGGCAAGGACTAGTCAAGCTGAGAGAAATGCAAAGTTGGCAGTACAGTAAACTGCCACGAATCTGTTTCAGTGTTTCAAAATATTGGAATATAGGTATTCTACAATGGAGCAAGTAAATTAAGTTACAGTGTTTGACACTGTCCCTTAAGAGTAGAGTTCTGTAGGTTGTGATAGGTTTGGCTTCTACTTCTTGTAACTGTAGAGTAGGCTGATGGTCACAGTACATTCTCCCATTGCTATAGCTTTGTTAATGTACTGGTTATGTTTTCCAAATTTCGGGGGATTCACATTTATTCTGGTGCCCTTGTTTGGTCTGTCCTTGACACGCCTTTCCCTAAATGGATATAGGAATGCCACAATCTCCTAGCCAGACATCAAGAACGGGAAAACCAAAGAAAGGTATTCTATACAGTAGCATTTCAACTATGGAACATGCTGTGTGATGTACAAATACTAACACACCTGTGATGTTTATTATCTTGGAGGTCTCTATTCTGATGGTTTTGGTTTTATAAATTAGGTTTGAGAGCAGGCTTTGGGTGCTTTTTGTTTGCGTGTTTTGCACGGGTCCTTAATTACTGAATTGAGTGATTGCTTTGTGTCATTAGTGATAGTAAATAATATTAAAAAAAAATATATATGCTCTTCTGTTACTCCAAAATGAAAATGGACTTCAATTAAAGTAGAAACAAGTGATCCCTAGATACTACTTTTCTAGATCCCGTTTCTACAGTAGGGCATCAAGATCTGTCTGAAAACTAGCTCATAAACTTTCTCTCTTGCTTTTTTAAAGGAGAATGGGAACTGGTTTTGATCCTTGCTTAAAGTTACTATCCATGGAAAGCAAAAGTTCAGATAACTTACTCAACATGATATGCCCTTTGTTTTCTTTTCCGTTTAATGATTTTGTCTAAGACCTCGGTTTGGCTGTCATCATACAACTTTATGGAAGGCCACCAATCTCCTCTTTATAAGCAACTTCATTTTGTGATGATAGTTAACGAGAACTAATTATCGAGGACTTGAGGAATGCTGAAATAGATACGATGTGGAGGCTCTGTTTGGTTTTTTCCTTTCTGTCCTGGGAATTGAAGAAGCCTTTTATTTCATCTTAGGTGTTGATAATTGAGAGGTTTTCGCACTCTTCAGGCTGGATTCCTAGAGTTCAGGTTTCTTTAGTACATCAGTGGTGTGCTAGAGTGCGCTATGGTTGAGTTTGCAACATGTGCATCTGGGCCACGCTGCCGTTCAGAGGGATCTTGACAAGCTGGGTAAATGGGCTGTCAGGCCTGTCTTAACAGAATTCAGCAAGGGCAGATGCCAAGTCCTGCACATGGAAAGGAACAACCATTTGCTACAGCACGTGCTGGAGCTGCCTGGCTGGAGAGCTGCTTTGCTGGGAATAGCCAGAGGGTCTTGGCAGAAAGTGAGCTGAGAATGAGCCAGCAGGGTGCCCTGCCGGCTGAGAGGGTTAACGGTGTCCTGGGCTGTATGAAGAGCAGCGTAGCCAGGAGACTGAGGGAGGGGATTGTACACCGCTTCTTGGCAGTCCCTGGGTTGTGTCCAGCTCCCTGGGTATAATTTTGAGCCCCCAGTGCAAGAGAGAGTGGTCTTTCATCCGTGAGCGAGTTCAGTGGAGGGCCATCAAGCTTTGCCAGGAGCAGGACTCCTTGCCTTTGGGGGAGAGACTGGGGGAACCGGGCTTGTTCAGTCTAGAGAAGAGATGACTTTGAAGGGGACCCAGCAGCAGCTTCCAGTACGTGTGAGGAGAAGACAGAGACAGGTGCCTCCCAGTGGTGTGTCACATGAAGCAAAGGTACAAGAGGCATAAATGGAAAGAAGAGAATTTCTAACGGAATGTGGGCAGCTTCACCATGGTGAGAACAGTAAAGCAGAGAGGTTGTGCAGTCTCCCTCCTTGAATGGTTCAAGATCAGACTGGATAAAGCTCTATGCAGCCTCATCTGACCTCAGAGCCGAGCCTGCTTTGAGGAGGCGGTTGGCTGAGAGACTTGCCGAGGTCCCTTGTGACCTGATTTATCCTGTGATCCTATGTGCCAGTTGCTGTCTTAACATGGATGAAAGCTTGGAGTGTAGTATAGAGTGCCCTGGGTACGCCTGTTTTGCCTGTTGAATACCCTTTTTGGTGCAGCGTAGAGAACTGCTGGGGATTCTTCTACGTGAGGATAAGCTTTAGATCTTGGTTATGCTTTTTGATGTTTTTTACCTTTTCAGGATAACGTGTAAGTGGGTAGAGCACCAGCTAGTATAGTATATAAACCAGTAAAATCTCTGTCAACAGGGTGTGCTTGTGTGTGCAGTATGAGTACTTCAGCAGTTCATTTATTTACCGTCTTGCTAAAGCACCAGTATTTTATAACTGTTTATTAACACAGCATATTCATGCTATGCTGGGCTTTTTTAGTTTAGAGGTAGTTCTTAAACTTTTAGGTATAAAAGTTCAAAGGATCTAAAACTCTAGTCTTTTTTGTTTTGTCAATTCAGTGTGGCTTGAAAAAGCAGTTGTTTGGAAATGCATGCATTCATTCATGCTGTCTTACGTTAAGTTGACTCCCCAAAGTTTCATTCTGTTATGACATGTAGAGTTGTCCAGGTTAAATGTTTGTATGTGCTGGTTAATTTTTAGCATGCCAAATCTAATTTCAACATGTCAATTCGTGTTTGAACAGCAATAGACGGCTTGTCGCAAGGAGACTCAATCGGGTAAGACTTTAAACATACACAGCACATACCTGAGGAATGATTGGAGAGACACGGTACTCATTTTGCTTTACTTTTTAAGAAGCTTGGAGAAAGAGGGGAGCGATGTCAGTTGGCATACTTCTGAGGAAGAACTCGATTTTACTCCCGAGGTACGGTGTATTTACAGTAAATGTCCTATAAAAATAAGTGATCTGAAGGCAAGTTTTCTGGGGGATTGAAAGAAACTACAGTTCTAGCCAATATTGTTTTCTCCTTAGAAGCACTCTCTGACCTGCCAGCCTTTCTTCTGCTGTGAGTTTTTCCTAAAAGACCTGTAGCTGTGGCAGATCATGCAGTAGATTTGTGGTTTGAGGCAAAAGAGCAATAGGCGACGAGATAAATCGCCACAGTTTTATTTGTTCTTGGTCATTTGAGTCAGATTTTAAGTTTATAAGTTACTAATATAACCTGTTCTGTTCTTCCCCAAACACTGTTAATGTTTCCTGTAAATTTCGTGATAGAATCCTAACCGATAAAGGGCACTTTTTAATGAAGATGTACTGAAATCCTTCATCACCTAGTTCTCCTTTCCTCCTCATCAGGTTACTCAAGAGTGCTCAGCCGATGAGTTACTCAAATGGGTCATCTTTTTTTTTTCTATTGAGATGGCATTCTGTGCTTGCATGCAATCTCACACTGCATGTTTTCCCTCCTTTTTTTGAATGCTTAGGTAGTATTCTTTTTGTCAGCTACAAGCTCTCAGGCCTGCTTTTTTTGCTAGTGTTCTGAAGCATTATTAACTTCTGCAGTGATGTCTGGAGCATCTGTTCTGTTGCTCTGGGATTCTGCAGCGATGAGGAACCAGTGTTCTAGTTCAACCTACTCTAATACTGGAGGTGCAAGCATGTTCAGTTTTAACATGATTTCATTTTCTTGCACCGATTTAAATACAAATTATGCATTTTTTGGCATGTTTTTGAAATTTCAGGATATTCTGGTAAGTGTACTTGCAGGGACTAATTAATGCATTAAACCTAGGGTTCTTAACAGTTACTTCCCTTGTGCACACTTGCAGGTAAGCATCCAGAAGCTGCGATCTTAAATATAACTGAGTTTTACTGAAGTACTACAAATATTAAACCCAGATTTTTCAAACTGCTATGCATGTAACCATAGGTTTGGAAACAATTTTCAGAAGGGTGCCTGCATGGTATTTTGGGGGTGAAATACTCACTGAATTGCATATGTGAGGAGTGTTTTTGTAGTTAGAAGTATAGGATGGAGCCAGCACCTGACCGCTGTCGAAAGGACAGCCTGATTACATTTAGTGTTCAAGGTTTGATGTGACCAAAGGATTTGTTGTTGTCGTTAGTGTTCTAAAAGAAAATAATCATTTATTTACAGAAGCTGCAGAAGCCAAATTTGACATTGTTAATGAATGTTTCCCAGCAGTTCAGGAAAAACAGTAAGCTATTTGGAAAAGATTGCATAGTATACTAATATATAAAAGTAGATTTGCTAAGTAGTTTTTTAAACAATTCTTTTCCTATAGTAAATGAGAAAAGTAGCACTTTGAAAACACTGCACTTAGGCATTTCAGAAAAAACAAGTCATGTTGTTAAAATGAAGGTATTAATCCTCTCCTAAGCCTTTGTCCCTGGCGAAGTCCTTCCTCCATCCTGCCCATCCTTGACTTGGTTCCTTTTCCAGACATTCCCAGATTACTCCGTTAATCTGGTAACATGCCTGTTGCCATTCCCATAACTCCTTTTGTTGTTTTGACATAAGTGCCATGTCTCCAAAGACGGTGAATAATGAAGTATCTTGCAAGTCGGTACCAAAGCAAACTGTCTTTCAGAATCTAAATAATTTGCAAGATAAACAAGAAAGCTGGAACAAGAAAAGCATGATTCAGGCAAAGTTTCACAGAAATGATGACTCCCTTTTTGCAGAATCTAAGATGACAAACTGGAAAAAAGAGACACCTCAGCTTCTCTCAGATAGTTGTGGTCTTAAGGAGAAAAAGTCAAGCTTCAGTAATGGCTTTGAAAGTGATAATAGTTCTTTGTCAGCAGGAAAAAGCCCAAGGCTTGAAAGTCAAAGACCAAACTCTGTCTGTCTTGAACAAGTGGATGATGAAGATACAGAAGAAGAGCAATGTGAAGTAGATAATAAAGTCTGTGAAGCACTGAAACAAGAAAGGGAACACTTGTGCTTGAATAGGCATGACGAAAATGTAAGAGCAGCGTTTCACTCAGGCACCAAAGTAAGTTATATAAGGTTGATTCAATCACAAAGGTATTTTCTAAGGGTGATAAAGGTAAGAACCAAAAGGTAAACTGGATTTCTGTTAATATTTCACGTATATCCATCTTTTGATCATCCTTTTTTTATAATAGAAAATGCCTTTACTCCTAACCAAAGCAGTTTCTTAGGTATAAGAATAATATTGGGCAGTATTTTCAATGGTTTTTTTTATTGGTTGCAGTGGTTTTGCAGGAAAACAAATAGGCAGTATAATTTTTCTGAAATAAATTAATTTTTTTCTCAGTTGTATGTACAGTTTTTATCTGTCAAGATTTATTGCCATTTAGTAAAATACCTGGTGTGATGGCTGAAAATGAGGAACCAAAAAGTTTGAGTCAGATTGAGAGCAGGAAGTTAGTGATTTTCCTGGAGCAAAGTAGAGGAAAAGGAGCGTGTTCCAAAACAATGTAACTGAAATGAAAGCTAGAGTTAGGCTGACAGGAAGAATTGCTTCTCAGGAGCTTTGCAGAGCCAGGGCTAATGACTTAGGGCTAATGTCATTGCTGTCTCCTCAGAGATTCCCAGAAAAACTGAAGGCCTTGTAAAACAAAGCTCAACAAAGTTTCCCTGTTGTCTTACACAGGAGAAGCATTTTTAAAGTTGTTGTCGATGGGTGGCTAAGAAGGTGCTTGTTTCTGCTATTTCCAGCTGTTTGGTCAATCTCTTTTAGGAAAAATCACCTGAACAGGAAGAAGAGGAGAAGGAGCAGGAAAAGGAAGACGCTGGTGAAGAGCTACAAACTGCAGTTGTTGAGGGTGTGAAAAACTCTATTTGTAATGATAGCCATCAAGTCCACAGTGCTTCCAAAGACAACACTGGTGAGAGAAGTGAGTTAGTGAATACTGCTCCCAGTTCTTCCTCTATAAATATTAATGCACAGTAAATGAACTGAAATGGTGATTGACTTCTGAAACAGTAAGTCTTTCCCTTGCCTGTGAACCCTAGTGGGCATTGGCAAGGAGGAAAGTAGCTTTTGTTCCTTATCATTCGTTCCTGAAGAACAAATTGTGGCCTTGGATTCCAAACGATGCTAAATGGAGCAGGTGTCATTCTTGGTTTTGTTGCTGTGTTCTCCCTGAAGCGATCAGAACAAAATGCACAGTTGAAAAAGAGGAGGATTAGAGTGTCTTGGTGTGACAGTAGTATTGCCCTTTCTGGCCCGTGCTGTCAGACTGAAAAGTTGTGATTGCTCTTGGCTGAAGCCTGGGAAAGATTTGAGTCAATCTGAGAGAAAGCTGTTCTGTTCCAGTGCCTCACCTTGTCCAGTTTTAAAACGTAGAAAGTCTCTCCAGTGCCACGCTTGAGTGTGCTTGAAAGCATTGCCCCGTCAGTCAGGGCTGAGCACTCTGGTGCTCACCTCAGGTCTTGGAGCAGGAGGAGAAGGCACACTTTCCACTCTCTGTCTCCAGAGAGTAGAGTGGTGTGGTAGGTGTTACCAGAGCGTGTGTAGCTGCTGATCAAATGCTACAGAGCGGGCCTGGCAGAACCTGCTGTATTCCAGGTGTTGTGCCTATACATGCTCTTCTGTCTGTGCATTTTAGCATAAGCCTGCGTTTGGCACAGTGTAAGTAGTCCTAGCTGAGGCTGGAACCAGCAGTTCCCCTCTGCTAGGACGGGTGCCCTCACTGGTCTCTAGCTCCTTTCCCGTTTTTTGTGCGCATGTCTCCACGAGAGCGAATCCTGAATCAGTTTTACCTAACGGACTAGCTTAAAACAGAGAAATGAAGATAGTTTAATCTGGCCAGGAACCTACTGAGACTGAGCCTTGCGTGTGTCTAGTAGAGAAGAGACTGGGATGTTAGCCCCTGAGACAGAGACAAGTTGTGTGTTTGGGGTGAGTTTTTGGGCTGTGAGCCTCTCCTCTTTTTAAATGGCAATGCTTAGGTGTCTACCTTCTGGGAAGGTGCAGGGTAAAAACTGCTAGTCAAGGAAGATCTTTTCTGGTAGTGCTACAAAAGGAGCATTGTTTCTTGGTGATTTTAGCATGAAGATGTGTCGGGTGGTGTTTCTATGGTACTTCTTGCACAGTGGATGGTGGTAGTCAATGGCAATTTCTGGAGCTGTGGACTGGAGAGCAGGTGACCTAAACTCCGTATGCCACAGGGCTGCAGCGTGCTGGAGCCTTTTCCTGAGTGTGACCCAAACACGTCTTCAGTGCTGCTTGTAGCTGTGTCAGCTGTTGTGCATAGCCATCTTCTGCTGGAGAGGAGGCAAGAGAGGTGGCGATCTAAAGGAAATACCATGATGTTGTGTGCTGGGTGTGAAGAAACCCTTGAATAACACTCACTCCTTAGTTTGTCCTCAGCAACAGAACCGCTGTGCACCTTTTGGGCGCAGGGGTGATGGGGAAAAGCAGAGTGAAATAGAAGGGCTCAGTGTCTCCCCTCTTCCTGCATTTGTAGGTGCCCTGACAGCAGTGGGAGCAGAGGAAGAGGAAGATGCTGAATCTCCCTGGGATTCTGAGGTATTTCCTGTGAAGGAGACCAGGGTTCCCAGTGGTGGGGGTGGGGAGTGAGATCCAGAAGCACTCGGAGCTTGGGCCCGGCCGCGGCTGAGGCTTATTTCCTCTCTTCCTGGTTCTGCTGTATGTTTGTAACTGGGGGCCCTTGAAATACTTGTGCTGTGTGCTAGCTGTTCAGCGAGGCTTGGGATGCTGGTAGGTCGAGCTAATGATTTGGGTCTCATGGCAACTGGCCCTTGCAGTTGGGTTTCTAGTACAGTATTGCGGCAGTGAAGTTTCTTGCTGCTTAAAATACTCTTGAGCTCCTCACGGGGGCTGGCGGGATTGTTGCTTTTTCACCACACAACTCTGTTCCGCTGACGTGTTCAGTGGTTGCCCTTAGGGTCTGCAGCCTAGATGATTAGCTGCTTCGGAAAAGAGCCTTTCTACCGTTTTGGCCCTTTTTGAAAGTAATGCTCAACAGAGATACCACACGTGCTGGCTGTGTTGGCCCTTTTAGTTCTTCCTGTCTGTGGTAATGGGTTAGAAGAAAACGAGCAGAGTCTGTAGCTTACCCCCTCTGACTTTTCTTGTGAGGAAGAAGGAACTCTTCCCCATCTCCTTCTTACAAATACAAGGCTAAAATATTATTGGGGGGGTTTAGGTAGCTTTGGTTTCTGTAAGCTTTGTCTTGCTCGTCTTTGTTCAGCCCGTGCAACTGGGAGTAGCAACGTGTTCGCTCCCCACTGCAGGATGTGTGCCTGGGGAACATCAGCACAAATTTGAGTGTCGGGTGCCAGTTCAGTCCGAAAGTTGGGTCCCCCCCAGACCTGCAGTTACAACCCACAGCTCGAGTTACCGTGTTAATTCTCTCTTGCGGCTGTGCAGTTTGCCAACGTGACAGAATAGTTTAGATGAGTTGTGAGGTTTTTGCCTAAGATCTGAAAACACACAAGTCTGCTGTGATTTTCCAATAGACTGTGTCTTGACGTGCCCTTTCCAAGGGGCTTATCAAAGGCTTTTGTGATTCCATGCTGTGCAAGTTGGCTTAGCAGGAACATTTTGCGTAGAAATGAGTTGAGAATTTGTACCGATGCTCACGCCCGTGTTTTATGTTACACAGACGGATTCTGAAAGCCCGGAGGAAGGATCACCTGGTGTGTTGCTTCCAGCTGCAGACAGACACGGAGCACGCTCGCGGATTGTTTCAGGGGAGCGCCAGACTGGTAACTTCCTGGTGGACTAAATGTTTGTCTGTAAACACGTATAGGCTGAAGTGAGCTTTTATCGATGTCTGCCTTAGGAATGCGCTTACGGTGTGGGTGCGCGCTATAGCAATGAAGTGCTTAGTATTTGTTAATTAACACCAGCTCCCACGGCGCTTGCTGGCAAGTTTGTAAAGGAAGTTACCTTGTTTGCATGATGTGTGTTCTTTGGATGTGTTTTTATTTTTTTGGATTCAGGTTCTTGTGGCATAGTGATGAAAGTGTATGTGGTTTAGGGCTGACCTGTCTGAACACCTAAACATCCTTGGATGATGATGTAGCAGGAGAAAGCTATGATCTGGCCAAGCATTTTTTCCCCCCGCCTTAATTTTTTTTTATACCTTTCTGTTATGCTTTGCCTAGGAGCTACAATGTGAGTTCAGGGTTTCTGCCTGTACTTTGTGATGCTGTCTCTTGAGCATCTGGAGTGTAGAATGGCAGGGAAGTTTTGCTGTTGGGGTAGAACTCTCATCTGAAGGATTTCTTTTTTACTAGATGGTCAGTCCTGCTTGTAGTGTAAGTACAATAGAATAGCTGAAGAAGCTAATCCAGTAAGCTGGAAGCAAAACTTTAAAAGCTCCTGGGAGTTTGTAAATCTACTTGTCGAGTAGTTGTCATGAAAGTCTGCTTTGTATGAATCTACTAAGATGAGTTTAAAATCAGTGTAAAAAGGGGATAAAAGGTGATTATGATAATCTTGCTAAGGTATTTCCATACTGCTAGACCACCAAGTTTCCTGAAATCAAATGCTGTTTGTTTTTTAATTATTTTTTTAAATACAAAAGTTTTGCTATGGAGCCATTCTTAATAACGTTCCATACACTTCTTTCATGAGAGGACTCAAACTGTAAGATGGCTAAAGCAGAGGACCTGAAAAATATAGGTGGGCCAGTAGATTGTGTGGGTTTGTAAGTGATTTAATGTTGGAAAAGAATCTTAAAAAAAAATGAAACTATTTGGAACTGTGCTATAAATGCAGATTACAACCAATTGTCATTTGGGTTTTTTCTTTTCTTGCAAGCTGAACCAGAACAACCTGATAAGAACTAGTTTGATTCTTCCTCATTGAATGATGTGTATGAGATTTCTATGTCTGCACCCATGTTTTCTCTGTCCTATCGATGGAAAGGAAAATATCCCTCAACATCAGGGTCATAGAGCTGTTATTTTATGATAATTCATTACAGCAGACCAGCGTTGGCTTTTGAAATAATCTTTGTAGAAAGCAGGATTCAGCTCCTCCAAATAAGTATTTTGATCTTGTTTTGTTAACAAGCAAATCCTTATTGCTTCCTATGGATTGTCCTAGTTCTGTGAGTATTATTTCTTAAATCCAAGGTGCATGATGGGAAGCATGCACTGTCCCTTTCTTGTATACCGATACCAATGCTGGAGGATAAGGTAAATTGAGTGTTAAGTATCGCAGTCTCGATGAAATAATGCTTGCAACTAATACTTAGTTGTAGAAACTACTGATGTTGAATGGAGTAAAAAGTTTATACATTAAATAAAAATTGAATAAAATAACACTTTCTGAAACATTTTTCACTTCCAGGCTTTTTGGAGAAACCCAACAATTCCCAGGTAAGTATTTGTTCATGTCAGACTGACTGCTTGTTCTGCTCATTAAATATTATGGAGTTACTTTAAGTGTGATTGATTTTTTTTTTTTTTTTTTTTGTCATTGGATTGTCTTTCATAGCTGAAGGCCCCTGAATCTGTTTTGGAAAGGAGTGAAACCTCTCCTAACAAAAAGCAACAGAAATCAGGTAATGTTCACTTCATGTGGCTCTGGGTTTAGCTTCATAATCTTTCTAGACAGGAGTATTTATTAAGGCATCTGATTTGTTTTGCAGATCTTTTGGAGGAATTCGGCTTAGGAGATGCAGAAGATGTTGAAGGTATTCATAACAATCTCTTTGTAGTGTTCTTTTATGGACAGACCCATTGTACTTGCAATTTTCTTTCTAATACTAAATTAATGGCTCTAGCAAGGCATCCCGGGAGCAGGTGGTCTACTGAAATATACCTCGGTGTATGTGTTTGCTCCCTCCTCTCGTCTGCTTTTCCGCACTGTCCATACCCTTCTATGATGTACGCTTCCTACACCGTACTTGCTGTCATTTCCCCTTTTCAGGCAGTCCTGAAGTTTGCTTCTCTTTCAGTTTCTCAACCCCCCCCTTCCTGCCTTTCCTGGGTCTCTGAGCATGTGCTGTGGCTGATTCCAGGCTAGGGATCTGTAGGCTAGGCTGTCCAGGAGCTGCAGGTGAGCCACAAAGGGTAATTCTTGGGCTCGTGCCGTAGCTGTAGTTTTCAGGAATTATTACTTGCCTGGCTTTTCTCTACCTGCCTGGCAGTTGTTTTGAATCATGTACAAACACGTTCCTCTGAGGCTTCCCTCTCTTGTTTCATGGAAAATGACCAGCAGGCTCAGAGGCAGGGGAAGGAAGTGAGGAAGAGAGACAAGACGGGAGGAAATGAGTGTCAGCGTGTTTCAGGAATTCTCTTTTCTTCGGAAACAAGGCCAAAGTTGAAGCGGCTAGCTGGTCGGCTATGTATTGGAGAGAGGATATGTAACCTGAATGGGTTTTTAATGTCTTTGTTCTCATGTTTATCAATTTGCATATTTGATGATTTGTGTTGTATTTTGTATTAATCACACTTGTTAATCAGATGAGAAACAATTTGCCACTCAGGTTTTAGAGTTTCTACAATTGGCTATTGACAATATAAACCAGAGAGAGGTGAACAGATATGTAGACAAGTAAGTGGACTTGTAACTTCTAAGTATAGAATACAAATAGTTCCAAGTTCTTTGGCATCTTCGCTTTAGGGGAAGAAAGAAAAAAAGGATTGTTGATCTTTTGACAATAATAGAGGTGCAGCTTCTCTCTAGAAGTATGTCCCTCCTTCTCCTCTCGCTCTTCTCCCTTTCATGTGTTTGCAATGGGTAAGCAACAGGTCCCCTTTTGCCCTTTATTTTGCACTGACGGTGTTCTGGTAAGACACACAGATATTGTTAGAGGTTGTTCAGTTAAAACGTGAGTTTTGGTTATGTCTGTATTCCACAGTAATGTGGAGTGTAGCCCCATAATGGACCAGTACGTTACAATTTTACAAACACAGAAAGGAAAGGTTGCCTTTTCATGGCTCGTTTCATGTCAGCTGTTTTTCCTGTGTGGCTTTATTCATTTGCGTCATGCTGGTTTTTACCCATATGTTATCTTGAAGGTCAGGTGCTAAGAAGTAGATGTAAAAATTTCTTTCTTTCAAACATTTTATGTTGGGATTTGGGTTTAAGCAATTTAGATTGCTTCAGCAAAGCATCCTGATTCCTGCAGCACAAATAGTTCTGACTCTAAAGGGCTTGAATGCCATCCGTGACAACTTTATTTGATAAATCTGGAGAACAGGTACAGTATCTTGCATAATTAAATATCCAATGAGAGATGGAATTTCCCATTCTATTTACTTTGTTACTGACTCATAGGAATACATTCTTAAAATTATTTTTGAGTCAAAACAAAATAGCGGTGTTCTCATGTTTTCTGTATAGCAAAGTAGGTGCTGTCCACTGTAATCTGCAAAAAGTCGTTATGTACATTATGTACAATTTATGAAGAGGGAAGTCTCAGA